>NC_045429.1:1830000-2580000 GCF_902635505.1 Sarcophilus harrisii
GAAGGACATGGGGCCCCTTCCAACTCCAGGGCTCCATGAACCTTCCAACCTCCCTCAGGCCGCCAGGGAACGTGAGGGGAGTCGGACAAGTGTGAAGCAATTTGAGCAGAGGGTCAGCGGGGAGCCTGGGAGGTAGCCAGGGAGGGAGGGGCCGGAGGGGACAGCGGCTGGCCCAGACCTGCAGACGGGAGGGACGGCCAGCCAGAGAACAGGGACTCGCCCAGGAACCTCTTGTCCCACAGGCAGCCTGTGGGGAAGCTGGAGCGGGCACTTCCTGGGCACACTGACCAGGAGGTCCCAGAGGACATCCAGCGCTGGGCTCTGTGCCTCTTATTGCTGCTGAAACCGTGGGCTCTGGCAACAAAGCTTCCAGAGCCTGGCAGAGTCTCCCAGTGCCAGGCCGAGCCTCCCAGTTAGTGCCAGGCAGCGCCTCCCAGTGCCAGGCTGAGCCTCCCAGTTAGTGCCAGGCAGCGCCTCCCAGTGCCAGGCTGAGCCTCCCAGTTAGTGCCAGGCAGCGCCTCCCAGTGCCAGGCAGAGCCTCCCAGTTAGTGCCAGGCAGCGCCTCCCAGTGCCGGGCAGAGCCTCCAGTGCCGGGCAGAGCCAGTTAGTGCCAGGCAGAGCCTTACAGTGCCAGGCCGAAGCCTGGGAGGGTAGGCAGCCACACGTAAATAATGCACGCAGCAGAGAAAATAAATCAACCATTTGAGAGAAAGCTCAGAATGGAATGGAAATCAGGGCTGTGAAAGCTGGCTTCCTGGCAATCGGCGCCAGCCCTGCATGTTCCATCCAAGGGGGCCGCATAATGAGGTCGCAGGGGCAGCGAGCGGCAGCGGGGATGGAGGGCAGGGTCCCGCCTCTTCCCCCAGCCCCCAGAGGTTGATTCCCCCCCCCCCCCGCCCTGTGCCAGAAGGAGCTCCTCCTTCCCAAGCAGAGTCCCGTCCTTTTCTTGGCCCTGGTTCATTTGCGTGTGTTTGGGGGATACAGAGCAGAATATAGGCTACCACCGTGCTGCTGCTACAGAGACACAGCCTCCCTTAGATGACACGTCCCACAGAAAAGTGGGGGAAACACTTCACATCCAAAGCTTCTGACAAAGGCCTTGTTTCTAAAACAGAGAATTGCCTTAAATTGATAAGAACCCAAGCCATTCTCCAATTGGTAAATGGTCAAAGGGTATGAACAGATGAAGAAATTATAATCATTTCTAGTCATGAAAAAATTCTCTAAATCACTAATGATCAGAGAAATGCAAATTAAGACAACTCTAAGATACCACTACACACCTGTCAGACTGGCTAAGATGACAGGAAAAAATAATGATGATTGTTGGAGGGGATGCGGGAAAACTGGGACACTGATCCATTGTTGGTGGAGCTGTGAACGAATCCAACCATTTTGGAGAGCAATCTGGAATTATGCCCAAAAAGTTATCACACTGTGCATACCCTTTGACCCAGCAGTGTTTCCACTGGGCTTATACCCCAAGGAGATACTAAAGAAGGGAAAGGGACCAGTATGTGCACGAATGTTTGTGGTGGCTAGAAACTGGAGACTGAGTGGCTGCCCATCAATTGGAGAATGGTTGGGTAAATTGTGGTATATGAATGTTATGGAATATTACTGTTCTGTAAGAAATGACCAACAGGAGGATTTCAGAAAGGCCTGGAGAGACTGACAGGAACTGATGCTGAGGGAAATGAGCAGGCCCAGGAGATCCTTATATACTTCAACAACAAGACTATATGATGATTAATTCTGACGGTCATGGTCCTCTTCAGCAATGAGAGGATTCAAACCAGCTCCAATAGATTTGTGAGGGAGAGGCCGTCTGCATCCGGAGGGAGGCTGTGGGAACTGACTGTGGATCACAACATAATTTTCTCACTTTTTCATTGTCTGCTTCCTTTTTTCTCATTTTTTCTCTTTTTGATTTGATTGTCCTTGTGCAGCAGGATAAACATGGAAATATGCCCAGAAGAATTGCACGTGTTTGACCTACAGTGGATCACTTGCTGTCTAGGGAAGGGGGCCGGAGGGGAGGGAGAAAAATTTGGAGCACAAGGTTTGCAAGGTGAGTGCTGAAAAACAGCCTTGCAGGTATTTGGAAATTTTATTATTTAAAAAATTTTATAAATAAAAAACTTTTTTAAAAGATGAGACTTCCCCACTTCCAACCAGTTGAGGAATGTGGGTGGCCATGTCTGCGCCCGGGGAGATGGGGGCAGATGCTTGTTGATGGGCGGCCCATCACCGGGTGACACTGCAGTTAAAAGAGGATTCCCTGAGACATGTTTGCGCCTGCAGTCCTGAGGACGACAGCCAAAGGCTGGTCCTTCCTTCGAGGCAATCACTCTCTCCAGAGAAAGCTAGTGCCCATTACCGCCATACACCTGGGAGTCACCACCACGGCAGAAGACGGTGGGCCCTCAAAGCAGGGGGTAGCAGGGTGGGGAAGGCCTGCGGCTCCTCAGAACTATTGCCATTGGAGCACATGGAGTTAGTATTTTTTTCAAGTTTGTAGTTAAAAAATCATGCTTTAAAGAGCCTGGAAATTCATTCATTCCCTCAATCATTTCTTCAACAAGCACTCAAGGACTTTCTACACCAGCTGGGCCCAGACCTAAGTAGGAGGAGGAGGTGGCTGGCAGGTTGCTTTCCACACGTCCAAAGCTCTCTCACCGACCCCAAACTTCTCTCAGGAAAGAAGGGCGATCCTCCTGCCAACATTCCCCCAGTGCCATCACATGGCCGAGACAGACACAACTGCCTCCAAGCAGCGGGAGAACCCCCACTCCTCAGGAGCATGGGGCGAGGGAGAGAGGGAGGGGGCACAAGGAGGCTGTGACACAAAGCAAATGACGGGCTCTGGAGTAGGACAGGAGGAGAGACCGACCAAGGACAAGAAGGTGGGTTAGTTGGGCATGGAGGACCAGGGAGGGCTGATGGAAGGTGGGTCAGCTGGGCATGGGTCAGGGAGGGCTGATGGATGCTCTGCCTGCCCTGCTAGGAGGGAACAAAGCAGGAAAGATCCCTCACATTGGGGGACTTATGGAAGGATGTGGAATGGGCACCATTGGGAAGACATGGCAGACTGTCGAGGTCACAGATGATGGGGAGTATCTGACTGTATGTCAAGCACTTTGCTAAGGACAGGAGAGCCCAGGACAAGCATTCCCTGTACTTGGGGAGCTTCCCTTCTGCTTTGGGATAGGGGAGCAACATGCACCCAGATAAGCCAACAGAAGAGCCCATCAGCAGCCACGTGTCCCTCCGTCACCCAAAGCTTGGGGGTCACAGCTTCCCCAAAAGCTCACCCTCCAAAGTACAGGACTTTACACTCCCATCTCCAGCTCTGGGCAAGATGAGCTCTGGAAACCCCCTCTAATAGAAGCGGGCCACAGACCCTGGCTCACCCGTCCAGTCGCACGCTTAGAGCAGAACGGTTTCTCAGACCACCAAGCCCACGGTTTTATTTTACAGATGAAGAAAGGAAGACCATGAGGCCCTGAGTGACTCTGCCGGAGCTCCATGGCTAGGAAGCACGGGAGGCAGGCCCGAAACCCAGGGCTTTCCACATTCAAGGCAAGCACCCTATGGCCGAGTTGCTGAGCTGTCCATGGGGCTCCCCCCTTCTTGGGATCCCCTACTAACAAGTCATCCCTTCCCTGTTGCACCTGTAGTGACGTGTTTGGCTCATGATCCCATTGGGGGTTTTTTGGCAAGGACGCCGGAAGGGTTTGCCATTTCTTTCCCCAAATCATTCCAGATAAGGAGACCAAGGTAAACAAGGTTAAGTGACTTGCCTGGGGTCACACAGGTACCAAAGACCAGATAGAATTCCGATGTTCCTGACCCAGGCCCAGCGCCACGACACAGCTAACAGTGTCAGGCTTGGATCCAGAAAGCCCGGACACTCATCCCACCTCTGACACCGTGGATGTGGGGGAGCATGAGCAAGAAGGCCTGTTTTTCATTTGTGAAAATACCAGCTCTAGAACCCTTCAGTACCAATATGGCGGCATGGTCTTGAAGTTGGGTTGGGTTGGGTTCAAGTGATCCCTCTGACACAATGGCCATGAATCATTCAGTTAACCTCTTGGTGTCCCAGGTGCAGCTGTAGGAGTTTCTCCTCTCCAACAAAATGCCAAAAAAAAAAAAAAAAAACACCCAAAAGAAAGCCAAAACCCAACCCAGAGCCTTTCTCAGATAATCATTGGGAGTCTCCAATGAGATGCTGGATGTAAAGTGCTTTACAAGCTATAAAGCGCCAAATAAATATCAGTCACCGTTACACCCACAAACTTGAGGCTGGCCTTTGGAATTATGAGGACTTCCCCATTCCCAGGAGTAACCCGTCAAGCAGCGTATGGAAAGTAGAGGAAATCAAAGAAACAGAGAAGTAGATTTAGGCTGAAAACTGCATCATCTTCAGTTTGTTTGTTTTTTTAAAGGCAGGGAAATAGGCTCATGGAAGGGCTTCTAAGAGATCCTCTGATACTTGATAGAATAAGGGCTGTTTTCATTAACTTTGGTATTTAGGAGCTTAATAAAGGCATGTTGGTCCAAACAGGATTTCAGGAAGGGCAATAAAGCACGGCTGAGAAAAATCCTGGACTCTGAGTCAGGAGCTTCCTAGGGAAACTACAGCCTTTGGAGAAATGGTTATTCACTTAACCTGCTTCAGCCTCAGTTTCCACATATATAAAGTGGGACCATGGGACCCATTTCAGTTGTTTAGGTGAGTGGTAGTATGGCTTAATGAGATAATGAATCTAAAGTATTTTGCAATCTTTAAAACAGTAGTACACAGGATAAGACTAAGTACCAACTGGTACTTAATAGTATCCTCTTCGGGTAACAAAAACAAAAAGTTCTGTCATCCCATTTGAAATGGGATATTTTGGGTAAATTAAAATAATAATAATATTATTATAATATAATATAAATTATTCTATAAACATAATATATAAATTATATATATATAAATATAATATAAAATAATAATAATAATAATAATAATTTTAAAATAATTTCAGGGAAAAACTCTCTGAGCCCCACCCTACTTCTCCCCAAATGACTGAGTGTACATTTGGATCTACTTTGCATATTTGTGTGTGTGTGTGTGTGTGTGTGTGTGTGTGTGTTGGATTTTCCCATTAGAAAGTAAACTCCTTGAGGAAAGAGCCTTGCTCTGCATTTTCTTGTTTAGTTGTGTTTTTTTTTCCTTTTTATATTTAGAATCCAGTGCAGTGTCATGTATGGCACTGTATATCATGTATGTTGAACTGAACCACTTCAACAGGCTATCAAACACCCAAAGGAAACCTCAAGAAAATCACCTTTCAGACTAGACTCCATGTAGAAAAAGGTTTAGGAAATATTCTAGTCAAAACTAAGCTCTATAATGACGGAGCCTGGAAATCATCAGGAATTGGACAACAACCTGGAGTTTTCCAGGGAGCAACGCAAAGGGAAATGCCCCTCCCATTTCCCCACTTTGGGGAATAACTAGCTACCAAATACTCACTTCAAGCCTTGATGCATTCAAATCTAGTGGGCTTTTTTTTTAATGATGGGCTGTGGACATTGTCTCTCCAAGTTCCCGGCTATCAATTTATCTATATCCATAATGCTTTGCGTACATGTTGCCTCTTTACTTCCCATGAGTAAACATCTCTTTTAGTATTAATATTCTATGGAGATTTCTTTATAGTAGCAAGATGTGGAACCCCATCATCTCCAAGGAACTGAAGCCAAGATCCAAGAAAGGGCAATGAAAAGGAGCAGGGTCCGTATAAATAGACTGCAACATACCATCTGGGGGGGAAAGGAAGAAGAAAAGGGAGAGGAGAGAAGGTGGGGATGGGAGAAGAGGTAATGGTGGGGGAGGAGGAGGAGGAAGTGTAGGGATGGGAGCTGATTGAGTCACATAATCAGCCCTTATCCGTTTACCCTGTGAGAACATAGAAGGACTGAATCAATCAGCCAGGGCTATGACTAGGAATCGGCAAAGGCGAGACAGCTCCAAGGGATCCATGCGAGGCCTTTCAGCTTCCTGTGAGAGGAAATCTGCCGGAGCTGGTCGGGGCTTGGTCCTCACCTATAAGACTGTGGGAAACGGGCAGCCTGGTTGGGAATGGGGAAGCAGCGAAAGCATCAGACAGTGGAAAGTCAGCCATTCCAGCCAATACCCTGAGAAGGGCTCCAGTAAGGGGAAGGAGATGGGGAAAGAGCTCTAGCCTCAGACTCGATCTTGATCTTCTTAATAAAAGAAGACTTGATGACCCTCAGCAGACCAGTGGTTTGGGACTTTTTTTCAGTGTCCTAGCAGTGTTTCCAGACTAGAACTACCTAAAGACAGTGGGGGCCTGGGAACCCAGGACATAATAAGACAAGGAAAGATAACATCTAGACTTTAGAAGGAGCTAGAAGGAGCCAGTAGAAGAGCTGTCCCATCCCCAAAGAGAATTTCATTGAGTACTCCTGGAATGGGAGGGAAGCATTTCCAGAAACCCCTTTTCCTTAATGGGGGCTTTGCACTTTCCCTGGCACTCTGCATGTACCTGTGGGAAAGTCTGTTAATAGAGTTCTAGGAGAACGTTTTGTACCAAGCAGCCATCCTCTACTGCCCTAGTAAATATTCCTCTCTAAAACAAATTAGGTCTGGCTGACTGATTGATGATAATTGATGTTCATGCATGGAGAGAGAAATAGACCCGTGGTAGCTCCTGTGCTAAAGCATGGAACACCCTCTCTAAGCCCTTACGACTGCCTCGGGATCTGGGATGAGAATCAGAGACCCTAGGGACTGGAAGAGCAAAGCCAGAAGATACACTGCAAAAGGAGGCAGCTGGAAGTTTTATAACTTCAAGAGAAGAATGACGTGGCAAGAGCAAGTGATGGTATTTGGACAGTCCAAAATGGTCAATATTCCTGACCCTCAAGGAGCTTCCATTCTGCTTGGAATTGGGGGGGGAGGCAATTCTTAATATTCAAATATGTCTCTGAACTCATCGATTCACAAATCCCCTTCAGTGATGTCCCCAACAGACACCCCAAGGCGAGTCCCTTAAGCTCTGAGGTTGTTTGGAGTTTTACATCAAAGGCAAAGACGTTGCCAGGAGCCTTTTCTACCTCATTCAGAGATGTCGAAAGGATAAGTGAGATGAACCACTCTCGGACACATTTGGGGGTATTAATTTTAATAAAATGAAAATTATTAAATGCCCATTATTTTCTAGAATTGCCGACCACAAAGTACTTAAAACAAAGTCTTATCATAATCGTTGCAATCTCAACATTTGACACATTAATTGCTCTCAGAAAAGACAGCTCTTCTCCCTCCTGAAATAAGAAGTTCCCCAACTGAGAACGGAAAAGTCAGCAGAAGCACAGCCCCCAGTGTCTTCTGGGGCAGATGGACAGCAGCCTGCCAATGGAGATGAGCTTCTCTAGAGAGAGCGTGCACAGGACAACCGCACGTCATTTCAGCATCTACAAGCCGTGGAAGCAGCTGGTGTGACAAGAACACAGTTTGACTAAGAGTATTGTCGAGTTCAAATAAAGCTGACAATTGTTTTAAGGCAAGGGCCCTTTTTCTTCATTCTTTATTTTGGGGAGGTAGCAAAGAGTCTTAGAAATATGAAGAACCAAACCCCTTTTCTTCTGAAACAAATGACACAGAGTGTCCTAGTTTCTCTCTTTGCTGTTGTTAATATGTCCTGTCTGACTCACTGAGATCCCATTGGGGTTTTTTGGCATGGATTGCCATTTCCTTCCCCAGCTTATTTTACAAATGAGGAGACTGAGGCAAACAGGATAAATGACTTGTGCAGGAACATACAGCTAGTGTCTGAGGAAGATGAGTTTTCCTGCCTCCAGGCTGGGCACTCTATGTACCCAGGGGGCCCCAACTGCTCGTTGAGACCTTATCTGAGTTTGGCAAATCAGTGCCCTTAGAAGAGAACTCTATTGTCAACCAAAATCTGCTGCAAATACCTGGCAGTAGACAACACAATGCCAGCAGAGACCTAGACCCACCAAACTTGCCAGATGTATTATTCATGCTAGTATTGATTTATTCTTCTTATTTTAAAGAATCGGGCTCTGATCAGAGGCAGCTGGTAGAACAGCCAAGTGAATACACAGCCCAGAGTGAAGAAAAATCTCTGTCCAAATTCTCAGATACATCCTGCGTGGCCCTTGGCAAGTCACTTAATGTCTGTTTGCTTCTGTTCCTTCAGCTATAAAATGGGGCTAATGAAAGCACTTACCTCACAGAGTTCTTGTGAGGACTGAATGAACTAACTTTTTAAAAATATGACTATTTTTAAATGACATTTTATTTTCCCCAAACACATGCAAAAATAGCTTTCACCATTCCCCTTTGCAAAACCTTTGTTCCAAATTTTTCTCCCTCTCTCCCCCCATCCCCTCCCAAGACAGTGAGCGATCTGATATAGGTTAAGGCTTGGTCATTCTTCTAAACATATTTCCATATTTCTTACATTGAACAAGAGAAATCAGATCAAAGGAGAAAGAACGTGAAAGAAAAAAACAAGTAAACAAGCAACAACAACAACAATAAAAGGTGAAAATACTGTGCTTCAATCCACATTAAGTGTCTGTAGTTCTCTCTCTGGATGAGGACGGCCCTTTCCACCACAAGTCTGTTGGAATGGCCATGAATCACTTAAATGATGCAACTTTTGTACAAAGGAACTACACAGGGCAGAGTCTGGCATATAATAGGTGGAAAATAAATGCTTATTCCTCTAATCCCTTAAATCTATAGAGGAGGAAGAGGAAGATGAGCATAATAATAGGGGCATTCAAAAATATTCGAATGATTATAATTCCAATGTTCTCGTCAAAGCTACAGAAGGCAAGGGCAGGCTGGCCAACCTGAGTATTTCTAGTAAATGCTGTCCTAGAAATCCACCCTACAGATTTACCCAGTAAACCAGTGCCTTCCTTATTTTCTCTTATCAAAAGGATACTAGTTGAACGCACGGACTCTCCATCAGTTAGCCTTTGCTCTCACCAGGTGATAACTCAGCTTTTCCCCTCCCTAATTCCCCTTTTACTTTGATGCCATGAAACATCACGCAGCCCCCAGGGGCAATGCTTCTTCAGGGCTGTGGCCTGCTTCCACTCACCAGAGCCTTTATGTGCCTCTCGAGTCAAGCTTATTGTTCAATAGTCAAAATATTTCCACAACAAGCCAAGAATGTATATGTCATAATCTTCCATTGCGCCCCCATTTGTACATTGGCTACTATGAGCAAGGCGCAATATTGCCTTTGGGAACCAAATGGAAGGAGACATTTTAATATTTTACATCATCTCGATACTTAAACCAAAAGCAAACTTCAGTGGCGAAGAGTCAGCCCAAGTCTCAGTTACAGCAATTGTTTCTATTTGGGCCAGAAGCTTTGACCCTCTCACCTTCCCAGATATTTTAAATCAAATTAAAGAGACCGTTCTTTGTTTCATTCTTTACTTAGCCCTAACCGTTGAATGGTCATTATCTCAGTCAGATTGAGACCTGACTTAAATCTTAGCTTAAAAAGGTCACGATCCCCCCCCCCATTGCATCCAGGGCCATCTCCAGTCGTCCTGCTCTATCTCTGGCCACTGCACCCAGATGGCCCTGGACAAGAAAGTGTGTCTGGTGACCTTCCCCAGCCCTCCCTCACTTCAGTCCAATTTACTTGCAAGTCGTGGTTTCACCTTCCTGATGTCGTGGTCTGCTTTGAGAATGAAGGAGGAACGACAAGGTAAAGAGACAGACTTGGGACAAAATAGCCACGTCTTCCTTGACCCGGAGTATCTGTATGATTCTGACCACATCGCTTGGCCTCTTGGTATTCTGGGACTAAGGGGCAGAGAAGTTGCCTTCTCAGACCGGGAGCGGCTCCTCATCAGGAAGTCCCAATCCCAAGAACATCCTTGGTCCTTCCCCCAGCCTTATAGTAGACTTATCTTTGGGGCAAAATCAGAAAGGCTCATGGTCCAAGCTGACTGTGGACCAGGGGGAAAGGCAGGATGGGGATGCGGCATAAAGGGACACAGCCAATCAAAAAACAAACCTTAGAAACTGTTAACAATTTCATTTCTAGAATTTCCCTTTAGTGAACAAAGAACACCATTCCATGGTTCAAGAGGAGAGACATTTTGAAGCCTCTGAGGAATTCAGTTCCATAAACAGTCCCATTTAATTGCTTTAAAATGCAGGACATATATTAAAATTATTAAGCGCCAACTCCATACAAGGGGTTATGGTGGGTATTGGGGATACAAAAGCAAAAGGAACTTTCCAAGAGTGCACCACCATTTGCATCAGCTTCCTGAAAAGCTTTCAGGGGCTCCCTGTTGCTTCTAAGAGCAAATGCCAACTCTTCAGCCTTCTACTTTAGCAGTGACAGGTCATGCTCTTGTCAAAGATGAAACATGGTAAATGATTATTTATGCTTGTAAAATATTATGCTGTTAAATAGAAATGAATAAATAATATGAGGACATGAGAAACTGAATATGGGAAAAGAAATCTCTCCAATTTATTAGCTGCACATGGCCCTCATTTATTTAACTTAAATCATGAGAAGATATATAGTCCTTGAAGGCCGGGACTAATTTATTTCTTCATATCCTAATTTGTAGCCCAGAACCAAACTCATGAAAGTTCTTAATAAATGCTTATTGATTGAGAAACATTTAATAATAAATGAGATAATTTAACTATTTTCAATAAGACCATATTTCCTCTACGGAACATAGGAGAATTCCAAAATGTTTTTTTTAAATAGTCATTTGAAACCCAGAATTAGTTTTCTCTCCTTCTGGCAATAATCAATATTTTTCAATCCAGTACAAGACTGTGATGCAAAGGCCAAAGCTGTGTGTGTGTGTGTGTGTGTGTGTGTGTGTGTGTGCAAGGTGGGGGTATGTGAATACAGGACCTTTCACTCCACAGTTAGTGTTCTTCCAACTGTGACCTATCACCCTCATTTTACAAGCAGGAAAAGTGAGGTGCAAAGGCACAGAGAAAGGGGCTTACTTGGGCTCACATAGATAGCAATGGGAGAGCTGAGATTTGATACTTGGGATCACTAGATTATAGGATCACAGACTCAGAGCTGGAAGAGAACATCTTGTCCAGACTACTGTGAGAGGCAGTGAAGCGTAGTGGTTAGAATTCTGGATGTGGGGTCAGGAAAGTCAATCAACCAATCAACAAATATTGCTCCAACACCAGCTATCTGCCGTGCACCATGTTGGGCACTGGGGGTGCGAGGGCCAAGGATGAAACAATTCCTACTCACAAGGAGCATTTAACCCAGTGATAGAGCTGTCAAATATTTATATGAAGACTGTGAATATTAAACATATTGTGTGTGTGTGTGTCTCATGTGTATACACAGACACAGAGAGAAGGAAGTTTGGGAGGGGATCACAATCCCATTGCATGGAACAGGAAAGACGTTGTATAAAAGAGGGTACCTAGGTCGTATTTAAAGGAAGAGAGGGATTCTATGGGGTGGAGCATTTCAGTCATGGGAGAGGACCAGAGCCAAGGCATGGAGATGGCAGATGGAACACGGCAGGTGAAGAACAGGGAGAAGCCTGGTCTGAATGGGTCAGTGGAAGAGGCAGTCCTGCCCATTAGGGCGGAAAGATAGCCCGAGGCTGGGAAGAGTTCACATTTTCTCATCCTGGTGATAGGAAGCTATCGGATTTGGCTGAGAACAGATGTGATGGACGCTGAACATGGACTGTTTTCCTGTGATGAACTGCTATGGTTAGAGATGGGAGGTGGGAGAGTGACTGTAAGGCTATTAAAGAACAAAGGCAAGAGAGGCTGAGGGCCTGGCCTAAGGTGGTGGCTGAGTAAGTAGAAAGAAGGGAAGGGATGAAAGAGACGTTATAGAAAATATAAAGGATAAGCTTTGAAGAGATTGGATCTGTGACATGAGAATGAATAAGAAGTCAAGGATAGTGTCAAGATTCCAAACCTGAACCCTCACATCTTGGTTCAGATTCCACTTCTGACTCATACTGGCTGTGGCCATGGGAACATCGTTTAATTACTCTCCAAAACTTAGCCGATAAATTCTCGATTAGCTGTGATTCACCTCGTTGCATGCTCACCATGCAAAGAACCTCACACTCTCTGTCTAGTGACTCACAATATGATATTTAGGAGAAGAATAATTTCAACCGTGGGTGAGAGCAACTCTTGGTGAGTCACCAGAGAATAGAATTCTAGACCTTATGATAAATTGTGCCATAAAAATGGTTAACTTGAAAAGAACAGGGGCAATTCTTTGAGGTGTTTGAAGGTTCCCAGAGACATTCTTAGTAATGATCACATGCAAAAACTACATTTGTTACCTCAGAATCTGCGTGTGGATTAACAGTTTCCACATTCCCATGTTCTAAAGGAAACGCCTATGGCCCAGTGGGAATTTCAAGTTCAAGGAACATGGACCAAGGCAACAGATTGCCCTGGGAGGCCTTCGTTCCTATAATACAACTCTAAAGAAGTTAATCTTGATGAAAGTCTTCAGGCATCCTATATGTTCAGTTTGGTTTTATACAAAAGACATGCCCTGAAGCGTGGAGGTAAAAACAACTGAGAGGTTAGGGTTACTATAAGCATTAAGAGTTTATTAGATGACACAACAAGGGAGCAATATTAAGCTTTTTAGATCCATTTTATGACTGAGATGGAAAAAATACTATTCTGGCACTTTTTAATATATCTGTAGGTTAGCCTTGTTTTATTAGAAGAATGGTTTGAGCCCCAAAACAAGATTGTTTTTACTTGCTTACAGCAGCAATTGCAAACAATCAAACCACCAAGGTGGTTTCATTTCATGAACCAAGCAATACAAGTTATGTTTCATGGAGTCTCATCTAGTCTTTATCACATTGATTTAATTCAAGACTAAATCGTGAGTGTTTTCTAAAATTACAAAATGGAGTTGCTTCTGAGAGGTAAAGTAAAGAGAACACGAGACAGAGCCTGGGTTCAAATTCTGATTTTGATCATTGCTAGATGCATGATCATGGCAAATTCATGGCAAACTCTGAGCCTCAGTCTAGTCTGTTAAGATTTCTTTACTAATTTCTTTTGCAGTTTTTTTTATTGTTTCTTAAAGGCTCAAAACAAATTATTATCTTCCTGTCATGAAAAAATGAAGAAAATCATTTCTACCAATCTATTTTTATCTTCAAGGATCCATTGTTTTATGGATGTGGGCACTTCTTCTACTGAGTCATATGATTAAATGGTCAAAGATTGCAAGTTACAATGGATCTAGAATATTTCTGATACAGCTTTTCATTTTATGTGTGAGGAAAATAAGGCCCAAAGATTTTAAGTGACTTTTTCAAGATTATAGAGCCATTGAATAGAGAAGATGAGATTTGATCTCAGGTCTTTTGAATTCAAATCTCATCTCTTTTCACCTACCTCCATTTTGAAACCTCCTTATGGAATCTCTTTCCAGAGGTGATCAATGGATCCTTTCAATGACTCTTCCCTTCTGCCCCCCAGGTCCTGGTATATCAGGGTAGCTTTTCTTAATGATCTCTTGAAGAATGTGATCCAGGCTTTATTTATTTATTTATTTTGGTTCTTCCAATAGACCAATAATTTTTAAATTCTCTCTTCTGGATCTATTTTCTAGGTTGGATGTTTTTTTCAATTAGGTATTTTATATTTTCTTTGTTTTTTTCCATTCTTTTTAGTTTGTTTGACTGATTTTTGATGTCTCATAGGGCCATTAGCTTCCATTTGTCCCATTCAAGTTTTTAATGTGATTTTCTCCAGTTAGCTTTTGTATCTCTTTTTCCAGTTGATTAATTCTGCTTTTCAAAGTATTGTTGTCTTCAGTGGATTTTATTTTTGCATTTGGCTTATTGTATTTTTTAAGGCATTGTTTTCTTCTTTCAATTTTTCCTTCCTTTTTCTTTCCTTACTCTCTCTTGCATACCTCTTATTTCTTTTCTCTTTTTTTTTCTTCTACCTCTCTATTTGCCTTTTAAAATCTTTTGTGATCACTTCCAAGAAACCTCTTTGGGCTTAAGACCAATTCCTATCACTCTTTGAGATTTCCCCTGTGGGCATTGTCCTCATCTGAGTTGGTGTTTGATCTTTTCTGTCACCACAGTAGCTTTCTATGGTTAAGGTTTCCCCTTGCTCATTTTTTTCCTTTTCTTTTTGTATTTCCTCACTTGTGATTTTTAAGGTTGAGCTCTGCTCCTGGGATAAAGGGGCCACTGGCCCAAGCTTCCTGCACAGCTCTGAATCTTGGCTTTGAGCACAGGACCCTCCTGTATTTGGTGTTTTGGTCAATTCAGGGGGTAGCTTTACCTGCTCTTTTCAGAAAACAGCCTAATTTCCCATAATTTGCCTTCTGAGCTGAGACTGGAGGCTGCCCAATTGGTCTGTTCCTCTACTGAGCCATGCCCAAGGGTCTCAGCTGCTCATCTTCTATGTTTAAGACCCTATCACTGGCTTTTCCAGACTCTATTTGACATGGGTTAAGCATCCCTTTCACCCCAGTGAGACTGAACTTTCTTGAAGTTCTTCCAATCTATCTTGAACTGGAGGGTAGTTTCATTCCATCAGACTCTGTTCAAAGGTTTGGCTTTCTGTGTTTTTTGAGAGAAATTGGGAGAGCTCAATCAACTTCCTGGCTCTACTCCATCATCTTGGCTCCACCCCCAGAATTTGGAGTTTTAAAATTTATTACAGCAAAAATAGTTAATCAATTTGCAGGCAGTCTTATGATAAGTTTGCTCAAACCAATTAAGCTGGTCCTAAATGATAACGGGTCCATATTCACAAGAAATCAAAATAGTTGGAAGGAACCTCAACCCTACCATCTACTCCACTTCAAGGATTTTTGTACAAGAATTCCTTCTGCAATATCCAACCCAACTGGGCATCCAGCCTGTGGTTGAAAAAACTTGTTAGGATGAATCTACTATCTTCCAAGAACATCCAATTCTCTGCAATGTTCTTATGAACATTATTTTTTCTTACATTAAATCTTTTTTTTCTTTCCCCTCCCCCATCTACTCATTGAAACTAGTTCTATCTGCTTAGCAAATCAAGGGGAAAAATGTAATCTGTTTTCTATATGATGGCTCTAGAAATACTAGAAGACATGTGATTTTCCACCCGCCCACACCCAATTAGGATTCTCTTTTCTTTTCTTGACTATCATTTCCTTCAACTGGACTTCAAAAAGCATGAATTCAAGCTACTACTTTATTACTATTTCCATTCATTAGATGTTCTTCAGCTTATTAATGACACTCAGCTAGAAACATGATATGTTGCGTTCAGTGGCCAGTGGGGCTGGGCCCTCCCTCATTCTGGAAAATATGCCTCTCTCCATCCATTCCATGAGGGTGTCTCTTTGCTGGCAGCCACATGCCACTTTGATGAGCTTGGTCAGAGTCCCTAGAGCCTGCGGGCTACTTGCATAGCCTCCAAGAGCACAGAGCCACCATCAGAAGAGAATTTTATTACTCTTCACTGTCTATCCTCCCCCACTTAAAACCATCATTTAAAGTATTTTTTCTGTGGGAGAGATGGAGGATAAAGAGTTGAGAGGAACTAAGAACACTTATTAAACTGGGTTTTTCGATGAAAATTGCTTTGATATTGCTGATAGGGTTTGTTCATCTGAATGCTAGCAAGCCTGCCTTGTAGCACATCTCCATAAAACTCTAGTAGTTTTCTATCCTGCTCAGAATACAATAGAAAACTGTCACCAATAAAGCCCTTCACAACTTAACCCCTTTGTGGTCTCTTACACACTAAATCCTTATGCTTATAACTGTTTTTGCTATTCTTCACTTACTACTTCATCTCAGTGACTCCTAAAATCCCCCAAAGAGCAATCATCTGGCTTCAGATTCAAACTTAGGGCTACCAAGCCCAATGGGTCTGCATCTTAGGTAGTGTGAAGCCTTTACCCAGCACTAATATCTTATGCCTCTGTAATATGAGCTGGTTGCAGATATGCACCCACCCGGGTAGTCAGTGACTTTAGAAAGAGCTGCTCCAGGAAGATGTTGGGAGCTATCCTTGGTTCTGGAATAATGCCTATTCTTATCAGAAAGCCAGGCATGACTTCAGAAGGACACACAAGCCCCAAACAGTTCCTGGGCAATTGAAATAGAAATAGGGTGAGAATTTGTGAACTTTCAGCTTGACAGATAACTTCTGCTGCTTACCAAAGCTCCCACCTGATTGCAGCTATTTTGCACCTGCAGAAAATAAGTTTATAGGAGAAAAAAAGCTATTTTTCAATTTTTTTAACCCCTGGGCTGATTCTCCATCATCCCCTCCCCCAGCCAAATGACTAAAATTAGCAATCAGATTTTGTGGATGTCAGGAAGAGTGTAAGCCATAAATCTGACATCTGCTCAGTTCTGCCATCTATAATTATAGTTGTAAATGTCCATCAAATTTCTCTTTTGAAAAGACTGATTCTTGTAGGAAATGTTACCTTTCCAAGCCAAGGTACCAGGAGATTTTTCTAGGTTTACGGGCTTTTTCTCAAATGTTTGATCACTTGAATAAAGTTGTGCTGGAAATTCTGCAAACACCAGTCACATTAGAACACCTAAGGCATAGATGTGCCTGCCTGTCTCTCCACTACTTAAGAACTTTAGAGATTCCCTGGTGCTTCCAGGAAAAACTACTGCAAGTTTGGCATTAAAGCTCTTTGTAATCTACCTTCGTATCCTTCTTTCACTCTATTCTCATCTCTGTACTTGTCAGGAAACACTCTTTTCCCTTATGTAGGAAGGGATAATTTTCCTTCAAAGATATTGAAACCATTGTTATTATTTAGTTGTTTACAACTGTGTTCAACTCATTGTGATCCCTTTGGGAGTTTTCTTGGCAAAGATACTGGAGTGATATGACATCTCCTTCAGAAAAACTCATTTTAAGGATGAAGAAACTGAGGCAGCCAGGGGTGAAGGGAATTAATCAGGGTCACACAGCTATTCACTGTGTCACTTAGCTACCACTAAAACCATAATCTGGGTGAAATCGAGCCAGAAGACAGAGGCTCAAACCATGGACATAATTCATCAGGAACCAAGTATAAAAAGGTACAAGTCAAGGGCTCCTCTGTCAAGCTCCTGGCCAGCACAGCATCATGGTGTATGTGGGGACAGGGAAGCTAGACCTGAGTCAATGCAGTCTTCTTGATCAATCTCCTTTTCATGCTATCACTAAGAAGATTGGCTTTTGTTAAATTTTGGAGAGACTACATGTGCCTCGTTCTATTGCAGTGCCATTCACAGAAAAGCCTTGTCAATCTTGGTCTATAATAATCCTCTACATCATTAAATCTTGTGTCTACCTCTCATTTATTTATCTACCTCCCTGTCTGTCTTTCTGTCTACCAACAGGCAATCTACCCTTTTTATATGCCAGGCACCATACTAGGTTGTGGAAGTACAGAGACAAAAACAAACCAATCTTTGCTTTGGAGGGGCTGTCTTTCTACAAGATGAGACAATGCATACAAATATTAGTGTGTATAAATATATTTTAATTGCACACAATATACAGATGACTTTGATTCATTTTTATCCCATCAGACATTAGCCTGCTTCTATGGATGAAGACAGACCATTTGTTCCTCACCTCTATCTATTAAAAATCAATTTCTTTAAGGTTTGGCTCATGTAACCCCTCTTCTATGAAGCTATTTTGATTCTCACCTCACTCTTTTCCCAAGCCCAGATGAAAGTTTCATTCCTTTCATTGTTCCTTTCATTCAGCCATGCAACATCATTATTTGGGTATGTGTTATATTCCTTCGACTCTTAGGTAAGTTCCATGAGGGCAAAGACTATGATGCATTCCCCATTTTTGTCCCTCCTATATTTTGTGCCCATTAGGCACCCAATAAAGGTTCAATTAAATTGAATGATCAATAGTTACTTGCATAGAAATGCTTACAATGGCAGTCCAAGCTTCTATTTCCTAACAACTGGTTCATGGAAGGGAGATGGTGCTTCTCTCCAATCTTGATAAATTATCCTAGGGATTGAGGAAGTTTTGTGGCTTTAATATTTTAGCATCTTGACCAAATTGCAACCCTAGTCCCCTATTTATTTCTGCTCTCTCCCTTCATCTTCATTATTTTGAATAATTAGGGTCCTATGGCTATAATGATTCAACGATACAAAGGGATCTGTGATCTTACAATATGGAAGTTTCCTTTAGTGATCCATCCACTATGCCCTTCTCCGAGTGCATTCCACAAGTTTTGCCCTCCATACAGGAGGCCTTGATCACCTTCTCTTGCCATTGCAACATCATAGAGGTCCCACTGCTGTCCTTCACCCTCTTAATAGAGCGAATCCATTATCTCTCCTGTCTTGCATTTCTTTGATGACAGCTTTTCCACTTTCTCTTCTTCAAACTTCCTCTCTGCTTATATGTGTTCACACCTACCATGGTCTTTCCACTTTCAGTTATCAGTATCAGTAACTTAAGAAATGGTTGTTAAAGTGAATTAATTGATAGAATTTGGAGTTGGAAAGAATCCAATCCCTTTTTAATGAGAAAAAGGAGGCACCAAGAGGTGATGGGACTTGCCCATGATTCTGTAATTAGGAATAGTTCTCAGCTGCCATATTCAGACCAATTTGAGGGATGGATTTGAGCCAGTAGTGCCCCCCCCAGGCTGGGCCAGGAAGGTAACCCATGAGCAGGTTTTTACAAACACTCTGTTGGCCCAGAGGGCCAACCTTCACCCAGCTCTTGCTTTGAATCCGAGGCATGGGGATTTTGAAGATGTTGTCCTTAGCTGCCCAGGGCTCAGCACTGAAGGATTATATGCTCTTTCTTATTTTTAAAAAGCAGCTTTGTTGAGTTGCGGAGGAAATCTGCAGCACCCAAAAGTCGGTCCAGCAAAATTTGACATGTTCATGCCTTTTGTTATTTTTAGGTGCTGTTTTGCAAATCAAGCCTGTTCCTGCTTTTTGACACACACGAAAATCTTTCTGTGCTACAGAAAAATAGATCTGCAGTTCAGCAAGACAGGGCAGTTTTTATCTGCAAAAAATCTACCTTTTATAGAGCAGACAATAGAGGCAAGAGAGAGGCAAACACACTCAATATTTCCTCATTCTAAAGCCTGGTTTTTTCCTTCTTCCCCCATGGGTTCTGCAAATGGCAGCGTGCTTCATTCCCCTGTGACTCTGATGGCGGGGCCTGAATACTCTGAATATATCACTTTTTATTGCCTTTTATATTGAATTACTATGGGAGAAAAAAAGCCTTTGTGAAAATTCAAAATCAAAATACTTTAGGAGCCTTTCCAATCCACCTCCAGGCCAGAAAGAAAAGCTGGGGAAGAAAAGCCCGACTCGCCATTGCTCAGGGACCCCAGCCGCCTGCCTCCCAAGGAAGGGCTCCTTCACAAGCAGAAACGGTTTCAAAGCCACGAGTCTGACGCTAACTTGACTCCAAGATTAGAGACAGAAGCTGGGGGTGGGGCGGGGAGGGCTGCAGCGGAGTCCGCCTCTCCACCATGGAGGCAGCAGGTGCTGATCAAAGGCAGATCCCCGAAGGAAGGGGGGGCATTTAAACCAGCCTCTCCTTACAGCAGGAAGAAAAGCGGGTCTGCAGGCAGAGCCCCCACCCCGCTCCGCCGTGCAATGGCTGCAGCCTGGAGTCAAAGTCCTGGCCTGCCCGGGCCTCGGTTTGCAATGGGTCGGTGCGCTAGCGGCCATTCAAGTTCAAAAATCCTACGAACATGGTTCGATTTGATTCCACTCCACGCTTTTATTTATCACCTACTGTGAGGCAGGAACTGGGGGTGTCCAAAGGCCAAAAGAAAAGGAGCCCTGCCCCCCCCAGGGGCTGACATGCTTACTCAGGAATAAAGCCCACCATGACAGAGAAACACGAAATGAATACAATCTCCGTGGAGAGCTAACCACTGAGATCCCTACAGGACTCATGTCGGGTGTGGTCCCTGAGCCGGACTATGGAGGGAGCTTCTGACTCCAAGAGGAGAAGAGCAAAGAGCCCATGAAGGAAATGGCCTGGAAATGGCGAGGTCCCTGCCGGGAACAGGACGCTGATTTAGCTGAAAGATAGTGGAAAGGTGTGGGAGATCAGCCTAGAGATGCTGGAGACACTAGGAGAAGCGCTTGAGACTCAAGAGGAGGAGTTTGAATTTCACCTTTGAGACAATAGATCCATAGACTGGGAGAAAATAGAGCATCAGACTTTGGCCATTAAACCTTGTAGGATCTTGGACCAGTCATTTCTCTTCCAGTGGGCCCGAGTTTTCTCCTTCCCTAAGATCAGGGCCCTGGGGTCTATGACCCCAGTTAACTTTATTTGCCTCAGTTTCTACACCTGTCAAATGAATTGGAGAAAGAAATGCCAAGAAAACCCCAAATAGAATCACAAAGAGTCAGACACAGCAAAAAAAAAAAAAAAAGGGGGGGGGGGGAAGGGGGCTAGACAAATGTGACCCTCCAGAGCAGTGTTCATATTTTTTGATGTTGAATTGGATTTATTAAAACATTGAAAAGGGTTCTTCTGACTTACCAGAATGGGTTTTTGTTTAGTTTTTATTAAAAGGAAACAATATGTGCCACATGGAAAATTTCTAAGTTTAGTTTCCTTGTTCTGTGTCCTCCATTTTCTCCATCTTCATCTCTACACCTCCACAGCCCGGCTTAGAAGCTGCAGAGTTACATGGGGCTCTGAGAGGCTAAGGGACCCAGCCAGGGTCACGGGGCCAGTATGTGTCAAAGAACGAGACCAGAACCTAGCTCTTCTGGGCTCTAAGGACAGCTATATATTCCCTGACCCATCCACCTCTCAGTAATAACAGGCAGCACTTGCACTGATTTAAGGTTTGTCAAACACTCTGGCATGAAGTCTTCCCTGAGCCTATTATCTAGAACATAGGTGCTGTTAGGATCCTTGTTTAAAGGCAAGATAATGGAGACACAGAAGGATTAAATGGTTGTCCTGAGTCACACAGTAAGTAAATATCTGAGGCAAGATTTGAAAACAGGCCTTTCAGCCTCCAAGTGCTTCTTTCTTCCCGACAATTTGAATTTCCGTTTGAATGAACTGATTTGCCAAAGACTGAAACACCAGGAATTTTAACAAAGGGAACCATCCCGAAATTCCCGGCATTTATTGGCGAATGATAGATGTGACCCAGCCTCCGAAGGGCCAGAGCTACAAAGCTCTGCGCTGATAGCACCTTAAAATACAGGCTTTGGGTCTTTTTAGTTTCAAAAATCTTCAAGGACCTTTTTGATCTCAAAGAATCTACTTATTTCCAGTAGCTTTAAACTATAATTGCCAGGGCTCCCCTGATGGGGAAAAAATCAGGGATTCAAAAAAAAAAAAAAAAAAAAGCCTTAATGCAGGCTTCTGAAAAAGCAAAAGCTTCCCTGCCCTGCAAAAATTGTCAGCAAAAAGGTCCCTGCAGTTCTTCTTCTACAAGGGATGGAGTAAAGGGAAAACTGGGACCTGGTTGGAGTGAGTCAGGTGATCTCCTCCGCCAGAGAGCATGAATATACAAAAAGCTAAGAAGGCAAAAAAATCCACATCCCCCAAATTCTGAGCAAGCACGATCAGCTTGTCTTGTTCCCCAGAAATAGGAGAGTTCTACTTCAGCAGCCAGGTCACTCTAAGTTTGTAAACTGAGGAAAAGCTTTCCTAGGGAAAGTGGCAGCCATTTTCCCTGAGTGACCAACAAGGGCATTAACTTCACATAAATGCTCTCCCTAAATACCCAAGCTAACAACAAACCACTTCACTGTGGTGTCTCCCAAGAGGATTGAGCTTGACCTGTTCAATTTATTTTTAGGAACTTTGATATAATAGACTTTGGCTGTATTATCCTGAAATAATTTCACTCTGAAGTATTTAGATCAACAAACACCTGCTTCACGCTAGGTAATATGGACACAAAAACAAGAACAATCCATCTCCAACACCTTTGGTTTTTCTTATTCTTTTCATTTTTCAAATAGAGTTTTGGGCGACTTTCACTGAAAAATTGATTTCTGGGAAGATTCCAAAAGAAAACTAAATCTTCTTGCCTATGGATGCCTTAGAAAGGCAGTTGGTTTTAGAATCACAGAACCCTGATTCAAATTCTACCTTTCTTATTTTCTGTGGGATGCTGCTTCACATCTCAGCTTCTGGCTGCTCTGCCCAAGAGGGATTGGGCTGGAAGCTTTATATCCAAACCCTTCTGAAGCTCAGATTAAATCCTGGCTCAAAACTTGTTTTTGGTGTTCTACTTTAGCCCCTACATCTGTCGGCCTGAATTTCCTTTTCTGGAAAGTGAGGAGACTAGGTGGCCTTCATGGTTTTTCTAATTCCATATGTTTCAGTGACTCTAGATATTCGAGGGCTGATTCTGTATTTATTTATTTTATGATGACTCACACAGAGGTATACAAAAGCCTCCAAAAACTCTCTAACACTATAAGTCATCAAATCATTGCCTGCCTGCATTAGGCAAGGATAGTTCCCATATCAGTGACATCATGGACCTATAGAAGAGGAAGAGGGAAAAGGGCAGGGGGGTATGAATCCCCTCAGAAAATAATATGGGTGCATATGCACATGTGTAAGCTTGGGTGTACGCACACAGAGGCATTAAGAGTTAACTATTCCTTGATTCTGAGTTTCAGGGACTAGGGATATAACATGAAGTTGAGGAAACAACTGACTTAATGAAGGCCATCCCGAGCCATAATACCTTCAATTTCAGTGCTGAAAATGGGTATGTGGCAGCTGCTAGCTCTAGCTTGGTCAGCAAATCAAGCAGGAGTGTAGCAAAAGCTATGTTTCCTTTCATAGAACAAATATAAAGTTCTTCATTAAAAACGTAACTACTGAGAAGGGAACAAAACAAATCCCAAGCCAACCATTCCCACCTTTACCCCTGCACCTCAGACTCACAAAGGACTAGAACAAACACCAGGATCTGCTGGTTCCAAATTCCCCTCTGAGACACAAAGCATCCTCTGTCTCTCACTAGTTCTCACATACAGCATGAAGGTTTTGTGAAAGCATGTGTATACTTGTGTGTGTGTGTGTGTGTGTGTGTGTGTGTGTGTGTGTGTGTAACACAATTGCTGTCAGCTTCTCAGTTCCATTGGTTTCCATGTTATGTCTTGTCTGAACAGGTCTCTTGACTGTTTCTCTGAATCTTCTCAAACTATAGTTTCTTCCCTGGTTTCTCCTGCCCCAGATAAAGACCTCTCCATCCTTAACTTAGGTTAAGAAATCCAAGTCTCAATGTCGAATTCTCAAATAAGTAGTTAATATTTATAATAATAAAATGTATAATATGTAATATTTATAATAAAATAAATAATAAATAGCTATTCTACATTAGTTCCATAGTTCCCAACGGTTATCAATTCAGAATTTTCTAGCACTAAGATCCCCCAAATTGGCCCGTATCAATTAGGCACTAGAGCCAGCAGTCATTGCTTTGGTTTCTAAGAGATAGTACTTTCTCTCAGATCCTCTTAATACTTTTTATCTGTGGAAGAATGCTTTCTCTCACTTCCCTAGAACCATCTGTGATTCTCTTTGGGTTGCTTTTCTCTCTGTTTCCCAGAGTAACTCTCTTTTATGCCCATTTCAGAAAATAAAATGTTCACATGAGAAAAGGACTTTTTTGGGTACATCTGTTACTCTGCAATTTTCAAGGTGACCTGTGACTCCCGAAATGTCATAAGCCCATTTAAAACCGTATTTTACTTGTGAGGAACAATGGACAAATCCAGTAATTTTGACTCAGATTTAATGTTATTCACGCTAGACGAGCTTCACAGAGCCAGCAAGACGAGCTTCGGTGTTGAAAAATGTCAAGAGATGGAGGTGCTGTCCCTGAACTCCTCCATAATTGCCAGTGGGACCGAGGTCACCCTGACCCTTCTTTGACCTGATGTATTATTGGTACGAACACTGAATCTGGAACCAAGAAAACCTGGACTCAGTTTCCTCACCAACAACAAAAGAGGATTGAAATAAGAGAAGCTGAAGATTTCCTCTAGCTTTATTCCTTTCCTGAATGCCGACCTGTATCGTTCTAGCTTCAAAAGAATCAGAAGCTGGAATGGAGACATGATGAAATGTAAGCTCCTTAAGCAAAATGATTGTTTTGTTTTTGTCTAGCATCCCCAACACCTGCCAGTATCGGGCACATTGTAAGTACTTAATACATAATTACTAGCTAATATGTTAGATGACTGACTGACACAGGCTGAAACTAATACATTTTCCAGGCTTGAATCACCCACTGTGGATTAGCTGAGAGCCCTGCCCTGCCATTTTCCCCATGGACCTCTTTCCCTCCTCCTTCTCCTCTGGAAGGCTCCCATTTTGATGCTGCACTTGCAGCCCCTGTGACTCTGAACTTCCAAGACAGAGTGATCCACCAGGCTCAGACTCCTCAGCCGGAAGGGCTACAGGCAAGCATCCCCTCCCTCAGCCCGGAGACGGCTTTCGGCATGGCTTCCGACAAAGCCTGTGGTGTTTCTCGGGGTAGGATGGGGATGTGGGACCTGAATGCTGACCTGATAGAATGAATTCAGAACTGATCGCATAATTGGTCAAAGTTTGTTGAACAATACCCAAAGTAATATCGATCACTTATTGACAGGCCTGAAGCAAGGAAGGCTATACTGTTTAGTGAGCATCCCTTCTACCCTTTCTTTACTGCATCCTCATTCCTGTTCTTCTCCCTTACCAAAGCTGTCCGGGACTGTGGCGACGGTCTTTGTCTCTTCCATTGCTCAGCCTCTCTGGGGGTAACCTCATGAGCTCCTCTGGTTGTGGTTCCCTTCTCTCTGGATTCCCACATCCCCATCTCTTGCCAGAGCCTCTCTTCCGAGTCCCAGCTCCACATCAGCTTTGCTGGCTCAAATCGGATGGACTGCTGAGATTTCAAGCTCTTCCTTCTCTTCCTCTTCCTCCCTCCCTTTTCCTGTTGAAACACCAACACACATCTAACCCCCAGGGCTTCTACCTTGGAGTCCTCAGCTCCTCATTTTCCCCAATTCGTTGCATGTCCAAGTCCCTCAGACCCTTCCCATTGTCTCCACTCACACAAGGCCCACCTTAGTTTCTCCAATCTTTCCCCTCTCTGATAATGATATTCCTAAAGCACAGTTTTGACCATGTCACTTTGGCATTCAAAAAGCTCCCAGAGTGAAAAAATAAACAAACAAACAGCCCATAAATGTAAAAAATCTTTACCAAAAAAAAGGACATCAATAAAAAAAATTAAAAAGAAACCTTCATAACCCAATTTCCCCATCCAGGTTTATTATACAATTTTCCATTTCATGCACTCAAATTTGAAGAGACAAACTGATTTTTTTTTCCTTTGGACATATCATTTCATCTCTTGCCTCCATGTCTTTGCCTCAGCTGTGCCCCATAGGTGGCAT
Source organism: Sarcophilus harrisii (assembly GCF_902635505.1). Classification (NCBI taxonomy): domain Eukaryota; kingdom Metazoa; phylum Chordata; class Mammalia; order Dasyuromorphia; family Dasyuridae; genus Sarcophilus; species Sarcophilus harrisii. Next base: position 1,855,507 of record NC_045429.1, read on the forward strand.
ACATTCCCTCTACACCTCCACCATTTCAAATAGTTATTTTCCTTCTGAGTTCAAGTGCTACTTTGTCCAAGAAGTCTAATTCTCATTTAAAAAATCTGTATTTACAGAGTATATGTATACACACACACACACACATATTTACATATGTGTAAGTGGTGTTTCTCTCAATAGGATAAGTTCCTTGAGGATAAAGATAGTTTTGTGTTGCTTTCCACCCCTTTCCCATAGCATAATGCTTAGCACACAGTCAGTACTTGAAAAAGCTTTTTAATGAACCAGTGGATGAAGAAATGGCTGGGTATCGAAGCTCTCTGCTCTGCGCAGTCCTGTTCAAGACTTTTTTATCTGTGACTCAGATGAGGGCAGAGCTGCTACACTCCCCATGTTTCAGATTATATAAAGTGAGGAGGGATAACTAATTGCTGGATGAGAGAACATGCAGCCTCAAGCCTACCGGCAGAATGCACTTGAGTTTACAGAAATCAACTGCGAAAGGATAAATGCCGAGGCAGACGTTCTTCGATAGTTAATTCAGAGAAAAAGACTTTGGAATCATAACTGATCCGAAGGTCAATGTCAGCTGGGCCATCCCCCCCAAAAAAAGCTCCAGGAAACCTATGAGGGTGATCTAGGTCCTGATTTATAGAGGAGGAAGTTGGAGACCTTGAAATGCTAAGGGACTTGCCAAAGGTCAGTGGGAAGGGGACCTGAGACTCCAAATCCAAGATTTCCTCATGTTGGAGAAAAGTGAAAGTGAGATGTTCCACTCGGGCAAAGAAGAGAGAGAAACATTTGCTTAATGCAATTAATTTTGACTCCAAATGAGGGTCCTGAGTGCCTACTGAGGGCCAGGGCCTGGGAACAGGAAAACAAAAATGAAATTTCCAGAGAGGCAGAATATTATCAACTGGGAGGAGATTAGAAAGGGCCAATTGTCTGCCCCTGGGCAAGGGCTTCCAAGCATAGGGAGGGCTAATGTCCCTTCCAGCTACTTGACATGAGCCACAGGGCTCATTGAACAGGTGTCCCCCCAAAGGAGAGCTCTATTCCACTCAGACAGTTCCATCCACACAGAGAGCTCCATCCACAGAGAGCGCCATCCATAGAAAATGCTCCATCCACAAGAGCTCCATCTACACAAAGAAAGCTCCATTCACAGAGAGACAGCTCCATCCATGAGAGCTCCATCACGCAAAGACCGCTCCATCCACACACAGACCACTCCATCCACACACAGACCTCTTTTCTGACCACACTCTCTGGGGGAGGCCCAGGGAAGCACTCCCTTTTCAAGTCTATTCCAGGATGACTCACCATTCTCAGTGGCCTTAGTCACAGTCCTATGGAAACTGCAGTTTCTACAAAAGTAATGAGTCTAAGTGGGGCAGGGAGAGTGTGCCTTTCCTTTGCAGCTGGACCCTGACACTTTGCCTTCCTCAGTGTTGCTGTTAGACGTGAGCTCCCAAGCAAGTCCCCTTCATTATCAGCAGGCCCAGCTCTGTGACAGGTGGGTCCTAATCTTCAGTTATCTTCCAGCCCTCCACTATGAGATTTCTTGAGTTCATGGCAGAGGGTGAGGGGCTATAAATCTCCACCCATACCGCTGCTTATTCAATTTAAAGCTGGAGCTTGAGCGAGATTAATGAGATGAGTTGTCCAGTGGTCAAGGGAAGAACACAGGCTTTAGCCTATCTTATTTCATCTTCTGCTTGAATCATTGTAAGTGTTATGTAACGTGACATTCACACATTATTGAAGGCATTAATGGGACAAATTGAAGCGTGCTAATCAGAGGGTCATTTTTCATTTGCTCGCAGAGTCCAAAATTAATGACGCCCTTCTTTTTCTATTAAGGCTTTAAAAAAATACTTATATTAAGTAAGAAATGGAATGTGGGAACAAGAAGAAAATCACTGTTGAAATTTCATCCTATTTCTCCATGCTAACGAATCCCGTCGGGGCTGGAACATGGGCTCCCAAACCCAAACAGATCCTGTTCCAGTCCATTAGATTTCTGACAAGACACTTGTTTAAAAGGAATATTTTCACAGAAGCACAAATTTTTATGACAGAAGCCACCTAGTCCAAGCCATACCTACGTGGGAATGGGATCCTCCCCCATTGCTTCAAAACCTCCAGACCTATCCCACTCAATTCCACTTTGCTGATGTGTGTGGATCAGATCTGGGCTTTTCCTTAGTGCCTAGAAGAAATCCACATGATATTTCTTTCTTCTCATTGGATTCAGGGCAGGGTCTGTCATGGACCAAGGAAAGGGAGGCCAGGGTGACCTGGGTCTCTCTGAAGGACCCAGAATGCCTCGCTCTGGTCCCTCTGGCCACAGTGGCTTCAATTAACAAAACAAAGATAGCCCAATATTGAATTTCCCCTGAGGATGCATGGAAGCCTCCCAGGAAGGGTTTTGGTATTTAATTATATGTGAAACTGCTTCAAAATGTCACCATAAAATATTTAAAGGGACTGAAGCACAAACACTTTCTTTGAAACTGTAGCTTCTTATAAACCCCAATAATTTAAATCTTTTGAAATTTGTCAGGTCAGCTGACAAGCCCATCCCTACTCTTTGACTTGGTCTAGTTCAAAATACAACACACACATGCACATACACACACACACACACACCCCTTTCCTTTTTTCAGTTTGTTTAGTAACATCCTTGTTAATATTTTAGCCATCATCCACCCACTGAATGGGCTCCTGGGAAAACATCTACCTTCCACCTAGAGGGAGTAAATTCATATGAGGTTTTGTAACTAGTTGAAGTGTGGGGCAGCTAGGAGGTGCATAGTACATAGAGTCCCAGACCGGGACTAGGTGACCCTGGCTAAGTCATTAAGCTTGCCTGCCTCAGTTTCCTCTTCTGCAAAATGAATTGGAGAAGGAAATGGTCAACTTTTCCCAACATCTTTGCCAAGAAAACCCCAAACAATAACAGAGTTCAACATGATTATAAATGACTAAACAACAATTAATTGAAGTTAGTTCCTCTCTCTGCCCCCAAGCCACAGATGATTTATTTTTTCTATTTTCCCTTCCATGAGGCAATCTCCATCTCCATGTTTTTGCACCGGCTGTTCCCCCTTCCTGGAATGCCTTTTCTCCTCATGCTGCTTTTAAGATTAAGCTCACTTTGTACGGGATACCTATCTTGATCCCCCCACCCCAAGAACTATTTTGTTTTTACTTTATAAGTTTCTGTCTGCGTGTTATTTTCTTGCAGTGGAATGCAAACTCCCTGAAGGCAGGCTTGAAGTTTGAGTCCCTAACACAATGACTGTCAAACAGAGCAAGAATTTAATAAATGATTTTTGTGTGAATTAACGAATGACACAAAGCTTAGTTTTCTCTGTCTGACACATGGGGCTTGGTTTATCGTTATGCAAAATCACAAAGAAAAGGCGGCTTCTAGAAATGGTGGCTCCTGCGGAGCTGTCCATCCAGGGAAGGAGCTCTCCAAAACCAATTATTGCTACATTTGAATTGAACTGAGTCGAAAGCAATGAGGCCGATTCCTCCGGCCACTGACAAAATAAATAAATAAAAAGCGGTCTTTATAGGTGCAATTTTAAATAGCAAGAGAATAATAGAGAATCCCGAGGGGCTTTTTCTCCTTTGTTCTGCTCAGATAAAGAGAAGAATAGACTGCCCACAAGGACTGTGGGAGTTAGTATTTCTCTAATCTGACCCCGCTCCCTACTCCCAATGTTGGAGATGATATTAGTGAGCCCAGCATTAGACAAAGCATCTGCCAATCAAGATCTCCCTCTCCCTTCTCTCCTTCTGCCAACAGACATGTTTCCCTAATCTGCCGTGCCCTTTGATAAGCTGGCAGGTGGCAGGGTAGGCAGAGCATGGATGTGAGTGAGGAAGACCCGAGTTCAGCCTCAGATACACCAGCCCCTATGGCTGTTGCCAGGACCATATGAAATGATATTTATGCCGCATTTAGCGTGGTACTTAGTGCTTGGTACATAGAAGATGCTTAACAAATACTTGTTTCCTTCTATCTTTCTGATTAAATCCAGCGTTGCCGCTAGACCTCTAGTGAATTCAATAACATCAAAAATCAGGTCATAGGAGCACAGAATCGTAAGGGGTCCTGGAGGTCATAGAGCTTGGCCTTTATGTGACGCAGGGATCCCCTCAATAATTTTGAGATTGTCCTTGAAGACTCTAGTTATTCAACTAAATGACAATTTTGTAATGGCTCAGACATCGGACACTGCACCAGGTGCTAGGGACACGGCCCTCGGTGAACTTATGTTCTGTACATTTACCTGGAAAATCCTGGACTCCCAAGTGGGAGAGCCGCAGATTGAGGTGTCCTAGAGAAGATGGCTCAGGAGCCCTAACTGTGAACACGTCTCATCACCAAGAGGCAACGCTACAATCACGGCTCCATGGATCTCTTTGTTCATCCTATTCTAGTTAGCCAAGTGGAGAAGAAAATATCCATAGTACTGATTAGACCCCAAAATTGTCAAACGTCCACCAGCACCACTACCGGGAAAGGTGCTCAGGGATGACCTCGCTCAAGTTCCAGAGCCAAGGAAGCTCCCCAAGAAGATCCCACCAGAGGCCATTCAACCTTCACTGAGACCTGGGGAGAGAGACTCGAGGCGCCCATCCACTTTAGGAAGCTCTCGTCAGCAGGACATCGGTCCTGCAGGTAAAACATGCCCCACTCCTTCCAGCTCTTCTCCTCCAGGATAACCCTTCCCCAAGCCGGGTGTCTTTTTCTAAGCATGAGTTTAGCAGTGTCCTTCTTAAGCAGGGGTGTTCAGAAATGAGCCCACTCCTCTGTTCTGGTCTGGAAGAGCAGAGAGCCACGGGCATCTCTCCCTACTGCTGGAAGCTGCCTCTCCTCATGTCTACCAAATCGCAGGGGGTTTGATGCTCATGACGCACATGGAGCTTGTGGCACACTAAAGCCCCCAGCTCTTTTTCAGAACAATGCTTCCTGTTTGAAAGTAAGTTTGAAAGTAAGATGCTTTCTTGGACCAAACTACACAGTGTAACATTTATCCTATTAAATGTCTTCCTAAGTTTAGTGCGATGCTCTTCCCTGTTAAAGTCCTTTGAAATCCCAACTCGGTCATCCCCTACTTTAGGGATCGTGCCCAGTTTTGTGATATCGCGCCATTTGCAAAGCAGACCCTCGGGACCTTTCTCCAAGTCATGGATAAAAGACTTAATTCATCCAAGGCCACATAGAGATGCTCCCCAGGAGGCTCCCTTCCACCCCGCACTAAACCTGCGACCCCAGCCACCGACTTCTGAACCTCTGATGGTCCTTCTCCTCTGACCCACAAGCTTTCCATCGTCCCACAGGAGGAGTCTGGTCCCCCAGCACAAGCTTCACGGACATGTAGGGACAGTCTCTCCCCAGCTCGCTCCCCATCTGCTCACTTACTAACCCTATCTGAGCAGGAAACGAGGTTAGTCTGGCACGCACTGCTCTTGAGGAAGCCCGGCTGGTTCCTAGATGTTGACCAGCTGTCTCTGTAAGGAACCGCGCTAGCGACGCCACTTGCCCAGACTCAGGCAAGGACTGAGCATCAGAGCCGGCGCCGGGAGCCAGCTCCTCTGCCTCCCATCAGGCTTCTTCAGCTGAACCAAGGCACCAGTTCCTAAAGCAGGGAGTCCAAAAGACGCCGGGAAAGAGAGGGCTTTTCAAGCCTGGGGCTGTGCTTATGTAAGGGAACGGGGGGGTTGGAGGACATTCGGTGAACCAGGACAGAAAGGAGAGAAACATGGACATACACGTGCATGCACACTGCACGCACAGACCCACATATACAGCACACTGTGCAATGCATGTACACAATACATATACACACATGAACACAGACCCATATATACAGCACATGTGTGTGCATGCATGTACACATGCTTACACAGACACACATTCAGTATGCACACAGACCCATATACACAGCACATACATGTACATGCACACTGCACACACAGACCCGTCTATACAGCACACCATGTACATGCATGTACACACAGACATACAGTATGCACACAGACCCATATACACAGCACATCGTGTGCATGCACACTGCACACAGACCCACATATACAGCATGCTGTGCACATATATGTACACCCATGGACACATGCAATGTACACATGGACACATATACACAGCACTGTGTGTACATGCATACTGCACACAGACCCATCTATGCAGCACACCATGCACATGCATGTATGCACACAGATACATGTAAAATATACACACAAGTCCACACACCGTGTGTGTGCATGCATGTACATGCATACTGCACAGACCCACATGTATAGCGCCCCATGCAATGCACAATACACGTAGAATGCACACACAGACCCATACACACAGCACATGTGTGCACACAGATCCGCCTGCGCATCATGTGTGCGTACACACATACACACCTTGCATGCAGACACACATGGGCACACATACTTGCCTACTATATGCACAGACCCTTGTTTCTTTGATAGTGCCAATTAAAAAGTCTACACACACACACACACACACACACACACACACACACACACACAAAGAAAGAAAAAATAAGGAAGAAAACCACTTTTGCTATCTCCCTGGGAAATAGAATAAAATGAAATTGATTTTCTTCTTTATCAGCAAAGCTTGTAAATTGGAGGCACACATCCTGGGAAGCCAGCCACATTAAATTTATCTTAATGTTGCTAAATGAACAAAAATGCCATTTCCCTGTTAAAGTTATGAAAAATAGCCTAATCCCACCTGTTTCAATCCCACCACCCTGGCCTGGGCCCCCGAAGCAGGGGGAAGCAGCTTCGAAGCAGATGGCAGCCAAAGGCTTGATTTCTTTGCCCCAGTTCTGTCACCCCCAGCCTCCTTCCCGCATTTCTTGCCTCTCCTGGGGGCTCCCGCTGCGGCCGCCCCGGCCCCTTCCCAATCTCCTTCGTTTGCTGATGGATCTCTCTTTTCTCACTAGCTGCTGTTCCCGGCATCCCTTTACTTCCTAATGTCTCTCAAGTCTCCAAGGACAGTCTGTAATCTACCCCCGCCCCCCCCCCAAAAAAGGAGACGATCCGCGGGGGAAGGACCGAATGAGGCCCTGGAAATGCTCGGCTGGCTCCCCCTGAGATGCCGGGCACGTCCTTCCCAGGCTACTTGCCTCTCGTGGGTCGTTCCGATCCATCACAAAATTTTGATCTAGAAATAGGCAGACACACATAAAGGATAAATGAAAACGCGCCGGGATCCCTAATAACATTCATGAAGGCGCCTTTTTTCTTCCATCATCAGAGGAAGTCAGACTCCAGAGGAAAAAGGCAAAATTGGCCCAAGTCATCCCATCAGGAGAAACGACATCAAGCACTGATTTATTCGTTGATTTGATTATTTATCAAGTACAAACAGGCCCCGCTCTGTGAGCCGGGATCCTGCCCCTCCCCGTCCTGTGGGGACAAAGTCAGACATGAACCCCAAGCCATTTTGTTTGCCAAATGGGGGGGAGGGGGAGACAGGATGTGAAAAGGGCAGCTTGGACATTGGCATGCGAATGCTCCCTCCGGGTGACTGGGGTGCCTGGCTTGACCCCTTTGTGACTGGATTTCCTCGTGTGCCAATTGGGATGGGGACTTAGCCCGCCTCCTTCCCCTTCTGGGGAAGGGCAAATGTCAGGGGAAATAGCACCACGTGCTCTGCTGACATGGGGCCGCCTCTAACATGTGGGTGTGGAAAAGAGTCAGAAGTGACATTCTGGTGAGCCAGGAAATCGCTTCCTGGGCTTTGTCCCAGTTGGTGCTGATAGTGTTGTGGTTGTTGTTTAAGCATCGTGTAAATGACCAAATAAACCTGGATCTTAATCTACTTTCTGTCTGTCCCAGTGCTGGGTGAAGAAGTCCCAAAGTGGGTCACTGTGTGCCCTCACAGACTAGGCTGCCTGGTGGGCTGGCAGACTGGACCTGGGATAAGAAAATGGGGCAGATCCTGCCCCAGACATTTTCTTTGCTGTGGGACCCTGGACCCGTCCCATTCACTCACTCATTCACAGCATTTGTCTCACAAGATTGTCCTGAAGATCTGATGGCAGCTACTCTGAATGCATGTTGACTAAGTGATGAAGCTCCATAATGGATCTTTTCCTGATATCCTTTCAGTCAAGGGCACCAGAAAGCACTCCTGTCTCCCAGCTTCCCAACGTGGAGGTCCGAAGCTTTCTTCTCATCCCTATCCCCGCATCCCATCTGATGCCAGGTTTTATCCATCACCTCATCTTCACTTGGGATGCTCCCACACCAGTCTGACTGCATCACATCTCCCCTGCGCGGCCTCAACAGCCTCCCCAGCGTGGCCTCAATAGGCTCCCCAGGGCAATCCACCTTCCATACAGTGGCCAAAGAGATTGTCCTCAAGCTCCCGCAAAACCACATTTCTCCTCTAATGGGCTTCATGAGTTCTTCAAGGCCTTTAGACTATACCACAACTTCTTCTGTTTGAGATCTAAATCCCTTTATAAAGGGCCCAGCCTACATTTCAGTTGGGGCACAGGGAGTAAAAAGCTAGAGGAGTTCCCACTCACATCCCTCTTGGTGACACTACATGAATGTGGTGAGAACAAGGCTGGTGAGAAGAACCAAAGGATAGTGGAGACATATTTGAAGTGGGGTGGGGAGGGAAGAAGCTACAGTCCAGGACCAACAGCGACTTGCCCTAAAAATGTTCTATAAAAACATCCTCTAAGATACCAAAAGCTGGACAAGGAAATGGCCTGATCCCATGGCAAGAGGAAGGAACTGCAGATAACGGGCTCCACTGCCCTACTCTTGCCCTGGGAAAAAAAACTTAAAAGATGAGGAAAGCATTTAACCCACTGGCTAAATCTTCTGTGAAGGATTTCCAAAGACCCAGACATGATTTACACAGGGTGAAAGAAAAAGAAGGTTCCTCCTCTGAGATGATTAAAGATCCACTGGGGCATTGGAGAAGCCCACTTTGCATGGCCTGGGAAATCCCTCCAATGTGAAAAGGTGAGCCTCCATTGGAAGTCTCCTCAAATCATCAGAAACCGTTCATAAGCCCCAGGGGAGGGCTTGCTGGTTGTCGGACTCCATACTGTGAAAACAGGCCAGTGACTCTGTGAATTACTGTGTCCCTGTATACAAATGACTTTGGGGATTAGTCCAGAAAGGCTGCATTTAATGGAGAGAAGGGAGTCTGCTGCTCCTTATAACCACTGGGCTTCCCAGAGGACTCTGTTCCCAGCACCAACAATGGCTCCCTTAGAGCTAATCTGTCTTTTGTGTTGCTTTCTTTAGTCTAGGGACATGTCGGGGAGAAATAGGCCAACACCTTCCCTACAAATGGCAGCCTTTGGTTCATTTTGGGACACTGAGGTCCAGACACTTCTTACTGCAGCGAGTGTCACGGGGAGGAGCTGACCCTAGCACTGCCAAGCGGAGGCAGCTCTCTCTGCCATGGGGTGAGAGTGGGTAAGGTGAGGGTGGCAGTGGGAGAGAAACCCAAATTCAAATCCTACCCCAAATATTCCCCAACTGTGTGACCCTGGGCCTGTCAGTCAAGCTCTCTCTATCTGTCCCATCTGGGAAATGGGAGTGAGGATAACTGCTTTCTTCCACAATTGCTGCAAGGATCAAATGGGATAACCTATGGAAATGTGAAAGGGCTATCCAATCACTAACTGCCTCTGCTAACAGCCTTTCCTGTTAGTACCCCCTCAATGGGACAAGCAAGAGCTTCCTATTCCTTGGACAGGAGGACTTCAGACTTTGGGAGATTGCTGTTAAATCCTTCCCGAGGCTTGCTCCCCCTCCCACACAACCTCCCATTTTATTCACTCCATATATCCCTATTCAGGTCTTTCCATTTTTCTCCCTGCTCTAGATCAGGGTTGTTCGAACCAACATTTTCATTCCCCCAAAGCTGTTAACATCGATTGCGTTGCTCAGTGGCTCTGGAAACCGATCCCATTCACTCTCGTTATCTTCCCTTCAGTTTCCTCTCTAAATGCTCTGACTTAGTTGAATCTCCATCCCACAAGATTTCTGCCTTATTGCTTTTTGCTGCCTTCTGAAGGGAAACTGTGCAGAGCCCTGCAACGTCTTCCTCCATCACAGCTTCCAAATGAGCCCATGTTCTAAGTCAATCCTGCTTTGGGCCGCCCCAGCCCTGGCTCAACAAGGAGAGAAAGGCTCGGTTCTGAGTTCTGTTCGGCTCTTCCTTCATGTTGCTGCCTGCTTTACTCTGCTAACTTGTTCTAAGAAATAGTGATCAACAGAATCAATCCCTTTCTATTTCTCCACTTCTTAGCTTCCAATAAATGGGTCAGGACAGTCATTTGGTGCTTTCTCTTCCTTCCCTCTGTTCTACTTTGATGATGCTTTTAAAAAAAACTTGTATTCTAAGGGGTTGGTGATCAGACAGGTGATTCTAAATGGTTCCCCTCACTGAAGGCTCTCTTCACTCCCACCCACAGAGCACATGGCAGCCAAGGAGAGTGAACACAAAGCACAGGCTTGCCCAGGACATTCCCACCTATTGTCTGTACCATAAAAATACTGATTCTGTTGTCTGGCATGTGGAGTCCTGCCTTTTCTCTCCCTTTCCTCTTCCTGCCGGCCAGCCTGGTCCTTTGGTTATTCTCCACACATAAAGCTCCATCTGCCACCGATCCTCGGCACCGGGAGCTCCCATGCCCCAAATGCAAGCATTCCTCAGGGCCACCTCATTAAATCTCTTACTTCCCTCCACACCAGCAAATGAAGCATTTTCCCATTTCCCCAACCACTAATGCCCTGCTTCCCTAAGCACTTGTCATTTTTCTTCGTCTGTTATGGGGATTAAATGAGATAAATGCACTTAACACAGTGCCTGGCACAGAGTAAGTGCTATACCCATGATAGCTATTACTATTTAATAAATCATTTCCCTATCATCTCTTTATCCATCTATGTGTGTATCCATCTATCTGTCTATCACCTCACTGTCCAACTATTGTACATCCATCTAACTAACTAGTTATTTCTCGGGTCCTCCTCATTTTGGCTCCTGCTCTGCTATGGGCATATGAATTTTGATTGGGACAGGATCGTTATAAAGCCCTTAGCATGGTGTCTGGCACATAGTAGGTCCTTTGTAAATGTCAGCTATTCTTATTGCATTTATTTTGCTGATACTTGTGCATATTAAGTCTATAAGCTTCTTGAGAGCAAGGACGATTTCATTTGGTCCTTACGTCCCCTAGTACCAAGTGACCATTTAAGAGCTACTCAATGATTCTTGATTACAAGGACGGCTCTCTAGGGGGCAGAAGGGAGGGGCATGCAGGAAATCGAGGCACGGGAAAAATAAAAGATATTAATGAAAATTTTTCTGAGAATAAGTGTTAACTGTCACTGGGTTTTTTTTGTTCTCAGACTTCACTGAGAGTCACCCATTTTCCCAGTGCCTAAGGAAGAGCGCTCTCCAAGGTAGCCACAGCATATGAATTCTGCTTTCCTTGAAAGCCCCACAAAGTTCAGCACAAATTTGCAGCTCTGGGAACTGGGGGCTTTCCCAAGGTCCAGACAACAGAAAGCGAGAACAGGCTGTTCAGCGAGTCCAAACCCGGCGGCTCTCTGGCCAGCATCTCCTCATTAAACAGAAGTGCCCAGTCTTCTGGCAAAGGCTCCTCATCCTGTCTCCACACGGCCCCTGGCCCTGCTTCTATTGCCATCTGCAGGCCTGACATATAACTGGAGGTGCCCGGGACAGATTTTGCACATTCATGCATCCCTGACCCTTCACTCCAAAGAAAAGACCCCAAAGTGCCAAGTTCTCACAGAGAGCCTGAGAGCTCGATGGCAGCACGCCCGGTGGTGCAACACCCTGGCTTTCTCTGCCAGCTCACTCAGACAATAACCCAGTACTATACACTGTCATGGCATCCGGGAGGCTCCTACCTCCAGGCCCGTCTTGAAAAATATCACAATTAATGCACTTTTATTAAATATTGCTTTTTTTTCCTAAATCCTCTAAATGAAGAGATTTAAGGATGAAAGAAAATCTATATTTGGATTCCAAAGCAATCTATTTTGTCATCTTAAATGGAAAGAGAGAGAAAAAAATCCCACTCGACCTTTATATCACAGACTAAAAACTGGTAGAAGATGCATGTCTCAAATGGAAAGAAGAGGCCGATTTCAAAAGAAAATAAATTGAAGAATAAGTAGGATCTTTCATTTGTGAAAATTTTGAGCAGAAAGGAAAAAACTCAGGACTGGGGATCAGAAGAGGTCTAACTTCAAATTCTGTCCCGAATATTATGAGCTGGGAAAATAGGGGCAAGCAACACGGTGTCAGAGTTTCCATATCATCTGTGAAATGAATTTGAAGGTGCTTTTTCCCAGAGGACTCTATGATCTCAAGATAATACAAGAGCTAAGATTGCAGGGACATAAATGAAACAATGTGTGCAAAGTGATTTGCAGATCTTGGAATGTCACATCAATAGGGACTGAAGATGAACCACACACCTGCCCCTTCTCCCCTAGTCCATCAGCCCCTTCCTTAAGCTGATAGTCCCAAGATTGAGAAAACAAGGCAGAACTAATATGGTGGAACAAAGGCAGAGATCTGCCGGAACGCTTCTAAATTCCCCCCAAAATGTGAAAATAACTCCTTAAAACAAATTCTGAAGGGACAGAGAATGGGCAAAATAATTTTCCAGCCCTAGATGAGCAGGAAAGGTGCTACATAGGTTACCAACAGCAGCCCTTGGGGACAATTGAATTGGCAGTGACTTCTGAAGCTAGCAGCCCACAGACAGGAAGAGGGTGGACAAATGGTTAGAAGGAGATTAGAGCAGACCTTTTGCATTGCCAGCAGTCCCAGGACAAGGAAGAGGATTAACAAGGACCCTGGTCACAGTTTCAGGGCAGAAAAGCGTGCTTGTGGTTACTCACAGACCAGGAGAGGAGGAAGCACCTCTCCTTAGAGCGTACCACCTTGGAAGAACTGAAAACTTACAGACCCTCAGAACTGAAAAGGAAAATAGCAGTACAAAAACCCAAATATTATGGTAAAAGAGGCCCAAAAGTCCACTGAAGAGACCACCTTAAAGGCCCATTGGTCAAATGGGAAAAAATATACAAAAATTCACTGAAGAAAAAAACTGGGAAAGGAGGTACAAATGTTCATCAAAGAAAATAATTCCTTAAAAATTAGAATTGGGATTGAAGATTCTGGGAAGAGGGTAAAATAGATCAGAAAATTCCAAGTTCTCCAGATCAAACAAGACAAAAATCGTGTCTCAGGATGAATGAAAAGAGGTTTAAATAAATATTTGAGGAAGAATAGTGGTCCTCCTGGGACAACCAGAGAAGCTTTAAAGAAAGATACTAGGATGGCATTTTGGCCCATGTAAAGTTAAATGCCTCAAGTCTGGCTCCCCTAAAATCATAAGCAATGAGCCCTAGGGCTAGCTGGATGAGGGGAGAGCCTCCACCAGTAGAGGAATTTTCACCTCTGATAGTGTAGAGAGTTTGGCATCTGAGGAGGGGAAGGTTGAAGAATGGTCTCTTGATAATGGATACCAAATTCAGATGTTCTGCCAAGACCAGCCCTGGGCAGGAAGGAACCAGGATGTGCCAGGTGAGTAAGGAAGTGTTAGAGTAGGGATAGTCCTGACTGGGGACACTTACAGGAGAGAAGCATTCTTAATTTGGGGGTTCCAGTCCAGATGGGAGAATTTAAGGAGAACCTGAAGCCAAACGTACCATCCTTCACACCCATGCCCCAGGACTAGAGGTGATTACACTAACAAGTTCTTATGTTAAAAAGAATGAATAGCAAAACATTTTCCACACAAATAAAGTCAGATCTAAGCAACTGGAAAAATATCAAGTGCTAGTGGATGGTCAAACAAGTATAATAAAGATGACAATACTTCCCCTAATCTAATCTATTTATTTAGAGCTATACCAATCAAACTCCCAAGAAACTATTTTACTGACCTAGAAAAAATAACAACAAAATTCTCTGGAAGAACAAAAGGTCAAGAATTTCAAAGGCATTAATGAAGAAAAAAAGCAAATGGAGGTGGCCTAGCTGTACCAGATCTAAAACTATATTATAAAGCAGCGGTCACCAAAACCGTTTAGTATTGGCTGAGAAATAGACTAGTTGATCAGTGGGATAGGTTAGGTTCACAGGACAAAACAGCCAATGACTATAACAATCTAGTATTTGACAAACCCAAAGGCACCACTTGGGGGATAAGAATTCACTATTTGACAAACACTGTTGGGAAAATTGGAAACTAGTATGGCAGAAAGCAGACATAGACCCACACCTAATACTATATACCAAGATAAGGTCAAAATGGGTTCATGATATAGACATAAAGAATGAGATTATAAACAAATTAGAAGAAAATAGGATCATTTACCTCTCAAACCTGTGGAGGAGGAAGGAATTTGTCACCAAAGAAGAACTAGAGATCATTATTGATCATAAAATAGATAATTTTGATAATATTAAGTTTAAAAGTTTTTGTACAAACCAAACTAATGCAGACAAGATTAGAAGGAAAGCAATAAACTGGGAAAACATTTTACATCCAAAGGTTCTGGTAAAGGCTTCATTTCTAAAATATATAGAAAATTGACTCAAATTTGTAATAGTTCAAGCCATTCTCCAATTGATAAATGATCAAAGGATATGAACAGACAATTTTCAGGTGAAGAAATTGAAACTATTTGTAGCCACATGAAAAGGTGCTCCAAATTACTATTGATCAGAGAAATGCAAATTAAGACAATTCTGAGATATCACTACACACCTGTCAGATTGGCTAAAATGACAAGAAAACAATAATGAATGTTGGAGGGGATGTGGGAAAATTGGGACACTGATACATTGTTGGTGGAGCTGAATGAATAAATGAATGAATCATAAATAAATGAGTAAACAAGTAAATAAATAAGTCAGTAGATAAATAAATAAGAATGAATAGTCAAAGGAGAAAGAAGCCAACCTTAGAAAGTTACTAGGGGAATAAAAAAAAACAGGATTCATTGTCAGAGGACACTAAAGTTAAAAAAAAATCTTTTCCTATCCCAAAGAGTAATGTCAAATGATCACCTGCCTATAAAGAACTCAAAGAGGGCAGAGCCAAAATGGCAGAGTAAAGGCAGAAACTCACCAAGCTCGCCTCCAAACTACTCCAAATTCCTTTAAATAATGATTCTAAACAAATTTGAGTATCAGAACACATAAAAGATGAAGTAGAACAATTTTCCAGCTGAAGACAACTTAAAAGGTCAGCAGGAAAGGTCTGTGGCACTAGGTGGAGTGGGGGGGGGGGGAGGGTCCAGCATGCAGTTCCAGTGCAGGACTTGCCAGCACAGCCCTGGCCTGGGTCCTGACCTCAGGCCCAGCAAAGCAAGAATGCATCTAGGGATCTATGAATCATCAGCAATACTAATGGTGTCCAAACTTCTCATCCCAGAGACACCAAAGATTAGTTGGAAGGTCAACAGAAAAGGTTTGTCACAAGGGTGAGAAGGTCTTGGACGACCAACATACCAGGACTAGGCATGGGCAGCAGTGAAGTGGCAGCTTTCTGAGGCGTCAGCTCATAGGAGGTCTCTTTATTAGAAGTAAAGAAGTTTTCTACTGCTTTAGCACACTAAATATTATAGCTACAGTAAGGCAGGGATACCCTTAATAGCTCCAGGGCAGAAAAGAGTGTTTATGGGCAGATTCCTAGAAGGATCTCTGAAAAATAGCTGCATAAAACCCCTGAAGCTTGGGACAGTACATCCTTCACCCTGGAAACAGAGCCCTACTTTAACAAAGACTTATAAGCTGAGTAAATAGGTTAAGAAAATGAGCAGACAACAGAAAAATATCCTGACCATAGAAAGCTACTTTGACAACAAGAATGATCAAAACATATACTCTGAGGAAGATGGAAGTCAAAATTCCTACTTTCAAAGCCTCCAAGAAAAATGAGAGGTCTCAGGCTATGGAAGAGCTCAAAAAAGATTTTCAAAATAAAATAAGAGAAATAGAGGAAATAATAGAAATAGAACTGAGAATGGTGAAAAAAAGAAAATTCAAAAAGTTAATGAGAAGAATGCCTTCAAAAGCAAAAATGATCAAATGAGAAAGAAGGTACAAAAGTTCAATGATAAAAATAAGAATTGAGAAAATTGGAATTGAGAAAACAGACTAATGACTTTATGAGAAATCAACATACATTAAAGCAAAACCAAAAGAATAAAAAAATAGAAAAATATGAAATCTCATTAGAAAAACAATTGCCCTGCACAACAGATGCAAGAGAGATCATTTAAAAATTATTGGTCTACTTGACAGTCATGATCAAACAAAGAGCCTGGATATTAATTTTTAAGGAATTATCAAGGAAAACTGTCCTGATATTCTATAAGCAGAGAGTAAAATAGAAATTCAAAGAATTCACCAATTACCTCCTGAAAGAGTTTCCAAAATGAAAACTCCCAGGAATATCATAGCCAAATTCTGAAACTCCAAGATCAAAGGAAAAACTGTTGCAGACATGCAGAAAGAAACAATCAAGTATAGTGGAGCCACAGTCAGGATAACACAAGATTTAGCAGTTCCTACATTAAAGGACTGAAGGATCTAGAATATGAAATTCCAAAAAGCAATGGAGGTAGAATTACAATGAAAAATCACCTACCCAGCAAAAACGAGTATAATTCTTCAGAGGAAAAGGTAGTAAAACAATGAAATAAAGGATTTTCAAGCATTTGTGATGAAAAGAGCAGAGCTGAATAGAAAATCTGATTTTCAAATACAGGATTCAGGAGAACCATAAGTAAGTAATCAGGAAAGTGATATCATAAGGGACTTAATAAGGTTTATCTGTTTACATTCCTACACAGGAGGATGATACTTGTAACTCATTAGAACTCTCATTATTGTGGCAGTTAGAAGGAGGGTATATAGACAGAGGGCACAGGTGTGAGTTGAATATGAAGAGATAATACCTAGAAAAATAAAATTATGGGGTAAGAGGAATGTACTGGGGAAAAAAAGGATAGAGAGAAGTGTAATGGTAAATTCTTTGTCATAAAAGAGGCAAGAAAAAGCTTTTACAGTGGAGGGGAAGAAGGAGAAGAAAGGGGGAGTAAGTGAACTTTACTCTCTTTTTTATTATTATTATTTTTTTTATTTAATAGCCTTTTATTTACAGGTTATATGCATGGGTAACTTTACAGCATTAACAATTGCCAAACCTCTTGTTCCAATTTTTCACCTCTTACCCCCACCCCCTCCCCCAGATGGCAGGATGACCAGTAGATGTTAAATATATTAAAATATAAATTAGATACACAATAAGTATACATGACCAAACCGTTATTTTGCTGTACAAAAAGAATCAGACTCTGAAATATTGTACAATTAGCTTGTGAAGGAAATCAAAAATGCAGGTGGGCATAAATATAGGGATTGGGAATTCAATGTAATGGTTTTTAGTCATCTCCCAGAGTTCTTTTTCTGGGCGTAGCTGGTTCAGTTCATTACTGCTCCATTGGAAATGATTTGGTTGATCTCGTTGCTGAGGATGGCCAGGTCCATCAGAACTGGTCATCATATAGTCTTGTTGCTGAAGTATATAATGATCTCCTGGTCCTGCTCATTTAAGTGAACTTTACTCTCATCAGAACTGTCTCAGAGGAAATATCATATACATTCAACATGAGTGTGGAAATCTATCTTACCCTTCAAGAAAGTAGAAGAAGGGAAGAAGATATGGGAAGGAAGGAAGGTGGTAGAAGAGAAAGAATACTGGAGGAGAAAGTGGTCAGTAAAAAAAAACACAAGATAATGCAAGGAAATATAGTTTGCAATAATAATTATAAAAAGAATTTTGAAGCAAGTTTCTGTGATAAAACCTCGTTTATCAAACTTAAAGGGAACCAAGTTGAATTTATTAAAAAAAAATAATAGCCCAATTAACAAATGATCAAAAGATATGAACTATACTTTGATTATTGTAAAATTATGCATATCCTTTGACCTAACAGTATCACTACTAAGCATGAATCCCAAAAGAGATTTTTTTAAAAAGGAAAAAGAGCTCTAGGTACAAAAATAATTGTACCAGCTCTCTCCTCAAGGCAAAGAATTGGAAACTGAGGGGATACCCATCAATTGGGGAATGGTTGAACAAACTGTGGTATGTGATTATGATGGAATATTATTGTTTCACAAGAGATAATGAGCAGGATGCTCTCAAAAAAGCCTGGAAAGTCCTCCATGAACTCAAGCAAAGTAAAATTTGCAGTACACAAAGTAATAGCAATGTTCTGGGATGATCAGCTATAAATGACTTTGTTATTCTCAGGAGTACAATGATACATGACTACTCTTTAGGACTTAACAAAGAAAAAGCCTAACGATACTTGGAGAAGGAACTACTGATTGTGTCTGAATACAGAATGAAGCATGTTCTCTCTCTCCCTCTACCCCTCCCTCTCTTTTTCTCCCTCTCTGCCTCTCTCTCTGTCTCTTTCTCTCTTTCCCTTTCTCCCTCCCTCCCTTCCTCCTCTACTCCCTCCTTTCTTCTCATTTTATTTTTCCTGAGGGTTCTTTTGTTTGGGGGGGGGGGAGAGCTATGTTTTCTTTCACAGCATGACTTTTATGGAAATGTTTTGCATAACTTCACATCTATTTTCTTAATAGAACTGAGGGTGGGGATAAGGAAAAGAATATGAAACTCAAAGTTTTAAAACAAAGGTAAAAATTGTTTTAAATGTAATGGAAAATAATAGAAATATATTTTTTTAAAATTCATAGAACTTTTATAAGACTTTAAAAATTGAATGAGATATTGAAGGGAAAAAAATAAAATAAGAATAATAAGATTATAAAGCAAAAGTCAACCAACTGAAAAAGGTGATCCACCAACCATTCTGAAGAGCAATTTGGAACTATGCTCAAAAAGCCATCAAACTGTGCATACCCCTTGATCCAGCAGTGTTACTACTGGGCTTATATCCCAAAGAGATTTTAAAGAAGGGAAAGGGACCTGTATGTGCAAGAATGTCCATGGCAGCCCTCTTTGTAGTGGCCAGAAACTGGAAACTGAGGGGCTGCCCATCAATTGGAGAATGACTCAATAAATTGTGCTATATGAATGTGATGGAATATTATTGTTCTTTAAGAAATGACCAGCAGGGTGATTTCGGAAAGGTCTGCAGAGACTTACAGGAACTGATGCCGAGTGAAATGAGCAGGACCAGGAGATCATTATACATTTCAACAACAACACTATATGATGATCAATTCTGATGGACCTGGCCCTCTTCAACAATGAGATGAACAAAATCAGTTCCAATAGAGCAGTAATGAACTGAACCAGCTACGCCCAGTGAAAAAACTATGGGAGATGACTAAAAACCATTACACTGAATTCCCAATCCCTATATTTTTACCCATCTACATTTTGGATTTCCTTCATAGGCTAACTGCACAATATTTCAGAGTCTGATTCTTTTTATACAGCAAAATAACTGTTTGGACATGTATACTTATATTGTATTTAACTTATACTTTAACATATCTAACATGTATTGGTCAACCTGCCATCTGGGGAAGTGGGGAGGGGGGAAGGGAAAAGTTGGAACAAAAGGTTTGGCAATTGTTAATGCTGTAAAATTCCCCATGCATATAACTTGTAAATAAAAAGCTATAATAAAAAAAAAAAAGAAGAAGGAAAAGGTGATCCAGAATCTTAAGGAAGAAAATAATTCCTTGAAAATTAAAACTAGGAAAGGGGAAACCATTTATAAGAGACCAATAAATCATGAGACAAAATATAAAGAAAGAAAAAAATTGAAGAGAATGTGAAACATTTATTATTAAAAAATAACAACCTGGAGAACAGATCAAGAAGGGAAAACATAAAAATGATCAAATAACCTGAAAGCTACAACAGCCAAAAAGAAGCTTGATAAAATAATTTAAGAAGTAATTAAAGAAAATTTTCCCAGAAGAGGGAGAAGTAGAAATAGAAAAAATCATCAAGCACCACTTGAAAGAGATCCTACAAGGAAAATCTCCAGGAACATCATAGCCAAATTCCAAAAAACCCAGGTCAAGGATAAAATATTATGAACAACAATTGATATATGGTGGGACTACAATGAGAATCACACAAGACTTAGCAATAGCTAAATTAAAAGACCACAGTCTTAGAACACTATATATTGAAGAGTAAAAGAATTGGAATCATGATTAAAAATATTACACCCTGAAAAATTAAGCATAATCCTGAACAAAAAAAAGAATTGACATTCAATGAATTGCCAGACTTTCAGGATTTTGTTGCAAAAAAAAAAAAAAAAGAACTGAACTTTATAGGAAATTTGACATATAAGATCCAAGAGAAATATAAGGTAAACATCAAAACCTAATTACAAGGGACTCAATAAGGGCAAAATGTTTATGTTTTATATGTGGAAATATAAACCAGATGTCTGAGATTGTCATAAGTAATTGGGTAGTTTGAAAGAAAGATCGGGGTAGAGCTATGTAAGATGTGATTCAAAAAAGCAAAATCATGGAGGAAAAGGTAAAAAGAGCAATTATCTTATATAAATGAATTCAAAATGAAGAACTGAGTAATTAGATGGGGGAGAAGGTCTGGTAGTTCTGAAACCCTATTTTCATAAGGAATAGGTTAAAGAGGGAGTAAAAATATCTAGAAGGTCATAAAAGTTTTCAAACTTCAGAAAGGAATAAGAGCCTAAAGGGACAGGAAAGGGGTGAAAGATAAAGGAGGGATTTTTAGAGGGAACCCCACTTACATAAGATCTGGGTTAAAGAGAAAATATCATATACATTTGGAAGGGAACACAAGTCTTAAATTTATAAAGAAATAAGAGAACAAGTGAATATAATGAGAAGACATAGAAAAGGAATGGAATAAAGAGGGGAAATTATATATATATGGTTATAAAAGTCTTATAAATTCAGATAAAAACAAGAGGCAAGGGGAAAGGTGGTCAGAGAAGATTAGGGAAGGATCCTAAAGGAAGAAGGTGAATTAAGTAATAGGAGGGGCAAGGTAGTAGATAGAAATAAAGTAGAGGAATCAAGAGGAATATGCAAATAAAATAATGAAAATCAGAAGTAGAATTTATTAGGTAAAAAAGCAGAGGTAGTCATTATAATCTCAGGCAAAAGAAAAACACAGGGAAAAGCCACTATATGCCAGATATGGTAATGAATTATTGTCTTAGACTATTTAAAACAACTAGACAGAATAAGGATGAAATATTGTGGTGATACAAGAAATGATGAATTGGTAGATGCAGAAAAATATAGAAAGAATTGGATGTAAGGAGAAAGATGTTATCCACCTACAGAGAAACAGAGGGCAAAGAAGCATAGTATTTTCTTACACAGATGTATTTAAATATGTGTGTGTGTGTGCATAGCATATGATTATAAATGTGTTTGTATTGTATATCTGTATATGTCTCATATGCACATATAAATATATTTGCACTTAATTGTAGTCTTCTTGGAAGTGGGAAACAGAGAGTAAGAGGAAAAAAGAATAAGGTAAAAAGTGTACAGCAGAGAACAAAAAAATCTACAAGGAAGCAAAGAAAAGCTGGATCGTTCTGAATACAATGTGTAATATTTATTATATAAGCTTTCTTGAAACAGAAACTTATGACTTTATATTTTGTATCCTCATGTTCTGCTGTGCACATGGCAATTTCTTCCCTTTTTTATTTTGTATTTATGTTTTAAATAAATAATTTTTTAAAATATATATGTAGCCACCAAAAAAGTAGAATTGGACAAGTGGGAGTTAATGACTCCATAAGGTGTCAAGAAACAATAAAACAAAGTCAAAAGAATGAAAAAAGAAGAAGAAGAAAATGCGAGTTTTCTCCTTGAAAAACAACTGCACTGGAAAATAGATCCAGGAGAGATAATTTAATAATTATTGAATTACATGAAAACCATGATCAAATAAAGAACCTAGACATCATATTTAAAGAAATTATTAAAGAAAACTGCCCTGATATTTTAGATCCAGGAGGTAAAATAGAAATTGAAAAAATTGTTTCCTGAAAAATATCCCCAAATAAAATCTCCCAGGAATATTAGTCAAATTCCAAAACTCCCAAGTCAAGGAGAAAGAGAATTCAAAATATCAGGGAGCCACCGTGGTCATTGGTGGATACATGCATAAAAGAGTTACTCTGGAAGTTGTGAAGAAAGCCTGGCCTGGTAAGGTGGGGGGTCTAACTCTGTGCCAGTTAACCATACTGGCAGCTTGTTGGGTGCTCCGGGTACTGAGAAGCTAGAAGGAAGTGGGAAGGCTTCGAGGTTATGCCAGGGAAATCGAAGATGGAGAACCAGGGATGGTTACCCTTAAGATGAGAAGACCTGGGGTTGGGGGCTCAGCAGCAAGGAGGAAGTGTACGTGCGTGTGCGCGCACACACACACACACACACACACACACACACACACAGAGTATTGACTAAAATATAATGTAGAGATATGAATATAGATGACGTGGACACATGCATGGGCATAGACACGTGTATGCAGACATACGTATTGGAGTGTGCGAGCATTTAGACTATGATTCCAATGGTACAGGGAACTCCTTTGTCAAAACTCCATCTGCCAGATACAGATGAGGAACTTCTTGGTACTCTATAGTTCTAGGAAGATACCAGGAGGAATGAAGAGAACGAAAGACTTGTTCCTACAAAGAGAGGAAAAGGGGGAGAGAAAGGAAGAAGAGGGGGGTGGGGAGAATGTGTGTATGTGTCCATGCACACCCACATCCTGGAGACCTCAGTCAATTTAGCTGTTTCCCAGAGGATTGTGCCGTGCTTTGATGGGGGTGAGGGAGAATATCCCAGATTTTCTACAAGGTAAACTTTAAGAAAAAAAGAATTCATCCACACTCTCACCAATAATGTAATTCTAGGGCCCTCTCTTTTAATCATTCCTCTTTTTCCTGTACATAGTTTATTTGTACATACTTATTTGCATGCTGTCTCCCCACTGGATGGTGAGCTCCTGAGGGCAGGGGCTGTCTGGCCTTTTTTTATATCCCCAGCTCTTACCCCAGTGCCTGACACATAGTAGATGCTTAATCAAGGTTTACAAATTAACAAGCAGTATCTGCCACCAGTCATCCTCTGCCTACCATCATCCCTCAGGACATGTGGTCTCCTCGACTGTCCCCTTTCCTTGACAACTTCAGAATCATTAATACAGGAGGCCTCTGTACATATTCTGTTGTCCCCCTCCAAGGATACAGCTGAGAGATGACATCCAGTGGCTGGAGGAAGAGGAATGAGAAGGGGGCTCCTTCCCCACCATTCCTCCCATCCCAAAAATGTTTCCTAGTGCATTGTGGGATTGAAGGAGGGCATTTCTCGCTAGCTTCGGCAATAAGAGCTGAGAAAGAGATTAAAGGAATAAGAATAGGCAATGAGGAAACCAAATTATCACTCTTTGCCGATGACACGATGGTATACTTGGAGAACCCCAGAGATTCTACTAAAAAGTTATTAGAAATAATCCACAACTTTAGCAAAGTTGCTGGTTATAAAATAAACCCACATAAGTCATCAGCATTCTTATATATCACTAACAAAATCCAACAGAGTTACAAAGAGAAATTCCATTTAAAGTAACTACTGATAATATAAAATATTTAGGAATCTATCTGCCAAGGGAAAATCAGAAACTTTATGAGCAAAATTACAGACCACTTTTCACACAAATTAAGTCTGATCTAACTAATTGAAAATATTAAATGCTCTTGGATAGGGCGAGCAAATATAATAAAGATGACAATATTACCTAAACTAATCTATTTATTTAGCATATACCAATCAGACTCCCAAAAAACTATTTTAATGACCTAGAAAAAATAACAACAAAATTCATATGGAAAAACAAAAGGTCAAGAATTTCAAGGGAATTAATGGAAAAAAAAAAATCAAATGAAGGTGGCTTAGCTGTACCAGATTTAAAACTATACTATAGAGCAGCAGTTACCAAAACCATTTGGTATTGGCTAAGGAATAGATTAGTTGATCAGTGGAATAGGTTAGGTTCAAGGGATAAAACAGTCAATAAATATAGCAACCTAGTCTATGACAAACCCAAAGACCCCAGCTTTTGGGATAAGAACTTACTGTTTGATAAAAATTCCTGGGAAAATTGGAAACTAATATGGCAGAAACTAGGCATTGATCCACACTTAACACCGTACATCAAGATAAAGTCAAAATGGGTTCATGACCTAGGCATAAAGATTGAAATTATTAATAAATTAGAGGAACAAAGGATAGTTTACCTCTCAGACCTGTGGAAGGGGAAGGACTTTATGACCAAAGAAGAACTAGAGATCATTACTGATCACAAAATAGAAAATTTCGATTATACCAAACTGAAAAGTTTTGTACAAACAAAACTAATGCAGACAAGATTAGAAGGGAAGTAATAAACTGGGAAAATATTTTTACAGTCAAAGGTTCTGATAAAGGCTTCACTTCCAAAATATATAGAGAATTAACTCTAATTTATAAAAAAAAATCAAGCCATTCTCCAATTGAAAAATGGTCAAAGGATATGAACAGACAATTCTCAGATGAAGAAATTGAAACTATTTCTAGTCATATGAAAAGATGCTCCAAGTCATTATTAATCAGAGAAATGCAAATTAAGACAACTCTAAGATACCACTACACACCTGTCAGATTGGCCAAGATGACAGGAAAAAATGATGAATGGGGAAAACTGGGATATTGATGCATTGTTGGTGGAGTTGTGAACGAATCCAACCATTCTGGAGAGTAGTTTGGAACTATGCTCAAAAAGTTATCAAACTGTGCATACCCTTTGATCCAGCAGTGTTACTACTGAGCTTATATCCCAAAGAGATTATAAAGAAGGGAAAGGGACCTGTATGTGCACGAATGTTTGTGACAGCCCTCTTTGTAGTGGCTAGAAACTGAAAACTGAATGGATGTCCATCAGTTGAGAATGGCTGAATAAATTGTGGTATATGAATATTATGGAATATTATTGTTCTGTAAGAAATGACCAACAGGATGATTTCAGAAAGGCCTGGAGAGACTGATAGGAACTGATGCTGAGTGAAATGAGCAGGACCAGGAGATCTTTATATACTTCAACAACAATACTATATGATGACCAGTTCTGATGGACCTGGCCATCCTCGGCAACGAGATCAACCAAATCATTTCCAATGGAGCAGTAATGAACTGAACCAGCTACGCCCAGAGAAAGAACTCTGGGAGATGACTAAAAACTATTATATTGAACTCCCAATCCCTATATTTATGCCCACCTGCATTTTTGATTTCCTTCACAGGCTAATTGTACAATATTTCAGAGTCTGATTCTTTTTGTACAGCAAAATAATGTTTTGGTCATGTATACTTATTGTGTATCTAATTTATATTTTAATATATTTAACATCTACTGGTCATCCCGCCATCTGGGGGAGGGGGGGGGGGTAAGAGGTGAAAAATTGGAACAAGAGGTTTGGCAATTGTTAATGCTGTAAAGTTACCCATGCATATAACCTGTAAATTAAAGGCTATTAAATAAATAAATAAAAGAAGGAGGGTGTTTCTGTTGGATGGAGACTAACCCTGAAGCATTTTCAGTACTCTTGTCTAAGAGAGGCAGCTTCCAGTTCTTCCTCCAAACCAACCTTGCCTTCCCCAGGTAAAAGGGGAGCTCCTCAGAGCACAGCTGTCTTCATTAGCACTTAATAATTGGGTTTCCATATCCATTCGTTCATCTCTACTTTGCCTGGGAGAGCTTTTTATGTAGGCAGATTTTACTTCTGGAGCTTCAGAGTAAGGTAGAAAGGAGTACTAACTCCCTGGGATTTCCATGGGCTCTGCTTGCTTCCTTCTCCCCTCATTCTTTCTCTACTATCCCTTCCCTCTTTTCTGGAGAACCCCAGGATGGAGACGACTTTTCCCTTCAAGGAATCGCTGTGAGGGAAACTAGGAGGTTGACATTCTCTCTTGCTGACTGCCAGAGTATTGGGCTTGAGAGAGCAATTGACTAATACACAAATGTTATAATTCACTATAATCTTCTTTGTAGAAATAACTGTGTGCTTTATATTTCAAGGATTATTGATAAGGGCTCTGTTTTTTATTATCTGGAAGGCATTATTAATGAATCGGGATGTTGCTGAGTTAATAATTTCACAAATGGTCCATGAGCTCCTTAATCTGCCTTATACTAGGTTTCTATGTTCTTTTTGAAGCTGAGAATCCCACTAAAGCCTATGTTTTTATACTAAACAACTCTCTACAGCAAAATCGTCTAGTATTTTGTGCAGTACAATTGTGAAGATGCATAAAGCCCAATGCTGAAAGCTTGTGGGACTCCTAGTCCCACCTCCCCCAACAGATTAGATTCAATACTTGGCAGATACTGGGCAGATGGTGCTCTCAACTCACTCAGACCTGTAAACTTTAAACCACATTCCCAGATGCTCTTGTGGGTGTTGGTGCTTTAAACTGGCATGAGAATTTGGAGGAAGCTCCTGGAGGGTCACATGGCAAAGATTTGTAGAAAAACAAAATCACTCAGGTAAATGAAGTGTCTTTGGTGCAATGTAGAAATGGTGCAATGTAGGAATCCCTAAGCCAATTAGCAAGAATGGCTTTCAGAGAACTCTTCCCATTCGCTCCCTAACTGGTGAGCCCAGTGATCAGGGACCTTCAGGTATAGAGTACCAAGCCATATTCCACGGTTCCAACTGGGCCCTAATGATCAAGAAAGTTGCCGGAAAAGATGGTTTAGCACCTCTAGGCTCTCGTTTGCGATTTGTCCAGCTGCTGAAGAGCACGTGTGAGCTCCCCAAAGAGATTTTTTAAATTGTAATAGAGGTTCCCTGTGTGAGAACCTCTGCTGAACATGCATGGTCAGGTCAGCCCTGCATATTTCAGATGGCACATTAGGAAGACTAGTTATTATCTCTGCACAAAAAAGATTAGGAAAAAAGAGGAAGAAATGTTCTTCTTTGACGTGTCTCCTGCAGGGATATTTTCCTGAAATTCTGAGGGCCCATTCCATGGCACAGACTGATTGATGTTCCCCCAAAGGGAAGATTCCACCCACCATGACCACAGATGGTGACATTTCTTGCTGTCAATTCTCACCAAGAAGTCTGGGCTCAGGCTTCCAGGCCACACTCAGCAGAGAATCATGCAGGACTCCACAACGCAGGGGAGAGTGCTCAGCAGTGAGTTTCTCCTGCATCATTAATAGAGTTTTCCACCAATGGCTGTTTAAGAAAACACTAAAACAAGGTCTTTTCCCAGGCTGGTTGGCTCGATGCTTTCAGCCACGTGCTTAACTGGGTATGTGGAAATTGGCTCCAAAGTAGTGTGCCCCGAGATTCCTGCTCTCAGCAAAATTCGCTGGGTTAGAATGTGGAGCCATTTTTAATGAGAGAACACTAAACAGTGATAAATGGAAGGATCTATACTTGGGTTCAAATAAGAGCCATCAATCAATCAACAAGTACATGTTGGATGGTACACCATGGGCCAGACACTGTCCTAGAGACTAGAGGTACAGGTACCAAAGAGCCTCTTCCACTAAAGGGGCTCATTACCTCCCATGGAGATCTTATCATCAGAGCTCTGCTCAGAGGCGATCCAATTTACCCTTTCATTTTACAGATAAGGAAACTGAGGCTCAAGGAAATCAAGTTACTTGCCCAATGTCACACAGGTGGAAATCTAAGAGCCCAAATTCAGACCCAGGTTCTCTTCTCTTTCTGATACAGGATGGTAAAAACATGACCAAAACCTAAATGGAAAATTTGCAGACCCTTGGCAGGTTTATTATAAGTTCATGATGAGGCTCAAGGGTGAAAGACACAATACAGGAATAGAGAAGATACATGTGTTCACTCCAATGATCCAGATCTGGATGCTACAGGACAGGACAGAGGGGAGATGCTAGGGATAGGTCTGAAGGGGTGAGAACATGGGCCAGAGCCAACGACAGAGGCCGGGGACAGGATTTGGACTCCAAAGGTCACTGCCCTTACTGGGTCAGATTGGAGGAAGAGGAAGCAAAGGCTGTTACCTCTACCAGTCAGGAAGGCGCTTTGGCTAGAGATGCATCTGAAAGAAGATCAGAAGGCAGGGCATGGGGCCACCCACAGAAGGACCCCATCCCTGCAGTCCTCGGCTCTGACCGGAGGCTGGCTTTGCCAGCCACAATAAGAGATGTTAAATACACGAAGAGGGCAAGTTCAGGGTGGAATATGTGGAGGCTGAGGCACCCACAAGCAGAACAGGCACAGGAAGATACTCGTTGAGCAGCTGGAAAAAGCACAGGGAAAGTTGTGGGGCAAAGACACAGAGGAGGAAACCAGGGGAGCAGCAAAGAGCTCTGGATCTGGCATCAGGACAAGCAGAGATCACATCCAGCTTTGGGTACTTACTTAAGCTGGGGGGCAGGTCACTCAAGCTCTGTCTGCCTCAGCTTTTTCATCTGTGAAATGGGAATCAGCAATACCACCTACCTACTGTGGTTGTTGCCAAGGAGAGAACTTCTGTAAGCATAATGCAAATATCCAAACAACCTTTAAATAATAATCTTTTTTCTTTTTTTATTAAAGCTTTTTATTTTTCAAAATATATGTGTGAACAATTCTTCAACATTAACCCTTGCAAAACCCGTGTTACAATTTCTCTCCCGTCCCCATACCCTCCCCTAGATGGCAAGTAATCCAATACATGTTAAACATGGTAGAAATATATGTTAAATCCAATGTATGTATACATATTTATACAATTATTGTGCCACACAAGAAAAGTCAAATCAAACCAGTAAAAAAAAAACAAAGACGCAAAATAAAATTCAAGCGAACAACATTGAAAAGAATAAGAATGCTATATTGTGAGCGACACTCAGTTCCCACAGTCCTCTCTCTGGGTGTAGGTGGCTCTCTTCATCACTAAACAATTGGAACTGGTTTGAATCATCTCATTATTGAAGAGAGCCACGTCCATCCAAACTGATCATGGTATAATCTTATTGTTGCTGTGTACAATGATCTCCTACTTCTACTCACTTTACTGTATTAATTTTGTTTGTACAAAAACTTTTTTAACTTAATATAATCAAAATTATCTATTTTGTGATTAATAATGATCTCTAGTTCTTTGGTCATAAACACCTTCCTCCTCTACAGATCTGAGAAGTAGATTATCCTATGTGCTTCTAATTTGTTTATAAAATCATTCTTTATGTCTATATCATGAACCCATTTCAACCTTATCTTGGTATACAGTATTATGTGTGGGTAAATGCCTAGTTTCTGCCATAATAGATTCCAATTTTACCAGCAGTTTTTGTCAAATAATGAGTTCTTATCCCAAAAGCTGGGGTCTTGGGGTTTGTCAAACACTAGATGGCAATAGTTATTGACTACTTTTTCCTGTAAACCTAACTTATTCCACTGATGGACTGCTCTATTTCTTAGCCAATACCAAATGGTTTTGGTGACCACTGCTTTGTAATATAGTTTTAGATCTCGTACAGCTAGGCTACCTTCATTTGCTTTCTTTTTCTTTAATTCCCTTGAAATTCTTGACCTTTTTTTCTTCCAGATGAATTTTGTTATTATTTTTTCTAGATCAGTAAAATAGTTTTTTGGGAGTCTGATTGGTATTGCACTAAATAAATACATTAGTTTAGGGAGTATTGTCATCTTTATTATATTCGCTCAACATATCCAAGAGCATTTGATATTTTTCCAATTGTTTAGGTCTAAATTTATTTGTGTGAAAAGTATTTTGTAATTTTGTTCATATAGTTTCTGACTTTCCTTTGGCAAATAGATGCCCAAATATTTTATCCTATTAACAGTTATTTTATTTTATTTTTTCCAGTAGTTTCTTAAGCACCTTTTCTTTCTTTTTAATAACTTTTTATTGACAGAACCCATGCCAGGGCAATTTTTTACAACATTATCCCTTGCACTCACTTCCGTTCCGATTTTTCCCCTTCCTCCCTCCAATTTACCCCCTCCCCCAGATGGCAAGTAGTCCTATACATTAACAGTTATTTTAAATAGAATTTCTCTTTGTATCTCTTGCTGCTGGATTTTATTGGTGATGTATAAAAATGCTGAGGATTTATGTGGATTTATTTTGTATCCTGCAACTTTGCTAAAGTTGTGGATTATTTCTAATAGTTTTTTAGGTAATTCTCTAAGGTTCTTTAAGTATACCATCATATCATCAGCAAAGAGTGATAATTTTGTTTTCTCATTACCTGTTCTAATTCCTTTAATCTCTTTTTCTTCTCTTATTGCCAAAGCTAGCATTTCTAATACAATGTTGAATAGTAATGGTGATAGTAGGCAACCTTGTTTCACTCCTGATCTTATTGGAAATGGTTCCAGTTTATTCCCATTACATATGCTGCTTACTGATGGTTTAAATAGATGCTCTAAATGATAATCTTTAGCTGTGTTTATCTAGCAAGAACAATCAACACATATTCATAAAGCAGCAGCCAAGTGCCAGACATTAGAGCCAGATAGGGTGGTACAAAGTCCAAGTCAAACATGCAGGAGCTCAAGCAGCTTATGTTCTCCAAAGGAAGCAACTGTGCTCATAGGCACACACACAGATGTGCACACATACACACATATGTAACACACACATACACATACAATGCCCCACATAGAAGCCCTTGAACTTTGAGAGAAATGAAGGGTTTGGTGAGACTGGAAAGTCACAGATGAATAAGCAAAGTGTGGGGACCAGGTTGGCAAAACCAGGTGGTAAAAGGTACTCCCAGTCATGAGATGCGATAAAAGAACCCACAAAACTTTCCAGTGCCCAGTAAAGCTTGGGGAGATTTCTGTTTGACTAACGTGGCTGCCCTTTTCTGGAAGGCTGGTCATTAAATTCGCACTTTAGCTAGGGGTCAGGCAGAGAGGAGACGGAGCTTCCTGATCCCACACAACAATCAAGGAAGAAATAGAGGGAAGTGGTCAATGATCAAACAAAGGAGGGAGCCAAGCCTCCTGAACAAGCTGGAGGCCTCAGGGTGAAAGAAACCCACTGGAGTGCCATCTCTTCCTGTGGGCAGTCTGGGCAGGATCACACGGAGAGCTGTTTGCCAAATTCAGGAGAGCCCCTTCAAAGACCTTTTTTTCTCCAATACAAGCCAACTCCCTGCCATTCCCCACTCCAGTCTTCCCTGAAATTTGGATCCAGCATATTGGGGGAATAATTGATCAGAAAGAGCTAGAGATGACAATAATAACCTTCATCTTGACCTCTCAATTAGTCAGTCTCCAAGCACTTTTTAAGGGCCTACTGGGTGCCAGGCACTGATCGAGATGTTAAAGATAGATATATATTATATAATTTATTGCATTGGGTGCTAAGCTAAGGTGGGAATACAAGGAGAAGCAACCATAGACCCTGCCCTCTAGAAGTTTACATTTTTAAATAGCTTTTTATTTTCAAGATAAATGCAAAGATAGTTTTCAACATTCACCCTTGCAAAACTTTGTGTTCCATATTTTTTCCCTCTTTCCTTACTTCCCCTTGACAGCAAGTAATCCAATGTCTGTTAAACATGTGCAATTTTAGAAGTTTACATTCTAATGGGAGAGACAATGTGCAGATGATGACAAACCATATGGTAGGATTTAAGCCCAGGGAAACCAGGAGGCAGAGAAGAGGGGGATGGCCCCTGGAGAGGCATAGAGTGCCAGCCTTGGTGGAAAGCTGGGAACCAGAACCAAGGGGATGGTAATAAAAAGGCTGAGGAAGAACTGCTCCAGCCCTGAAGGGTATTAAAGGCCCCAAATAGGATCCTGGAGGTAGCAGGGTACCTGTGGGGCAGGGGGGCTAGGACAGGGCAGATGTCCACCTAAAAGCATGTCCCAGAGCTAGACTCGAATCCTAACCTACATGTTTTATTTACTGTTATTTTTGTCTCTCGTTACCATCAGGTCGGGGTAGCCCTTTTGAAGCTCTGAGCCCGACTGGAGGAACTTTGTTCTGAATACTTATGAATGTGTTTGGGAACAACTAAAGTAAATGGACTTAGAGAAAAAAAACATGGTATGTAGTAGGTGCCCGTTGGCTGGCCAGTTTGCCTCCGTATCCCTAAATATCTCAGGACCCGGTACATATGTGTTAAAGGACTATGTGAGAGTTGGGTACAGGAAGTGTTAGGTTGAGTATCTGAGAACCAAGGACATTGTGAGGGCTTAGGCTGCGACACCAGGAGAGGCCATTCACAAAGTCTAATGCACTCACCTGCAAGAATCCCAGAACTGGGAGTGGAGCAAGGGCTGGATTGGACTGGATAACCGAGGCAGGCACATAACTGAGGAAGGAGTCTTCAGTCAAGGTGTTGGGGCTTTTTCTGATGGGCCGAATGGTCAGTACCCTCTGGTCCTTCAGACTTCACCTTTGACATTTCCCTTGAACTTGGAGGCAAAGGAGGGGGGAGAGAACCAGCCCCCCCCAACCTGGACATCACAGAGAAGTTCCCTTTGTCTCCACAAAGCCTTTCTTCATGTTGCTCAATGCTAGATGCTCCTCTCCAGACTGCTTGCTCTTATATATCTGCAGACTGTTCCCACATGAGAGCAGGGGCTATTTTTTACTTTCTTTGTATCCCCAGCACTCAGCAAAATGCCTGGCAAACAAGTGATGCTTAATAAATGCTGTTGACTTAGACAGTTATTGCCTAAGGTATAGAAAGATGCGGGTGGGTGCCAAGGTGGGGCTAGAATCAGAGGAGGGAAAGGGATATGGAGGAGGGACATCCAAGGCAGGAGCAACAAGACTTGGTGACATTGGACGGAGGGTGAGAGAGGCACAAGTCAGTCAATCAACACTTGGACAGTGTGGATGACACAAGACTGGAAATGGTGTCCCCGACAGCAAAGGTTGGGGAAGGAGGAAAATGTGGATGAAAGAGAGAGTGAGGGCGGGCCTGGGAGCTCTGTCACATTGGAAGGAATGAGATACTGAAAGCAAGAGTGGGACGAGACAGCCCCACATACTGTCGGGACCCTGGGGATCTCTGCCCAGCTCACACCCTGGCAAGTGATAATCCCAGGGCTGTTTGGCCCCTCACTCACAGAGCGGGGCTGGGGGCTGGAGAGGGCCTCCGGGGCTGGGCAACCCGGGGCACAAACCAGCTCTGGGGCTCTGAAAGACTTGCTGAGATCATAGGAGATGAGCAGAGAAGGGAATCTCTATGCTGGGAGTTCCCTTGACCTCTGCAGTCACAGGCCCAATCCCCACTGGTTTAAACGTGTAAAACACATTTGTTAAATAGTGAGCGCTGCCCTCAGGAGGAGGGGGGCGGCTCTATCTGCAGTCTCCAGTGGGGGTCTCAGGAAGCCCAGCTTGGGAGAGGCCTTAATGGATCCACAGGACTGGGAGGGGTGGAGAGCTCAGGGACTTGTGGAACAAAGGACTCAATTTTCCCCCACAAATTTTATATGACAGCAAAGTTCATTCAGTAGCAATTTAGGCCATGAATTTTGAGCCAATTGGAACAGACATTTCTGAGTTTCTGTTGTTAAAAGCTCTTGTGTTAAGGCTAAAAAACCAGGGCTTGCTCACAGCCAGAGGCTGCTCTGAGCATCTCTGCTTTGGAGAGCAACTTCAAGGAGCTGGCCAGTCTCAGAGCACCTTCAAGGAGCTGGCCAGCATCTCAGGGCACCTTCAAGGAACTAGCCAATATCTTGGGGCACCTTCAAAGAGCTGGCCAGAGACTCGGTGCACCTTCAAGGATCTGGCCAGAGACTCGGTGCACCTTCAAGGATCTGGCCAGTCTCAGAGCACCTTCAAGGAGCTGCCCAAGGATTCAGAGCACCATCAAGGAGCTGGCCAGCGTCCCAGCTGCTGTTACTGTCCATCCCTGGCTCAGCAGCTCTCCTACAGCTGAAGGCTCTGGCTTCCTGCAGAAGGCAGCATCCTATCATAGCCTGGAAGTCACTTGGTGTCACATCTGGGAGCTTTGTGGAGCCCGAATGAAATCCAGGGCAAATCCATTTGGTGAAGCAGCCAGATAAATCTCTATTAACAAGGCCCCATGCGCCCCCGTGCAAAGGGAAGGAGGGAGAAGTTGCTGTGCACTCCTACCCTGCAGGATCTTATCTGTCTCGAAATTGCACTGGGGCTTTGCCCGTACCTGAGGGGATCTGAAGCCATGGTGGGGTCAGACCTCCCATTTTCTTTCCTAAATAAACAAAGATCTACGAGTTTCTGAGCAAAATGGACCATCTCCAGGCTAGATCAGTTCTGAAATAAGAAAAGCAGCCAGCTGCTGAATCAGATGGATTTGAGAGCACCCCACACACCCCATGTTTTTCTCCTTCTCTTCTTCCTCCCCCACCGTGTCAGAGTCTGTCTTCCCTCACCCTCGAGTTCTCCCGTCTCTCACCCTCTGGTTCTCCCTGTCTGTCTCCATCTCTCCCTCCCTCCTTCCCTCTCTCAAATACAGAAGTTTGAATCTTTTCTCAGGAGACCTTGATGTTGCCCTCCCAGTCATTTCAGAGGCTGCCAGTATTTGTGAGGAAGCCTGACTGGGGAGAAGTCTTGCCTGGGCTGGTCCTCTGGAAGCTGAGCGGATTTGCACTCCGATTTTCCCAATCCCCTGCCCAGCACATAACCACTGCCTCACTGGAGCTTCCTGGTCACCCGGTGAGAAGATGCTACAAGATATTCTATCCACATTGCAGAGAAGAGCAATAAACAACAACAACAACAACAACGACAAAAAAAATAATGGTGATGGTCACCAAGTCAAAGATGGGATTCAAAGCAAGGTCTCCCCTGTCCCTCTGAGTGGTGTGTGTGTGTTGCCCACTGCACCACACTGCCCTTCAGGGTGCCCTCTAGTCAATGATACAAGAGCAAGTGACAATCTGGAAAACTGCGATCAAAATTTTTGGGGTTTGGAACTAACACTGCCAATATCATTCATTATCCAAAATAATTTGAAGGTTGCAACAGAGAGGGATAGAGTGAATTCGGCATAGTGTGGGAAAAGATTGAAGTCCCTCGTCTCATGCTAATGGGTCTGCCTACAGCTATCCCTAGCTCCCTCCTGATAGCTTCCTGGGTTTAAATAATAAAGTGGCACAATATTAGAAAGTTAAGAAGTTTCTTCCTCTGTAAAATGAAGGGATGGTATGAAATGACCTCTAAGGTCCTTTCCATTTCCAAAATTTGAAATTGTTTTATGAAGTGCTTTGAAAGTCAGAGTGGGGAGCGGAGAGGGAGGAAGGGAAAGGGAGGCTCTTACTCTGACTTTACCACTGGTGAGCCTGCGAAAAACTGCCTGCTTCTATTCAGTGGGGGTGGGAAAGCTCACCTAACATGAAACAGATGGAGAAGGGAAGGGGGCTTCCAGAAAAGCCTCTGACTTCAGCCACTCCTTCTGGCTCACTTTGGGCTGCCCGGCCCCCCTCTGCCCCCACTGCCTCCCCTCCTTCATCCTTTCCCAATGCTCTTGGGAGCTGCCCTTCCTCCTGGCAAATGCTGAAAGCTCCTTCAGAGAAGGGACTGCTTTGTTTCATCTGTTTTCAGGACTCGGCTCAGCCTAGCACATAGTATACTAACCAGAAAGATCTGGCTTCAAGTCTACTCTACACCTGCACAAAGGAAGCACCTAATGAATATATTGCCCATCTATCCATCAGCAGAGTTACAGGTACTCTGTACTCATGACACATCTCTCTCCTTGCACCCCAACACTTATAAATGAGAGGAAAGGGTTTTCAAAACCTACTAGGTACTTGAGGATCCCATAGGAAGGAAGGAAGGGAGGGGGAAAAGGAAGGGAGGGGGGAAAAGGAAGGGAGGGGGAAAAGGAAGGGAGGGGGAAAAGGAAGGGAGGGGGAAAAGGAAGGGAGGGGGAAAGGGAAGGGAGGGGGGAAAGGAAGGGAGGGGAAAAGGAAGGGAGGGGGAAAAGGAAGGGAGGGGGAAAAGGAAGGGAGGGGGAAAAGGAAGGGAGGGGGAAAAGGAAGGGAGGGGGAAAAGGAAGGGAGGGGGAAAAGGGAAGGGGAGGGGGGAAAAGGAAGGGAGGGGGAAAAGGAAGGGAGGGGGAAAAGGAAGGGAGGGGGAAAAGGAAGGGAGGGGGAAAAGGAAGGGAGGGGGAAAAGGAAGGGAGGGGAAAAGGAAGGGAGGGGAAAAGAAAGAGGGAAGGAAGGGAGGGGAAAAGGAAGGGAGGGGGAAAAGAGGAAGGGAGGGGGAAAAGGAAGGGAGGGGAAAAGGAAGGGAGGGGGAAAAGGGAAGGGAGGGGAAAAGGAAGGGAGGGGGAAAAGGGAAGGGAGGGGGAAAAGGAAGGGAGGGGGAAAAGGGAAGGGAGGGGGAAAAGGAAGGGGGGGGGAAAAGGAAGGGAGGGGGAAAAGGAAGGGAGGGGGAAAAAGGGAAGGAGGGGGAAAAGGGAAGGGAGGGGGGAAAAGGAAGGGAGGGGGAAAAGGAAGGGAGGGGGAAAAGGAAGGGAGGGGGAAAAGGAAGGGAGGGGAAAAGGAAGGGAGGGGGAAAAGGAAGGGAGGGGGGAAAAGGAAGGGAGGGGGAAAAGGAAGGGAGGGGGAAAGGAAGGAGGGGGAAAAGGGAAGGAGGGGGGGAAAGAAGGAGGGGAAAGGGGGGGAAAAGGAAGGGAGGGGGAAAAGGAAGGGAGGGGAAAGTGAAGGAGGGGGAAAAGGAAGGGAGGGGAAAAGGAAGGGAGGGGAAAAGGAAGGGAGTGGGAAAAGAAGGCAGTGACTCCAAAGGGCTTTTAAGGAGGTGGAATTTACATCTGATCAGGAGGGTGAAGGCAAGGAGGGGAAGGTAAGGGAGGGAAGGGAGGGAAGACTTCGCATCTAGACATTGACCTCACCACAGTTTTGAGCTCTTTCTTTTTTTAACTATGAATTTCACTTCATACTCAGACTTCATTGGGTGTATGTGCCACAAGTAAGGTTAACATGGAACCCTCCGAAGGAAGCAGCCTGCCTCGGGAGCCCTGTGTGCCTCCTAGTTTCTTGCCATCTTGGTGACTAGTGAACTTTCGAAGGCTAGACGGTCCCTCGGAGGGCCCTCTACCAGGACATCACGAGTTGCACCTCTGGGCCTTTGAAATCCACCAGAGGAAAGAAACCCTCCCAGAAGCCAGGCAGCTTTGCCCTACGAGCCCACTTTTGATGTCCCCTTCCCCAGGGAGGCCGCCAGTGCATTGTGAATAGGTGCTTTCATCTCCGGCTGCAGACGTCCCTCGCCCTTAGCACAGGACCGTGCTATCTGAAGAGACCCTCATGCTTCTATTTCCTCCTGTAGTGATGAGCTCATTGAGAGCTGAGACAGAGTCACTTTTGTCTTTGTGTCTCTAAAGCACTTAAGAAACACATGTTCAGGAGTGATAGAGAGCTCTGTTTGAAGCAAGATGTCTGTGTCAGATGCTGGTTGCATGGTCTTAGGCAAATCACTTAACCTCTTAGCCTCGGTTTCCTCATCTGTATAAAAGATAACAATAGTGCCTACCAAACGGTGTCACCGTGCGATAATTCCATGATCTCCAGAGAAGTATCTCTATAATCAAGGTCCTAATTTTCCTTAGTTTACAAGAATCTCAGCTCCATTATCCCAAGGACCATGTCAGGAAACATACCTCATTCCATAGTATAAGAGTAACTGACAGTTGCATAAAACTTTGAGGTTTAAAGAACACGGTGACCCTGTAAATTAGGTAGTATGATGCTTCTATCCCCATTTTACAGATGATTTAGATTGCACATGCATAGCTCTTTAAAGGCAGTTCGTGGCTCAGTTGGTAGAGAGTTAGACCAAGAGTCAAAAAGACCTTATTTCAAGTTTCCTCTTAGATTCTTACCAGCTGTGTGACTTTGGACAAGTTACCGGCTCTGTTCGCCTCAGTCACCTCAACTATAAAATGGAGATAATAATAATAGGATCTGCACTGAAATGCTGTTGTGAGGATCAAATGGCATGATATTTATAAAGTGCTTGACTGGCTTAGAGTAGGCACTATCCGAATTCCCCCTTTCTTAAGTATAAAGTACTTAGCCAGAAGGAGGCAGCATCATCTGAGCCCCACAATGAATGAGAGGCCATGGGAAGCTTTTCCTGCTCTCAAATCTCTTTCTTTGTCTTGTTCCCTCCATTTTTGCAATGAGATCCTTCATTTTTCACTAATTCAGTTCTGCCACTTTAGTGATCCAGATATTATTTTTCCATTTTATGAGGTAAGGAAACTATTGTTCTGCAAAGTTAAGTCACTAGTCTAAAGTCACCCTACTAGTTAGTGCCTCGGGCCAGATTTGATTCCTGTTCTAGATATCTATCCAGTACACAATAGGCAAATTGAAAATCCACATCACCAAAAACCTATGAAATAGGAAAGACAGATATGATTATCCCCACTGTACAGATGAGAAAACTAAAACTGAGAGAAGCTAAGTTATATATTCAAAGAATATTCAGGTGTTAATTACTCAGCTAAAATTTGAACCCAGTACTCCTGATCTCAAGTCCTGGACTTAGAAGCAAAAAATAATGACGTTCCCGAAGAACTTTGTGTTTTCAGAAACGAAATGTTTTTCTTTCTTATCCTATTTTCCCCCTCACTTTTCAATATGAGATTTAAGCCGTGTGCTTCAGGAAAGCATTGTAACAGCCTCCCATTCCCTCAAACACAATAAAATCCACATATAAATTACTTTTTAAAACATCACCTCTCTAAAGGAAAATTATATTTTTTGAGAAAAATACCAATCAATAATAATATTCAAAATGTCATCCAAAAATCAATGCACTCTGCCTAAGGTTATTTTCATGTTCAACATAATAGCTTAAGGTTCCAAAGAGAAAGCAACAGTCCTACTTAACTCAACAGGATATGCTGGATTTAAAAATCACTAGGCTATTCTCAGGAACCTTTCTCCCATATCCGACAGCATAACAAGTAAAGCTTCTGGCTACGCCGTCTCTGAATCTCAGCCTGGAAGAAACTTGTCTTTCATATATGAACACAAAGGAAAGGGCTAGCAACAAGGAAAAGACATAGAGAGAGTATTGA
This sequence comes from Sarcophilus harrisii, assembly GCF_902635505.1. Lineage (NCBI taxonomy): Eukaryota > Metazoa > Chordata > Mammalia > Dasyuromorphia > Dasyuridae > Sarcophilus > Sarcophilus harrisii. The sequence goes on from NC_045429.1 coordinate 1,894,695, forward strand.
TTCGTGATGCATCCATTATTTAATAGATGGGGTAACAGATTTAATTATGAAGGAAGGATCATAACTGAAACACAGTGTAAGAGGATGCCCAGGGGACATAGAAAAAGAATTTCACAGTGAGACAAGACTTCCGCAGCCCTTCAGTCTCCTGCAGAGGAAGTAAGAATCTCTTCCACAATGCACCCTTTGTGGGAAAACTTTGAGGGACTAGGATAGGGAGACAGTATTCTCAGGCAGCCTGTTCCATGATAGGGGGAATCTAATCATATGGAAGGATTTCTTGGCATCCATCCTCAGTTGTCCATGGAATTCCCCCCTTGCTCCGGGTTTTGCCCTGTGGGGTCAGAGAAAAAAAAAGGCCCAATCTCTTTCCCACATCACAACCATTTGAATCCTAGAAGAAATATTCTCCTTGGGTCTTCGCTGCTTCCCAAGACTTTCAGCTAACTTTCATATGACATAGGCCATTTTACCATCCCAGTAGAGTTAGTGAGAAGCTAAACAGTAACTCAATTGCTATCCTCCTGAAATGCTGGCTCCCACAGTCAAACTCTCATTCGAGGTGGAATCTAGGTGGGTCCGAGTTCAAGACTAACCCTTTCCTAATTCCCAGATGCTCCTCCTCCTCTAACAAAGCTGAAGACCCCATTGGCTTTTTTGCAACTGGCCTACTGACTCATCTGGAAGTTGTAAGCCACTTAAATCCCACTTTTTACAGACACGCTGCTATCTAGACTTCTCTCCTAAACCATACTTGTGACTGATTTTTGGAGAAATCCCCACCTGTTACAACTGATGAAAATTGTCCCCTCTTATTATTAGAGGGGAACATTTTCCTCTGGTAAAATTGTAATGGGCAGAGTGTGCCAGGCTACTCTCCTGGGGGTGACCAGAGATGAAACATCAAAGGCAACCTGGGAAGATAGGTGGTGTGGTCCAGACCTCGAACCTGTTCATCCTGCAGCTAGAGGGATGAATGAATGGAAATACACAGTGGAAAGGAAGCTTAATTATCTAGTGCAACCTCCTGATTTTACAAATGGGGAAACTACGAAGCAAGAGGAAATCAAGCCATTTCGTGGCTCACCCAAACCCACATGGATTCAAGAAGAAGCAGAACTGAGAATCACATCCACATAGTCTTGACTACGAATGTTCTTTCTCCCCCGTGACAATTGTTTGGCTTCTAACCTGTATAAATGAGCTTAAAGTAAAATGAGAATTTAAAGAGAGGTTCAATGAGGAGAAAGAAACTAGAAAAGAAAAGTCTATTCATGAAAATGGAAGCCATCAATCCACAATTTATCATGGAAGTGAGTCGATAGAATGATCTAGGATGGGGATAATGATAGGGGCCATCGAGATCATAAGCCTTGAAAAAGTCAGTCCAGATTTAGGCAAAACAGCAGGAGACAGACCAGAGCTTTACCATAAAGGTAGAAACAGTAATTCGGTAGTAAGTTTGTTTCCGTATGCCTTAAAGGTGGGAAAGGCTTTCTGGGGGACAGTCATGAAGAACTTCAGGACAGCGAGTATAATATCGGAATAGAATGGATTGAAGGCGAGGGGACTGGCTCCAAGCATTCCCATGGGTTAGATTTCTAATGGCGTGGAATCACAAAATCATCATAAAGGCTTGAAAGGAAGCAGAGCCAGGTTTCAGAAGGAGCTGCAACTCCTCCCAGTCATGTGAATGCAAATCAATCTGCCTGAAATTCTGGAGAACAAGAAAGCCTGCTTTAATGTCTAATTCAATCAGGAGTGGAATAGACCAGGAAGTAAAAGCGAGTCAAAGCAAGAGGGGAGAAAATAGATTTGTTATTCATACCTTGGGAGGAGTGCCCACATCAGTGAGAAAAATCAATCCTATTCTATTCAATTCACCGAACAGGTATCAGGAGATACTAGGCATGGCACTAGACTTAGGATTCCAGAGGATCTGGGTTCAAATGTACCCTCAGACACTAGCCGTGTGATCCTAGATGAGGACACTGCAATTCACTTTACCTCCATATTTTCATTCATAAAATGAAAGAATAGGCTCAATGGCTTCCCAGGTTCCCTCCACCTCTATCTCTATAATCCTGTGGATAACAACCTTTATTAAATGTCTTGCTCAAGGTGGAAGGCAGCATGACATAGTAAAGAACTGGCCCTATGGTTGGAGAGACCTCAAGCCTTGCCTCTAAGACATATTGGCCATATGACCAAGGGCAAGTCACTTACACTTTCATTGCCCCCTCCCCCAGGCAGCACTCTCAGATTTCAGGTAAGGACATTGTCAATCAGCATCAACATTGGGAGTTTTTTCACAAGTTCAGAACAACAACAAAAGAAACAAAATGTTAGGCATTAAATTCCAGATCTAGCAAAGTTAAAGGCCCATTGGAGCCAGGTCAACACCGATTCAGAAAACATGAATGAGCTCTGATATTTGAGAAGGGTTTCGAGTTCCTGCCTAGGTATAAAAAGAAATGCATCACCCAGATGACAAGACGACTTCCTGCCATTCAGCCAGGGCTCTCCGGACGCACAAGGGAGGAGCAAACTCCCTGGCTCACACACCCTAACGAGCTGCTTCCAACAACTGTCAAATTTTCTTCTTGCTGAGGTTTGGAGATTCGTCAAAACCGGCTGCCAATTTGACATCTGTTTTTTGCGAATTTCTTTGGCAATCTAATCAGTAGGCCTGGAATGTGGACAGGCTATTTGGAGAGCTATGAATGGCCTAGATTACACTGATTTTAACTTTGGGAGCTGAGCTTTTTCTTCCAAGTACAATCCTTATTCAGAGCATCCCACTCAGCAGCCACACGAGCACTCCAATTCTCCAGTCTCCCGGAGACTTCAAAATTAAATAAATAAAGAAAGAAAAACATAAATCCCAGAGATCTTTATGCATCTTAGAACTTTATGAGCTTCAAATGATTTCCTCAGAGACATCTGCTGTCATCTTCTAGGTTCTTAATAGCAAACAAGCATACAGCTTATGAGATATTTTCATCCTTTGCTTTTTAAAAAAAAAAAAAAAAAGTCCCTGTCATTCTCCCAGACTCTTCCTTTTTAATTGGCTTCAGTTTTCTCTTCAGAAGGTACATTTTAAACCCCCAAAAGGGTGAAGGACATGCTACCGTTGTCTTGTTGTGTTATAACTTACACAGCACTTGTAGGAGGAAGCTGTCTTTGATCCCCGAGGGATTGACTTAATGGTCCGAAGAGTCTCACTAGACACACCAGGGGTCCCTGGGATCCTGGGGTTTAGCTACTTCCTGGGCCCCTTGGCCTCTCACCTGTCATGAGTGTTTTCTCTTAAATGCCCTCTTTTTGAACTGCTTCCTCTCTCTCTTTGCCTCATTTTGGGTTTTAATTAGAGATTTTTCTTTGTGCAGCTCTTTGCTGCCTCCAGGTTGGCTAGTGTCTTTCCCAAGGCTTCTTCCTGTCATGCTTTGACACACTCTCTCCCTGACAGCCCTTTTATTTCTGACTTGGTTCCAACTCAGCGTTTGCACTGTCTCATTTAGAATCTCACTCCCTTAGTATCTCACGTTTGTTCTTTTTCCTGTCTGGCAGCTCTTGTCTTAGTGGTTTTAAAAAATCATTTGTTTTTCCCTTCCTTCTTCCCCCAGTCTACGAGCTTTCCATTCTTCTTGAGTTTCTTTCTTATCCCACTGCAATCTGCATTCTTTTTTTCTTCCTATCTTGTGGATAATAATAAAACAGTAGCAATAATTGCTGGTACTTATAGACTGCTTTAAAGTCTGTGACGCAACTCTCATAGAAGCCTCATAGTCACTGTAGGAAATAGATATACAGAAATTATGATCCTCATTTTACAGAAAAGGAAACTGAGCCTCAGAGTGGCTTGACCAACAAGCAACTCTGTAAGACAGGATACAAGCAAGTCTTTTTAAGTTTGGAAACTGAGCCTTAAAGTGATTCATCTAGGTTCATGCAGCTAGTAAGCACAAACCCAGGTCTTTGTAACTCTCCTTGGAGCCTGCTTTCCACCATATGGAATGACTCGTGTATAGGATCCTCTCTATCAGAGAGTTCCGATTTCCAGAATGGGCTCCTCCAATAAGGAGACTAAAAAGAGCCCCAGAGTCCATCTAGTGCAAATGTCTCATTTTGGTGAAAAGGTGGAGAAAAGGAAACACATTTGCCAATGTTCAGTGACATGCTCTAGAGCAACCAGCAATAACTCTCCAGGATGAGCTGAGCTGTGCCTTCTGTCTCCCAGACAGCTGTGCCAGCTGGCTTTGGGTCTGCTGACCACTGGCTTCACTCCTGCTCCTTTCCTCAGTCTACCTATGAAACCTTGGGGAGCCTCAGTATTTTCATCAGTAGTATGAAAAGCCTGAACTACAAGTCTCCCAAATAAACTTCCAATGTTAAATCTGAAATGCTGTGATCCTAAATGCCCTTTCCGGATCTAAATTTGATGAACACATGGAAGTGTAATCCCGAAGCAGCTAGGGAGTGCAAAGCATGAAATGCTGAGCCCAGAGACCGTAAGACCTGAGTTCGGATACTTACTAGCTATGTGACTTGGGGCAAGTAGTCACCTAACCCTGTGTGCTTCATTGGTACAGATAAGTTTGATGGAAAAGGAAATGGCAAACATTCTGGTCCATTTGCCAAGAAAATCCCAAATGGTCTCACCAAGAGTGGGACACAATTGAACAATAATAATTCTCAAGGAGCACTAAACTGAATCAGGGAGATGAATTCAAATCCAGTCTCAGATAATTATTGACTTTATTCATCTCTAAAATAGGTATATTACTAGCACCCACCTAGCAGGATTGTTTTGAAGACCAAATGAAATAACATCTATAAGACATTTTGAAAGCCTTAAAGGATTATGATGATGATGATAACCAACTATCTATGGACAATGGAGAAGTACAGAATTTTTTGAGCAAAATTATAGTCATTGACTATGACATAGGTGAAGGATTCACTTTTGCTAAAAAAAAAAATAATAATAATAATAATAAAAGCACCAGATTCTGGTCTCAACCATTCTACTACTGCCAACAGTTCTTTCCCCCCCCCCTCTCCTCCAAACCAAACACAAAGAGAAGAGACCCGAGATCCTTCGAGCTCTCACCTGATAAAAGCATGCTGCTTGTCAAACTTGGAAATGAAGTTATAATGAAACTAACTGTCATCTTCCATCATCTCAAAAAGGAATTTTCTTTAAAAAATAAAAAATAAAAAATCCAGCAGCTGTGACCGGATACACACTGAGTCATTTGTTGACTCATTCTTCTCCAGCAATACCTTGGCCAGTCTCCAATCCCCACTGGAATGACCATTTTCACCCAGTTTAGTCTCAGCTTCTAAAGTGAGAAAGTTCCCTCCTCCACTGAGTCTCTTGACTGGGAGCTGTCCAAAGTACCAATAACAGAGCCATTCCTAAAACAGCATTTTTGAAGGGGGTTATAATCCAATGCATTAGTAAAATCAGATAAATCTTAGGCTTAGGAAAAAAGGACCATAAACTCAGAGCTATGAAGTCCCTTCCAGGCCATCCAAGCCAACCCCCCTCAGTTCAGATGAGGAGCTAAGGACTAAAAAGTATCCAAGATCACCCAGTAAATCAGTAAGAGGATGGTTACGATGGATTATGAATAAGGATAATGGAAGAGAGTCAGAGACAGTGATGATGGTGCTGAGGATAGCAGACATCTGTCTGCTAAGCACATTGGATTAAGTTTTGCAAAGTCTTGACACGCATTTTCTTGAAACTAGATAGTTTCTCCAAGCATATGAAGGCAGAATGGGGACATACACATTGCCTTTGGAATCAAGAGATACAGACTCAATTCAGACATTTCTTAACTATATGTGATCCCAGGCACTTCACCTGACTTCTAAGTTCTCAGCTCTGTCATCTCTAAAACTGAGATATTTCTTGAACTAATCATCCCGCAGTTACTTATTAGCTGGGGGAACTTGTGTAATCACTCTGAGCTTCAGTTTTTTTTTACCCTTAAACTAGAGAACAATTCATATTATCCATCCTCATAATGACTTATTAACTATGCGATCTTGAAAAGGTAACAACTTCTCAACCTCTTTGTCATACTTCATAAGTGATTATTAGACCAGCCTACTCACTTAGCCTGAGACTCAGTTTCTCCCTCTAGAAAAGAGATACAGAGACAATTGTGCTTCCTCCATTGGAGGATTGTTGGTTGGGAAATGTTTATATGATATAAAACACTAAATGAAGAGAATGTAGCATTGTGGACAGATGCCAGCCTTGGAGTCAGCAGATGTGGGTTCAAACCCTGTTTCTCTACATCTTCTATCTGAATGTCACAACCACTCAATGCCTCCAGGCAAGTCTCTAAAGCTGAAGTCGCAGTGAATTCCCAATCTGCACTGGTGAAGGAGGTTTCCATGTTGGGAGTTTCCCAGAAGGATGAAATCATAGATCAAGAGTAAAAATTAAAATAATTACTATTTATCTCCCTCAATATCTATTTTCTTCCCTCCCCCCCAACTTTAAACAATGAAGGTAGGAAGGGAAGGAAGGGAGCAGTTTATAGCATCTACTATGTGCCAAGGACTTTTTAAAATTTTATCTCATCTTATCTCCACAATCACCTTGAGAAATAGATACCACATTATTATCTCCATTTTATTATTAAAGGAAACTGAGGCAATCAGAGGCGAAGTGGATTTGTCCAATGTCACACCATCAGTAAATGATCTGAAGCTGGATTTTCATCCAGATCTTTCTGATTTCAACCTCAGGGCTCTCCCCACTGTGACACCAGCTGTTCAGTGGCCTAATTTGTTTTTGAGGCGATTTACAGATTATGAGAATCCTTTGCAGAAAACTAAAGTACTTTAAGTCACACATCCAGCACACTTCCCCTCAAATCAGGCAGTATATTACAGTACAAAGAATGTAGGGTTTGATTCAGAGATCCTGGATTCAAATCCAGGCTCTTTGTGACTATAGGCAATTCATTTAAGCTCCCTGGGTTTCTCTACACTCCCTTGTAATGTGAGGATATTGGACTGGCTGACCTCTAAAGTCACTTCTAGATCTGAATCTGTGATTCTGGAATTGTATCAGGAAATGAAATATGTCAATGTCAAGTGCTCTTTTTGCTCCCTCTGTTAAAACACTGGAAACTCAGAAAGTGGGAAAATGGCGTCAGTAAAGATCTACTGTGATAAGGCAATAAATACTGTCAGGGCTCAAGTCCTGGCCTGCTCAGTCAGGTTCAAAGTGACATTGTTATTGCAGCGGGGAACAGATTTCATTTGGTCTGATCAATACCTTCTTTTGCAAGGTAACGCATAAATGGAACTTGTTTGAAAGGGGCTACTCCAAAGCAGCTTTTGGTGATTGCTCTACGGAAAACCACAATAAGAACAGGAACAGAAATGAGAAAAGTCTATTCTCTCACTGCCACCGATCGTCTGGAAGTCTGGTGCTCCCACGGCATAGCACCATTCTGCATTGGCTAAATCCATCTCTCTGTCTTGTTTTCAGAAAAGCATTGGTCCTGGGACAACACAGCTTTCACAGAAAGATGGAGACGGGAAAGACTTTTTCAGTCTTTACACAGACTTTACAGTCAAAACACACTCCTGTATCCCTTATATAAACTAAAGCCCTGGGGATAGTATCAACACCTGTCACTTAAGATTGAAAAGAAGCTCTCATGGTGTTTGTTTCTCTGAGAAGATGCCCGTCATTTGGAGAACGGCTGAAGAAGCGATGGCATATGAATGTTATGGAATATTGAGAGACTTGTATGAACTGAAGCTGAGTGAAGCAAGTAGAACCAAGAGAACAATGTACAAAGCAAGAATAAGATTATGTGATGATCAGCTTTGATGGACTTGGCTCTTTTCAACAGTGAGCTTATTTAGGCCAGTCTCAATGATCTTGTGAGGAAAATAAAAAGATTTACCCACAAAAAAGAAAAGATTTTAAAAATGTTTGTTTCTCCTATTCTCTGCAACAACAGGCCTTCAGCACATCTCTTCTAGACTCCTACCATCATCTTGTCCACAAGGTTCTTCCCTCTCTATCCATCTTCCTCTCCACCAAAGTGATTTGGGCACAATAGGGCTGACCAGGTCCCTCCATCCCTTTCATCCCTTTGTTCCAGAAGGCTTAGTGGTTCCCTGTTGCTTCTAAGCTAAATCCCAACCCCTCTATTTGACATCTCAAATACATAATCTAGCTCTCACCTTGCTTTGCAGGCTTAATGCCCTCAACTCTGTCCATGCACTTGATTTTGCAGCCAAATTGGCACGCTTACTGTTAGCCCAGAACCCCTTGCCATCTCTCACCTTCGCCTCTTGCCCTAGTCAGGCCTTCATGCATGGAGACATTCCCTCTTCACTTCTAACTCTTGGAGTCCCTAGTGAGAGCCCCAGCATCCTAGAGGAGCCTTTCTCCATCCCCACAATTCCAGAATCACTGGGTATATTAACTTCCCTCGTATACCCAGGACTTAGCACAGTGCCTGCCCACAGTAGGAGCTTCATATATGTTTAATGATTGATTGTTTCCCTCCCATATGTTGTAAAGTTCCAGAAGCACTCCTTCATTTTTGTCTATCTCCAACATTTAATAAGTGTTTACAGAATGAACAAAGGAAACTGGGAGACAGCAGGGATCATTGCTCCCAGTTTGCTGATAGAAAACCAGAACGCTGCTTCCATCACTCACTGGCTCAAAAGACATCCCCAGGATGTGGGAATTGTCTCCGCTGCTGGATGAAATCACATGGTATTGCTTCCAAAGCCAACTTTGGGAGGGTAAAATAAAAGTACTAGAGTCTATAATCTCTGAAGTATTATGAAGGCTAGAAGAAGAGGAGATTTTTTAAAGCCTCTATATTCATATAATTGGGCAGGTAGGTGGCACCGTGATGAAGCACTAAGTTTACAATCAGAAAGACTCATGTTCCTAAGTTCAAATCTGACTTCAGACACTTACCAGCTGTATGACTTTGGGAATGTCATTTTACCCTGTTTGCCTCAGTTTCCTCATCTGTAAAATGAGCTGGAAAAGAAAATGACAATTTATTCTAGTAACTCTGCCAAGAAAACCCCATGAAGAGTCAGAAATGACTGAAAGAGCTGAACAATAACAAAAACCATTCATAGACTCAGCAGCAGAAGGACTTGCAGAAGAAATTCTTTGCTCAGTGTGAGTATGTGCATCTACTGAAAAAGACTGAGGGGTAATGAAAGTAGAAATGTTATCAATAATCTCAAAACTATCCAACTGTACAAAAGAGAATGATAATGGATCGACAATCAATACAACTTCTAAACAGTCTCGGGTCTGCCATATGGTCATCTCAGAAAAGTAGACCAGTAAAGGAATACTTTCCTGGGCTCGTAAATAAAATAATAGAAGAGAAACTGGAAAATAGAGGAGTCAGAGAAAGAACAGCCAAGAAGTTCTGCTCCCTGACTTCCAGAAGGAAGATAGAATAGGGGCAGAGTCAAGAAGCTTTCATGGCCAACCAGAAAGGACTGGTGAGCAAAGGCAAAAGACAAAGAACAAGAGGAGAGAGCCAGGAAGAGAGTACTGAGTCAGCTCAAGGCAAAGATTCTAGAATAGCTGCGCCTTCCATCCTTGCTGAATACCTTTTCCCCCTCAAATCATAGCACACATTTTAGTCTGAGCAGTTCAGGAGATCAGTTGGATAGTGTCCTTCTTATAAGAGGAGGGGAGTTGAATTGAGAGAGGCCTCTTCCAGAAATAAATAAGGAGCCCTTCCTTAACATGTGATTTTGTTGGGGTTCGCTCTGTCACAGTTGGAGACCGGAGGAAAGTGCTGATTTTAATCTACCTTCCCATTACAGATGTCTAAAAAGTGGCCCAGTGTCAGCTGTTAACTATAGTCGTTAATATGAAGAATGCACTGCTTCAGGAGGTGATAGGTTGGTTGCCCCTCAATGGAGCTTTTCAAGCCAAGACCGAATGCCCACTTGTCAAGTAGGTTGTAAAAAGGATTCTTTGGGGAATGTGATTAGACAAGACAGCCATGAAAGCCCTTTCCAAGTTCTGCCTCTCTGTGACCCAGTTCTGCCAAGGTGCTGAATCGGCCACTTTGTGCCAAAGGGCCCTTCTCTCTCCAAGGCATTATGAGCATACTGGTTTCCTTTATAAAGAAGAACCTTCGGGTACGCAAATGAACACTCAAAGTTGAATAAATTATAGTATGTGGATATAATAGAATTCCCTTTCTCCATAAGAAATTTTTTTAAGTGAGAGACATAGAGAAATGGGGAAGGAGAAGGCGAGAGGGAAGGGAAGAAGCATTGTCACAGAAGGTAAGTACTATGCTAAGCACTTTTTACAAATAGGAAGTCCCTTTATTTCTACAACTCCCAGAAGTAGGTGCTGTTATTATTCACATTTTAGAGCTTAGAAAATTCAGGCAGAGGTTAAGTGACTTGCCCCGTATCACACAGATAGTTCTAATTATACAAATCATCCATGGGGAGAATGTAGAAACTGATTCAGAATGAAGATGCCTAATCGCAAAAATAATTTCAATAAACAAGATTACTAAAAAGAATTTAAACACTGGATATTTGTGATAAATTAGCTTGGCTCCAGAAAAGAGCTATTTTTACTATCTATTAATCGTGACCATATCAACACTTTAAGTCTAAGAACTTTACATAGATTCTCTCATTTTATCTTCCTAACAACCCTGAGACACAAATGTTTACATACGTTCCATTTTACTGAAGAGGAAACTGAGGCAAAAGAGATGACTTGTCCAGTGTCACAACGCTAAGGATAGATTTGAACTCAGATCATTTTGACTGTACCCCCTCCTTTTCTTTGAGAGATGGGGAATGAAGGAGTATGTATCATTGTACATACCTGGGCAGGCACAGTCATTTTGTCACCTAGTTTTGCATAACCATTTTTCCCCTTTGTTAAAGATGGCTCGGTGGTGAAGTGGGTAGAGTGCTGGAACTGCAGTGAGAAGAACTGAGTTCAGACTCATTGCTAGATGTAAGATCCTGGCATTAATCTCCGTCTGCCTGAATTTCTTCAGCTATAAAATGGGGATAATGGCAGCAGCTACCTTTCAGGGGTGTTGTGAAGATCAAATTAAGTAACACTTGTAAAGTGCTATATAAATGCCAGTGACTATTATAAGGGAAGATGCACAGGAGTCAAGTACATTTGAGAAAATGGGAATGTTCGGAACAAAAGGAATAAATAAAACTTTTATTAAGATGTCGTTAGAGTAAATCAAGACTTCTTAATCTGAGGTCTATGAAGTAATTTTTAAAATAACTTATTTGCTTCCCTTAGGATTTGACTTTACATTTAGAAAAATGTTTTAAAGAAAGAAGGGGTCCATAGGTTTTATCTGACTGCCAAGGGCTCCATGAACAAAAACACCGGTGCAGCCCCGATCTCTAACAATCCCACAACCCAGTGGCCAAAACCAGAGAAAACTTCCACATGTATATTCCTAGTCCCTCTCAAGTTCCAAGTGTCCAATAATCATAACCAAGCCTGCCATCGACCATTTTATGATGACAGATAGTAATTCCACTTTAGAGACATGACAAAAAGGGCAGTGATCTTTGGGATCCATCAAGACTGGCTTATGGTATTGCTCTCTGCAAACTTAATTTAAATTGAACACTACCTCTAAATAGCTTACCAATTAAATCAAAGTGACTTCATACAACATAAAATCACAGACAATGCCATTTCAGTGTCCCAAAGCTGAAAACAAGGAAGAAGTTCTATTCTTAGGGACTTTTCAGAAGTTATAGCCCTGGTTCTAGCCCGAGATACTCGAGCCTTCTTCAAGGGAGTCTGAAGCAAGGACAGTACATGGTCCTCCCCTCTCACTCACCAGTGCCTTGGAGTCTTCTCATTGTTTGAGTACTTGTGCTTCCCTCTTTAGTGTATTTGACACCTGATTTTGTATTCATCCATGGATTTATGGAGTGGCTCTCTTCAACTGAATGTATGCTCCTTGAGGACAGGAATGTTGCTTTGTTTTTGAATTCCCTGCACCTACTGCAGTAGGTACTGAGAAACCCCTGCCAGGAGAATGAAATGTAGGAAAGGACACCTGACACATAGTCGATGCTTAATGTTGAACTGAATTGAAAAGATACGGTTGCAAAATTGATGAACAGGAGGTCCTTTTGCTAGTTTGGTCCAGAGAAAGCAAGCCTGTCACTGGCTGTCTCTTAAGAAGGCTTTGGAACTAGAGGGAACCACAGCTTGTAAGCCGTCACCTCTGGATATCCACTCCAATAAGTCCCTCTCCTTGGTTTCCATGGATCAAAACCATGGGGTTTGGTAAACAGCCTAATTCATCTGAATGTATCTCATTGAAAGAGTCAGAGTGGAGAGGGGAGGGGTGTTCAATTATGGCCCCGAGCCTCCAGCTGTGCGCCATTCACCCCACTGGCCAGCTATCAAAATCATATTTCCACAATTCATGAATGACACAAGATCTGTCTAGACCTTTGAGGCCTGATGGAACCCCATCAGAATACAATGACTCAGCCCTTTCAGACTGTCTTTAAGGCACATTTAAGTCCAGGAACCATGGGTCTGATTTAGCAAGATTAAAATTGTCTAATCTCATTGCAGACCTGAAAGGTGCTTCTGCGGCTCTACTGTCCAACTCAAACCTGCAGCAGAATGTCTCTCACCATGTACCCTCCAGCCTCTGCCTTAGAACCTCCGATCACAGGGAGCTCACTCCCTGCTGAGGCAATGCAATGGACTTATGCATAGTTCTTAAATTTTGCTTAGCTCAATTGAAGGAAATAGGACTATTCTCCGGTCCAAATGGTTTCTCTGAGCTATTTGCACGCCCGTTTCTCCTCAAACACAACACACAGCCCTAGAAAAGAATTGATTCATGCACATGATCCAAGCAAGCAAAGAATCAGGAACCAAGCAATCAATACATACTGATTAATTGATTATTGTATAACAGCTATTGGGCCAAGCCCAGAGGAAACCAATCAAGAGAACCCCCTCTCCCTTCACTGAAAATATCGACCCTGACCTCAAACAGCTCACATTCTAGCTGGGGAGTACACAAGCAAGCTAGCTGGTACAAATAAAAGACATACACTGAAAATTGGGAGGTAATTCTAGAATGAAGAGACCTGCAGCTTTTATCCAGTACCTACTGCAGGAGAGATTTAAAAAGAAAATGACTACTCGAGCTCATGTGAGATGTGAAATAAAACTCAGCAGCCCATCCCATTTTTATAGAGCTCGTCTTCAAATAAGCTTTCTCTACTCATGAAAATTTTTTTAAAATATTAATATGATTCTCGGATGCAAGAAAATGCTAAGTTCCTTGGGAGTAGAACTTGTTTCATCTTGTATGTTTCTCCAGCACCTGGGACAGCACCTGGCATATGGTAACTGATAAATGCTTGTTGGTTGATAATTATATTCCAAATACATAGAAAACAAACTAATTTTGCTGCCCTGAAAGGTATTCCACCATAAGAAATTTTAGGCTCCAACTCTGAGAGCTGGAAGGACCCAAGGAAATGATTGACCCCAACCCTTTTATTTCTTGGGGGAAAGGAGGGATTTATTATGTAACTTGTTCAAACTCCCACAGGCAGTAAGGAATTGAAAGCCGGCTCCCCTCACCCCAAATGCGAGCCAGCCCTTTCCACTTTATCACAACACTGACTCTTTAATTGGTGTAGACTGTTCCATGAACCCCAACCAAGCAAATGCTCATGGACTCCCAACTATTTCTCATTTGGGAAGCTGATGACAGCCACCAGAAGACCCAGCTATAGGTCTAGAGACCGGGGCATGGTGAGAGGCTTCTAGGCTCAGAGCACCTGATTTCCAAAGTGTCTGTAAAAGGGAAATGGCCAAAGAACCAGAAGAAAATCAAGTCCGCCGCTGACTCACCAGAGCTAGGTTTTTCTTCTTTATCCAGCATCCTCTCTGCTTCTGTCTGAATGAGCAATCAAGGAAGAAAGGAGAAAGGCTGGATATGATTCTCTCCAAGTGGCTCATGTTGCTCTATAACAGATGTCCTGCAGGGGATAAGGCATGAAGGCCTGACCTTGATTCCATCGTTATGGTCTCCTGTCAAGACCAGCTGGCCCCTTCTAGGTTTCAGGAGCTGCCTGGCCTAGAGTGCCAAGAGATGGAAGGACCTGCTCGGGGCCAGGCAGCCTCTAGTTGGCTCGGAACAGGGAGCAGTTGAGCTCCTCTCTTCCCGGCTCTCCATCCTGGGTACTTCCAGCCACAATGACAAACCGAATAAAGAGCAAAGAACAGGAAGGCAAACTGCCGAGGGACGGCTGGAGCAGCCCAGCCTTCAAATGAAATCAAGCTGTTTCTTATGAAATCAAGCTTGATTAAGGCAAAGAATCAGACTAAAGTAGGGAAGAGTGGGCTTCAAGCAGAAGCCACCACGGGTTAAACTCATTTCCCTAATTCCAGAGAAGCTCATTGCTCTGCATTTCTTTAGACACTCTCCGGAGAAAGGTGACTTGTTATCCCCACCTGTTTCTTGTAAGAGACTGTTAGTGGAGACGGAACAAAGAAATCAAAGTTAGAAAATTAACCTGAGATGGTGCCAGGAAGAAAGGATGGTTTCCTAGCTTTGATTTTCAGAAGCGGGTTTCAGACTATTTTTTCAAAGGAGAAGAATCAAAGGCAGCAGCTGGTGACCTGGGGAGTACCTCTTTAGGGGAGAGGAAAGCAGCTCCAGGAAAAAAGGGGGCGGGGGAAGAGCAGCACTTCTTTCCTCCACTTGGCCCACCCATCAGACCAACAAAGAGGTAGCTGATGAGGTAACCTAGTGGGTAGAGCACCACAGAGGCAGTCAAGAATACTTGAATTCAAATCCACTTCCAGGGATTCACTAAGCTGTGTGACTTTAGGCAAGTCACTTGACCCATGCTTCAGTTTCCTCATCTGTAAAATGGATAATAGCCTAGAATGATCATTCCAGCTCTATCTACAGAACCTGATTCAACAATCTATAAAAGACAGAGCAGAGAGAGTTCAAATACCAGGTTGATCATTTATCCCCTGTGTCTCACTGGGCCTCTCCGAGCCTCAGTTTTGTAGTCTGTAAAATAGAGCAGCAGGGCCAGATCAGTGCTGGAAGGGACTTCGGGAAGCCAGGTTGGCCAAACTTCTCCTACTCGTGAGGAATAAGTGAGGTCCAGGACAGGAAGTGACTTGCCCAAGAACATCTCAGAGGAAGTAAGTTTCAGGCACAAGATTGGACCCCTAGCCCTTGATCCATGATACCCTGCTATCAGTAAGGATGTTAAATCCTATCCACAGTAAGGCAATAGAGGAAGAGCTCAGGAAGACCTAGAATGCAGGAACGGTGAGCTATTTCCCACACACCCTTCGATCCCCAGGACTCTATGATGAGCCTGGCTCCTCCTGCACCTGAGAAAGAACAAGGGAATACCCATTGGGGGATTGCTGTGGTGATTGTCACGGTTCACTGGTCATTCTTGAAGAACACTGATGATATCAGGGCGTGATGTGGGAGGGGAGGGGAGGGGATTTAAGTGAGTCAGAGCAGGGCAAAGTCACCAGCCTCCCTCGCTCCTTCAGAGCATCAGAGTTCAGTGGCCAGACACAGGCCAGGATGACTACTGGGGGCCCAAGATGCACTGGGAGACCGCAGACTCTTTGAGCTAAGGTCTTTCCCAGGTTTGTTTCCCAGAACCCATTCAGTGGGAAAGATCAGGCAATAATGGAGGCAAAAGGCGACTGTTTGCCTTCACAAACAAATCTGTCTGAAAGCAGAAGACGCTCAGGGTTTCTGGCCAGAAAAGGAACTGTCCCTAGTTACATTACCACATTGGGGGAAGGAACAAAGTAAAGCAGGCTGCACTGTGGGAGTGGGAGAGGGAAAGGAGGAAGGGTAGAAGGGAGCTATAGAGGATGCAGGGAGGCTGCCAAAGAAAACACTGCTGACTGCAGTTTTGCCCAGTCCTGGCCCTGAAAAGAGAGTTCTTATGAAGGGAGGGAGTAAGGTGCAGACGTGGAGCTCATGAACAGCATCTTCCTCAGGTACAGTCAAAGGGTCCTTCGAGAGCTTTCTCATTTTCTGCTTTATCTGATACTAAGAAGTGACTTCTCCACCCTAGGGGTACCATAATCTCCAGTTATGGCCCCTTCATAAGGATCTTGGGAAATTTGTTATTCATTAGATTTAAAAACTTTCACCAGAGAGCTCAGTATCAGCAAGGAGAGCCATTAGGAGTGGGATGGGAAGGCCAAGAGAAGGCCCTGAAAGGAACCCAGGGCATGACCAGGCAGGAGGGCAGGAGTGACAAATAAAGGAGAATCCAAAAGCCAACGGCAGCCTTGCCACCGGAGCAGAGCCCATGTTCACCCAATACCTGCCAGCTAGCACAGCCTGAGCAAATCTGTGCCGGCACTTTTAGGGCCAGAGTGTGGAATGCTGGGACGAGGCAGAGCTGGTGAACCCCGGCTCCATCACTTGGGACGTTCCTAGCGCAGTCTTGGGAGAACGAAGGCACTTCTCTGAGCATTCCCACAGGAGGACAAGAAGGCATTTTACATCACAGGCTAGTTCCTTTTATACACACACACACTAACATCAGTGCACATGCAGATATGGTGTAGATGGAGATATAGACAGATGCCTGCGTGTTTATGGATGACAGGCAGGATATAGCATATGGGATAGAGGGTTGGCCTAATAACCCAAAAGACTTAACACGTATTGGTTGTATGACCCTGATCCCGTCATTTAACTTGACTGTTGGAATACACGGGAGCCACCTGCCAGTGGCTGCTGGAGATCTGACCCAGAACGGGCCTCCTCATGTGAGAAGATGGTACAAGGAGACAGAGAGGCAGGCGCTATTCTCTGACCTCCCCACTGAGAGGCCGTTGCTTTGTCTGACCTCTCTCCTCTTCCCTCTGCCTCCAATTTATTTCATTCTCAGTCTGCAACACCTGTGTCAGCAAAGGCTGCAACTCCTGCAACTCCTTCAGATGCTGTGATCCCCAGCTGGGGAGGCTCTCAGAGAACTGACCTGCCCCTTAACACTTGATTGTGTTCTTTGCAATTCTCCGGGATAGTAAGTTTCACAAAAAACACTTACTGACAGGGCCAGGCCAGGCTCTAACCAGGCTGCTTTCACTTTCCCAACTTTGCTCCCTTCATCCCTCCAGCTGCCTTGCTCCTGCCCCAGGCACACACACTGCTGGTTGGCAAGTTCCTAGCCTTGACCACTCTTTCATGAGGGATTCTAGTTACGGCCCCCTCAGGCTTGGCTTCACTTGGTGTGCAGACTTCTCTACATCTTCCCTCTGCTAAGGATCTCCTTTGAGGTCCAGGGACTGGCTCACCATCAGGAGTTATTTTACTCCAAAAAAAAAATAAGCTTCTTGGGGAAAAGAGTTGTCTTCTCTTGCTTTATTCCATCTGTATCTCCAGCATTTAGTACAATGCCCGGTCCATAAAAAATGTTTAATGTTCCATCATCATCCTATCATCTCTCCATCTATTTCTCCATCCATCCATCTCTTAATCTATCTATCCATCCATCCATTTCTCCATCCATGTGTTTATCCATCATCTGTCTATCCATCCATCCATCTGTCTATCCCTCCATCTATTTATCCATCATCTGTCTATACTTCAATCTATTTATCCATCATGTGTCTACCCTTCCATCCATCTATTTATTATCCATCATCCCTTCTTATCCTTTTCTATTCTCGCATGTCTTCTTCATTGATTTTGCTTTGACAGCTCAGCATTTAGCACATAGCAGGTTCTTAATAAATGCTTGTTGATTGGGAATGCCATGTAGTATAAACAATCTAGAGCTTTATGAATCTGAACAGTCATTTCCTAGTCAATTCAGACATGTGGGTCCAGAGATAGAAGAGACTGAGAAATCATGTAGTCCAAGGCCCATCTGTTCAACAAGACTTGACCAAAGTCACATAAGTAATAAGTACAAGGACCAGGATTTGAATTTTGGTGCCCCCCCAAGAAAGAGGCATCTGCTGCTCCAGAATCCTTTCCACTGTGCCACGCCAAATCCCCTTTTTGGATGGGTTCTTAAGCCAGAAGATCTCAAAAACAGCATAGGCATGGGATACCTCGATTTCAGCAAGACTTTGGATAAAATTTCTCCTGCTCTCAGGCTTGTCATGGGGTCAAGATGGGAAGATGTGAGCTTGAGGAGATCAAATAAAATGGATTCAGAATTAAGTTACATTGTCAAATACAAATAATGCTAGTTAATAAGGAGACAAGAACCTGAAAAGAGGCCTCTAGTGAAGGGCTCCAGAGATCTGTCCTTGGTGTTGTCTTCTTTATTATTCCGATCAGTGGTTTGAATGAAGACACAGATATCAAGTTTATCAAGTTTTCAAATGACTTGAGTCTCACAAAGGCGGCTAACACACTCAATGAAAGATTGAAGACCTCAGCAGGCTAGAATGTTGGGCCAAATTAAATAATATGTAACAGAGATAAATTTTAAGTCATAAATGATGGGTGGTAAAATAGAAGCCCACCAAGGTAAGAGCTTGTGGCTAGACCTGTTAAAGACTGAGAGTCTTAAGGGGACTGTAATCTGAGTATGAGTAAATAGAGGGACGTGGAGACTAAAAAGAGGCTAGTGTCATATTGGGCAGCATGAACGGAAGTGAGAAAAAGGAGAGGAGGAGATGGCACTGCTGGGCTCTGTCCTGTTTAGCCCGGAGTTGGAACATGGAGCCCATCTCTGGGCCCACGCTATAGGAAGGCTCCTGACAGGGCTGTGCTTGCAGAAGTAGCCAGGGACCAGAGACTCTTCTACACAAGAAAAGGGTGATTGAAATGTTTATCCCCAAGAAGATTTGGGCAGGCAGGGATGACATGGTGGCCATCTAAGGATCTGAAGGGACAGGAGAGGTCCCACAGAGCTGGGAATGGCCTAACAGCTAAGTAGACTACCTGGGAATGAATCTACATATTTCCTGGAAAGGGAAGGCCGGAATATTCCTTACCTACCCAGACCCAGCTTTCATGAGAGAGGCAGAGAGAAGATAAAACTCTTCTTATACACCAGCTACTGTTCTAAGCACTGGGGCTACAAATGCAAAGCATAATCATCCCTGCCCTTGAGGAACTCTCACATCCTAACAGGGAGGGAAGACCCATACACAGAAGCTAGAGAAGGGGCTGGGGGAGCCAAGGGGGCTGGTCCTGGAGAAGGATTTGAGTCAATAGTCAAGTGAATCTGACTGGGTTCTCTCCCAAAATGGGGATGCAGGCCAGGCAGTCACTAACCAGGACCAGGATGTGTGTGGTGGGGGGGGGATGTCTCTAAGGTCCTTCCTGGCTCTGGAGTTTCATAATTTCCTGATTCTGTCCCCAGCTGGAGACAAGTTCTTAAATGCATTTGAACAATCTCCAGCTCCTTATGAAAGCAAATTGTCGACTGTCCAAGGAAGGCAGATAATGACTTTGTTTTTCTCTTCCTATAGATGATAGTGATTACCTTGTGAAATCCTGGCTTCTGACACCCATTTTAAGTCCTTGATGTTCCTGAAGAAAGCCAGCACCAGACTACTTTCCCAGTAGAGGGGCTGAGAACCCCCTGCCAGGAGAATGAAATGTAGGAAAGGACACTTATTCCCCCCTATTCTCTTGCACCATGTCAGGTGAAAAAAAAAGACATTGCCGTAGGGCAGTCCCCAAGCAATCAGGTTGTGCTCAGGTACCAAGGCGGGATTTAGTTTTTGTGTAAATCAGTGATTTCATGGATGTAAGAAGCTCCTCGGGAGGAAATCCACTCTTGTTGTTGGTGCTTTGTTCTTGAAGACCAGGACATCAGGGAGGCAGTGCCATGACATGCAAGTGAGCTGGATTTCATTGAGGGAGAGCTGGGCAGGTCACCTGCCTCACTCTGCCCTCCAGAACCATCTGGGGCCAGTGGGCCAGATAGAGATCAGGATGACTAGAGATGGTCCTGAATGAAATGGGAGACCTTGGCCTTTTGAAGCTAAGATTAGGGTTGCACCCGTTCAGTGATTAAGGTCACGTAGCTATTGAGGCAAAGACTCTCCTCTTTAGGCAAATCAAAAAAAATCTACATAAATCTGGGAAGGATGACTGGATGTTATGGGATAGAACTTGAAACAGGGTGCTAGGTCACTGGAATTAATAGAGACAATGCTTATGTACCTAGTTCACACCTTTGGAGTTCACACTTTTGGGAGAGTTCATCCATTAGCTCACACATTAGAGTTCACACCTCTCACACCTTCAGAGTTCACACCTTTAAGAGATCATATATAAGGAGCTCCCACAAGCCAACAAGAGACTTTTTGGGAGATTCACAAGTCAGGATTCAGTCCAGGAGATTCACAAGTCAGAAACCCACAAGCTCACTCTCGGAGGAGGAGTCAGATTCATTCCATAGTCTACCTGTGTGCTGGCTGGAGGCTTTTGCATTCAGAGGGAGCTAGAAGATGAAGCTGGAAGAAGCAAAGGACTAGCAACAAGAGCTCTTGGAACCAAGGAAAGCTAACCGGGCTATTTTGGAAGAGACAATAAAGGATTGGACTTTAACAGCTGGCTGCATTTGAGGTGATTATTACTTTGAACTTAAAGGAAGGCTGCCTCCAGAAGCGCCCCCCCAAGAAACCTGCTCACAGAGAACATTATATTTTAGAGAAGAGAACACTACAACTGGAGATGGCCCCGGATACAATGGGAGCCTCCCAATGATCTTAGAGTTACTTGGGACACCAAGAGTTTAAGGAATTTGACCAGAATCAGCCAGCCAGCATACATTCCAAAATGGATTTAAATCCAGGGCTTTTTGACTTGGAAGAACTCTCCAAATGTTCTCCAAAGAGGAGCATCAAAATTAAGTGTCTGATTTGCATTGGCAGCCCAAGGATCCACTCACTGGGGAAAAGCTCCAGTCCTTAGGCCAGCATTAAAGGCCTTTGCACCCAATGGCTCCCTTACCCCATACAATTAATGCGATATAACACATTAGGCATTTTCTTTGGAGTCAGAGAAGGTCTAAGATCAAATCCCAATCCTTCCCTTATCACCTATCCCCTCACTGTGTAATCTGTGTGACCATAGCTAGTCATCTAATACCTTTGAACCTCAGTTCTTCATCTGTGTAATGAATGGGTTGAAAATGAGCCTACGGTCACTTCTGATCCAAGATCTGTGATCCCAAGGCTGCAGCATCTCTCCCATTCACCCTGTATGCTCAACTTCCAAGGGGAGAGTTGGGTCCCCATCTCTCTGAAAAGTCCACTGGTATAGGGCACAAGGCCTGGGCTTGGAGAAGAAAGATTTGGATTTAATCTCCCTTCAGACATGGAAAAGTCATGTGATCCTGGGCAAGTGACGTAACCTCTCTCAGCCTCAGTTTACTCATCTATAAAATGGGGAGGTTGTACTAAATATAGTCTTAAGGTTCCTTTCAGCTCTGAATCTATGGTTCTATGAGTAGGGGAAGATGGCATTTGGGAAATAAGGCAATGTGTTCAATGATTCCCAGGCTGTTCACACACACATACACACACACACACACACACACACACACATGCACATATGCACACATATACACATAATGCATGTGCACACATATAAAGACCACATGCACACATGCTATACAATTTCCCACACAGTACGTATGTAGCACATATAAGTAACATGCACACCCTCATGCATCCATGCACACGCATGAAACATGCATCTTTTAGCCTGTCTCCATGTTATACAATCACACGTTGCCACATTCCCTTTGAGTCAAGGAACATCATGACCTCTGAACAGTTCAAAATGAATCCAAAAACCACGGAGAGCCATGGGATAAAAGCAAGGCACAGATTACCAAAAACCATAATCCCAATAGCCACCATGCACATGGGCTTGCTCTGAACCATGCACTGAGTAAGCATTGTACAACTATGTCGCATTTGATCTTCACAACAACCCTGGGAAGTAGGTGCTTTTATTCTTCCCCTTCCACAAATGAAGGAACTAGAAGAGGGGTTAAAGGACTTCCCTGAAGACAGAAGAGGCAGAATTGGAACTCAGCCCTTCATGCCTCCAGGTCTGGCACTGGATCCCCCAGTCCCGGCTGCAGGCAAGAATCAGCGTGCAAGGTTCCATTCAGAGGGTGGAGTCAAAAAGGACAGGGTGGGTGAGAAGAGAGAAAGCAGACGGACAGCCCTGCTGCTTCCCTGCGCCTCCGAGAAGGAAAATTGAAAATAAAGCTAGAAAATGTTTCCTAGAGTGTCTCTAGGGCACATGGGGGCAGGAATTACACAGTGAGAAGACACGGATGGAGGGACAATCTCTGCCAGGAGTGATGCCATCAGTGGGATTAAAGTCCTGTGAAGCACATGGACAGACAAGTCCCAGACTCTTCAGCTGGTCATGTGTTGGAGAGGACCTTAAGTCTGCCTAGAGCAAGAGTCATGATGTTTCTTCTCTGCCTGTGTGGGAAGAAGCTCGACAACTCCATCCAGAAAATAGCCAGAAGTCTGTGCTTCTTCCCCGCCCCCACCCGGGGTTCACAGCTCAATCATTCCTGTTTTCTGCTTGCTTTGTGCTCACCCAGTCTGCTTTTCCTGGAAAAACTCGGAGAGATGACTAAATCTGGACTGGGTACAGAGGTTGGTATAAAATATAATGAGCACATATGTTCCCGGGATCAAGCCAGAGTTTCCCTTTCCAAGGCTGTTTTAAAAAGAAATGTTTCAGAGCCTCCAAACAGGCAGGAGGAAAAAAATAGAGACCGGTGCTGGACCAGAAGCTGCCCTTCAATGGTCACAGAATCTTAAGAAAAGCAGTAAAAGAAAATACATGTCAATCAGACCGGGGAACAGAACTGAACAAAGACATTAATCAGTTATCACTGAAGAAATAAGCAATCATCTCTGCTGCTGCTGAATTTGTGAAATGCATTATGAGCAAGTGAGCCAGGGTTTGAGTTTAGACCAAATCATAAAATGCAATGAATCCTTTCTCTATTTTGTGAATGTCTCCCCTCAGCCAGCCAGTCTCCCCCCAGCACCCCACGAAGGCCTTACACTCTACTACCAGTTCCTAGAATAGCCTGGTAAAAAGACCAGTTTCCCACTCAGCCCATCCCCCAGCCTAAATCTGAGTATCTTTTATCTCTTTTTATCTAGAGAATAGATTTTTGGTGGATGACATTCTTGGCTGGACGGCTAACACTGAACGTGGGGAAATGAGCTCCTGCGTTAGTGCGCTGCTGCTGTTGTTGGCCTTTGTATCCCATGCACCTCCTACAGTACTTAGGTGCTTAATAAATGCCAGTTGGATGACTGGCAACAAGTTGATAAAATTACAAGGGCTTCATGAAGGAAATGCATGGTGTTCCTTCTGATTTGCCTCAGTGGCAAGCTCAGCTGAGGAACTAAACTCCAGGGCCATCTTTGGGTCAGGACATAAGGCAGCCTGCTTTTAGGACAGCTGAATCCCACCTTAGGGACATCAGTGGTCAACCTATCTACCCCTGGTGTCCCACCTAGCTGCTCTCAACAGTAGAGCCAGCCCAAGAAGCTGTGGGATGCAAAGAAAGTGGGCACTGAGCTTGGTCAGGAGGAGCTTTCTTCAGGAGTTCAAAAGCAGCCTCAGATATTTCTGTGCAACCATACCCTGTTTTCCTCAATTTTCTCATCTGTAAAATGAGCTAGAGAAGGAAATAAAATAACACTCCAGTATGTTTGCCAAGAAAGCCCAAAAGAGCTTTTATGTATTAACTATATTTTCCTCCGTCCCATGGATGTCCAACTCATGGAGAATTGGACAAGACTCATGAGAAGCAACAACATGAGAAGAAAACTAAAGAGACTCTGGGAGTGGGGGACATTATATTGTCCTTAGGCTTAAAATGCACTAATTATGGAACAGAGTTAAGGTGTCATAACTCAATTTCCTAATTTGACTTACTCATTATAAAAGATCAGTCATCTTGACCTCCATCTTTTGAAACTAACATTGCTCAGCTTCCATCTGTGGACAGTTCTTCTTCTGCTTGTGCTTTCCACTTAAGAAAAGCTTAGTCTATGCAGGAGTAACACATGGTCACTCTGGCTTTAGTGGGAGCATCTAATGCTCTTCTGAACATGTAGTGAATGCTAAAAAGTACTGATTGCTGCAGAGTGCCTCACACCAAGGGAAGGATGTTAATGGTTCAAGTTCTAGTTACTCCAATAGTCTTACTAAGGAGATGCTGGAAGAAAAGTCTTATGGTTACCCCTCAATCACCACACAAAGAGCCAGTTCTGAGGACAACTCAGATTATAGCAAAAGTATCTTCCACAGCAATGCTGGAACTTCACTCTCATCAGAACTGGTTCAAACGATAAATACACACACAAACACACTCAGTTCTATATAGAAATCTAATTAGCCAATAGAGAAAATGGAGGGGAAAGGGATAAGAAAAAGGAGGAGATGGATATGGGAGGCAGTGGTAAGAAGCAAAATAAATTTCAGGAGAGAGGGAGAGAGGAGAGAGAGAAAAAATGAAAGAAAATGAAGAAAAATACAGTTAATAATCATAACTGTGAATGTAAATGGGATGTACTTACCCATAAAATGAAAGCTAATAACAGAATGGAATGGATTAGAAACCAGAATATCTATATGAGATACACTTGAAGCTGAAAGACACATGTAGAGTTAAAATAAAAGGCTAAAGAATAATCTAATATGCTTCAGCTGAAGTAAAAAAAAAGTGTGGGGGGGGGGAGCGGGTGGGCAGGAGTAGCAGTCATGATCTCAAGTAAAAGTAAAAATAGACCAAAAGAGATAATCAAGGAAACCACATTTTTCTAAAAGAAACAACTAAGAAATATCTATATCTATATCTATGTATCACAATTATACCAAATTTCTCTGATAACAGCCCATACTGGGCATAGAACTGAGTCAAATTTATTTTTATAAACACATAATCAGAAAAGCCATTCTCCAATAAATAACCAAAGGGAATGAATTTTTTCATAAGAAAAAATCAGTTATCTGTTGTCATTTTTAAAATGTTCTAAATCACTATTGAATAGAGAAAGACAAATTAAAACAACTTTGAGGCACTACTTCACACCTATTAGAAATGACAAATGCTAGAAGAGATAAGGGATAAATAGGAACAATAATAAAATTTTGGTGGGGTAGTGAATTCGTCGGGATTCTGGAGAACAATTTGGAACTAGGTCCAAAAAGGTCATGAAACTGCCTATCTTTTGATCTAGGAATACTGCTACTAGGTCTTTAACCTGAAAAAATCAAAGAAAAAAGAAAAGGGCCAAATTGTCCAAAAATATTTAGAGCAGCTCTTATAAAGAAGCAAAAAATTAAGGAAATGACAATGAATTGGGAAATGGCTGAACAAGTTGTCATGTATAATTGTAATAAAGTATCAGTGTGTTCTGGGAAATGACAAAGCGTTGGGGAGGAAGGCAAGACATATAAATCTATACAAAGTGAAGCATATTAACAGCAATATTGTAATGAATGAATTGTAAAAGACTTGACTACTCTGGTCAATATTATGATCAAAGATAATTCCAAAAGATTCCAGATGAAAAAGTGCTATCCACCTTCAGAGAGAGAACTGAGGAACTGAGTGAGTGCAAATTGAAATACACTTTTCTCACTTTATTTTTTCATTCTTTTTTTTTTAGAAATTGTTATTATGGAAATATATTTTGAATGATTTCACATGTAATATTGACTTCATATTGAGCTGGGAGGAACTCAAATTTAAACTCAAAATTTAAAAAGAAAAGAATATTCAAAAAATATATAATAGTTATATTACATATTTAAAAAGTCCTATGGTGACAATATCCCATCTGCCTGGCTTTTTCACGTTCATCATTAGGGCTAAGAAATTCCCCATGTATATGTTTAAAAAAAATAGTTTAAAATTCCTTTAGGTATCCTCTCTCTCCCCCCTGCCCAAATACACACACACACACACACACACACACACACACACACACACCCTGACTCATGCATCTAAACTTTGGGTCATTTTACAAGAGTGATATACATACATCTTTTCAATAACTCATTTGTCAAGTAAATTTAATGGATTAAGAAAGCAAAAGTGAAAGTCCTCCAGTGAAATAGCCAGCATGTTCCTGCAGCAAATGTGCAACCATTCCCTGAGAACCCCCATTCTACAGGAATCCTGCTCTCAACGCTGGGCCTTGTGTCCTCAGGGAGACTTTCTCTTCCCCATCACGGTCACACACCGTCCAAGAGAAGAATCTCCAGAGCTTCAGTTGCTCAGCAGCACCTGAACTGCAGGCCTTAATCATTGGCTTGAACCTTCAGTTTTCCCAGCTACATCCCAGGCTAAGCTGCTACTTTTAACTGTAGAGAGCTGTCTTTGGGGCTGTATGTATTTGTATCTTGTTATCTGGGTAGGGCCCTCCAGGGCACTCTTAGGAAAGAAGCTTTTAAAAATAAATTTGATTGATTGAATATTACAGCTTAGTCTCTGGGTTTTCCATGGGACCTTGGGGAACTGGAGAATGGAATACAGTGGCTAAAGATAAAGGGATGGAGACGGAGGCTGGCTACACTAGTTATAAAGCTAGGACTGTCAGTCCTTTCAAAGAAACAACAAAATGTTTCTCATGGCTGCCCATGTTTATGATAAAGTGGGACTTGAAGATTGAATTTGCTCAGAATTGCTGCATGAAGAAACTCAGGTTTCCCAGGCTGGCTTATAAAATCACAGCAGAGGATTAGAGTCAAAAGGATTGAATGAAGACACATTCAGTACAGTCTGGTGGTACCTGGGCTTTCCTGCTGCAGTTCAGTGTTTCTCGGAAGACCAACAGACCAAAAATAGCTACCCCAGGGGCTGTCCTGAAATGCCTCCAGAAGAGATTCTTTCCATACTTCTCTACTGAGTGTTTTGTCCACTGGGTGTGTAGATGAACAATGGATAGAGTTCTAGACCTGGAGTCTGGAGGACCTGAGTGTACCTCAGATACTTACCAGCTAGGTTATTTTGGATCAGTAATTTAACGTCTCTGTGCCTCAGTTTCCCAATCTGTAAAGAAGGGCTTGTACATAAGGTTCCTTCCGATCCTAAATCTAAGCTTCTGTGATCCCGAAGGCATTGCATTACACAGATCCACATCATCATCGTCATCATCATCATATTATTATTATTATTATTATCATATCAATCAATAAGCTTTTATCAACTGGGCTGGGCTATTCCAAACTGAGAATACCTAAGTTTGTGCCATTAAAATTCAATTCAATAAGTATGTATTAAGCCACTCTTACGTGCTTAACTTAGATTTTGCTTAGCCTGGTCATATGAAAACACAAAAAGAAAAGCAGACCCTGAACTCAAGAAGCTCAGCTTCAGCTTGAGAGCCACATGCAGATATACCTGGAGGTATGAGACAACTTGAAATCTTTTCTTTTTACATTGGAGGGGAACCTTTGGAACCTAATTAATGGGAAAACACTTTCTATTAAAGCAAGAGCTGATGACAGAGTCGAAAATTCACCATAGATGAAGCTATATAAGTACCCTGGATTTTTTCCCCAGAATTTCTAAGGTTTATCAGCACCTGGTTAAGCAAAAGAAAAGAGATCGCAGAAAGAAAGATCATTAAAGACATATTTTACCTCCCTCTTTATTTTGTCTACAAGTAACTTTCATTGCACATCTACTCACAGTCATGGAATATCCATGGAAGAGATGTCAGAGACCACTTTGCATAAGCAGTGCCTTAAATGGAACCCACCAAGCGATCATCCAATCTTTGAAATCCAATCCAATTCACAGCCAGTCTTTATTGGATGGAGGAAGGAGGGGAGCTCCCACAACAGCCCATTTAAGTAATGGTTCCTTCAAAGATGCTCCAAGCCCTTTACAGATAACACCATTAGTCCTCTTAACCCAGTTCCAAAGAAAATGAAGAGGCGTTCCTAACGTATCTGTGAGAAGTGAGCTCTTCCCCTACAGAGCGTTTCCACTAATGTCCTTTTTAATGTTTCATCTTCATATGAAACTGAGCATGAATTCCTAAAAGCTCTGTCAGAAGAGCAGAAACTCCATTTTAAAGATAGAAAGCCTAGATTATGAGCTCGGTGATGGACTATATTTCTGCATTTTTAGCATCAGCCCAGTTACATTTAGGAAAGATTATCATGAGGTGAGAAGCATCGAGTGGTTAATTTTTCAGCCACTATAACTCTTGGAGAACATCTGCTGTCATTTGTTGTGGTTGAAGGAGTAAGTCATAGAAGAAAATATTGATTATAAAAATACAAACAAAACCATTTGGAGGTAAATGCACTAAAATTTAAGGTATCATTTAGAACTAAGATCTTCTAAGTAATTAATCAAGATGAATACAAGTCATTAAAACAGTCAGGCCAAGGTTAAGAGAATGTTTGTTGGTGAATTGAGTAGACAACTGAAAAAATAAGCACAGCATTTGATCAGAATAGACTACAGGCCACCAAGCCAGAAGGAGGAAATGGACTGGTTCAAGAAATGGGAAAAAACTAGCAGAGAGACATACTTCTCTGTTACCATTGAGTATGTCATCATCCATCCTCTCATTCATACAGGTCCCATCCCCTTTAATTGAATGTCAAGTTCTACCTCAGAACCTCTCTTCAATATGTCCCCTTCTGTCACCACCCCAGGACAGAGTCTCATCACCTCAGCCTCCTGGGTAGTCTCCTTATTCTTCCACCCAACAACCAACGTAATCATCCCCATACTCAATAAACTCCAGAATTTCCCTTTAGCTTCCAGGATCAAACATAAAATCCTCGTCTAAAACCCCGCGTGATCTGTTCTCTTTTACCCTTCCAATCTTCTTACACTTTTACAAGCTTGATATATGGAATAGCTGGACCTAAGTTCAAATTTGAGCTCAGATACTTACTAGTTGGATGACTCTGAGCAAGTCACAATCTGCTTGCCTCAGTTTCCTCAACTGTAATGTGGAGATAATAATAGCGCCAAACTTTTGGGGTTGTTATGAACTTAAATGAGGTAATATTTAGAAAGTACTGAGCACAGTATGTGACATTATGGGTACCTAATCAATGCTTAATTCCTAATTCCTTCCTTTCGTGTAGTCTATGATCTAGTGACCTGTCGTCCCCTTGTTCCTTGCACAAGATATTCCATCCCCCAACCCCACGCATTTGAATTGTCTGTCCTTCGGGCCTGGATTTCTCCTCTTCCTCACCTTTGCCTCTCAGCCTCCATGACTATCCTTCAGCCTCAGTAAAATCCCAACTTCCATAAGAAAAATACTTTCCTGATCCCCCCCCCAAAGTTAGCTAGAGCTTTCCCCCTGGGATTAACCCTGACCCCTCTTGTCTACATCTCCCTTGCACATACTCCCCTGCCTGAGCTTCCTCCGTTAGACTAGGAGTTCCCTGAAGGCAGGACAGCTCTTGCCTTTTTGGAATTCTAGGAGCTTAGCCCTGAGCCTGGCATGAGGCTGGCACCTAATAAAGGCTGGCCCCACTTACTAGATTGCTTCGGGTATTTGCACGACGGTGGAGCTTTCCCTTCCAGAACCAAACCAGAGGCAAGCTCCCAACCTGTCTTAATCGCTCCATTCTTCAACAAGTAAGGAAGTGGCCTAGAACTGCTCTGCTGGCCCTCGCCCTCACCAACAAATAGGAACTGCCTGACCAGAGGCCTGACCAGGGGCCTGATCTGTGCCTGAAGTGTAGGATGAATGCTTTGCAGGAACCTCGGGGGAAACCTAGCCCGGTCACCAGGTACTCAGTAAGCACTTACTACCCGGCAAGCCCCAGCTCCCACATATAGAGGCACAAAGATTGAAACGGTCCCCCCGGCTCTGGAGGCTCCCAGGCAGCCAGCCCAGGGAGAATGGAACGCTCTGAGATAAAAATTCTGGTGTAAAAAATCTACAGTGATTCCGATGGGGAGGAGGGGGAGAGCCAAAGAGGTGGGCCTGGTTGCAGAGGGAACTCCCCAGCGACCCAAGGGTTTTAAAAAGCATTTACAGAAGTTGGGAATCAAGGCAGGTAAGGGTTGGCCGACTACAAAAGAGACACATCTAAGACCGGTGTCAGTCATGCTGGTGATCAGAAGAAGCTGAGGAGGAGCATCAGTGCTCAGAGCAGGCCGAGGAAATGCTTGGCTATGGGGGTTGCAAAAAGACAGTCAAAGTAAAGAGAGGACCCCTCCATGGGGGTCCTTCTAGTCCTAATAATGAATGATGCAGAGAAAGAGGAATTAATGGACACTTCAGTTTCTTCCAGCAAGGAGAAAAGAGCTATGAAGAATTAAATAAAAATGATTAGCAGGAAGTTTAATTTTCTAAATAAGTAAAAAGGGAAAATGAGCATCCACTCAATGATTTCACTCAATGAATTCAAGCCATCAGGCCTAGAGAAGTGGCCCTCAGTGGTATTTATATAGATCTTTCTACTGGTGTTACACTTAATTCTTACCAAAAAAAAAAAAAACCCTGTTGGCAACATGCTAAGATGAGCAAAATAACACATTTACTTCTCAAGATCATTGTGAGAACCAGATGAGATATCGAGTCTAAAGCCTGTTTCAAATACTGTGTAAACCCTAATAAGTATTGCTATTATCACTCCCATTTTACAGATGAGAAAATGGAGGCTTAGAGAGGCTGAATTACTTGTCCAGTTAGTAAGTTCCTAAGGGAGGACTAGAACCCAAATATTACCTTGATTCCAAACTAAGTAAGTGCATTCCAACACTGCCTCCATCAAGGACCAAAAGGCTGCCCCGACAGGAGAAGGATTGCTAGGATCCTGAAAAATCATGGAGCTGACAGACTAATTCAGTGGTCTGCCCACCCACCTCCACACCATAGTCCGTGTAATAAGTGCTCCTCACTGCCCTGATTTTCCCTCCCTGTATTGCTCAGCCAGTCTAGATTACCGAATGACTCTAGATTCCTCCTCGTACTCTAGGACAGTTCAGGTTCCTCACTCTTCCAGCCAGCAAGAAACCCCGAAGCTTCTGCCCAGACACTTGTAAAGGCAGGGACCAGTCTCCCTCAGTGGGTCCCAGGCCCCTGGAGCAACTCTGAAGTTTAGGAAGTGTTGTTTTTCTGACATTAAACTTAAATTGGTCTCTTGGACTCTGTTTCCTAGTCTTTTCTTATTCTGGCACTGAGCCCATTTTTCTCTCCTAGAGTTTTATTAGAATGGACATGGATGGACTTGAGCTAACCAGATAGATCCCTTCCCAGACAGATTGCTTCCCTTGGATTTACAGGAGATGCCATGTGTTCTTTCATTTTAAGGAATAAAAGAAATACCCTCAGAGACAAAATCCACAAGGAAAGAAGGTCCTTCCCCGATCCAGTCGTTCTCCACTGGACAATCTCCAGCTGGTAAATGTCTTTCTTCAACCAACTCATCCAGCATTGAGTAAAAAGCTCTGGATAAGGGCTGAGAGGGGTAGAACTCAGGGCACCGCCGACTCTCGGCTCCTGGGAGCCGCGCTTGGAGCGGGTGACCTGGACTAGCTTTGGTGGGTTGCTACCTCATTGTTGGCGCATATTGAGCTTGCAGCCTCCTAAACCCCCCCAATACTTTTCAGAACCTCTGCTATCTGTCCGTCCTTCCTGATTTTATACTTGGGAAGTTGGTACCCAAATGCAAAGGCTGCCATTTACCATTCTACATGGAAACATTTTGCATTCATTCATCTCTGACTGAACTTGTCACAGGCTCTGAGAATTAGAGCTAAAAAGAACCAAGAATCACCATCTAGACAGCTTGCTTTACAGATGGATAAACTGAGGAGCAGAGAAGTTACATGACTTGCCCAGGATTGCGAGTGCTCCTGACTTCAAGTCCAGAGCTTTCCCCACTATGCCCCACTGTGTCTCTGAGGCAGTCACTTCAAATTCTCCTGCCCCTTGAGGACCTTCCCATCCCAAGGGCACCCTTCCACTGGAGTATCCTTCACAAGGCATCCTTCATGACCTGCAGCAAGCTGCACCCTGACATTCCACGCCTTACTTGATATTGTAAAGCAAAATGGGATTAAACAAAGTGATCTTTGATTGCATTTAGCAGGTAATTTGTATCATCCTAATACATATATGGGAGATGTATTTATATTATGTGTGTGTGTATTGTATATATGTGGAAATCTTTCAGATGCATTCGCTTCCACTGAGGCAATTTTTGTTTTTGTCACCAATAAACAATGGAGAAAGCGAAATCTTCATGTCACTAAATATGTCATGATCGGGCAGATGCGGACTGTCACCTACAAAATCTTATTTCTCTCAGGGACTCCCTTGATGCTCACTAAGTTCCCTCTCAATAATGGTTATAAAGATCGCAAAGGAAGCTTATGAACATCCTCTCGGGAAGCTCTGGTTGATCATATCAAGGATGTCTAGCCTGGTACCTCCCCTTGGTAAAGAGGAGACTGAGTGAGCCGTGAGACTCACCCACGACCCTCATAAGAAAAGCAGACTGAACGTTTGGAGAGCAGGACGGCAAGCACTGGGCGGCAGGTCTGACCAGGAGGCAAATTTCAACCCAAGACACGGGAAACCGCCTCAAGAATGAAATCTGTCCAGCCGGAGAATGAGGGGGAAAGCCCTGCGGAGGAGGCTGCCTGGCCACAGTAGGGAGGTTATCTGTTGGAATGAGGCGTGAGAAACATGACTAAATGAATGAACAAATGAGAAAGCATTACGTGTGTACCCTGTGCACTCGGCTAAGGATGGAGGATGCAAATTCAAAAGCAGGACGGTTCCTGCCCTCAAGGGCATCTCATTCTAATAGAAACCACACACATGTGAGGCTGGAGCCGCGAGCAGATGGAAAGGTCCGAGGGTCCTTGGGATGCAACCGCAGAACAGATGGTAATGAATCTTTAATTCCATCTCCATTAATAACACCACACAGCTTTCTGACGTTGAGCCACCTGACAGCTCCAAAGGCTTTGGCAGTGACAGATTTCTCCTCCAGGTCTTTGGGAGCTATGGCTGCCCGGAGGAAGGGACTGTGACATCACTGGCTGACATTGCCGGCCAATAACTCTCCGGGGCTTCCTTCCTGAATGGCGGCTGCCCTGCCGGGCTGAAAGCAAAGCTGAAGGTCGGATGTGGACCTTTCCAGCTCAAATTATTGGTAGTGGGGCAGCCAGAAACCCTGATGCTTGTTTTTGTGGAAGCAAAGACCCTAAAACTAGGCCAAGGGCATCCTGGGGCCACACTAGCTCTACCCATCCAAGGACCTCTCTGCCCTTGCCACACAGCCTATCAAATACCTGTGTGAGTTCATAGGGACAAGGGCTGGGCAGGCGATTTCACGGATGAGTTCTGGAAGAGGAAGCTCCATCCACCAGTACAGGTTGTCCCCTTTCTGAAAGATACTCTACTGTGCTTGCTCTGAGCCCTGAAAAACTTTTGACTTTCTCAGAATCCCACAGTCAACATGTGTCAGGAAAGAAGGGATCCCGGGTCCTTCCGACTCTGCCTCCGGCTCTTAGCCACCAGGCCATCTTGCCTCCAATGCTGTCCGGGTTGGATGGAAATGTTAGCTAGTTCAGAGAAATAGGTCACACAGGAATGAAGAAAACAAGAGTCCGATCTGCAAGACCTAGAATCAAGTGCGAGGGCACATGCAGGATCCTTGGCAAGCCTTAAGGCAACATGGATTTTGGCTATCATCATCGTCTTCATCATCATCATCATCATCAATCCCATCAGTCGCTAACTTGTCATTTACTGCGTCTGGCCACAGGATTGTCATATGGAAAATGAGACGATGGCAAAAGTAACTTGTAGAGTCCCTTCTAGATCTAAAAGTCTCAAGGTTTAAGGTCTCCTTTCAGCAGTGTGGCCTTTAATTCTAATTAATCAATTAGAAAATATTTATTAAGCACCTACCATGTTTCAGACTCTATGCTAGGCTTTGGGGACAGGAAATAAAAGAAGCAAAAGATGGGCCTTGCCTTTAAGAGCTCACAATTAAGCCAAGTCAAAAACAAGAAATCCCATGTACATCCCCTTGTTTTCATGTTTATTAAGCCTGCCCACAAAGTGGCTCAGTGCCTCCAGGTCTTCATGTGTTTTTTCTCCTTTGTGTTCTTTCCCCCACTTTTACTTCCCCTGCCTTTCTCTCCATGGGGCCTTTGGAATTTGGCTACAACTTATCACCTGTATAGCTCTGGGCCAGATACCTACCATCCCTGGGGCTCCCTTTCCTGACCTACACAGGAGTTGGAACAGATGACCCGCCCCTTCCCATTCCAAATTTAGAATCACGAGAGCCCTAATAATTATGTCAAAATGGTCCCAATCAAATACCTGAGCTGGACTGGGGGCAGCTGGAATGATGGGAGAGCAGAGAATGAGGTTCCCATCCATTTCTATGACTCTGCCTCAATTTCCAGGTATTTAATGTAGAGTCAAGGAAATGGAGAGGATAAAGAGGGAAAGATGGGAAGGGTCCTCATCTCATGCCCCCCAGGAGTGCCAGACATGGAGTCGGGAAAAAGTAAATTCAGATCCTGCCGCAGTCTCTTAACCACACTCAACCTTAATTTTCTTATTTAAGAAAAGGTAAAAAAAAAAAAAAAAGACTGGGTTAGATTCATTGCCTTCAAGGGGACCTTTTAGGTCTAAATCTGCGATCCCTGGTTCTGAGTAAGGCCAGACTTTGCTGAAAGCTCCGAAATTGGCATTTGAGTGGACAGTAGTGGCAGATAACCTTGCGCTAGTGGCCCAAGGACGGGACTCAGTACCACCTTCTAAACATGGCTGATTGCTGGCTAATTTGTGCAGGCAATGGCACTCCCCCCACTCCCCCACCCCCGTGTCCACCAGGCCCTAATGGATTTCTGCTGGATGGGGCAATGGAGCAGGAACGGAGACAGCCGCGTTATCCTTTCCACCTGAATCTGCTCGAAAGTCAAGAGGCAAGACGGCTGCTAGTGACTCAGTTACCCAGGGCCTCTTCCATGTGCCCATTCATTCAGTAAAAGACAGCAAGGGGAGGCAGCAATTGTGCTGCACTTGCACTTTCCCTAGAAATGAGAGAGGCTTGATTGGAGCGGCTCCTCAGGCTGGAAGACCAAAGGGAAATGACTTTGGAAAGGCTGGTTAATTGGCAGAACATCGCCTCATGATCCTGAGCTTGCTCTATGATGATCAGTTGATTTGAAACAAGAGCATTTTCTCTCATGAGTTTTGCTTTATCTAACAATGTCATCCAGTGACTCAGAGTAGATGTCCTTGGTCTCTCCAATGGATGTGGAATCTCTCCTCCCCATGTGGGTATGTTTTCCATGACCCAGCTCCTAACCCACCCATGTCTACCCAGGCTGTGGAGCTCTTGCCCATGTCCTCCCAAAGCTCACCACAAGGCTGAGGGTCTTCCTCGCATTCTCTCTACATCCTGGTAATACACAATGGTCCCCCATCTTCTCTTAGGCCTTCCTGGGGGCCCCAACCATGTCCTGCCTCACTGAGGACTTCCCTCCAGATTTCTTCTCTTCCTCCGCCATCACCCCATCTACGCTTCCAGACTCCTTCGGGTTGTCTTCTTCCTTTAGAATGCCCTCTTCTTCTAGGCAGAGACTCTCCTGTTTGTTTGCCTTTGTATTCCTGCCACTGCCCAGGGCCTGGAACATAGTAAATGTTTCCTAGAAGATCCATCTATCCGTCTCCATCATGGATGAAAAAGGTGGCTTTTTGTCTCAGGGAGAATTTTAAGATCATCAAAAGAACTCGGCAGTTTCCTGAAGGAGATCCAGATCAATCTTCCCGTCTTGGTCAATCCTGGGTGGACCTCATTTATCCCTTTGCAGACAGTGGACACCTTGTAGTGACAGTTCTGCAGTCCCTCTATTAAGGTCTTAG
The DNA here is from genome assembly GCF_902635505.1 of Sarcophilus harrisii. Lineage (NCBI taxonomy): Eukaryota > Metazoa > Chordata > Mammalia > Dasyuromorphia > Dasyuridae > Sarcophilus > Sarcophilus harrisii. The sequence goes on from NC_045429.1 coordinate 1,930,651, forward strand.
CCTCCAGGAGCATGGACATCCCCCTACTCACCTGAGAGAAGCTACCAGACCCTGCCTTCTGTTTTCATAACCCTCAAGGGGTTTGGCTCCCATTGACTCATCCTTAAAATCAAGGAGTTTGACAAGAGAGGCCTCAAAGTCCCTCTAGCCTCAGTCTCCGAGCCCAAATATGGAGATGACAATTTTCCAAGCACAGCAGGGCCGTGGCCTAGAATCCCCAGTGCTTGGCAATGGAGAAAGACAAAGGAATAGGCTGTGACGCGGGGGCAACATGCTGACCAAGGGAATGTCAGGAACAGTTTTCAGTGTGCATCCGGAGCCCCTGTGAACTCAATGGAAAACACGATATTTGGGGAGAGAGTTTCACTGAAATGTCAAGAAATTTCCATTAAAAAAGGGAATAAATTGGCTCCATTTCCTGCATCCTATCATACCATGTTCCATTATCAGCACCAACAAGCCCTTGGGGGGAGCCGGGCCTTCAAAGTTCGCTCTGCCAGAAGTATCCTCCCTCGGTGACCCGCTAAGCCCCGCTTGACTATTTCCAAATCTGTTTTAAGGGAAATGCTTTAAAGGTTTCTCTTCCCCGTTTCCATTTTTTAAAAGTTCCTTCATTGATCTCTGCTGCAACCCTGTCGCTCTCCCTTCTGTCCTGAGCTTTGCCGAGGAAAGGAGGCACAGTCTCAGAATTTTAATGACTAATGCATTCGTTGACATTTCATAATGTGCTTTACTGCTCTGCCCTTTTGGGAAGTGGAATGGAGGCTGGCTGGCCCTGTCGCCATCCCCCACAGGTCAGCCACGGGCACCTCGGGAGGAAGGGCAGGAGAAGGGAGAGCTTCGCCGCACCCAGAGCCCCCTGCAGGAACAGGAGATTCCCACGGGCAGAGCAGGATCCCCAGGACGAGGGGGGGCTGGCGGTCAGAGAGCGCTTTCCCCCTTTAGAGCTCTCCCAGAGGGGAGAGAGCTGCTTGGGAAGGGGGTGGGCGCTTCCTCCTTGGGGGCTGAAAGCCTGCTCAGACATCTAGAAATGGAAGAGTGTAATGGGCTGAGGTTTGAGCTGATGCACTGAGGTCCCAAGTACATGAGGCTAGATAGTAATTGGGCTATACTCTATTAATATACATGATTGGATAAAGAATGGTCCCTGCCCACTCTCCGTGCAAGTCCTGATGTGTTGTATAGGAAATGACGATTTTGGTGGGTGGAGGCAGAGAGAGAGGGGAGAAGACAAGCTGGGAGAGATTGGGCTGGGTTCGAGACTCCGAGCTGCTGGTTGTGTGGCTGCTGGTCGAGCTAGCTTCTTGACTCAGCTGCACACATTGCTATCGCCGATTCTCTTCCACCTCCGATCCTTCTTCACTGAGAATAAAGACTGACGATTTTCCCCTAACCTGAATTCCTGACTCCTGTTGATTTAAAAATACACGATCTTCACATTTGGCGCCCAACGTGGGGCGCGCATTTAGGGTTAGGGTTAGGGTTAGGGTTAGGGTTAGGGTTAGGGTTAGGATTTTCCCCTAACCTGAATTCCTGACTCCTGTTGATTTAAAAATACACGATCTTCACAGAAGAGGTCTCCCAAGCTGAGAGGTTACGCAGCCTGCACAAGGTTCTAGGGGTGTCAGAGTCAGGATTTGACCCGGGATCCTTTGCCTGGCACTCCTTCTACTGTTTCGTCCAGTCAACCAGCATCTAGAGCTCAGCGCTGTGGGAGCACATGACAGGTGCTTAAGGCATGCTTATTAGACAGGAGCGTGGGATGTGGCAGCCCCCGATCCTCAGGTCATATAGGGCTTCACTAAGGGAGGCCAGGCTTCTGGGAGTAGCCATGGGTCACCCCATTGGCGGATCAGGCAAGCGAGGGCAGGAGTCTCGGGCACTTAGGGCATAAGCATGGCACTGACAGAACAAATTCAAAGGGAAGAAACCATGACGAGCTCTGAGTTCACACCTCTGGGAGAAGAGTTTGAGGAATCAGAGGAGCTCAAGTCCCGGAAGGACAGTTACAGGGGGCAGGACTTGTCCTGGAACAAGTCTGGAACTTACAAAGAGACAGATTCAGAAATGGGGTCAGAAAGCACAGCCTGCCAATGGGAGCCGTCCATCAGAGGGGCGGCCATCAGCAGGTGCATCAGAGTGGGAGCCTTTCTGTGTCTGGAGGGGATCAGCGGCCGCCCTCTAATTCTGTGATTCTGTAAGACACTGAATATCCAAGCCAAGATTCAAACCCAGCACCTCTGCTTCCAAATCCGGATCAGCTTTACAAACAAAGCAGGAAAGCAGCAATCCGAAGGAAGCTCTGGAACAAATGCTTCCCAGCAGCCCAGCCCAGCGCATCCTGATCCCTGCAAAATGGAATCCGCTCTAAATCTCCTAATGGCAAGGTTGAAAATGGAAACCCGCTGGGCTGGGCAGGTAGGATTTTCTGGCAGGAAAGCAGCATCTGCACTCATTCTAGGGAGAGGAACCCCTCTTTCTTCTGGAAGCAGACCAGTGAGAAACTCTTTGAAAGGAACAATCTTATTTTTCATGATTCACAAGTTGGCCAATATTTCTCTAATGTCGTAAATCTTCAAATTATGTGATAAGACATGAGTCAAGTCCAACGGCGTGGAATGATTTGGCAAGACACACGCAAACTTACACCCACTCTCTCTCACACACACACACACACTCACATACACACACACTCACACACACCCTAACACGCTCACACTCATACACACCCACACCCACATTCACACACACACTCACACATTTTCCAAATGCATGATTGGAATGGCTAAGAATGGACAAACCCAATGAATCCTGGGGAAACCAGAGTTGTGTGGATTTTATAAGCGAAGGTGAAAAAAAAATGAGGGGAGAGAGTATGTTTTAACCACTTTCAGAGCTCAGCTTAAACCCCTCCTGCCTCTGCCTTTGCTGCTGCCCTCAGCGGCTAGTTCACCTCCCAGATAAAAACAAAGGATGTACTTGATTTTGCAAATCCTTATATATGTTTACGGCCAGTCCTCCAATAGAACATTAGCTCTATTAAGGGACTTTGCCATTTTGTTTCTGTATGACCTGCTACAGTGCTGGGAACGCAGGAGGTAGATGGAAGGCTTGACCAATTGACAGTGCGCATATATGCATGAGCAGCACTAGCCACATCTCTTCCTTTCCCCATCTTGATCCCTCCAAGCGTTGGATGGGTTGGTGAGAAAGATTGGCCATTGGGGGAATGGACTTGTCCATTGAAGATGGGTACCTTAGGGGCAGCTAAGTGGTACAGTGGATAGAGCACCCGCCCTGAAGTCAGGAGGACCTGAGTTCAAATCTGGCTTCAGACACTTAATACTTCCTGGCTGTGTGACCTGGGAAAGTCACTTAACCCCCCAAAAGAATTTAAGATGGGTACCTTAAAGGACATGAACCATTAAAGGGAATTTCTCAGAGGCAATTCATCCTGTTCTCCTATTCCTATTCAATTTATAGTTCGGCTCATTGTCCGTTCCAGGTGTCTGTCCATACAGACATACATTTATGTACACACACTTATACACACACCCACACAGAACAAACAGCCTCTCCATTCTGTCTATTCAACAGCATATCCAAGGTGAAAAATCTCCTCCATCCAGTTGTTTTTTCTTATGTGGATGTGACCAAATCCTTTTGATTGTGTTCCATAATAAAATGAAATTCAAAATCAATCATCACAAATGTCATCTTCAAATGTGTCACCTTTGGAAAATCTCACTATCTTTGGTGACCTCAGTTTTTTCAAGGTACCATTATTATCCCCATTTTGCAGATAAAGAAACTCAGGCCCAAAGATTAAACTGACTGACTGTTAGAGATGGGATTTGAACCCACTACTTTGGTCTTCAAAGCCAGCATCTTTTCCCATGCTACCATGTTTACTTCCACTAAAGGTCACATGTAGGAAATTATAATATAAAGACTGGAAGACAAGTAAAGTGTGCTCAGCACAAAATCCCAAGACAATCTTCCTAAAGATATTTACTATGCAACTTTTAAAAAATCATCAGGTTTTAACGCCAGTTTCCAAAGAAGCTATCCCGAGTTATGTGTGGTTGGGATTTCCATTTCCCCAAGTCGTGGATTCAATTTGCTTTTAAAAATAAAACTGAACGGTGACCAATGAGTTCTTCTTTGAAGAAGCAGATGAGGATGCCGCAATCTCAGAACCACAGAATACAATCTCACAATGGTAAAGCTCAATTGTAATCTCCAACAACCACGGTGTCCTGTCACTTTAAGAATCATTTTGTATCAAATGGGACCCAGTGGCGGAAAATTCGGTCTCCGCAGCAAAAGGGAAAGATGGGGCAGGGAAGGAGTTTGAACCTGGAGCTTTTGGAAATCCTTCCCAAGGGTGCGCTCTGAGCCGGAGCAGCCATTGGTCGCAGGGAATGTTTTCCCCCAAAGAATCCCAGTTTCCAAACATTTCGCAGGCTCCATTGTCTGCCAAACGGAAGAACCCAGAGGGTGGTGTTCCCAGCCAACGGTCCTGGGGCCATTGATTTACTCCTCCTGAAATCCCTCATCCATCAGGGCCAAAAACATAAATGTCAAAACAACCATAATATATTTGCGCCAATGAAGTCATCTGTTATGTTCTCATACCACGGTGAGGGAGAGGACTTTATTAGGTTCCATCAAGATTAAATAGAACAAATTTCAAACTAAAAGGAGTGGCAGAAGCTGGGAGGCTGGCCTCTGGGAGACGGGGTTGCAGGGGCGTGGGCAGGAAGAGAGCAAGCCGGGAGACAGAGGTGTCCTCCCAACTGCAGCCTCGAACCCGCTTCTGCTCCCCTCCCAGTGGGAATTCTTTCCTCCTTGTGAGAAGACTCCTGGACACATGCAGCTTCCTAAAGGCCATTTCCCCCATTCCCAACAAGACCATTGCACCGTAGTAGCCTCTCATTGCCTGACTGCAGTCTCGCCTTCCCCACCCTGGCTGAGTGCACCCGACACAACACTTTGCCTCTTGTTGTCTGAGGAACTCTCTAAAGTTACAGGTTTCAGAGAGCTGCAACCTGCACCAGCAGAGAGAGCTTGTCCTTCTGGGAGTCCCCCCCACCAGTGAGGTCACAGGTCCAGTCTCTAGCCCCTCCGGAGCCAGGTGGGCAGGATGCGCACTTCCTGAGCCCCTGGATATGCAGCCACTGTAATACAATGAGGCAAAATCCCCCATCCCGGACCCGACTGCAAATGATGGGATGTCAGACGCATTTGGCATAAATGAAGACCGATTAATTGTCCTGAGTTCTGGGTTGGGGTCTGGCAGTTTGGCTGTAGGAGCCTCTGCCCTCTTTCTTAGCTGGAAATGAAGTAAAAACACCAGCCAGGACGTGAATCCCACTGGAAGGTTTGCAGAGACCTGAGCTCAAATCCAGCCTCAGACACTTGCTAGCTGGGCGAGCCTGGGCAAGTCACTTCACTCTGTTCACCTGAATCTACTAGGGAAGGAAACCAAGAACAGCTCCAGTATCTTTGCCAAGAAAGCCCCAGGGGCAGCCCTTGGGTGCTGGGTCTGCGGGGGTCATGAATAGCCAGAGGTGACCGGGCACCCCAGAGAAGAAGGCGCTCGCTGTCCCCATTTCACAGAGGAGTAAACTGAGCTGGGAAAGATGCAGAGGTAAGTGAGGAGGATTCTTCTCTCTCAGATTCTACTTTTAGGAAAGAACCTTTCAAACTCAAACAAACCAGAAGGAGAGGCTCCTGTTGCAGTTTAATTGTCAACTGTGTAGAGTGAGAGAGAGAGAGAGAGAGAGAGAGAGAGAGAGTGAGTATATATATTTGGAGTTTAATACTCAACTATATAGAGTAGATATGGATATAGACTCAACTATGCTGGAGAGCCATTGACCCAGAACCTCTCAGGACCTGAACAGGCTTCACTTGGCCTCTGTCCTGGTCTGGACCTGCTTGACCTCCTCCCCACCTCAGCCTGCTGCAGTTCAGAGAACAGAACCAGCTTCAAGAGAGGCACTATAGACAGGCCGTGTCCATCCCTTGGCCTTGACCTCATTCCATCAGGGACCTTTCTGGGACAAGGGGACCTTCCCTGGCCACCACTGCCCTTGAGATCCCTGTCATACCCCCACTGCATCGCCCACTAGAATGTAAGATGTACCCACAGGGTCCAGTGCCTAGAACCCGGTCTGCTTATCCCCACTGCAGACCTAGAACCTGGTCATTCGGTAGCCACCGCCTCGATGTCCTGGGGCCGGGCAGCAGCTGTCTTGTGACCCATGAGATCGCCTGGACTAGACTGTGTCTGTGACATTTTTTAAATAGAAAACCAGACAATTCGGGAGGAAAGAAAGATGCTCCAAACAGAGGCTCGGCCACCCAATCGCTGCCCTCCCCCTCCCCAGAGCCCATAGACTCCTCACTTAATTAAACATAAATGGGCAATTATTTGTTTAAGAAGTAGAGCCAGCTACAAGGGCCAATTCTGGACAATAACGATGGTTCCGGCGCCCGTTTACAGAGCGCCTCAAGGCCTGCAAAGCATTTTCCCAATATCAACTAATTTGATTCTCACAACAACCCTAGGAGGTGGGTGTCATAGTTATCCCACTTTACAGATGAGGAAACTGAGTTAGGCAGAGGGGAACATGGCTGGTCAGGATCTGAGGCTGGATCTAAACTCAGGCTTCCTGACTCCAAGTCCAGGCTTCTGGGCGGACGGAGCTGCCATCACCGGACAAAGGCCACACTTACCAAGAAGATCTATTTATGGGGGAGGAGAGGGTTAGGATTAGATCTGAGCCATCATCAAGTTCTATCGCTCTGGCCAGGAAGGACCCCAGAGTTCAGAGCAATGTGGCAGCCCCTTCAGGAGGCAGGGTCAGTAAATGATCAGACTTGCTGAAGGCAGGTCCAAGACGGCACAAACCAGGGAAACAGATTGCTGACAACGAGCTTGTGTGCGCCATCACCATGTACTGAGATACCAATTATGGAGGCGGTGCTTCAATGGGCCGTTGTTGGCAATAGGACAATTTACTTAATGCAAGACTTGTTGATACCGGCTGTTGATACCTGCACAGGGTCTCCCTGGCACACACCTAATGGGCTGCGGCCTTTCGGGGCCCATTTGGGCCAGAACCGTTCGGCAGCAGGGCCGTGTGTTTCAAAGCAAAGCCATGTCCCTATTCGGTGAGCAAGCCCACTGGGTCGCTGTGGGAACCACAGGGAGATCAGCCAAAGACCCAGAAATCCACAGAAAAGAAGAGTCAAAGATGGGGTGGATACATTGGCAAGAATGAATGATAGAAAAGGGTTAAATGATCCTGGACTAAGAGTGAGATAGGATGTGGAGAAAGTCAAGTCCAACCGTCCTACTGGACAGAGGAGGAAACTGAGGGCTAAGGAGAGTCCATGAATGGATGCACCCAGCAGCAATGCTGCCATCGGGGAACTGGTCCTTGCCTTGATCTGGCCTAGGAGAGCGCAGAGAACATGGGATCCCAGGAGCTCTGGGAGGAAGGCTCTCTGCAGCCATCGGGTTCCCATCCAAGAGAAACAGGACCCCTGCCCATCTGCAAGCACATATGTAAAGCCTGCTCTGTGTCAGACGCTGTGCCAGTCCCCGAGGATTCACAGAAAGTCTAACTGCCCCGCCTTCTACCCTTCCAATTGCATTAACAGGGCTCTGCAGGGGTTCTAGTCCTCCAGTTCTAGGTACAGCTCAGCAAGGTAGGCAAAGCAGAGGGTCCTACACTCGAGGACGAGCTTACATCTTGATACTCTTATCCAATGACAGAAGGGAATCATTTTTATCAAGAGAAAACTGAGGCGGAGAGGTTAAGGGACTTGCCCAGAGTCCCATGGCTGGATTTGATTCAGAGCCTCAGAAGCCTTTAAGACTAGTTTTCTCCTCCCATTTCATTCTAAAGACCATCATTGTAGCTGCCATTTGTACAGCATGTTGTGGGTTACAAAGTCCTCTACGTATTTATTAGAAGACCCCCAATCAGCATTTACAGATGGTCCCTTTCCACGGGCAGGATGACACATCCAAGAACCTCCCTCTGGGTTTTTGTTCGTCCATTTGTTTTTAATGCAACAGCTAGTGGAAAGCATTGTTACAATGACGAGTCAATCCTTCAAGTCCAGAAGACAACAGGCACAAAGTCTCATTGTCTGAGGGACCTGGAAGGAAAGACTCCTCTCTCGGTTTGCTTTCCCAAAACTCTCTGGGGCTTTCCCGGGGCTTTTCCTTGGCTACTGAAATGTCAAAGAGCTACCACATTCAGTAAGCGTCTAGAAAATAAGCATTAGACAACGAAAAGGAAGGGTTCGTATTATTCATTCCAGAAAACACAGAGATGAAGAAAGAGTCAAGCATTAACAGGGTTTTATCCAGAAAATTATGAAACAGTGAGAAAATTCCCACTGAGAAATGAACAAGGAACGAGCAAAAATATTTTGATTCTTGAGATTAAGTAGACAATAGTTTGAACCCAGAAGGACTCCAAGTCTCCCTTTCGATCCATTACTCCATCATCTCATACAATTTAATCATAGAGACAGAAAGGCAGACAGATAGACAGATGGATGGATGGACTGATGGACAGATGATCTACAAATAGATATACAGGCAGATGATAAATTGATACATAATAGATGATAGATAGATGGATGGATAGATAGATGAATAACAGGTACATACCTAGATACATAGTCAAAGAAATAGATAGATAGATAAATGATAAATAGGCAGATATATGATAGATGACAGATAGCTAAATGGATAGGTGGATGGATAGACTGATGATAGATAGATCCATAGATGGGTGGATCAATAAATAGATAGATGAAGACACAAAATACATACACACTTAATTTATATACATGTATCTTTAAAACATCTCTTCCCCACTACACAGTAGATGGAACAGGGATTGAAGTCAGGAAGAACCAGGTTTAAATCCTGCCTCAAATAATCACTTATTGTGTGATCCTGAACAGGTCACTTCACTTGCCTCAGTTTTGGTTTTCTCTTATCTATAAAATGAGTACAGGACTGCTAACAGCCCCAGCCAGCTGGGCTGTTACAGACTTTTGGAAATCTTACAGGGGAGGTTAATGTGAGTCATTGTCATCTTCCTCATACTTTTCAGGAAGTTCAGATAGGAAGAGTGGAGAATAAGTTCCTAACCTGCTATATTACATTTTCAAATCTAATATTCTGTGAAATATTGTGCAAGTTGATAAAAATGATTCCCTTCTGTCATTGGATAAGAGTATCAAGATGTAAGCTCGTCCTCGGCAGAATGGCTGGAACCACCTTTGAGAGAACCCCTACACTAGAAAGGAGAGGAATGTTCCCAGCCCCTCCTGTGACATCCATGGTTTTAACTCCATGTCACGGCATCATCTCCCTGCTGTCATGGTCAAATTCAAGAATGAAGGATAAACAGCAACCTCTGACAATGGGGCTGCTTTACTAAGGACCAGGTGACAGAGCTAGCTAGCTTCTTTCTTTCTCTCCCTCCCCCATTTCCTCCTTCCTTTCTCCCTTCCTTCCTGCCTTCTCTCCCTTCCCCATTTTCTCCTTCCTTCTTTCCTTCTTTTCCTCCCCATTCTCTCCTTCCTTCTTTCTTTCTTTCCTTTCTTCCTTCCTTCCTTTTCTCCCTCCCTCATTCTCTCCCTCTCTTATTCTCTCCTTTTTTCTTTCCCACTTTCCTTTTCTCTTTCATTCCTTCCTTTCTTCTCTCCCTCCCCCATTCTCTCCTTCCTTCCTACTTTCCTTCCTTCCTTCCTTCTCTCCCCCATTTCCTCCTTCCTTCCTTCATATCTTGGGATTCACAGACTAGATTTTTTTCCTCAAGAACCACACCTTAAACCCACCTCACTCTGGCTCTCATTGATTGGCCCACAAAAGATCCCAAGCCCAACCCACTTGGGTTTTGTTCCGGCTCTGGTTGCTTCAGAGTGGATGGAAATAGTGTTCATTGTTTTGACCAGAAACCTGATTCCTTTTATTTATTTACTTATTTTCGACAAGGTAAAATAGGCCATTCTTTGCCTCCTTTTTACCTACCTTTAATAATTGAATATGTAGTTGCCACAAACAAACTGAAACCTCTTGAAGCCTTAGCTTAAAAAGAACCGGGTCTCCCACTGTGTCTGGGGCCATCTCCACTCATCCTGATCTGTATCTGGCCACTGGACCCCGATGGCTCTGGGGGAGAAAGTGAGGCAGGTGACCCTGCACAGCTCACCCTTCCTTAAATCCAATTCACTTGCAAGTCTTGGCATCACCTCCCTGACATCATGACCCACAAGTAACAATTCTGGGGACCTAAAATTTCTGTTAATGTTCACATTGGTCATTGTTATTATTAATAATGTGTTACTGTTAGGGAAGGAGACTTGTTTGATGTAAGGAACTCCCAGGGGAGGCAAATCCCTCCATGCCAGCAGGTGAGCACCTTCTCCTAGCATCGTTGTGGCCATTCCTAATCCGTACATCAGCACGACTCGGTCAGTGTGGCCGTTCTCCATGAGGACGCAGCTCTCAAGTCCCCTGCGGCTCAGGAGATGATCGCCCGCTGCTCGCTTCCAGTGCTTTTACCCTCAGTCAGTCAGTCCCCGGGCAGGGAGCACAAGCACAGCCCTTGAGAAGCCATTCTCAGTGCTGCTGACCAGCTCTCCCCGCCCTGGCATTCGGCAAGCTCGTTGGTTTGTTGAGTTGCTGTTGTTGCTTCCTCCTCTCCCTCTGGGACTTGATTGTCCCAAGCAGACATCTACGGCTCCAGGTGAGCGTCATTATCCACCTGAGCTAAAGCAAGATATGGCTGAGGTGACTGAAAACCTGGAGGGCTAAACATGGTGGCTGTGGCCGCCATTATGGTCGGGTTTCTGCCCGAGCATCCTCGGGGAATCTCATTCAGAGAAGGGCATTTGGGATCCGGAATTCTTGGCTTTGAGCCTCAGTTTCCCCATTTATTCCCAAGGGGACTCGGTCCGGGTTTCCTCTTCGGCCGGGCCGGAGGATCGTCTGGAATGACTGCCACATGCCCTCTTCGCTCTAAATTTATGGGGCCATTTTTCAGCGGAGAGAAGGGCTGGCGTTTCACTTGATATGCAGGGAATAGCTACAATTCTGCTTTTCCAAAGCAGTCCACGAGAGGCCCCTGAATTAATGGATCTCTTCCTGTATTAAATTAACAGGAGGCACCATTTTTAAAAGCTGTGTTGACTTGCACACAATCCCAGCCTTCTGATATATGCCCTGGGCCGATTGTTCCTCAGAGCTGGCATTTTAAAAATCACTGGGAATAATGCTAATATTTTTTTTCCCTAACAAGATTTGAAATTTATGTAGCAGGAGCAGCTTAATGTGTGCTGTGCCACGTGAGCTCTGCTACCCTAATTGATGACCAAGCAGTAATTTTATACATCACCAAAATTAAGCAAAACTTCCCAGTGTGTTGTTGACCTTTACAATACACAGAGTAACTGGGAAAAAACCAGTGACTCAGCAGGAAAGTTCCCGCTCCTCCCAGACTCCTCTTGGCCACTGACACAGTGCACCAGTAGAAGGGAGAACAAGCCTGGACACTGTTCCGTGCGTCCAGTCTAGGGCCCAGCCGGCTGGCAGGCCCTCCCCAAGCAGGCCTCCGGGCTCTGATTGAAGCATGCCAGTGGTGGAATACTACAGGCCTGGGAACTATAGACCGCTGTGGGGAGCTTCTGGGGGAAGAAACTCCCTCCCAATGGTCAGAGCATTGAGCACCTTATCTGCTTGTGGCCTTCCTAAAATGGGACCCCCCAGGGCTAAAAACAACCCTGGAGAGCTGGTCTGAGCAGAAGACAAAGAAGGGACGGCCCTTCCTGATCCTCAGAAAGTGCAAGTGTCTTGGAGACTGATTTCCAACCAATAATAAGAAAATCAGACTTCAAGAAGGAAGGTCCGTGGTTTTTTGTTTATGCATTTCAGGGCCCAGTTCGGTGCCCCTCACACAGCAGGTGTTTAATAAGTGCTCGCTGGATTGAGCCAAATTGAACTGTTGAAGTTTCTGGGATAACATCACCTGAAGGCTCACTTAGTTGACTGGAGCTACAGAGAAAGAATCCTATTAAGAGGAAATGAGGAACTTCGGGGATTGGTGGGCTTGGGTCACTGCTCTTCTTGGAATTGCATCCAATAATTTTAGACCCTCAGTCTCCACAGCCAATCTGTGCCAAGGGCACCATCCCTGAGCCCAGCAGTAAAAGGGACCAGGCAGTCGCCATGAGATCACTTCCCGGGACTGCTTCCTTTTGCATGTTTCTCCTTGGGCCGTCTGAAGCTCACGTCCCAGCCATGGGTCTGCACCAAAAGTCGGGGCTTCTATTTTTTAACCAATCCAATTCAACAAACATTAATTATAAATTAATTAAGCACTTTCTCTGTCAGGCCCCATGAAGCAAACCTGCAGGAACCAGGGAAAAGCTTCCAGAGATGCCCTGAATGTGCTCCAAACCCTCCACAGAGCACGAATGGGATTCTGGCCCTTCTCCTGCGCGAGTCAGGAACGTGCTGCGCCTGGAATCGGGCAAGCGCCAGCCGGCTTGTTATTCCCTATGTGACCGTGTGTACGTCACTGCCCTTGCTCATCTAGGAACTGAGGCCACGTATCACATCCCAGAGGCAGGAAGGCCCCCAGGGGCCTCTGCCTCCGACCCCTTCTAGAGATGAAGCAGCTTGCCCAAGATCCCCCAGTCAGCCAAAAGACATTAAGTAAGCACTGACTGTGTGCCGGGCAAAGAGAGCTCAACGTATGCAGACAGAGGCAGATAAATGCAATCCCTGCCCACAAAGGACTCACATTCTAACGGGAGAAACGGCAAGTCAATAATCAGCGAGAAACACAGGTCTGGGGACCGTGGCCTAAAGGGCCTTGGAGTGTGCGAGCCCAGCGCCAAGCCCGGCGGGGAGCAAAAGCGCAGCAACAGCAAATGGGCATCCATCGGAAAGGTTTATGTCTATCACCCTGGTTACTGTCATCACTAACGGTAGCTGTACTCCTCTGGCTCCCTATTCATCATGGATGGAGTCTGGGGGGCGGTCTGAGCCCCCCGTTCCTCCCTGGGAACCAGCGCTCAGAAATGTGAACCCCCTCGGCACAGACCCCCAAAGGACCACAAAGAAACAGCCAGGGAAGATGCTGCCTCTTGATTAGAAGGCAGCCAATGGCTAGCGGCGCATGCTATGGCTCCCATTGCCCGTGGAGAAGCTGCCCCTGGGAGCAGCCCAGTCCAGGAACGGTTATTTAATGCTCCCAGAATGGGATTGCCTGGAAGCATTTCGCCGAGCTTTCCATGGGGGAGCAGTTTCCCAAAATGAGGTTCGGCTTTTGGAACAGAGCAATTGGAAAAGGATCTTAGGTGAGAGTGAAATCCAAGTAGGATCACCACCACCAAACTGGGTCTCCCTTTTTTCTTGTGGCTTTTTTTTAAATTTCTGAGTTGAAATAAAGCCATTAAATGCAGCCAGGACAGAAGCAAGTAGCAAATGGATAGCTTAATTCCAGCCCGAAAGGTCCGCGTGGGGCCGTCGCCCGGTTTTAAATAATTGAATCCTGGGGACGGAATTGAATACCGCAGGACCAGACCACTTAATCCAGGTGCCCAGGTTAATAGATAGTAAATACGGTTCAATAGAGATAAGGCACCAGCCATACATTTTCCGCGGGACCCTAGAGGAGCCAAAGTTCCTTCGTGCTGCCCAGAGAAGAGGGCCGCAGCTGCCACCCTGGTCTCCGGGAAGGTCACTGTGCAACAGGGAGCCTGGGGAGACGTGGGGCCAACTGCAAATGGGGCTGCTGGGGGGGTGGACTGGACACACCAGCTATCCCTGGACACCCCCACTGGACTCACCCATCCCCAGACATACACACCTGCTGGACACACCCATCCCTGAACACACCCACTTTGGGACATACCTAGTGGAGGTAAGGGGAAAGGTCATCTTAGTTGATCGGTGATACTTGCGCATCATTTGAGAACTAAATTATCCGGCCCTTTGTCTGCACCTCCCGCAGAAGGAGCTGCCACCCAGTGGCGCCGAGCGTGGAGCAGGAGGGCCTGAGTTCAAATGTGGCTTCCTGCAGGTGACCCTGAGCAAGTCCCGCCTCCTCTGTCTGTCTAAATCCCTCCACAGAAAAAGGGGGACAGGCGGGGTGCTTCCTCCCAGGACGGACTGAGGGTTCCGGGCTTCCCCTGGGAGTGCCCGGCGATGCCTTGGGCTTTGTCCCTCGGGCTCCCTCCGTATCACACTCTCCCAAGCCCTGGATCCCTGAGCTCGTTCATCCCCAGAGGGCTCCATAGAGCCAGGTGTTGGTTGCATAGAATCTGGATTTCTAAAGCGTGAGACTTTGGGACAGTGGAAGGAATGCCAGCTTTGGGATCAGATGGCGTGGGGCCCGTGACTGCCCATTGTGAGACCAGGGAAGTGACTTCTGCTTCAGCTCTGCTGAACCACCAGGGAGTTGGGGACTGGCCGGGAAGGTCCTTTCCACTCGGCGCCATGATCCAGATCAGGACAAGATTCCTTAGCAGCCACCGATGACAGAGACTGTTGGAGGGGCTCCTCTGGCCACAGGGGCCAATCTGAAAGTGGAAATGAGGCCGTCCCCTCAGTGCTGGGCGAGTGAGGGCAGGGGAAAGTTGGCTCTCCTCCCTGGGGGGTCCAGGCTGAGCCGGGAGCCTGGGTGGTTGCCCCTCACTTTCACTAAGGAATCCAGCATTTTGGCAGCTGAAGTCTTGCTTTTCACCCTGGGAAGGCGGCTGCTTCATGCAGCAAGAAGAACATGCAGTTCCGCTGTTTGGGACAAAAAAATCACAAGGTTCCAAAGACACACGAGTGAATGGATCCAGATGGACAGCAAGCAGACCTGGGACTGTACCCAGTTAGCAACTCCTGGCGAGGAAATGCAGGCCAGCACCTCCTCCAGTCTTAGGGGATGACCTAAAATACAGGGGATGACCAGGTCACTCAGAGGGTGCCCGTCAGAGACAAAACTCGAGCCAAGCCTTCCTGGTTCGAGACTGGCTTGCTGGCCACCCCAAGCTAATGTGGTAAATGGCGTCTTATTGATCTTTTTTGTCGGGTTGGGCCAGGAATTCCATGTGTGACCAAAACCTTCCACACTCTGGGACTCAACAGTCACTCAACTTCCTCAGAGTTTAATACCTAGCAGCAAAGCATGGACATTCCCAGGGGCTTTTGGGTTTGCTTTTTGTCCGTGAATCAGGGAGGGGCCCATCGGGACTGCCGCCATCAGGGCCCGCCTTCCTCCTCTGCCTTCTCTCTTTGGCTTTCCCCCGACCTATCTCATCCTGTTCCAGAACCCAGGAGAACTGAGGCTTGAGGAGGGGGAGACTCTCTCCCTTTCCATTCCTTCCCCTCTAGATGAAGCTGGAGAAGGAGACAGCGGAGCTGTCCGAGAGAAAAGTAGCGCTCTGTTGTGGCTGGACCTCAGTCAATCAATCAGCAAACATTTGGTAAGCCCCATACAGGGACAAAAGTGACAATGAATACCCTCGAGAAGCTTACATGAGACAGCAGAAGGAGAGGGATGGGGCAGGAGAAGGAGAAAGAACAGAGGGAACAGAGAGGAAAGGAGGGAGAGAGAGAGAAGTAGGGAAATGAGAGATTAATAGATAGAAAATAGATGATAGAAGGATGGAGAATGCATATAAACACTCAGGGTGGGATGGCAGAAACTGTGGGGGAGGAAGCAGGAGTAGAATAATTCCCTTGGGATACCCGGATGGCACAGGGGATAAAGCCCTAGGCCTGGCTAGCTGAGTTTAAATTTGACCCCAGTCACTTATTAGCTGTGACCCCAGATAAACCAGTTTACTCTGTTTGCCTCAGTTTCCTCTTCAGTAAGAAGGAGATGATAATAGCCCCCGCGCCACAATGTTGTGGCTCCTTCAGTACCGAAGATATTCCATGGACCGTATCTGCTCAGCAGCGGCCCATGAGTGAATGAGTCTTTTAAAGGAGTCTGTGATCCACGTGGGCAGGCCCTGGTCCACACAACAAGCAAAGGCCCAAGAGGCGGTCCCCAAAGTGACGCTGACACAACTCATTTCTCACATCCAGTGAATGAATGTCCTTGCAGTGTCCTTCAGACTATTCCTTTGTGCTGTGGCTATTTTTGGTAAGAAGTGGACTCACTTTAAGTATCTCTGCCTGCTTTGGGGAAGTTTATGCAGGGACGAAAGGCATCATTTGGCTCCCCTGGACACTTCTCAGAGGCAAGGGAGGTCCAAATCCTGACCCCCTCAGTCCCAGGAAAGGGAGTCCAATGGATGCTAATTAAGCACTTGATGAATGTTTTCACAGCCAGCATATTAGTTTTAGTTCAAATTTATGATACTACAAATTGTATTTTTATACACAGTGTATATACTTTATTGCCCAGTGGGGACCCGTGAACAATCAGTGGGCACAGAAAATTCAAAGAACTTTTTACATGCAAGGCTGGAGGAGGAGAAGGAGCATCAGCTGGGAAGTGAAGACCCTGAGACCGACATGTAATAGACACTTAATAAAACTAGTGAATTGACTTAATTTATCCCTCTGGGAATGATCACTTTAAACCTCTTCCAGCTCAAAAAATCCATGGTTTGGGATACAATTTCACTGTTTTAAATGTATGGATTTTCTCCTGATATACCTGATCGTACCTTTTGCCTCAACCTTACAACCCTTGGATTGCACATTACAGGAATGATTATCCCCTATCTGGTGCTATACTAATCAAACTATCAAAAATTACTTTATAGGCTTTGGAAAAATAACAAAATTCATCTGGAAAAACAAAACATCAAGAATATCAAGGGAATCAATGAAAAAAATGTGAAGGAAGATTGTCTAACTGTACCAGATTTCCAACTATATTACAAAGCAGTAATCATCGAAATCGTCTGATACTTGCTAAGAAACAGTGGCCTAGATAAGGTACACAATACATTGTACTAAATGACCACAGTAATTTAATGTTTCATAAACACAAAGATGCTAGTTTTGGGGGCAAAAACTCACTAGATGGCAAAAATTTCTGGGAAAACTGGAAAACAGGATGGCAAAAGCTAGGTAAAGACCAACATCTCACATCCTGTACAAAGATAAAGTCAAATCAGTTACATGATTTAGATAAAAAGGTTGATATCATTTAAAAAAATTAGGGGATCATGGAAAATTTTAGACCTGTCAGATTTATGGATAAGGGAAGAATTTATGACCAAACAAGAAATAGGGAGTGTTGTAAAATAGATAATTTTGGATATATAGAATAAAAAAGACCGCACAAACAAATCCAATGTGACTGAAAACTGAAAAAAAGCAGAAAGATGGGAAATCATTTTTCCAACAAATTTCTCTAAACTATCTTCTAACTTACCAGATTGATTGCTTCTTGAATCAGCAGATTGTACAGTAAGTACAGAGCAAGAAGAAAATAAAGTAACTATTCCACAGTCCCACCAAGCACCTTAAGTTTTAACATCCCAAGCAACAATTTCCAGGGAAAGTAGAATAGAGAGGGATCCCTGTTTCATGTTTTAAGAATCTGGATGTTTAGAAATCATTTGTGATTGATGCATTTTTTAGGGTGAAGGAAATAAAAAGCTTTGATCACTCCCATTACCCTCCTTCACTTCTATTTTCATGGTACTAAATAGAGCTGGGGAAAGTCACAAAATATCAATGACTAGATCCATCATTAATTTACATTACATACCCTCAACTGAGCCTTCAAAGCAGCAAAGCCAGTGTTTCACACCTCCCTGGTCAGTCAAGTCCCTCTTGCCCCTTTTACCCAAGTTTAAACCTCCCACGCCTTCCTTATCTTCCATACTTTTGGCTGAAACGTTTGCCCCCATTCAATGAAAAAAAAATGAGGTTATTAGCTGATATTTCTCACTACTATTTTTCTACTAACACTCACACACAGAACGTGCCGCATGGGCAAAATATTCCAGCAACGTCATCTGTGCAATCTCGGGATCCCTTGGCTGTTGGAACATTGGCTCAGCAAATAGGAAACTCCTCATGAAGATAAGTATAATCAGCACAGTGGGGAAAGCTCTTGGGGAAAGGGTCCAAACCAACAGTGTCTGTGAAGGGCAGGTGGGATGATTTGTGGAATTCCCCAGTTACTCTTGAGGGACAAGGAAAAGGAAAAGTAGGGAAGTGCTAAGGCTCCACTGGCGATTAGATGCTACATATGAAACAACCTTTCGGTCCAGGGATTTGAGGCATCCCTTTCTGCTGAAAGACAGACCTGTCTGGACTTAGACAGATCAGGTTTTCCAGGGAAGTCGGGCTCAAAAAAGGGAGTTAAGCTCTTCCTGAATTCTCTGGTTCACTATGCTCCAAAGCTCCAATAGAACTTTAGAGGTAAGATATTATCTTGAGAGTTGGACTGAATCAATAGACTCGCCCTTGGAATACTGTTGTGCTATAAGAAATGGCAAGCGGAATGCTTTCAGAAACGCTTGTTTGAATTGATGCAAAGTAAAGTAAGCAAAATCAGGAGAACACCGTACACAGTAACAGCAATATTCTAACAATGATCGGCTGTGAAGACTTGGGTACTCTGACCAAGACAGTTCCAAAGAACTCAAGATGAAAAATTTTCTCCAGCTCCAGAGAAAGAACTGATGAACTCAGCATGCTGATTAAAATATACTTAAAAAACTTTATTTCTCTTTCTTCTTTGTTAGGTTTTATTTTGCAACATGGTTAAGGTGGAAGTGTGTTCTGCATAACTTAACATGTATAATCAACGTAAATGTCTTGCCTACTCAAGTAAAAGGAAAGTTTGGAGAGAGAAGATGGGAATTTGGAATTCTAAATTTTAAAAAAAATTATTCTTATTGACATTTTTTGCATGCAATTGGGGAATATTTAGTGAAATAAATAAAAAATAGATTCATAAAATAGATTTAAGAATCATGTGCATAGATATAATAAAATCCAAGGGAGGTGATGAAATTAACAATCATAGTAGTCTAAGGAAGAAGAGAAATGTGACCAGGAAAGAGCCTCAAGGGACACCTGTGACTATAGGGTTTGACCCAGAACACAAGAAGTCAGAGAGTTAGAGGGAGAACAGGAAAGAAGTATCCCTCACACCCAGGAGAAAAGAGTCTCGAGGGAGAAGACGGTTCTCCATGTTTAAAAGACTAGAAGAGTCCTGAGAAAAGGCCATTGAAATTGACCACTGGGACCAGCAGTAACTTTGGAGAGAACAGCTTCTGTTGAATGACGAGACAGGAAGCCAGTCTACAGAGGGTTGAGAGAGGGAGAAGGTGGAGACGTCTTCTTGGGGAGTTTAGCCACAAGAAAAAAAGAGGCATAGGGGGATGAGAGCTAGTGCAGTAGATGGACCAACTGAAGCAAGTAATGGCTTTTAAGGCAGCAGGGAAGCATCCTGGAGACAGGAAAGAATCTGGGATGAGCGAGAAGAGCAGCTCCTGCAGGAAGGAGCATGGAATGGGATGTTTTGAACGTGGAGATGAGGAGAAGGGTCATCTCAAGTGAGGCAGGGATGAAAGAGGAGAGAGAGGCAGAGGGCATCTGGGTGGCAAGAGATGGGGAGGATGGGAGAAGGGGGAGAGATAGTGAAATGGATGGATGGAGAGACAGATGCATGGACGGAGAGATGGATGGATGGAGAGATAGTGAGATGCATGGAGAGAAGCAGAGGGATGGCTAGAGAAACAGGTGACTGATAAAGATAAATGATAAAGAGAGATAATAAATAGATCATAGAAACACACGGAGCATTAATTCAGCACTCGGGAGGCACCAAGTACAGGGCTACATTCTGGGAAAATAAAGGCAGCCTGACAGGGACTCCAATCCAGGTTCTAACACTTACTGGGAGGGTGACGTTGGGCAGCCCTCAATGTACTCCTCGGTGAGATGGGCACAAACAGCAATAAACCATAGCTGGTATCTATAAGAGAGGCATTCCCTCATCCAGATCAGCGACCCCTCTGTGCCCGGGACACCAGGAGGTGGAGGGAGCCACAATTGGCCACAGAGTGAGTGTGTGCCAGGGGCAAGCTTGGCACAGTTCCGCCCGCCAAAGACCGGCCACGACTCATCCTATCACAGGGCCTCCCATCAACAAGAAGGATCAACAGGGAAGCAGCGCAAGGAAATTTGGGGAGGAGGAGAAAAAAGGAAAGGTCCAGAGTAGCAAAAGGCGGGACCGAGCCGAGTTTTGAGATGTGGCCGAGTTTTTCCTCGGTGGCGGCTGATGGAAACTTCACGGGTGAGAGCCGCGGTGCTCTTACAGAGACCTCCGCTCCCCCCAGAATCCCCGGATTAGGTCCCAGCCTCCCTCCCCCGGCTAGAATCGCTATAAATCCGGCCCCACACACATCCTCCAGAACAAATGGTATGAATGAATTAGAATAACTAAGGTTGTCAGACCATAAAATATAAATCTTCTAAGGGTTTTAATCCAAATCGAAGCGACAAAATGCACTCCGTATTTTATGAAGAAGTGATAAAGCATCTTTTTTCACTGTTACTGCGAGCACTGATCACACGCACACGGTTCTCGGCTCTCCGGCCCAAAGCCAGCCTCTGGTTTCCAAAGGCGGAGGCTCAGAGCCTGAGAGTCCTGGTCCTCTGTCAGGGAAAGTCGGAGACCCACGGGCAAAGGGGAGGCCGCCATCTTGGGCCAGGTGGACGCAGGCCTTCCACTGAGAGCCAATCAGAACCCCGCAGCTCACACAACCTCCACATTAAAACCCTTGCTTTCTCATCATAAAGCCCTTCACAACCCCTAGCAGGCCCTCCCCCTCCCCCTCCAGTCCGAGGTGTTATCCCTGGGGGGCTCCCAGTCTCCCGCTGAGGGAGCTGCTCCCCATCAGAGACCCCTTTGCAGAAGCCAGGCCCTGGAACTAACTCGGCACAGACCAGGAAGTACTGGGTCTGACCTTGTGCTGAGTGATGGGGAAGGGCTGGCTTTGAGGGAAAAGTCCAAGGAACCCTGGGAGGAAGCAGCGCTCTGGAGGAGGACTGGGAGAGGCTGGCCCTCAAAGTCTGGGCGAGATTCAGAAAAGCAGATTTCAAAGAGAGAAAACAGTCAGGATCCCACTACCCGACTTGGATTTGGATTCTGTCCAAAAAGTTGGGGCCTGAGGGATGGAAAGGCCTGGAGGAGTTGTGGAAGGGAGGACCATAGCTGGGGGAGAGGGGAACGGGGTGTCTCCCCAAGGGCAGCTCACATGGGGAGCAACAAGACAAGAATCACCAAATTTCAGGCAACATCCCATTCAGTGAGTTCTTGTGAGTCAGAAGGAATTTCGAGTTCATCCCCATCCCTCTCCCTCGGTCCTCCCTGGCCCAAGTCAGAGCCTTAGGCTCAGCCTTCCAGGCGCCCCTGGCCCTGGCCCAGCTCCTCCATCACTGGCCTTAGTAGTGCAAGGGCGGGCAGCTTCCTCCTGGCAGCCCTACGTTACCCCCCTTACCAGGCTGCCTCACTTAGTTGGGCATGGGTTTGGACCAGGTGGGGCCCTGGGGAGGGGCAGGGACCAAGCCCAGGGGGGCAGGAAGCCTTCCCTGAGCCCCCAGACCAGGCTCCCATCTCAGTGCCCCAAAAGGCTCGGCAGCTGTGAGCTTGGCAGTCTGGGCCCCGCTGTTTTGTCATATGCTGGGACCACCTCCCCCACAGAATCCTGGCTCCTCGGAGCTGTTCTGGCCCTTGAACCCCAGCACGGCCCGGAGCTTTGGGCCCCTGGGGACCGCCCAGCCTCCTCTCCCGGGGAGAAAAGCTCTCTGGAGAAACGCGGCTCCCAAGGCCCTCCGGTGCTTTCCTAGTTTCTCAGCCGAGACAGTGAAGCCCGAGCTGTCAGGGCGGCCGCTCGCTCACAGAGCCCTTTGGGGACCCCTGTGAACGAATTTCCAAAAACAGGCCCCGAGTGAAGAAAACACCAGGGTCACTGTCCCAGCCAGAAGGGGATTCTCCCCACGGATGCTCCTTGTGCCATTTCCCAGCAGGGGGAGCACGACTGGAAGCTAATGTTCCCTGAGGCATTTGGGGGACCTGCCCAGGGTCCCACAGCCAGATTTGAACTCGGGTCCTCCTGACTTCAGGGCCGGGGCTCTGCCCACTGCACCCCCAGCGGCCCCAGACCAAGTCACTTTCCCTGAAATCCACAAGAACCAATAATTTCTCCTTTTTTTGAATTTTTTCCCCCAATAACATCTTCTTTAACAACCTTCCCGGAGCAACAGAATCCAAGGGGCTGAGTAGGAAAAAGGAGCAAAACTCCTCAAAACAGAACATCGAGAACGTGCACTCAATAGCGATTTAATTGGAAAATAAACTCGCTAATCCTGCTTTAAGTGCGAGAACTCAGGGAGTGGCTGCACTAGTGTGGACAGAAGGCAGGAAACAAAGGCCCCGACTCTGCTCTCCCAGAGTCTCTCCAGGAAAGTGCTTCCCTAACTGCAGGATTCATTCTCCAAATCTCACTTAACCAGAAAACTTGCATTTCCAAGCCCCTGAGCATGACGCCCGTAGCTTGGGGGTCGGGGGTCCCGGAGCCCTTGGGCAGCCGGGCTGAGAAGGCGCAGGCAGATGCCTGCTCACAATCACCGTTTTAGCAATTTGAAGGAAACACGAATTTTCAGTTGCAGGTTAGGGAGAAACAAAAACGTAAATTTTTCCCCGTTTGAAAGCACAGATCCTTGGAATCTGCTGGGAAAGGGCAGTAAGTTAAGCCCTAACCTGAAGTTTTGCCGAATCCTTCCCTGCCGTGAAATCTGGGGTCGCTCGTTGCCATTTTTCAGACGAGATAACTGAGGCTCGGGAAGTGGCTCCAGGCTCATCCCTTTCCGTCCTGCTCAGTGAGATTCACCAGCCCCTACTCGAGATGCGCATGAACAGTATAAAATCACAGGCCTCTTGTGGGAACAAAAAGAAAAGAAAAGAAACAGAAACACAAAAACCCTCCCCCACCCCGCGTTTTATTCCCAGGCTCGGAGCAGGATCCGGACCGAACCATTACTCGCCATGGTCTGGCCGGAAAATAAGCCAGGGCGGCTCCGGGAGTGATGGACTCGGCCGTTGTGTGTCCCACCGAAGCCAGTAATTTCTTTCAGGGCTGTTTTGAATGCGTCGCTTTGCTGGGGAAAAGAGGCTCCAAAACATGGAGAAGATCAGAAGAAAAACTGTGATTTGTGGGAAACTTCTGTGGGAGTGGAAGCTCAGACCACAGGGCGGGTCAAGGGGCGCAGCCGAGGCGCACTCGGTGGGAGGAGAGCGGTTTCCGTGGAAACTGGATGTGATGTTATTACATTAATAAGCATCAGGGAATCATTGTCTACGGGGGAAATAGAACGCTTCTGCTTAAAACGGAACAAGGCTCCTTTAGAACCAGAGCATGGCGAGCTCTGCCCAGGGCCTTGGGGAGCCTGGGAAAGGCCCCGAGGCTGGCACAGGGGGGCAGGTGAGGGACTGTGAATGGGGCAGCCAGTGTGGGCCAGGGTATCGTCGGGGGCGTCTGCGCAGACAGGTCCGGGACCCAGCTCAGCTTCTGCCGTGATACATCCCTGAGCTCAGGAGAAACCGTAACCTTCTCTCTACTTCATGAATGACTCGCCGTCCTACACAAGTGGGAGCAGATAGCGTTCTGAGCCACTGAGTCCCTTTTGTTTTAAATTGTCCCCCAAAATATTTTTAAGTTAAAAATAAATAAAAATAAAAATCTCCATAAAAATGGTGATGGAAAAGGGATAGATTTCATCAAAGCATACGTCAAAGGATCATCCTGGAGAATCATGGGATCACAGACCGCTCTGGCTGGGGTTTTGGCAGCCCCCTCGTCCAAAGCCACCTGACCACTGGTCCCCGTTCCCGTTCCATCCCCCAGGCTTTGCATGGAGGGCCACTTCGGTCCTTCACCATCCCGTAAAAAGCAGAAGATGCTTTTTCTTCTGGTGAAGGACCTGGGCCTCCATGCATTCCCACAAGTCCTCCTCCAGATATGGTTCAGATCTCCCTTTCAGCAGCTTCCTCAGCAGCTAAGTGGCAAAAGCACAGAGTGCTGATCTTAGATTATGAGTTCAAATCCTGCCTCTCTGGCCACCATTCTCACTGAGAAGAGGATCCTGTTGCCCTGTGAGGCCTCTGGGACCAAGATAAAGCATCCCCACCCCCGGAGCCCCTTCATTTGGCATCCTTTGCATCCCCCCATCTTTACCCAGCTCAGGATGCTGGACAAGCCTCAAACAATGCCCTCCCTGTTTGCAGTCCTGAGCAGATCCCGAGGAGCTGGAAGCCTCTTCTGGCTGAGCTGTGGAGTCCAGGGCAAGCCAACGGCCTTGGGATCCTGGCTGCTGTCTCCCTTGAGGTGCCCCCTCGAGGTACTCCCTCAAGGGGTGAGTGGTCTGTCCAAGAATCCTCCCAATAGAGAGCGCTCAGATGGTCCTTTCCTACTAGGGATGGGAGACAGGCTCCCCAGGTGGGTCCCTACTACACGCTCCCCTTCTTTGTTGCTTTTCACCATCAGATCTGTGATTTCATCAAAACTCACAGGGAAGAAATGCCTTCCAACCAAGCTGGCTAACAACGGTTCAGCAACTTCCCTTCTGAGCTCTGGGGGTCTCAGGAGTTCTGTGACCCCTCTGCAGGCAGGCTCCCGGCACCTGGAGAGCCTCAGAAGGCTTTAAAGTGCATCAAACGCAATGCACAGGATCACAGAGAGAACCCACGGTACTGAAAGGCAGCCATCAAGACGTTAGGAAAAATAAGCCCAAGTGCACAAACCCCCATTTCTAGCCGAGAGACCCACAGGGTCATGCCCAGGGTCACCCGGCCGGCGAGTGTGCCCCGGGAAGTTCTTCATCACTGCGGGGCAGTGTCTCCCTCCGTCACAGCACCCGCCCCCATCGAATCACTTGTCAGCACAGAAGAAAAACTCGCCTTCTTCTGAGTAAGAAGTTTGGGGGGAAAAGGGAACAAAAGAAAAATTGCTTGGAATTTCAGAGTTGAAAAACCCTTGAGTAAGAACAAACTGGAGTAATATGCCAATGAATAAATGGAGTGTCAAAATACAGTGAAAATACGTTTCCCCAAAAGCCCTTCGTTAAAAATAAAAACCTGATAATTTAAGCAGGTGCGCCGAGAGATAGTCCTGGAAGAATAAATCCCACAGCAAAGGCTGTCGCGGGATTTATAGTGAGCACTTTGTCATCATCTGCTCTTCCGTCCCCCTCTTTGAGCCTCCTTCGGACAAAGCCGGAAGGCCGGCCCCACCCCAGGCTCTCCGCACCCTCGCCCACAGAACCCGGAGCCTCCCCAGCCGGCTCCATAAATATGGATTCCCATTTCTCCAACGACAATTTTGTAAGTAGTAAAACAAGCAGCAAGTCAAAATCCAAATGACTCGAGTTGTTTTAGGTAATTCATAGGTTGTAAAAACTAATGAGAAGTTAAAAAAAATTACGAGGGCATTACAACTCTCCCATTAAAATGAAAATCTATGTTATAACTTGATGTTCTTCAAATACTGTACAATGCATCAGAAGCAAGCGGCCCAACAGGCCTTATTCCAGAGGACTTTACCTTCCCGTTGTGAGCCACCACTTGATGAAAGGATTTTAAGGTAGTTATAGAGATAGTAAGAAGCCAGAACGGTCCGGAGTCAATGGCAATTTCTCTCTTTTTATCCGCTGGCTGCCCCACCCCGACCCCCCTTGCCTTGCACAGTCTCCTCCCTGTTCCCCAATTCCAAGCTTCCTTTACAGCTCAGTTCGAGGGCCACCGTGTACCTCCGTTCCCCAACTTGCAGCGGCTGAAGGAGCTAAGCCCTCCCCCTGGAAACAATCTTCCAGCTCTTTTGTAGAGAGCGGGAGAGCTGGGTGGGTGGGAGATATAGATGTATAGGATCCCTAGGAGATAGCATCTATGTGATAGGGGAATGGAGAACTAGATACAAAGAGATGGATCAATAGGTTGCTAGAGATTTGTACCCGGATGAATGGATGGACACACGGATGGAGAAGTTGACTTCGAGATGGATGGAGAGACACACACGTGTGCGTGTGCCCATTGTGCCCGTTGTCTTCCCAGACACACACCCCGCTCTTTGAAGCTGGCTCTGGCTCCCTGCTGCCTTTGTGTCTCGGATCCTCGGGACCACGCTCAGTTTCTGACACACGGCAGGCCCTTGGGGAAGGCTGGTGCCTCGAGAACAGGAGCACAGATGAAAGGGAGATGGGGACAGATTCGTCTCTGGCTTAACAACGATCGTTCAGAAGATGCTTTAAGGTTTGCAGGGAGGATCACAGAATTCCATCCTCACGGCCGTCCTGTAAGGCAGGGGCTGTTGTTATGCCCATTCCAAAGATGAGAATATCGTGGTTCAGAGTAGCCGAGGAATTCATCCGTGGCCCCTCAGTCAGTCGGTGTCTGTTCGCCGAGGCCCGTGGAACTCACACCCAGAGAGTGGCGGCCCCATGGGGAGTCCTAGAGCATGAAGCCAGAAACGGTTCCCATTTTCACCCACTCACTGCCTTAGTAACCAGCAGTTCCCAGCGCTGCTGGCCTGTGGCTCTCTTTAGTCCAGTTTGTGAACCCAAGGGAAGGCAACGACCACCCAACCATGACCCGCGTCATCCGCGGGCGGAAATCGAGCCAGGCCGGGTGGGGGCTGACATGGCGCAGCCGCCCCCTCCCACAGGCTCCTGCTCTTCCATCCCCCACTCAGCCTCCCAGCCCGGGCTTCTGGGCCACTTTCCCGGCCGGACCCCTCAGCCAGCTGGGCCCTTCTCTCGACAACGCTGGCAAAGGCAGGGGACGAACCGCCTGGGATTGGGATTGCAAGAGAAGCGTTCTGTTACAGTTCCATCCCTGGAGTCACCCAAAGGGCAGCCCGATGGTGCAGGGGATAGAGCACAGGCCCTGGAGTGAGGAGGACCTGAGTTCAAATTTGCCCTCAGACACTTAACACTTCCTGGCTGTGGGGCCCAGGCCAAGTCACTTAACCCCGACTGCCTCAGAAGTCTCGCTCACAGCAACCCTGCCTCAGGTGGCCCCACCTGCAAAGGGGGAGAGAGATCTCACACAAATCGAATTTGACACTTCTTTCCTCCGGAGACCAAGAATTACCTTTCCAGCCTCCCCTCGGGAACTCGCGGCACTCAGCCCCACTTCCGTTTAGACTCTGATGGCACCACGGTTCCTAAAGTGCCCCCAGCCACAGTCCTTAGCGCTGAGGGAAAACCCCAGGGACCCCAAATGGAGACCCAGACCCTTCTCTGGGGAATCTGCCTCTTTGGAGGTGCCGGGCGCGGGGAGGAGACCCAGGATTCATACCCGGGACCTCCATGGGCACATCCCACAATCTCCCCCGATACAATACTGCAGGGATGCAGCGGGGGTCCCCACCACGGCCCACGTTTCTGCCCCTTTGTGGCTCAGCTGGCAGCTGGGCAAGTCGGCCCACCGTGACCTAACAAGTGGACATCCAGTTTGTCTCGGAACCCAGGGAAGGGTCCCCCCCCCAGTCCTCCCTGCTGTTCCTTCCCCAGCTAGGGGCCTCCTCAGCCAAGATCTCCCCCCATGGCCCCCACGTTCCTCCTCCGTTTGGGGAACACTCTGCAGCGCCATCCCTGCCCCCTGAAGTTGTGCTCGGCTTTCTCTGTCATGTGCCTCTGCTTCTCCGCTGCCCATTAGGCTGTGAGGTCTCCGAGGGCCAGGCTTGGGCCTGTCTGGGAACCAGCCCAGAGCCTGACGGGGAGCCGTCCGCCATGTAATTCAAAGGCCGCACTCACTGTCTATAAAGTTCCAGGCCTTGGCCTTTAGTCCTGTTTGGGGGCTAAGCAGGAGGGAGGACTCGGCTTTGGGGTTAGCCCCAGGGGAAACCTGGGTGGGGGGAGACACCAAAGGGGAAGGGGAGGGACCCGCAGGGTAGACACGAGGGAGCTTGGCCTAAAGCAACCAGTGCATCCCCGAAGCAACCAGGGCATCCCGGAGCTACCGGCCACCCTGCACTGTAGGAATGGGGGGGGGGGGGCGGGAATAATAGATCCACCAACATTTATAAAGGCGACGTCATGTTTGCAAAGCCCTGGGTAGACATTATCCCCTGGAACAGACCCCAGAAGGGTGCCGGGTGTCAGCTAATCAGCAGCATTTATTAAGCCCTCTGAGCCTCCCTGGGTGCTGGGAGCCAGAGCCTGAGGCTAAATTGAAATAATCTCTGGCAAAAGGCACCAACCCCCTGCATGCTAAGTATATCCACAATAGGCACAAAGGAATGGGAGGGAGGGGGCTCCCTGGAGGAGGCAGCCCTGGAGAAGGAGCCAGCAGCTCCCTGGAGCAGATGGAGGAGGGAGTCCCTCCCTGCAGCATTTCACAAATGGCGAAAGTGAGTCTCCAAAATGATCCAGCTTCTGGCCCAGGTCACACAGCGAGCGGGTGAGATCTGAACCCAGGTCTCTGACCCAGGCAGAGGGGGTCGCCTCCCTGGGCTTGTCCTGGCCAGTCCCCGGCTTGTGTTCAGTCTGAGCTTCTGCACTTTAGCAAAAACCATTCCTAAGCAGGACGGTGTCTGGAGGAGAAAGGAGGCCCGGGGAAGGCCGTTAAACCTCGTGAAAGAACGAGGGGCCTGTGGACGGGAGTGAGAGGAGGACTGAAGCGAGCAGAGGCTTGAGCGGGCAGACCCCCCCTCCCCACGGTCATTGGCCAGGCCGGAGGTCCGCTCCCCCTCTGCCAGCCTCACCACCCGCAAGAACGTGGATGCAAGAGACGCTGCCAAGAAGGAACCCACAGGGCCAGAAACGGGGAGGGTGAGAGGGAGGCTTGAGGGGCGGCAGCCAGGGTGCCTGGGAGGAAGTTGTGTCCTCCACAGTCACAGGGACTCAGGAAGATGGGAAGCACCCGAGAGAAAGAGCTGCCATCCCCTGAATGTATAAAACCCTCCCAAGGAGTGACTAGACCCCAGATCATGCCTTGCCCCATTGGAGGTCCTCGTGGGGATGGCACAGCCAAGCCCGGGCCCCTCGCTCCCCAGAGAAGAACGCGAGCGGGCCCATGGAAGTAAACAGACAAATTTGGGAGGGGGAGGAGAGCCCCTGGATCCTGTCCCTCCAGGTGCCCATTCCACAGCCTCAGGTCAGAGCGATGGATGATGGGAAGGCGGCCACCTCCCTACCTGGGCAGCGTCTGGGCCGACTGGCTCCGGCCAGAGTGCCCCTGGGAGCGGGAGCTAAGCTACAAGAGGCTGCAGCCCCTCTGGGGCCTCCTCAACGAGACCCAGCCCCAGTTTTCCCCATACACATTCGTTAAGAGCTCCAAGAGTGCCCTCTTGTGTGGGAAAAGGCGGCATGTGTGAATTGTAGTGTGGGATCCTGGGGACGTGCTCGGAGCCGCCCTGGGCATCGAGGCACAGACCAGTTCTGGCTGAGGCTCCGAGGACCCAGTGCAACCTGGGACGCGCTCCCCTCGGCTGCCTCCTTGTCCACGGACGGGTGTTAAAAACATTAAAGGAGAAACGCCCGCCTGGCTCCTCAGCACTGTCTCTGATGGTTCCGGAGAAGCGCCCTTGCCATGTGCCCACGAATTAGAGTCGCAAAGATCTGACAAGGATGCGGCTGCACCAAATCCTGGAGGCTGCCAGGGGATGCACTGAAGGCCAATCTCAAATGGAAGAACTGCCTTCTCAGAGTGGACTCTTCAGCAAACAGCAGGAACTCGGCAATTTCCCAAATATGGCAGCCTATTTTCTCAGGCCTCAAGGTGAGAGCACCATTCGGGGCCAGGGAAAATGAGAAGCGAAAGGGTCAAGGAGCAGTTGACCCAGTGGTCATTAGAAAGCGGAATGTGAAGAGCTCAAGAAAAAGGAGATCGATATGAAAGGCAAAACCGTGCGGGCTGAGAAGCTGGTGAGGGGAGACAAAGCTAGTTTTAAAAGGGAAAGAAAAGGCAGCGAGAAGGGGAGGGAAGAAATTAGGGTGATTGGCAAAAGCCAAGAAAGACGAGAAGGGAAGAGAAAAACAGAGACAGAGAGGAGGGGCTGGTGGGAAGAATAAGAAATGCATTTGGAGACATCACCAGGGGAGAATCGTGTTCTGTTTGACTGCACGTGGGATAAAAGGACTCATTCCTCTTCCTTTCTTTTTTTCTTTCTTACTTTTCTTTTCAGTGTAGGGGGGGGGGGGGCTCTCCCTGGCCTTGATCATGAAAAAATAAAATGTACCTTTTCAAGAAAAGGAGGAAAGGGGAAGGAGAAGACAGGAGAGGAAAGAAGAGCAGGTCGGAGGAGAAAGGAGGAAATAGTGAAGGAGGGGGAGAGGGACCCAAAGGAAAAGGTCAACTAGAAGTGACCTCAGAATGACTGAGTCCCTCTCCGTCCTTGCTGCTCCCGAGACAGAAGTGAGCTGGGCGGGCGCCTCGCTCCCATGGTGAGGAATCGAACTCGATCAGAGGCCAGAGCACCCAGAGGGAGGCTCAATGAGGGGAGTCCCAGGGCATGTCCCTATCTCAACTCCTCCCCGTCCTTCTTCCCTTCCCCTCCCCTGGGACCTCAGGCTCTGAGCTGTGAGGGCCACAAGGTCACCAGCAGCAGCCCCCACTTTCCATCCCACCATCAGAGCATACGGCCCGTCCCATGTGACCTCCTCCAGGGGCCGGGGGCGCTCGCCCACCGCGGCCTTTTCTCCGTTGTTTTTACAAAACTCCAGCTTAGGAGGAGAAGGCTCAGCAAAGGCATCCCGTGGCCGGGCGCGGCTCTGTGAGCCTTGGCGCGCTGAGCCCACCTGCCCTCAGAAGCCGGTTCCCCTGCTCCTAAATAACCCGGGCAGGGGCGAGCTGTTGCTGACCCGGCCGAGGGGCCGCCCGACTTCCCGGCCAGAGTGAAGCAGACATCCCTGCAGACGCGGCGGGACCAAAGGCAGGCCCCTGGCAGAGGGCCTCGGAGAGGGCACCTCAGAACCGGGGGGGAAAATGCTTCCCCTCCCTCCTGCCCCTGAAGAAAGGGGCTGGGGGGGAACAGGAGGCCCTGGCAGGAGAGGAAGGAGCTTTTCTGCGGGGGCGGGAGGGCTCAGAAGTGAAGATCACCAGAGAACCAAAGGAAAACGGGAGGAGGACGACGCGACGA
This sequence comes from Sarcophilus harrisii, assembly GCF_902635505.1. Classification (NCBI taxonomy): domain Eukaryota; kingdom Metazoa; phylum Chordata; class Mammalia; order Dasyuromorphia; family Dasyuridae; genus Sarcophilus; species Sarcophilus harrisii. Next base: position 1,961,809 of record NC_045429.1, read on the forward strand.
TGACGCTTTCCTGTCCCCCCCACCCTGGGGCAGCCGGAGGGAAGAGAAGGGGCAGCCGCACGAGGCTGGGCTTGGGGCTTGTTCCCCAAGCAGTTATGACAGTATCTTGTGACTGAGGCTAGTGACCAGCAGCAAAAAGTGTCGGAGTCAGGACGGGCCCCAAGCTTCCAGCCCCGCCCGTCCCTTATGTCTTTCCAAGGCACCAGGGTCTGGCCGAGGTTCCGGAGGGCAAAGGTAAAGGCAGCCCAGCCTTGTCCTCTGGAAGCGTCTGTCCCGAGGGCAAGGAAGGAACAAATGAACCGGGAGCTGACCCAGGACCAGGAGGTGCTGAAAGTGGGCACGGCTTGGGGCAGAAGGACGGAAGGGGCTGCGGTCCCTGCTTCTGTGCAGAAGGCAGATGGGCCCCGGGGACCCCAAGAGGCCAAGTGGCTTCCCAGGCACCTCCGGGCCAGGGCTGGCCTCGCTGCCTCCCACGAGAAAACCTGCCCCAAGCACGAGGGTGGCCAGAGGAAGCGTCCTTGTAGTGGCCACGGCAAGAAAGCCCCGAGCTGCCCCAGAAAGTCCAGAACACCGGAGCTCGCTGCCCCCCTCCAAGGCTGTGCCGATGAACGTGTAACAACCGGCTCCCCAGCGAACATACAACCGGCTCCCCAGCGAACATACAACTGGCTCCCCAGAGAACATACAACTGGCTCCCCAGAGAACATACAACCAGCTCCCCAGGGGAAGTAGCAGAGACTTAGATGCACTTTAAGTCAAATCTGGGAAATCTTTCCCATTTTCTCCATCCCGGGTCTTAAGTCCAGACAAGCCACAGAACAACTCCCCCCCCCCCCCCCAGGCGTGAGGCCTTTTGCCAGCTTGGGGCGTGTGAATGCTTCCTGCTCCTCCCTCCCCCCAGGCCCAGCCTGCTCAGGCCCAGCAGCCCTCAGGCGAGAGCAGAGCCCAGGGCCCCAGGGGGCAGCCCCGGCCTCCTTCCCGGATCATCTTTGGACAACAGGCGCCTCACCCGGACATTCGCTTCTGCTCCTGGGCCAGCGGCCTGTCCCCGCCCAAATACAAAGGAGCCGAGGCAAGGGCGGCTTCTGCCCCGGGCTGGTCGGCCGCTGGCGGGGAGGGGGGGACTTACAGAAGTCCGGCAGAGGGCAGACCTGGGGGGGCAGCCGTGGCTCCGTGCCGGGCGCACAGTAGGACCTCAGTGACGGAGAGCCAGAACTCCTCCGCAGCAGGGCTGGGGCTCTCACCTCGGCAGCAGCCGGGGGAGGAGCCGCGAGGAGGAGGCACTTGCACGATGGGGACTCTGCCCCGCACTGGTTTCCCAGAGGACTCTGGGGAGGGGAGGGCTCCCTGCTGTGGGTCTGCGAGGGCTGTCTGGGGGTTCTGGGAGAGCCCGCCCCGGCCGGACCGCTCCGGGCCCCCGGTACGGCCCCTCTCACGGCCCCCCGAGCGCATCCCCGGAGCTGCTCACGAAGCGTCTCTCCCCTTGACATGGAGGCCAGGGGAGGAGGGGAGCAGGGCTGGGCTCCCGGGAAGGACCCGCTTCCCAAGGCCGGGAATCTTTGCTGAAGAGCTGCCCCTTCTCCTGGTCTCCCGTGGGGCCAGAGAACAGTGCTTTCCTTCATTTTACTGCCTCCCACTGGAGATGGGGGGAGGGGAGGGATAGGCGCTGGACCGGCCAGAAAATCTGAGTTCAAATCCAGCCTCGGACAATCACTACCTACCTGAGCCTGTGCCAGCCACTTGACATTGTCTGCCTCAGTTTTCTCATCTGTAAAATGGGGATAATGATAGTGCCTCCCTCACAAAGTGGCCAAATAAAATAATGTACATACAGTCCTTTGTAAATCTGTGCTGGGAAATGTACTCACTGCTTTGTAAAGTGTAGGGTGGAAAATGTTTCCTATTTATTTGCGAGATAAACTTCAGACCTCTCGATGAACGCTCTGCCACGTACAACCTGTGAGACTTTAGTCAAGTCACTGTCCCTCTCTGAGCCTGGGAAGGTCCATCCCAAGACTGACCCTCTCCCCTCGGATCCCAGGAGCTCAGGTGGGGCAGGGAGAGGGGAGAATTCATCCGGCCAGCCCCCCCATCCACCCCCAGTTCCTCTCCCCACTTCCGCTCCCATTCTCCCCCTCCTCCAGCCCCCTTGGCCAGTCCCCTCCCCCAGTCCCCTCCCCCCAGCCCTCCTCCTTCTCCTCTAAGCCGACAAGGATGGACGAGGGTCGTTCATAATTTACTCATTTGTAAATTCCCACTTTAGAAACGCTCGGCAAGGCGTCCCCGACATTTCTCATCCCGCCCACTGCTCAGCAGAGGCCACTGAGAGGGCCCGAGATGACTTCCAAGTGTTAAAAATTTTAAAGGTTCTATTAAGCTGTCATGTAAAATTCATATTTACCTAATTTTTAAACCCGGAGGATCTACTCTCAGGCGCAGAAATGCCATCGTTCCGTGAGGCCGCTCCAGCTGCGCTTGGAAAGGCAGCGGCTGCCCGGACGCTCGGCCCTGGATGGCGGCCCGTGGGCCCAGAGGCCGGAGCGTCTCCACTCTGGGGGTGCCCGGGGAGGGCTGGGCCGGGGGGCAGAGAAAGGGCACCGTGCTTCTGGTCTCAGGCTCGGCCCTGGATGACGCCCACGGGTCCAGAGGCTGGAGCGTCTCCATGCCAGGAGCGTCTCCACACCAGGGGTGCCCAGGGAGGGCCAGGCCGGGGGGCAGAGACAAGGCGCAGCACTGCTGCTCTCAGGCTCGGCCCGGCCGGGTGCCCTGTCCTGCAGCCATTGGGAGTCAGAGGCGAATCATGGCTCTGCCCCTTGCTTCATGAATGACTCTGGAGGGCCCCCTGACCTCCACTGAGGTCAGCTTCCTCTTCTACAAAACTCTTGAATGAATGAGGGCCCCCACAGCTCCAACTCTGGGCTCCACGGCCCCTCTCCTGGCCCCTCCACCCAAGCAGAGTCAGGGTCTCCGCCCTGTTCCCCCTGAGGGGCCGATAAGCTGTTACTGCAGCTGAGAGCTCAACCCAAGAGAGGGGCCGACATGTTTGTGGCCCTAGAGGCCAGACTGTGCTCCCGACAGCCCAGCGCCCACCTGAGGGGTTCGGAGGGTCCCGGAGGAGTCGGGGCTGGGGCTGATCCTGGAGATGCGCCTTATGGGAGCCTCTCATTAACAGTGAGGAAGGAGGTCCCTGGCAGCTGTGGGCAGCAGGCACCTCGGCTCCATCCCGGGGCAGGGGACCCTCGGACAGCTGGGCTCCCCAGGACTGAGGGAGGATCCTCCACAGGCTCTCCACGGAACGCAGAGGAAAGACCCCCCTCTGACGTCAGAAGTTGTTCCTGCGCTCCCCCGGCTCTCCCTGCCTCCCTGGGACAGATCCCCGACCCCCTCCCGGCTGCCCCATGGACAAGGCCTCCGGGCGTCTCCTCCTCCTGGCCTCCTTCCAGTCCCCACGAAAAGCCCACCTTCTCCAGGAAGCCTCTCTCGCCCCTCCCACTTCCAAAGCCCTTCATGCAGCAATTGGTTTAGAGGAGTCCCGGGAGACTGGAAGCTCCTTGAGAACAGGGGCTGTCATTTGCCTCGCTTTCACCATAATGACTGGTACACAGCAGGCACTAAATAAATGCCTAGTGACTATCAGCGAGGAGTTGGGCTCCCTGGCCTTGAAGGTCTCTTTCAGCCCCCAGTGTTGGTCATAAACCCATGCTCCAGGCCTGGGGCTCCAGGCCTTCATGAGAGGATCCCAGCTCCCGGCTGCTGCTGCCCGGGAGCTGTCCTTGGTCCTGGCTGCTGCCCCAGGACTGCCAGAGAGGCTCCGCTCACTGGTCACCTCTGCTCCCTCATCACCTCCGCTCCCTCGTCACCTCCGCAGCTGGGAGGGAGAGAGGGCAGTGAGCACGAGGTCTGAAGGGACCCCGGGGCAGCCCGGAGTACTGGGCCGAGTCTGAGCGGGTGAGAGGAAACCAGGATCAATTGCATTTGGGTCCAAAAAATCAGCTCCTTTCTTTCTCTGGCTTCTCAACTGTGATCCGACTCAGAGCAAGCTGCTCTCTCTGAAGAGACTGGACTGACCACCGGATTGTCCAACCCACCGGCCTTTCTCAGCGCTCCTGCTTCCAGTCTTCTGGTGCTTTGGGCCTGCTGCCCGTCCTCTCCTCCCGGGCCCTCCTGCTCCTTACCTCCCTGCCCTCTCACCGTCAGGGCCTCCCTATTGCTGAGGTCAGAGAGAAATTCCTAGGCTAGCTAGGGGGCTGGTGTGAGGGGTCTGGAGTCAAGATCTGAGTTCAAATTCAGCCTTAGACACTAGCTGGGTGACCCTGGATAAGTCACTGCTCCCTGTTTGCCTCGGTTTCCTCATCTGTAAAATGAGCTGGAGAAAGAAATGGCCAACCTTTTCAGTGTCTGCCCAAAAAAAAAAAAAAAAAAAACAAATGGGGTCCAAAAAGTGGGATACAATTAACTGTTATTACAACAGAAACTCTCTGCTAGACTTTAAAACTCTTCACAGCCTAAGCCCAATTACCCTCCGGTCCCAGTGTCCATCACTCTCCTGTTCCCCCACACTCCATCTCCTGTTTCCACACCTTGAGTGTTCCTCTCACCTGGACGCACACTCTCCTCACCCTCCCCCATGTCTTTTACATCTGAATCCTTCCAGATTTAGCCAAGCTTGGAAGCCTGTCCTCACCCCCTCCCCCAGGGCTGGCTCTCTTCCTCTAATACCCCAGAGTCATGCTTAGATATTCTGCACAAACATGTGCCGTCTCCCCAGATAGAAGCTGACGGTGCTGTGGGGAAACAGGAGAGTGATGGACACTGGGACCGGAGGGCAAGTTGGGCTTAGGCTGTGAAGAGTTTTAAAGTCTAGCAGAGAGTTTCTGTTGTTATTGAGTCAGTTAATTGTATCCCACTTTTTGGACCCCATTTGGTTTTTGGGGGGCAGACACTGAAAGTTGGCCCTTCCGAGTCTCCCCTGCCCCAGCCTGGAGCCTCACTCTCCGGGGAGGGCAAGCTTGGCTGTGCCCCAGAGTCGCCCCCGGCCCCATCTCCACCGGGACAGCTGCATCCTGAGCTCAGGCCTCCGTGGCTGTTCCCAGCATTGCAGGGTCCGTAACTGGCTCCCCCCAACTCATCTCTCCTCATACCAGAGGGACGTTGAGGTCAGCGGTGGAGCAGGAACGAGGGCGGGATCATCTCCTCAGCACCTGGAGGCCCCCCGCTTGCGCTCCCTCAGGGCCCGGACCGTTGGACGCCCACTTTGGTTCTGTTTCTGGGTAGCTTGTCCCCAGCACGTTCAGGGCCAGACGTCACAAGATTTCGGTGTTGCATAAACATGAGTCCTTTTTTAAAGAAAGCGTGGGATTCCCGCAGATGAAGATGCGAGAAGGGTTCGCTTGAGACCTAAGGACAGCTCGCACAAATGCCCACAGGTGGGAGATGCGGGCGTCTCACAGGACAGGCCCGCTTGGCTGGAGCAGGGAGCGCCGATGGAAGGGATGGAAGATCAGTCCAGAAGGGCGGGGGAGACTCGGAAGGGCCCCCGCCGAGGGAAGGAACTGGGCAGTCAGGAGGCAGAAGTGAGGAAGAAGAGGGCTCCAGGAGGCAGCCAGTGAAGGTGATGCACCAGCAGATGGAGGCTGGTGTGCGGGGACTGTCCAGCCCGGGAGGGCGTCGGGCTTGAGACTCAGCAGGAAGATAGAACCGAGGTCAGGGGAAGATTTAGAGTCCAGATATTGCCTTCAGGGCTCTGCCCAGTGCTGGGCACACAGCTGGTGCTTAATGCGTGCTTACTCATCCCAGAGGCAAATCGAGCTGTCGCTATTCACTGAACTACTCTGTCCCACTCTGACACCCAAGGCTGCGGAAAAGGAGGCTGCAGGTCGTAGATTCAGGCAGACCCGGGCCACAGGAGAGCCCCTCCCACCCTGATCCCGGGAGACAAAACCACTCTGTTCATAGGGAGGGACGTCTGCGTTCATAAAATGACAACCTACAGAGCCCGATGAATGGGAAAGGGAGCAAGCAGGCACGGGATGTCTCCGATGGGCCGGGCCCGTGCTGGGCACGCTACAGATAGTTCCTCCCACAGCCCTGGAAAATGGGTGCTACCACGAGCCACGTTTTACAGCTGAAGCAACCAAGGCAGAAAGAGATTAAGTGATTTGCTCAGGAACACACGACAAGAAAGTATCTACCAGGATTTAAATGCAAATCTCCCTGACTCCAGGCCTGGAGTTCTATGCCCCAAGCCACCCCACTGTCCACTATGGCAGGGGCCACCATCTGCCCCTATGTCCACTGTGGCCAGAGGCACGCCTTCGCACCAAAGTCCATTGTGGGACTTTGGGGCCTCCAATGTCCATCATGGCTGAAATGACCCAGGTGCCCCAATGTCCACTGTGGCTCTCAGCCACCCATCAGCCCCAGTGTCCATTGTGGCTGGAGTCACCTACTGCCCCCAATGTTCATTATGGCCGGAACCTCCCAGGTGCCCCAATGTCCATGTGGCTGGAGTCACCCACTGCCCCCGTGTCCTTTGTGGCCCTGTGAGGCCCCATCAGCTGCTTCCCTCAGCAAAGCGAGCCAGGAAGACGCGGTCCCTCCGGACTCATTAACTGGCAACTCTTGGTTGGGGCCCGTTGCCTCGGGGACAGATAAAGCTCTTCCTGGGCACCTTCTGCTCCAGGCTCAGGAAGAGCAGGTACAAATGGAGCAGGAAATGGGCTCCTGGGCTTGTTGGTGCCTCCCCCTGGAATACAAGCAGGCCCCGGGGCCCAGGAAAGCCACCTCTGCTGTTTGCCTCCCATGGCTGCCGAGGGCCCTCCGGCCTTCCTGCCTGAACCCTGAGCTGGCTGACCCCAGACCGGCTCCCGGCACCATTTCAGACTGGGCCACTCACCAGGACAGCCGGCTGTCTCCTGCTTCCCGGACAAAGGGGGTGAGGGCTCAGTGTTTGTATGGGGCCTACTGGTGCCAGGAACTGTGCGAGCATTTACATTCACAAATAGCATCTCGTTCAGTCCTCAAAACAACTCTGTGAAGTAGGTACCAGTATGACCCCCATTTTACAGATGTAGAAACTGAGACTGAGAGAGATCCAATGGCTTGCTGGGCCAGATCACACGGATACTGTCTGAGTGACATATGAACTCAGGAGCCTGATTCCAAACCCAACATTCTATCCACTGCTTTCCCATCGGGCCCTGCTGTCCCCTCCTGAGGAGTGTAGTACGAATGTCACACATGCAAGAGAGAGACAGACAGAGACAGAGACAGACAGAGAGAGAGAACAAGTATGAGAGACAGAGAGGGAAAGAGAGAGCAAGAACACAGAGAAACAGAGACAGAGACAGACAGAGACAGAGAGACAGAGACAGAGACAGACAGAGAGAGACAGAGAGACAGAGACAGAGAGAGAACAAGTGTCAGAGACAGAGAGAGGGAAAGAGAGAGCAAGAACACAGAAACAGAGACAGAGAGAGACAGAGAGACAGAGACAGAGAGAGACAGACAGAGAGAGACAGAGAGACAGAGACAGAGAGAGAACAAGTGTCAGAGACAGAGAGAGGGAAAGAGAGAGCAAGAACACAGAAACAAAGACAGAGAGAGACAGAGAGAGAAACAGAGAGAGAGAGAGACAGAGACAAAGAGAGACAGAGAGAGAACAAGTGTGAGAGACAGAGAGAGGGAAAGAGAGAGCAAGAACACAGAGAAACAGAGACAGAGACAGACAGAGAGACAGAGAGACAGAGAGACAGAGAGACAGAGAGATACAGAGAGAGAAGTAACTTCCCAAATACTTTAAATCTCCTCTAAGCAGCCACAGCCTCCCTGGAAGCCACATGTACTAGAGAGAGTCTGTATTGGGGGATTAAACACCTCCGGGCTCTGCTGCTTAACCAAGTGTAACAGCCATTTATTACCATTCATCTGGGCCTTCCCTGGCTCTCTCCTCTCAGAGGAATGTTTTAGATGCGCACACACACACACACACACACACACACACACACACACACATACACACATACACACACACACACACACACACACGAGTGTTAATAAACTCGACATTTCCTTCAGGGATTTTCTCGTCAAGCCAGAGAGCACTGACTAAGGAGGATTCCTGGGCCCGAGCCTGGCAGCAGACTCTCCTTAGGAAGGTTCTGATTGAGCCCCTGCCAAAGCCAGCAGATGGCAGCTCCCGGGCCGCTATTGCCCATGGGTGCCCGGAGTGCCACCGAGCCCGGGGCCTTTGGGTGCCTCTGTCCGGACGCGCTGGCCATCCCCGAGCCCACGGAGGCCGGGAAGCATGAGGCTTTCTCAGACTCCCTGTCTCTCCCTGGCGTGGGGCCCCAGCTCTCCGAGTCCGCACCAGTGACCACAAGCCAAGGTAGGCGCTTCTCGGCGTTGGGAAGGGCTCGGGGGGAGGGCTGGCCTAGGGAGTAGCAGGGCCAGCGGCTCCGAGTGTGTGATGGGTCCTGGGACTCGTTCTGCCTGGCCCGGAGGACAGAAGTGGGCACGGGATGTTGTGCTCCTCTGGGTCTGCTCTCCATCCTGGTAAGATGGCAGAAGCTCCAAGGCAAGAACCACTTGACCTTGAGCTTGTATTCTAGGTCCTAGTGCAGCACAGTAAGCCCTTGGAAATGTTTGCCCACCGACTGTTTGAAATACCGACCCAGCATCGGGACAAAGCTTCTGGAAGCCTCTGGCGGTCCCCAATTTGGGGGGACCTCCCCAGGAGGTGGTGAGCACCCGCTCCGGGCTTGTTCAATGGCACAAGAGGAGTTTCTTTTTCGGGTGTGGATGGCTAACACTGACTTTTGAGACTCCCACCAGTACAGAGCTTATAATCCTGCGACGGTGGATTCCAGCCCACCACCGAGAGCCAGATGTGGAAGCCTGGCCACCAGCTGTCAGTGATGAGCCGGGCTCAGAGGGACGCACTCCGCCCTGTCTCAGAAGGCGGCAGTCAGGGCAATGAGGAAAGCTGCAAGGTGGGAAATCTAAGCTCCAGTCAGGAAAAGCTTCCCAACTAGGCCCGGAACCTGAGAATACCAGCACCTTCTTCATTGATTGGCAAGCGGGTCCTTCTAGAGCTAAAATGATCCGGGAGCAGATCTGGCTCCCCAGAGATCCTGCCTCCTTGTAGGTTCACACAGAGGCTGCCGAGCACTTCATAGCTTTTTATAGCAGGAATTATTTCTGGTCTGGGACTGAACTGAATGGCCCCCAAAGACCCTGCAAAGCTTGGATTTATGAAACGTACAGACGCCTGTCACCGGTAACTGGCGGGTCCCCTCCCTCCAAATACTCACACTCTTTACAGGGAAATACGCGACTTATTGAAATCCAGAACAGCCTTTTAAGGAGTCCCGAGTCCCTTTGGCACCTGGGAAAGTCTGTGGGTGGCTTATTGGAATGGCAGGTGTATAAAGCAAAATGCACAGGGTTACCACGGAAGCCAAGTTTGCTGAAATTTAAAATAAAGGTTGCTGGAACTCGGGCTAAGCTCCCCTTCCCAAAGGCGCTCAGCCAGGGAGCGACAATGGGCAGGGGCCAAAGGCAGCTCCTCCACCCTTAGGTCCTAAGGTGCCTCTTAGTGGGTGGGGGACAGAGAGGATTCCAGTCAAAGGAGTTCCCAAGCCAAGAAACCCCTGGCCAGGCCTGAAGTGAAAGTTGTCACGGCTGTGGCTGCTTTAAGGGATTGGTGCATTCTGGGGCAAAAGTGCCCCAAGGTCAAGGAGGATCCTTTCCCAAGCTGCCAAGCTCCTGGTGCCGCTCACACAGGACCCGGAGGGAGAGAAGGCCCAAGCTGGGGGAGGGAGGAAGCTCCGATTCCGGGGCATCGCTCAGGCAACACGAGGCTTCTCTCCCAGTTTGCCGCTGTCCGGCCCCTGGGGCTACAATCAACCCGTGGACACACAAAGCCACTCTCATCAATACGATGCCCCTGAGGGAGTGGCCGGACCCACTGCAGATCACAAGGGAAATAAATCTACCGAACGCTATGTTCCGGCAAGCGAGGCGGCCTTGTTCCCCTCCGATCTAAGCCTCTGTGTGCAGGAACCACGGGTGGCTGCCTCCTCCTTTGAATGTGTCCTGAAGGGAGCCGAGTCTATTCTGGGCTCATTTCCTTCTGGACATAAATCACGTGGCCCAAAGCTCAGCTAGGCCAGGAGCCCGCCCAAGCCTTGCTCTGGAAACCTGACGCGGTCCCCCCCCCCCCCCCCCCCCCCCCCCCCCCCCCCCCCCCCCCCCCCCCCCCCCCCCCCCCCGCGCTGGCGACGTTCCAAGGGGACCCTTCCCTCTGTCAAAAACCCACCAGGAGGCAGGGAGCTCTTGCAGGCAGACCCCCAGTGCGCTCGCTGGGCACGGGGACCATGGGTTGCTGAGAAAGCAGACCCCGTTGCTGGGAAGGACCCCAGCATTTACCGGGAACAAGGGCCGTCTCAGGGACGAGAACCGCCTTGGTTGCTTTTCCGCATCCTGGCTAACTCCCCAAATGCTTTATTCAGAACATTTCCCCCGTGCTTTTTCTCTGCCGCGTTCCAACTGGCCCCCACACATCTGGCACGACAGAACAGAAAAGGCGGATTTAATCCCTCGTGGGGCCTTTTCCCTTTTCGTCCAAGCCAGACGTGGTATCTCCCTGTTTGCAGGGAGAACGTCGGAGCTGATTTAGGGGGAAGCTTGTGGGTTTTCGGTGTGTGAGAAAGGCCTGTCCGATCCATCAGCCCCTGGGAAAGCCAAACATATTTTTGGAGAGGCGGCCGCCATGCCACCCAGCCCGGCCGGTGACTCAATCACCGAGGCCTGGGGTCTCCATGAATTCTCCTCGCTATAAATGTCAGAGCTCCTGCCTGCTGTGTCGGGGAGGGTCAATCGCGAATGACAGCTCAAAAATCCACTGTCCTCTCCCCAAACCTGTTTTGCGAGACCGGGTTGGGGGGCTAAGAATTGTTACTTACAAATACATTTGTTTCAAACAACTCACTGAGGGGAAAAAAAACTTTGGAAGTTCGAGGTCTGATCCAATAAAGACACAAAGATCACATTGCTGAGCTCCCCAAAATGACTAGGAAAATCCCAGTAGCTACAGCTAAAATAGGGCTGCCGGGGCACCACAGTGCACAGAGCCTCGTCCTGCCGAGGACGAGTTCAGAAACAGCCTCAGACGCTGGCAGATGCCAAAAAGCCGGCTCTTTGCTGGGGCGGAAGGAAACGAGCATTTCTCCCTTGGACGCCCTCTTTTCTTCGCTTGCCACATTACCCTCCACCTGGAAGCCCTCTTCTCAGACCCCGCTCTCCTTCTCCTTCTTGATGTCCCCAGGATCCCTGGTAGCTCTTTTTCCTACCAGAAGGCAAGCCTGGGAGGGCAGGAGCTCTTCTCTGCCTTTGTGTCCCCAACACTTAGCCCAGTGCCTGCAAGGAAAGCACTTCCCAAATAACAGGTGCGTTGGGGGAGCAGCGCCGGCAGTGAGCTCACTTTCCCTCTCTCTGTCTAGCTATCCTTCCCAGAAGCCGGCTCAGCCCGCACCTGCTTTTGCTGACGGCAGGTTAATTAGCTCCGATTCAGAGTGGGGGGCTGAGGTTAATGAGAGAGGGGAAAAGAGAGCGGGACTGCGGGAAGGGGGAAGGAGCGAGGGGCCTTGGAGATCGATGGAAAGGCGGTAATAAGAGGAGAAAAAAGAATATTAAAAAATGGAGACGCGGTGTAACCTGCTTCCCCTGAAATATTTATGGGCAAATGCCTTCTTGCTTAAGAATCATGAGACAGATCTCCAAAGAAATGAGGTAATGCACTATTTCTGTGGCTCCAGATTAACTTGGGCCTTTCAGGTCCAATAAGATTTGCAGGCAGAGTCCCCGGGGATGGGCTGTCACTAACTCCTTTCAAGAAGATTTAAACCCCCGGAATATGGCTTTCTAGCAGGTCATGCTCAATTGGCACCATCCATCTAAATAAAACACAAACAAACAAATCGGGAACAAACACAGGAGATGGGCACGGGTGGCGGCGAATCCCGCTCCTCCCCACGGCCGGAGGGCTGGCAGCATTTAAAAATGGATCACCAGGACTGCAGACCGCACTGGCAAGACGGGAGCCGGGAGGTGCCGAGGGGAGAGAAGGGCCCCAGCGGTCCACAGCGGCAGCCCCAAGAGGCCTGGCATCCCAGGACAGGAAGCACCCGCCTCAGCATCCCCCTCGGGCCCTCGTTGGAGTGACTCAGCTAAGACCACCTGAACCGCCAGCCGGTCCTGGACCCTGCCGTGCCGCTCAGGCACACATAACAGCCAGCCATGTTCCAGCCCCACCCCACCCCCTCCCCTCAGTGCCCACCAGAGACTCGCTGGTCCTTGGGTGACTCCCAAAGCACAAAGATCCTCCTGGGGAGAGAGGGGCAGGAAGTTAGGATTTGGGTGCTCAGGGGCAGTGCAGACAGGTGTGTTCACATTGGAAGGAGCCTTAGGGACCGTCTAGCCTAATAGGGATTAGGTTGCAGTCAGAATTTGAACCCAGGGCCTCTGCTGCTCTGCTGGGCTCCTGACTGACTGGCCAAGTCACCACCTCCTACAGTGGGAGAGTGGGACAGACAACGTTTCGGCTCTAAAGTGCTAGACCTGAAGAGTCTAGAAGGACAATTATCAACCTCGGGATAAGGAGAAATCCTGCCTCAGATACTTCCTGGGTGACCTTGGAGAAAACTATGCCACCACTAGGAGCCTCTTTGTCATGAACATGAGAAAAGCCCTTAATAAGAGCTGATTCATTGGCTGGTGGAGGAACAGTCCAGTCCCAGGGTACCCCCTTCTTACATAGGATAAGCTCAGAAAAGAGCTCATGAGATCCGAGTCTCCTGACCCTGTCAGGCTCACAAAGGACTTCCCCAGGACGAGCAGCATCCCAGGCCTGGGGGGCCATTGAGGCTCAGAGGGAGGAGCGGACAGGCCCAGGAACAGGGCAAGCTGATCACTAGACTGGAGTGGAATGGAGAGAACCCAAACAGCTCCCAGAGGAGGGGCAGGAAAGGGAGCTTGGAGAGCTGCCTGACGAGGGCCTGGCCATTTCCCTCCTGGGGGCCCTTGTCTTTCCCAAAGCCCAGCTCCCCTGAGTTCCTCGGGGTCCTGGGCACTGGCCCCTCCCAGTCCATGGGCTCCCAGCCTCAGGGGCGCCCTCGGCACCTTTCTCCCTGCCCCTCCCCAGAGCGAATCAGCCACCCAACCTCGCCATCGGCACTTGCTGAATTCCTTATGTGTAGCCCCCGCTCTCTGCCCACGCCGCCGCCCCCACCCCAGTTTAAGCCCTCGTTGCCCCTCTCCTGGGCTCTCTTCCCCATTAGAGCGGAAGCTCAGCGAAGGCAGGGCCTGTTTCCTTTCTGTCTCTTTATCACTGGTCTAGCTCAGCCTCACGTGACAGGCCCTTCCTCAGTCTTCATGGACTGACTGACTGTACCCAGCATCAGTGCTAATAAATACAATGTATGTTGATCGAATGATTGATGGTAACAGAGCCAACGAACCTGAAAATGAGGCTGTAGGGTGTACAGATGGACCAGCTGCCCACAGGAGGGAGCTAGACCAGTGTGCAAGGGCACACCCCCTGGGGTTCTGTCCATGGTCCGGGAGGAGGGTGGGCAACTTCAAGGCCATGTTCCAACCTCTCATTTTTACAAATGAGAAAACTCAGACCCAGAAGGGGCAAGTTATTTGTCCCAGGTCACACGTGGAGAAAATGGAAGAGGCGAGATTCCAACTTAGAGCCTCCGATGCTGTTCAAATCACGATGAGCTCCGATTTGTTCCAAAGTCTCACCATGAATCACTGCGCCAGAATTGGATTATTCATTTCCCCTTCCCCTCCTTTTCTAGTTCACTGGTTAGGGAGCTTGGTGAGGGCACCTTGGGCCAGTTGGCGGGTGATGGCTGGCAGCGACAAGCCCGAAACAGTGCGGGGTCCTTTGTTGTGTGAGGGCTTGTCTGAAAACAAAGGGCAGCCTGTGCACCATCTGACTGAGCTATTCAAGACCACTGGGAATCTAACCATCACATGCAACTCAAGGAAATGAATCTACTCCCAACGGAAGAAAGAAAGAAAGAAAGAAAGAAAGAAAGAAAGAAAGAAAGAAAGAAAGAAAGAAAGAAAGAAAGAAAGAAAGAAAGAAAGAAAGAAAGAAAGAAAGAAAGAAAGAAAGAAAGAAAGAAAGAAAGAAAGAAAGAAAGAAAAAGAAAGAAAGAAAGAAAGAAAGAAAGAAAGAAAGAAAGAAAGAAAGAAAGAAAGAAAGAAAGAAAGAAAGAAAGAAAGAAAGAAAGAAAGAAAGAAAGAAAGAAAGAAAGAAAGAAAGAAAGAAAGAAAGAAAGAAAGAAAGAAAGAAAGAAAGAAAGAAAAGAAAGAAAGAAAGAAAGAAAGAAAAAAAAGAAAGAAAGAAAGAAAGAAAGAAAGAAAGAAAGAAAGAAAGAAAGAAAGAAAGAAAGAAAGAAAGAAAGAAAGAAAGAAAGTAGAAAGAAAGAAAGAAAGAAAGAAAGAAAGAAAGAAAGAAAGAAAGAAAGAAAGAAAGAAAGAAAGAAAGAAAGAAAGAAAGAAAGAAAGAAAGAGAGAGTGCAAATAAGGAGAGAAGAAGGAAAGGCAGAAAGAAGGAAAGAGAAAGAGACAGGAAGGAAGGAAGGAAGGAAGGAAGGAAGGAAGGAAGGAAGGAAGGAAGGAAGGAAGGAAGGAAGGAAGGAAGGAAGGAAGGGAAGGAAGAAAGAGTATTAACTCCAGAAGTTTCTGAGCACAGAGCCATAGTTTTTATATCTTCTGCTATAATCACAAAGTGTTCGGTTACCCAATGAGCTTTGCCCAGGATAGCTTCCTTTGAGATTTTCATGCTGGGGTTAGCTAGTTTCCCAACAAGAGTGGCTGAAATTCAATTTCAATCCTTCCCTTCAGACTGGTGGTTTTAAAATTTCCCATTATCCCCTGAATAGTTATGAATCGTAAAGAAAACTTTCATAGGAAATAGCCCAATTCCATTACAGAAATTAGATGATAGACAGGCAGACAGACAGACAGACAGACAGAGATAGGCAGGCAGGCAGATGAGAGACAGATACAAAGTTAGATGGTTAAGCAAATAGACACCCAAACAAAACTGGATGGATAGATAGAGACGCAAAGAAATGGATAAACAGTAACAGATAGATGCACTGACAGATACATAATTAGATGCTAGATAGACATAGACAGACAGACATCGACAATAGACACATACAGAAAGACAGAGACAAATAGATGTACAGATGGATTAGGTAACCGGCCAGACAGAAATTCAGACAGACGCACAGCTAAATGCATAGACAGCCAGAGAGTACAGCTATTAAGCACTTACTGGGTGTCAGTGTGGGGATGCGCAAACAAGAGAGGAAGGGAAGAGCTGCCCACAAGACACCTGTGTTCTAGGAGGAGAAGACGCATAGAAGACAGCTGGGAAAGGGAAGGCTGGACACTGCCAATGAAGCTACAGCGTGGCCAGAATCAAGCTTAACAATAAAACTGAAAATCCTACACAGCCTACACCGCGCGAAACGGTGGTTTTCTAAGTCAATAGATAGATGGCCGTAGCCATTCTTTGCTATTTGAGCCTGACGATCCTGATTGAGGAACAGTTCCCATGGAAACAGCCACTCATCATCACCCACCTCCAGGTCTTTGCCTAAGCTGCCCTCCCTCCCAACCTCTACTGCTATGACTGCTTAGCTCACGAGCTGCCTCCTCCAGGAAGGCACTTCCTGATTAGTTGTCCCTGTTCTCTTCCACCTTAAATACACACTTCTCCATTTGCACAAACAGCATAGAGGATCCCAAGCTCTGATCTGAAGGGGGTCTTGAGAGTCTCTCATTTCATACATCAATCCTTCTAGCTTGAATAAGGGCCTACCATGTGCCAGACAATATGGTAGATATTGGGGGCTACAGGGACAGATGTGGAAAGCCCCTGCCCTTGGGCAGCATCCTCGAAATCCTATCTCTGAAGTTACCCAGGCTATCAATATCAAGGTCAGGATTGAAACTTGGCCGAATGAAGTTATTCCTTCCTTTTCCCACCTAATAGAATAAGAACTCCATGAGGAGTAGTACTTAAAGATTTAATTCCCACTCAAGGATGAGTGACCCAGGGGCCACAGCAGCTTCTCCTAAGGCTGAGATTCTGCAGACTGACATTGTCCCAGAAGCTGCTGAGGTGAAAACAGACCTCGCCCACCGCCCAGTGCATTAAAATGTCCTTCTGCGCTGGGGATATTGAGCCATGACCCCAGTTCAGACGAGGAACCTCCTTGGCTCTCAGCAGTCAGTCCGAACCCGGCTCCCGGGGCTTCAGCTCATTCTGGTCCGAGTGGGGTTTGCAGAGGCTCTGGTTTCCCAGCACTAAATACAATGCCCCCCCCCAGTTCTGAAGGGCTTGGGTTACCTTTGGCAGAGAGGGGGCAAAGGCGCCCCCAGTGAGAGGGGAGAGCTGCAAAACAGCCCCGCGCTCCTTGGAAACAGCTCCAGCCCGTTGTAGTGCAGGCACAAAGCGACCGGCAGCCCCAACAAGGCCGCCATCTTCCCTGGGCCCTCACAGGTTGCAGTCCAGCAAGCACCGGCCTGAGGCAGAGCCCATGTGATTGTACAGTATTACAATCCAGTGGATGAACATCCCCCCACACCCCCCTAAGGAGGCTGAGGGAAGTCACCCTCAAGGAGGATGAAGCTGGGTCTTCAGAAGCCCCGCCTTTCCTACCCTTGCGCTTGGGCATCTTACTCATGGAGGCTTTTCCTCACCTATGGTGCTAACATGAGGGTGGGGGAGGTCACAGAAGCCCCTGCACAGAGCCCCAGTGAAACCTGCCTCCTGTCTAAGGCCCCGAGCAGAACGGGGGCGTGCAGCTGGACCCCGACCAGAACAGGGCTGTGCGGCTGCCTCCCCGGCCCTTCAGATGGGTGATTTCTGACTCTCTGCCCTTCTGGGCTCCTCCTTCACTTTCCTGGGTTTTTGTTTTCCGAA
Source organism: Sarcophilus harrisii (assembly GCF_902635505.1). Classification (NCBI taxonomy): domain Eukaryota; kingdom Metazoa; phylum Chordata; class Mammalia; order Dasyuromorphia; family Dasyuridae; genus Sarcophilus; species Sarcophilus harrisii. The sequence goes on from NC_045429.1 coordinate 1,978,826, forward strand.
GAAGGGAGGCCCGTGGCGATCTCCGCCAGGGTCTGCCCCCAAAGAACTGGCCCATGAACGAGGAGAAAGAAGCCAGAGCCGCGCCGGGCCAGCAGGCTGGGGGGCATGGGAGCAATGCGTTCTGCTGGGATTAGGAGATATACCTCAATGTCACTGCTCAGTGGAAGAGATCAGGGAAAGACAAGAGGGAGACAGTGGGAGAAGGGGAGGGTGCCTTCACCAGGCCTGGCTCCCTTGGCGTTCCAGTGCCAGTCACTGCATCTTGCTCAGTGGCCCTGATGTCAGCCTGGCCCCCCAGTCACCACAGCCCCCAATCACTGCACCCCCCAGATCACTGCACCCCCCAGACTGCTGCACCCCCAGATCGCTGTGCCCCAGGTCACCGTGCCTGTGTTCTGCGCACTTGCCTACACGGTGCCAGCCTGGGCAGCTCTCTAAGTAAGGGCAGACCCTGGCAGAGTCCAAGCAGCAGTAGAAGGAGCTTGGTGCCCACGGTTGGTCCCCCTCCCTCCTCCCGGCCTCCTCCACAGCCTGGAGTCCTCAGCCCGAGGTGCTTTCCCTGGTCTTTGTGCTTTGGTCCCCAACAGCCCTGCCCGGGAGGCAGGAATCAAAGCTGAGGGACCAGAAGCCACATGTAGGAGGAGTCACAGCGTCCCTCAGGGACCGGCCTTTTCCCAGGCCCGACTGATGGTTTCCCTTCCAAAAAGGGCTCAGTTCTTAGAGGAGGAAGGTGGTAGAGGTATGGGGGAGGAAAGGGCACTGAAGTCTGGGAAGTCTCGCTTTAAATCAGCTTCAGGCAACTTTAGATCCGCTAAATTTAGGCCGCTGAAATCCAAAGGCCACCCAGGGCCCCGGCAGCTCTGGTCCTGGCAGCTCTGACCACCCCCACCCCCATCCCCACAGCTCTGGTCCCCGGCAGCTCCGGCCCCCGATAATGAGCAAGGAAAAACTCTAGGGAAAGTTACAAGCTCAGCGGGGCGATCTTTACAGGGAGAAAGTAAGGGCTGAGAAAGTCTAGGCTGGGGAGGCCAGAATCTCACAATGAAGAGTCAGAAAGACCCAGCCTCTCATCTTGCGTCTTGGAGAACTGAGGCTGCGAGGCTCCGGGAGCTCACACAGCTGTCAGAGGTCCGAGGTCAGTGCGGCCCCGGACTGTGGCCTGGGACAGGGGGGCCTGGGGCAGGGGGGCCTGGGACAGGGGGGCCTGGGACAGGGGAGCCTGGGACAGGGGGGCCTGGGACAGGGGGGCCTGGGACAGGGGGGCCTGGGACAGGGGAGCCTGGGGCAGGGGGGCCTGGGACAGGGGGGCCTGGGGCAGGGGGGCCTGGGACAGGGGGGCCTGGGACAGGGGGCCTGGGACAGGGGGCCTGGGACAGGGGGCCTGGGGCAGGGGGGCCTGGGACAGGGGGCCTGGGACAGGAGCCTGGGACAGGGGCCTGAGACAGGGGGCCTGGGACAGGGGGGTCTGGGACAGGGGAGCCTGGGGCAGGGGGGCCTGGGACAGGGGGGCCTGGGACAGGGGAGCCTGGGACAGGGGGCCTGGGACACGGGGCCTGGGACAGGGGGGCCTGGGACAGGGGGCCTGGGACACGGGGCCTGGGACAGGGGGGCCTGGGACAGGGGGGCCTGGGACACGGGGGCCTGGGACAGGGGGGCCTGGGGCAAGAGGGCCTGGGACAGGGGGGCCTGGGATACGGGCCTGGTGGGCACTGCTGCAGACACAGACCCTCAGCAGGTGAGCCTTGGGAGGTCCCAGGGACCCCCCACAAATACACTCGCACACTTATATTCAAACAAACACAATGCATGTGCACATGGATACATCTCACTTGTGCATGCACACTTACACATATGCATACACATATATGTGTGCACAGCAGCACACTTCAGTGTACATGTGTGTGCTCATAAACACGGTGTACACCGGTACAAACATGCAAGCACGCATGCTGCATGTGCACGCACTGCCCTACATACATGTGTATGCACACACAGCACATATATGCATGCACAAGTACTTGTGTGTGAGCATGGCAGCACATGTACACACCTGCACACTTGCTCACACACCTGCACACTCACTCACACACATAAACACCTGCACAAACACCTGCACACTCACATACATACACACCTGCACACACCTGCACACTCACCCACACACCTGCATACTCATTCACACACATACACACCTGCAAACACCTGCACACTCACATACACATACACTCACACACCTGCACACACACACACACACACACATACACACCTGCACACTCACATACACATGCACTCACATACCTGCACACTCACATACATACACACCTGCACAAACACCTGCACACTCACATACACATGCACTCACACATCTGCACACTCACTCATACACCTGCACACTCACACAGAAACACCTGCACACTCACTCACACACCTGCACACTCACTCACACACATGCACAAGTGGGCACCAGTAACTGTTGATTTTATTTTTTAAACTTCCCCGGGGTTGAGCCTCACTCTGGCTCCCGGCACCATCCATGCCATGCCCCTCAACTTCCATGAGGGTCAAGGAGAAGAAAGAGAACCCCTCCCCCTTCCCTGGCACCTCCCAACATTTGAAGAGCTCTCAGCCGGCTCTGGGCAGCTTTCTCTCCCGGGCCAGCATTCTCTGTGCCCCCCAGGCTAGTTTTTCAGTCCCTCCCCAGAAGGTCGGTGGCGATGCCCTGCGGCCTGTCACGTGGTGGCCCCGAGGCGATCAGTGAGAGCTCTTTTCCCACATAACCGCCCCTGTCCCTGTGAGCTCCTCGGCCCCTCCACAGCGTGTGAGGGTGTCTCCATCTCCGCCTTTTGAGGTGCATCTGGTTGGTCGGGGTCCCCCAGGCCCCCGGCCCGGCCACTGTGGGGCCCTGGCTCTGCGGCCGCCGGGAACGCTCGGCCCTTCTCCCCGCCCTTACATAAAAGGCTGCTCTGCACATTGCCGACCGCACAGATGCTTCCCGGGCTTCGGGACAGTTTTCCTAAGCGGGCTGCCGGCTCCCCTTGGAGCGCTCCCCCCGGGACTGCCCTAGCTCGCCTCCCCAGCCTCCGGAGCTCTTGGAGCAGTGAGCACAGGGAGAGGAAGCCGCTTCTTAGCCCAGTGAAGCATTTCCCGGCTGCAGACTTCCAAAACGGACCCGGCGCCTCGCGCCCAACTCCAGGGCCGTGCTGGCCCTTCAGAGGGCTTGTGTCCCCTTGACTGGCACGGGCAGGGAGGCTGCCTCCGTGCCGGCCTTGGAGGCTCCAAGGAGCAGCTCGGAAATAGAATCCTGCTTCGGACACGAACCGGCTGAGGGATCCTAAGCAAAACATGGGACTTCTCTGTCTGTGGCCTCACAAACCCGGGGCCCACAGCCCAGAACTTCTCGTTCAAACCCTTCAAGCACCAAGCACCAAGCACCAAGCACGAGAAACAATCAAGGGAACCTGCAAAGCAGCAGTCCTGCCTGGGCACACCATCCGCCCTCTGCCCTCCACCCTCCTGCTGCCCCTCAGGGAGCCCGAGCTGGCCACAGGCTTGAGGCCCTTTCCTGGGCTGTCTACACTCCCTTAGAAGGGAAGCTTCCTGAGGGCGGGAGAGTCCCCCAAGCTGAGCCCAGCATTTGGCACAGAAGCAGATAATTACTCGTTGTTCATTCCTAACTCTTGGTAGAATGGGGGCCTTAACAGGCAGTGGACCCCAATTTTCAAGCAAAGCCGGCAGAGGGACAAGTTAGAGGGTTTAGAGAGAAGTCTTGTAGAGACTGGCCTCCACAGAGGATCTCTATGGAAATCTTGCCCTCTCTTTGCAGCTAGTTTCCAACTCAAACACACCATGGGCCACCTACATGAGGCGAGTCTGGTGGGTCCCTTTGCCATCCTGACTTCCTGAATTGCATTTATTCTACCACCGTTCCCTTGAGCTCCCTACCTCTCCTCAAAGTCAAGGGCAAAGGGACGTCGACCACCATAGGTCACCCAAGGGGACTCAAGACGGCCGAGCAAAGCGGACCTTCCTGCTCCCGGCTGGCCACGGTGCAGGACTCGGTGCCGAGGGGGCCCTCGCTGCCTCTGGCCCAGTGAGGCTCAGGGCTGAAAGGCCGGGGCACTCAGGTCCCATGTGGAGATTCCCCCCCCCGCCAGTGTCAGGAGCAGCCTTTGAGCTGGTGGTCTGGGACTCTCCTCTGGGACGAGCAGCCCTCTGGATCCCCAGACCCCGTGGTTTCCCCTCCCAGTTCTCCTTGTTTCCCTCCATGCATCCGGAGAGAGCCTCTATCTGGGCACACCCTCACTCCACTGGAGTAGAAGCTCAGTGAAGACAGGAACCGCTTCTCTTCTTTTTCTTTCCCTCCAACTCATGGCCAGCCCATGGGGCCACTTGACCAGCCTCAGCCGGGCCCCGGCTGCCTTTTCTGCCTCATTCTGTCTCTTCCTGAGTAAATAACGGGCACTATTCTGGAGGTGGATTTGTCTGTCCTTGAGGCAAATGTAGAAATCCACCTTAGAAGAAGGCAACCAAGACCAGAGGGGTTTCTTCATCAGAGAAAATGACCAACTGCAGGAACAAAAGCCAAAACGCTTTGGACCCCACAGGCCCCGGGTGCGATGGCCCAGTGGGTAGAGCTCTTGGGCTCTGGGGAGGCCTGAGTGATCTCGAGCAGTTGGTATTTGTGTGACCCCCAGAGTATCATTTAGCCCCTATTTGCCCTCAGTTTCTTCATCTGTAAAATGGGGCTAGCAACAGCACCTACCCCACAGACTTGTTGTGAGGATCAAATCACATAATAATTGTAAAACACTCAGCTATAGAAGTGTTAACTGTTATTATATTTATGTTTATGCTATAACCTCCCCGCAGAGACCGTAACCATAGTTACCAAATCCTGTTTTAAGTAATTCTGTTGATATTCACTTGTGAATATTTAATGATCATCATTACACCTGCAGGGAAGAAATAAATATTCGTCCCATATCTGATTCAAAATACCTTCTGAAACCTTTCGGCTTCCTCATGTTGAGAGAAAGCTGAAGTACTCCTCAAAATGAAAAGGTGCCAAGAAAGATGAAATCCTGGGTCAGAGTGCGTGAGAAAAGGGGGCCCCCGCTCCCCCACAGCGGAGCCTGGTCAGCGCCAAGCAAGGGGTCTAGAAGGGGTGAGCACAGGCCGCGGCCCCTCGGGCCCCGCAACTGGCTTCCTCTAAGCTCAAGGTCTGGGACCCCTTGGATCTCTCGGGAGGATGCATCACACCAAAGCACAAGAGCCTTCATTCACAATTATACAAAAAGCAGCAAGGTCTCATCACCACGGGCACATGGTCTTAGAATCAGGAAGCCCGAATCCAAACCCTGCCTCGGACCCTGGCTGGGTCCCCCTGGCCAAGGCCCCCTGGCCAAGCCATCTGAAAAACTGAGAAAATCCTCACTGCCACAGAGTGCCGTACCCCCCAGCTCTGGGGCCCAAGCATATGACCAGCCCAAAGCAGGAAGGTAAGCCCGATCCAACTGGCTTTGCCCACAATTCATTCATCCAGGCCTCCGTTCCCAAGGAGCTTCGCCTCTGATTCTGAGATCGGATTGCCTTCCCACAAGGGTTTTTCCTCTTCCCCCCCTTCCCCAGACATCTAGGGGAGGCAGCAACAGAATCCTGGATTGGGAACCAAAGGGTGACCTCAAGTATGTCCCTGGGCCTCAGTCTCCCCATCTGAAAAAAGAGTGAGCCGGCTTGGGTAGCCTCTCTCAGGCGCCTTCCCCAAGCAAATCCCTCTGGGGTCTAAGGTTCTGTGGGAAACTTTTTTGTTTGGTGTCCTCAGCCCTTCAGAGAAAAGACCTCGGAGAAAGCTTATGCATAAATCATCTCACCCGAAGGAAAAGGGACTTGGGAAGCTCTCGTTTCGCTCCAATCTCAGTTCTCTTTTCTCTGGTCCACAAAGAACTGTTTCTCATAAAAGAAATTGAACCTGCCCACCCCCAAATAGGCATTTCAAACAGTATTTATTCAATAATCTTAAGGAAGTAATAGCCAGATTATAATAGCGCCGCAATCCAGGAAGTATTTTATTGGCCTATTAATAAATGCCTCCGGTGGTCAAAGGCTTCACAACTCACCCAAGACAAGTATTAATGGCCAATAAAACTGCTTTGTCGCATCTTAATGCCGTATTATATCATCGCACTGGGAATGAAATGCTCTTAACCCTCGGTGTTAGCAGAGAAGGTGGAAAGGCTGTTGTTAAAAGCGGGCAGCGAAGTGACAGCCGTGCAGTGTCCCTTCGTCCTGGACACCAGCAGAGAGGGAATGGGGGGGGAGCGGGAGGGTCTTCTGTGAGGCCTTGGCATGCTCACTTGCCCTTCCCCAGAGACTCCTCAGCTGTAAAACCAAGGAGCGCACATAGGTGAGATGCTCTTCAAGGTCCCTCCTGGTGCTAATGCTAATTAGTGCTAATAAAGCCACGGTGCACAACTGGGTGCTGAGGCTGCTCGCATTTGGTGAGCACCAAATATGCTAATTTTGCTGGTGAGATATTTCGTGATTCTGTGAGGCATAAAATATGTGGGAGAGAGAAAGGGAGAAAAGTAAGAGGAGCAGACGGGAGGGAAAAGGAAAGAGAGGGTCAGAAAATGGAAAGACTGGGGAAGGTGAGGAGAGGAGGACAAAGAAAGGGGGAAGGAAAGGGAAAGGAGAACAAGAGGGGAGGGAAAAGGTAAGAGAAGGGAAGGAAAGGAAAAGGAAAGGGAGGGCAGGGAAAAGAAGAAGAGCAGTAAAGGAAGGAAGAGGAAGAGAGATAAGGAGAGGAGGAAATGAAAGACTGAAGTGGAAGGGAGAGGAGAAAGGGGAGAGGGGAGAGACTAGAGGGGAAAGGGAAAAGGGGAGAAAGGAAAGGGGAGAGGGGAAAGGGGAAAGGGGAAAAGAGAGGCAAGAGTGGTCCCTCATCAGCAAAACAGGATTTCTCGTCGTGAGGGACTTCTGTAGCCGTAAACGAGGCGTTCTAGAAAAGCTCTTCAGGAGAGATGCCCCCCTGACAAAGGACGAGCCGGCCTGTGCTTGAAGACCCCCGCCCCCCCAGGCAGCAGGAGCCCCGCCCCGCCACTATCGAAGGCTCACGGCTAAAAAGGTGGCACTGTGTTCCAGCTGCCAGCTCCCCTTTTGCAACTCCGCCAGCGGCCTGCGCGCGGCCCTTTGGGACTCGCAGAACTTGCCCCACTTAGCGGAATCCTCCTGGTCCTTCCAAACAGTACCACGTGCCTCGGGGCCCCTCCCCACTTACAGGGCTTCCCTAGGGACGCGAGGGGCTCAGGCCCCGCCCCATTGCCCGCCATCCCATTTTCCACGTCACTCTGCCCGGGCCCTCAGCGGCCAGAGGGGGGTCCCCGGTCTCCTGAAGGGCTGGGACAATGCCCCAAGCTGGGGGAAAAGGCGGGAAAGGGCCAAGCGGGCGCCGGGCCAGCTGCCGGGGATGTTTTGCTTTGCTTGTTCTCGCGCGTCTCTCCGAGTTCCCGGGCAGCGTTCTGGAGGACGAGGGCTCCCGGGCCCACTTCGCCTCCGGGGCCCACTTCGCCCCCCGGCCTGGCAGCCTGCCTCCGCCAAGCAGCCAATGAGCTGCCGCTCGGCACAAATGAGCACCTGCGCCCACCTATTCCCGGAGAAAATGGCTTCTCGCCGGCTCGTCTCCAGCTCGCTCTAATCCCGCGAGCGGCGGCCGAGCCAAGAGCTCAGACGCGCTGCCTTTTCATCCAAATAGGTAACTGTTGCCTAGGTTACCGACCTCGCGGCGCTGGGCTCCGGCTGCATCTGGGCCGGGCCGCGCTCAGCAAGGCGGCCTTGGAGGCCCTCCAGCACGGGCGCCCGCCGCTCCCGCCACTTCCAGGAAAGCCTTCTGCTCCCGGTTTTATTGGGGGGGGGGGGGAACAGCTGGCACCCGCGGTAATACCAGGCTTCTGGGCTCCTCCCTGAGAAGTGACCCGGAGGGGGATTTCAGCTCCAAGGGCCGCCTCAGAGGGATGGGGAGGGGGCCGAGAGATGGGAACGAGGGAGGGGGCCGAGAGATGGGAACGAGGGAGGGGGCCGAGAGATGGGAATGAGGGAGGGGGCCGAGAGATGGGAATGAGGGAGGGGGAGAAAAGCCCAGTTCTTCGCCGTGTTCTCCGGCTTAATGAGAGAGGTGGTGGGCAAAGGATCCCAAGTCCCGGCCCTGCGCGGCCTTGCTTTTGGTAATCCAGGGACGAGCCTTCGTCTAGGGCCTTCGGCGGCCCTAGACGGTTGGAGACAGGGGAGAACTAGGAAAGCGGCCGGCTCAGGAAGTCCGATCAGAGGAAGCAAGATGCAGAGAGGGGAGCGGCCTGGGGGGAGGGGAGGGCAGAGGCTCGGCTGGGTCTGGAAGGAAGGGAAGGAGGCCGAGGACCAGGAGGCAGCGCATTTCCGGCCACAGGCTGTCCTCCCAAAAGGCACAGTTGCACCCTCCCCCCCCCCTTAATCGCAGTCCTGTTCCCCAAGCCCCAGCAAGCCAGCACTTTCCTGAGTTCTTCCATCAGGACAGAAGCTCCCACAAGTCTTCCTGAGACTGAGCACGTGGTACCTGCCGCTCTGCTGCTCAAAGCCAGGCTCATTCACTCAGTCATTCATTCGTTCCCAGGCCAAACGTTTTTGAAACCGCTAAGTCCTGGGGCCCAGTTCTGCTAAGTCCTGGTTCTGCTAAGTCCTGGGGCCCGATTCATTTTCATTTCCTAGCATCACCTTCACCTCCCATCGTGGAGTCTGAGTCAGAAGACCAGAATCAGACACCGCTTCTTCTGCCTCTCACAGGGTGAGCATTAGCAACATGGCGCCCCTGTCTGCCTCAGTGACCTCATCTGTACAATGGGACTAGGACTAGCAGGACTAAACAAAGAATCAGAAGAGCTGACTGATGTGTGCAAAATGCCTTTGTGAGCCTTTGGGCGACAATCAGTCTGCACTGAGTGCGGGAGAGTAGGTTTTAATCCCAGTCCTGCCCTCACTTAGTGCCCGGGCTCCGCCAGGCAGTTGTCCCAGGATAACACCCAACCCTCCCCTCCCTCGTCCACAGTCCGTGGATCGCCAGACTGTGCGTGTGGAGTGCGGTGGGGGCTCCTCGTACTGTGGACATCTCAGGCCCAGGGTGCAGAAGGGTTTCCAGGGCCGGTGTAAGCAGCAGCCGCCCAGGAGGAGGGGAACGGGGAATCCTACCTGGGATAACAGTCGCCTGTGCAACCCTGGGCAAGTCACTGGAACCTGTGAACCAGTCACATCTTCTGAACGTAAAGTACTTTGCAGACCTCTGAGTTCCTGTCGATGCGGACATCATCATTGCCTTGTAACATGCACCTTCATTTCCCTGAACGGACGTGGGGCTGTCCTTGGCTCGGTACCTTCTGTGAAACGCCCTGGCTAAGGTCCCATCCAAGCCAGAGTTAGATCCACCTCAGACCCGGAAGGACTCGTTAGGGGAACTAGAGGAAGGAGACCAAAGCTCGTGCCTGGACGCAACAAACCAAAGCGAGTCAGCAGCAGGGGCGGGCGCTGGTGCTGGGATCTGGCCCTCTTTCCCGCAATGGGGGCCAGAGTGAAAGAGCCAGTGAGGAGCTTCTCCCAGCAGCCCGGCATCCAGCCAGAGGGGGGGAAGGCTAGACCAAAAGGTGGTGGCCCTGCCTCCGGCAAGCTCACCCTGCAATGATGGCGGGGCTGGGGTGGGTGGGAGGGGGGCAGAGCACAAACAGAGGGAACGATGAGTGCCCGTGGGAGGGAGAGACTGCCCACACCCGGGGGGTCGGGAAGGCTGCTGGAGGAGATGGCACAGAAACTGGGCCTTCGAGGCAAACGGAGCCTCTGCCTGGCAGGGACGAGGCAGGGGCACCTCCCGGGCACGAGCCACCTTCCAAGCCAGCAGAGGAGCACCGAACGCGGGGAGCAGGAAAGGGATTGGGACGCGGAGCCCCGAGCAGTCACTAGAAGGGGAAAAGCCGCCAAGGTGGCCAGCGCTGTGTTCTCAAAGAGCTGCTCGCAACTTCACACTCGGCACAGAAATGATTAAACCGTCTCCAGGGAGAAATAATCATGTGGCTTACGTTTGGGGACGTCCAGAGGAGTTTTATCTAGCTGGGAACATACTTACTTAACTGTTGCCTTCTCAGGAGCAGAGAGCAGGGATTGAACTTTTGATAGATTAATGGACAGTCCTTAAACATGTGTATGAGACAAGTAGCCTGGAGGTCAGAGGGGAGAAAAGTAGGAGAGAAACTCTGGCCCGTGGCAGACCCGGGCACAGAACCGGAGACAAGAGAAAAGGAAAAGGGCCCATGGGGATTGGGAAGTAACTCCTCAGTGAGGCTCATCCGAGCCCAGATTAAGCCAATGGCTGCTCTGAGCACAGAGAAAAGGAAAAGGGCCCATGAGGATTGGGAAGTAACTCTTCAGTGAGGCTCATCTGAGCCCAGGTTAAGCCAACGGCTGCTCTGACTTCTTTGTTATTTAATAAAAAATACCTCAACAAGGTGATGAATCACTGCTTTGCTGGAAAAAATTGTGATCATCTCTCAGCGCCAGGAATGTCCTGCCCCCTTTCTAATCCTTAAATAATGAAATTTTGGAAATGAAATCGCATTAATAATTAAGTTGATGAAAAATAGCCCAAATCACGAGCTTCCACAGTGATATAAAATATCAGCCAGCCAGCTTCAGAAAAATTCCAGCCTTACTTCCAAACAGCGCTGGGCTCCGGGAAAGGAAACACAGGCACAAACTCCTCTAGTACAAACCAGAGCTTGTGTATTTATTCCACACCCACAGTCCACAGCCCTCAGTCTCCACCCCGCTACCTGCTGCCTTGTGACCTTGGATAAGACTTCACCACTGTCTGTCCCAGGTTCCCCCTCTTTTAACGGAGGCAGGTGAGCTAGATGGCCTTGAAGGTCCCTTCCAGCTCTTAACTAATGGCCTTGTGATTTAGCTACTGACAAAGCAGCTCCGCTCCCTCTCCAGTCTCTCTGCTGTGCAGATGCTTTAAGACTCTCCAGCAGAAGGGGAGAAATCCACCAGGGCTTTGGCAGCAGGGGAGTGGGGTGGGAGGGTGGGGAGGTGGGATGCAGGGGTTGAGAGGCCAAAGGCAAAGATGCTGATCTCTGAAGCCATTCAGTTATGGCTCCCACCAGAAGAGAGAATAATGGGCTGGGGAGATAGGGAGGAGCCGGGGCTCTTGGAGTGTCGGCAAAGCTCAGGTTGACGGCAAAGCCGAGGGTGGGAGGGACAGAGGATCTAGGGCAGACTGGTTCAGGTGTCAGAGGGAGGTGCAGAGTTTGGGTAACGGGGCTCCGAAGTTCAGCTGCATTCACGGGCTCCCGACCTGGGGTGGACATGGAGCCGTCAACCCACAAGGACTTGGGTAGCGATCTCAGAGCCCGATACCAGGGCTTGGGATAGAAAGCCGGTGAACCAGAGGCCTTGGACACCTGTAGACGTTCCCTCTCCTCCTGGGACCCATGAAAGGCAGGCTTGGATTCTCCTCCCTCGGTGACCCAGCTTTCCACCTCTTTCTCCTTTTGCTTCCTCCCCTTTCCCCCAGGGTAGACATCTCCCAGGATTTCTTGTGCTTATCGTCTGTCCCTGGAGGTCTCACACACCCCTGGCTTCAATCATTACTGGCCCATTCTCAGAGTCCTCCCTGACTCTTCCCTCCATCCCGCCCCTCACAACCAGTCAGCTGAAATCCTCTAAGTCCTACACTTCCGCGACCTGTCAGCTTTTCTCTCTTCCTAATGTGACCCGGGGCATCATTACCTTTTGACTGAATCCCGTGATGACTTCCCAGCTCAAGCATCTTTTATCTTCAAACCCATCTTTGAGATCACTCTCAAAACAAGCTTCCTAAAGCAAAGGACTGATTAAACCACTCCCCTGCTCAACGACATTCTACGGCTACCTAGTACAACCAAATCAAATGTAAACATCTTTGTCCAGCCACTGGGATCATCGCATACTTCTCCCCCTTGCACAACATCCACTTTGGTCAGGGCTCCTTGCAGTTCCGGAGATGGAGACTCCGAGTTCAAATTCTCCCTCAGACATAAGCAAAAGTCACTTAATTTCTACGGGCTTCACCTTTCTCTTCTAGAAAATAAGACGCCCTGTGTCGAACTCTGCCTCATTTTCCATCTCTCTGTCCCCATCTCTCAGTGTGGCTCACAGAACATAAGATACCTCATTCATTATCAAGGATGAATAACAGCTAAGACCTTATTGTACTTTGAGGTTTATAAAGTGATTTAGGCATATTCAGTCCTTCCTTCTGGGGCAGGGTTCAAGCCCTACTATGCCCATGTAATAGTCGATAAAACTGAGGCTCAGAAAGAGAAGTGAGCTGCCCGTGGTCACAGAGCTAGTTCCACAGGCAGGATTTGAAGCCAGCTCTCCCCAAGAGCTAGGCACAGTGCCCTCTCCCCACTGCCATCTCCCTGCCTATGAAGGCCGGGGACCCAGATGACTGGCACGGGGATCTGAAGGGCAATGCTCTTGGCAGGGGAGACAGAGCCCTGAAAGGAAGAAGTCATTGGATGAAAGCACTTAAAAGGAACTGATCCCCAAGTTCCAATTAGGATCACTTACTATGTGAGCTAAGGCAAATCACACACCTCTTTGAGCCTCAGTTTCTTCACCTGTAAAATAGGGGTAATATTCCCAATAGTATCTCTTCCACTGGGTGATCAGCAGATGAGATAACCTATAAAACATGTAGTAATCTTCAAATTGTTACCCAGGTGACAACGACTGCTCTTATGGGCTAGTTTGTAAACTGTTCATCAGAAATACAACAGAGGTTTATGCAAAACAGAAACTTCTGGATGTAGCACAACACCCTCTCCTAAAGACCTGGTTAGTCAAGAGCATTAAGGACCTGCCGTGTGCCTGCATCGTGCCAAGGTCTAAAGATGTGCAACAAAGCAGCCATCCCAGAGTACTTCAAAGATGAAATGCAAGGAGAACTACAAAGGTAAGAAAATTGGAAAAGAGCTGCAAAAAATGATTATAGCCAAGTCTCTTCTCCACCAAAGATAGGAGAACCATCACATTTAGACCCAAATATTATAGTCCTGAATGTGCTTTTACAGAAGGCTCATAAAAGCAGCACTCCAAAAAATAAACATGGGAAAAGCAGACAGATCAAGTCAAGGATATGTGAAGAAGATGCATGTTGGATATGACGTGATTCAAGTCCCTCGAAATATCAAAAGGAAAGGAGGATGACAGAAATCTGGGGAGGGAATCCTAGACTCTATATATGCTCCCCAAAAGATAACGTAAAGGACATCGATACTAACTGACAATATTCCTACTCTTCCATCTCTACAGAACTGAGACTGTCATCTATGTATTCATTAAAGGCATTCCCAGTGAGGCCGTCAGTAGTGGACGAGTGCACTTTCACAAGCTAACAGTCAAAAATAGACCATATTCTCCCCATCCGGCATTAACTGAAAGAATTGGAGAGAAGAAGATCCTTTTGGACTCAGTGTTTCTGACTTATCAAAAAGCATTTGGTAAAAACAAGACACCACCGGAAGCTTTTTCCCTCATGACAAGATACCTGCCATCCAAAGTCATTCAAGCTTCCTGGGATGCTACAATAACAGAAATCACTCTAGTCGACGATCCTCTCATGAGAAACTTCAGACAAGGCCTTAAAATGGGGACGTGAAGACTCACCAATGATGTGATGAAGGAGATCCAGCTGGAAGTCTAAGCTGAAGAAGAATTCCCTCTGGTGCTCCCTATGGTGCTCCCGGAGCAAATACAAACTCTCCTAGCAGAGATCTCTAATTCTTCAAAGGAGTTTGTCCTGATCACACGGGAAAGCTCAAATGAATGAAGAATACCTATCGCACAGACTGTGAGATATATTTGAACACAATATGCTCAGCAATATGCCTACCTGGGGTCATCGGAGCTAAAGAAGAGGAAGAGAGAAGACTGGGCTGCCTTCAGAAAGATAAATTCTCCTTGGACAACTACAAGTTTTCTGTGGAAGCAAAGACTAATCATTTTCGTACCAGAATTTATTTGACTGTGAGAAATGACGGTCTCTGAAGAGTTCAAAATGAGTTTCAGCTCCGGGGAAGGAAGGAACCCTTGGCTCAAAGAGCCAGTTGTATGAGACTCTCATTGGTGGACACCGGTTGCTTTGCCCTAGACCTGGATGAATGCTGGCAGAAGTGGCTTAGAACAACAAGAGAAAGATCCCCATTTCTTCTAGATCCCAGCTTTAAGAGAGATCCAGGAAGTCAACCTCTCTCAGAGCACTGAAGGGCAAAAATGGTTCTGGAAAGAAGAGGATGTGAGAGGAGCTAGTAGTTTCTATGAGATCCCTATCGGCAGCTTACTGCCCCAGAGCCTTCAGGAAATGTCCCCTTTGGTTGATATTTGGAACTTTCTCTTGGTCTCCCAGCTCCTTCACTCTAGGTTGGCTGGTATATATTCTCCTTTCTCTGATTTCAACTTTTTGGGGAAAAAAGGAATATGACACAGAGGAAATAGAGAGAATGTAAGTCTTGGCAATCAGGGAATGTTCCATTCTTTCTCTTTGTTTTCCCAGCACCTAACTGGCGCGATTCCTGGATATATGGTAGACGCTTCATAAATACTTGTCAATTGATCGATCAAAGATGGAAATAAGCTGCAACATACGGTCTAAAGAAGGATCAAAGTTATTGTCAGGGAGTCACCTTATGGGGAGAGAAGACAATCTGGTCGTGCAGACAAGTGAGGGAGGGCAGGGAGGCAGCCCACATACTCCCCCAAGACCTTCCCAAAGAACAGACAAGGGAAGGCCTCCAGCAGGTTGGGAGGAGCCTGCATCATGAACTTCTGGGCTGACAGAACCAAGAAGAGCTTCTGGTCTGAATCTGGGAGCCAGCTTCTAAACTGACACAATCACAGATGCATTTGAATATTCTAAAGCGGCTCAATATATTTCACAAAGGTTTTTGCATTTTCTTCCCATGCACATTAGCAGGAGGACACAAGACTTTCCTCAAGAATAAATAACTAACTAAAGCCTGGGCAGGAGAACAAGTATAATATGCCCACTTCCCAGATAAGGCACCTGAGGCTTGTCTCTCCCATCTCACGCCTTCACTTCCCCATTGGACTTTTCAGCCTGATGCCTCACAGACACTAACATGACCAAATCTGAACACAATGATCTTCCCCTCTCCTCTCTTATAAACTGCCCTGTTCCTGGAGGGCGGGGTAGCACGACCATCCCCCAGACCCTCAGGCTCACAACCTAGAAATCATCCTGAATGTGGCTCGGGTTTACCTCCCAGATCCAATAGGGTGCCAAGGCCGCTGGGAAGCCTCATAACATCTCAGGGATGTGCCCCCTTTCCCTCCTCTGTCCCTGCTCCCATCCTGGCGCAGACCTCATCCCCTCACAGCTGGATCGTTGCTGGGGAGGGTTTGGGGGGTCTGCCTGCCTCCACTCTCTCCTCCCTCCAATCAGACCATGTCATGCCCCAGTGCAATCAACTCCAGTGGCTTCCTGTCACCTCAAATACCAAGTCCTTGTCTTTGAAAGCCCTGACTGGCGAGTCTCCTTCCCCCCATCTGCCACCTCCCTCCCCCACCTGGTGCCATCTCCCATCTCCCTCCCCGAACCTGGCACATGCCCTTCCCCACATCTTCCATCTCCCTCCCCCCACCTGCTCTGTGATCCAGTTTTGCTGACCCCAACCCTCTCATGTACTGGCTAGGGCGCTCTCAAGCGCTGTCCTCCAGGCTCCCCCTCCCATCCCAATTTCCTGGCTTCCCAGGGTTCCAGCCCAAGTTCTCCTCCTCCAGGAAGCCTCCGCCAGCCCCCTTAATCAGGGGGCCCTCCCCCTGCCTGCCCAGAGCTGTTTCGGACACGGTGCCTGTCCTCCCCTATGCTAGGCTGATAGCTGAGACAAGGGATGGGCTTCTGCCTTTCTTTACACACCCAGCACTCAGCACGGAGCATGGTATCCAGTAGGTGCTTAATAAAAGCTTACTGCCTGACTTGCAGAGACTGACTTGTCGGGGTAGTCCCGCTAATTGGTCCGCTGCTCTCCTTTGCCTTGCTACATTCTGTCAAGCTCCTTTATCTCTTCCTCTTATTCTTGTAACAGTTGCACTCGACCATTCAAGCCAGAGGGTCTGGACGCTACAATGTAGCAGAGGCAGAGGCCAGGTTCACGGGGCCTGCTCCATCCGGGTCCTGCCGCCTCAAACAGCCTCAAAAGCCTCTGGAAGCCCTGGCAAATGAGAGCCAGAATGGCTCTGGGATAAATGGAAGCTGAGGGACCAAACAAAGCCCCGGCACAAAGGAGACCCCCCCACACTCCTAGAGCTCTCAGCAAGGCTCAAAGGAAAACCCAGAAGTCTTTGTCTTACTGCCAGGCCTTGTGCACACACACACACACACACACACACACTCCACTACACGAACAAAAGTCCTATCGGCCCCAGGGGTTCTGGCACCAGGCCCGGGCACACAGCCATGTCCGGAGAGATCTCCAGAGATGCAGAGCAGGTCACCCCGGAAGGACTAGGACTAGGAAAGCTGCCTCCACACAGTGGGACTGCAGCGGAGTCGCGCTGGAAATCAGGGGAAGACGAGGAGGGACCGTGTCCCAGGCAAGGGGGTCACTGGGGCGAGATCACAGAGCTGGGAGGAGCAAGCTGGTGCCTCTGGGTGCAGCAAACATGAGGGGAATAAACTGGCAAAAGGCTCTAGCAATGGGGGGGGGGGGAATGAAGGGCTTTACAAGCCAAACTAAAGCTGTTACACCCCATCCTGGCCATCCCAGGGAGACGCTGCTTGGAGCAAACTCTATCCGACTCCAAACTCCACCAAAGCGGGCCCTGGATCTCACTTTGTTCTCCCCTTCCAGCCTAGAATAATTCCTAGCCAGTCCTTAATGAGCAGCTAGTGAGATTTAAATTTCCTGCCTGAAAATCACAGCCTAATAACTTCAATAGGAAAAGAAACAAATTGACTAAAGATCTCTATAAAAGAACCCCCCCATCCAACCCAAAAGGAAACAAGCTGAGAGTTTACTGTGCATGTGCATGTGACAAATTTTAAAAAGAAATGAGTTCATTTCAGTAAGAAATTTGTTTTAAACCAAATATTCCTTATTCCTTGAAGAGTTTCTCACATGCCTGGGGTTACCCTAGATAGGAAACCCTAATCTAGTCAAAACTAGCATGTGTGAAGGCCTGCCGTATTCAAAAGGCTAAATGTCAGGTATCCGACAAATCTAGCCAGCATTTATTTAGCAATTGATCAATAAACTTCTATTAAGCACCTACTTTGTGCCAGACACCGAGCTAAGCATTGGGATCCCAAAAAAGGGCAAGACAGTCCCTGCTCACAAGGACCACAGTCTCAGGAGGGAGGCAGCAGGCAGATAAAGCTATACAAGCTATGCACAGGATAAACAGAGGGAAAGCACGGGGATTAAGAGGCTGGAGCAGGCTCCCTGCAGGAAGTGGGATTTTAATCAGGACTTGAAGAAAGCTGGGGAAGTCAGTGGACAGAGCGGAGGAAGGAAAGAATTCCATGCTTGGGGGGCAAGCGGAGAGCTGAGAGATGGAGTGTTTTCTTGGAGACTGGCCGTGTGGGGAATAGAGAGATAAGGTGAAGAACTTACAGGAGTGTGCGCATTCTTTTTCTGCATTTCATTTTCTTTATTTCAGGGTTTCCCCTCTGACCTCTGACCTCTGACCTTTATTTCAGGGTTCCCCCTATGCGCAGGCCCATATTTACTTGAGCCTTGGCCAGCTGTAGACATATTTACTTAACCTGAGCTGATGACATTTATCAGTATTTAGTCCATTAGCCGGACCACTATCTATCTGCTTGATTAAGCCTGAAGGCCTGATTTTCTGTTTCCTAGATATCAGATTTCCTTGAAACCTTCCATTCCAGTCTCTCCAAATAGCAACAACCAATTAGATGCCTCCCCCTCCCCTTCTCAATGCTCTCTTACCTGTGATGTCATCTCTTGTATAAAAGCTGTGTATCTTTACTACTTCTTTAGCCCTCCTACCACGAGCTTTCTCTTTCTTATCTGGCGATGGGACGGCTCATCCTCCGGAGGTTTTAACAACCTTTCTGCTTTCTATTTTGAGTGATCTCTGAGTGGTCACTTTGGGTAAGGGTCTCCTACATCCCTCACAGTTGGGAGGCTAATCTCACTGGGTCAGAGAGCATGTGGTGGGAAATAAGATGTGAGAAGACTAGAAAAGGAGGAGGAAGCGAGATTATAAAGGGCTTTTCATTTTTTCCTGGAGGAGTTTATTGAGTTGGGAGGAGCCATGGTCTGACCCATGCTTCAGGGATCATTTTGGGGGCTAAATGGAGGATGGATTGGAGCAGGGAAGTGAGACCAAGATGTGAAATGAAGAGGTCCTGGGGGAATTGAGCAGCACTAGAAGAGAGAAGGGGTTTGAGAAATCAAGTGCCAATCAGTGGTCCTAGCCAACAGCTCGGATGGGAGGGGAGGGAGATATGATGAAGAGGCGAGGATGATTCAGGTTATATAAGCCTGAGGGACTGGGAGAATGGAGGTTCCCCAAAGGAAGGGAGTGGGGCAGGGAGGTCTATTGGGCAGCCAGTCTTACTATGTTGGAGACATGATGCTAAGTGTTCGGGACAGGAAGCCAAAAGGAAAAGTAGTCTCGCCCTTAAGTCCATAATCAGAGGGAGGCAATTCCAGACAGAAAGCGCAGACAACGGAGAAGACAGGAAAGGCTTCTCACAGAAGAACACAGAGATGACCTCAGAAGCCCAGCGTTCCAAAAGGTGGCCATAAGGACAGAATGAAATCAGGTCAGAGACCAACATCCGCAGTATCTCTTTGGCCAGACTAGATTCTAAAGGTGCACCTGTCCCCTCAGATCCTCACCACCCCTCACCTTCCCCTACTCCTCCTTATTGACTGTAGCCCTTTCTGTAAGTTTAAGAGAGTTAAGTTTATGGTGGTGGTTTGGGTTTGTACACTCAGCTGCATTGGACTCCCTACTAAAACTCAGAACCCAAGAGAAATGTCCCTTTCTCTGAATCGGTGTTCCCTCTTCTCTTCCCAAGGAACCCTTCTCAGTCTGTGTCCCAGCATGCCTTTGGCCACCACGGCAATCCACTGAAGTGGTACAGGTTTGGCTCAGTGGAGAGAGAACTGTCCTCCAGTAGACATCAAAGCATCTGAAGCCCTCCAAGTCAAAGGGCAGTTTGCACAGACTTTCATCCAAAAGATTCTACTCATCCCCAACGGGAGACACATTTTACAAGCAGATCTACAAGCCAATTGTCATCCCTGACTGGACAAGTTTTCCTTTTTTAAGTTTGTAAACCAGTTGCTATACTTTGTTCTCCAAGAGGACCAAGATGGCATCACTATGTTAGAATCAAGTTGTCTGACTGTGGCTGCTCAGACCAATAGGAGTTTGAATTGCTTTGCCACAGGGCAAACACGAATAGACCCTATGAACATGTGGGGGGCTTCTCTAACTTTGTGCATCTCTCATCTCTTCTGAGCTAATTCTATTCTGCTTTGCTCATAAAACACAGCACTTTCTCTGACAAGGGTATGACATGCTGGGCGCCCCTGGGCCACTGTCCCCCCCATCCTATAATCAATTCTAAAGTTCTTAAGAGAGACCTTGAGGGTGTCCTTGCATGGCTTTTTCTGACTACTTTGTGAGCGCTTGCCATGTGTGAGTTCTCCCATGGTACATTTGCCACTTGAATAATGTGGCCAGTCCAATGGAGCTGCGCCCTCAGCAGTAGAGCTGGAATGCTCCACACTTTAGCTCCAGAAAGAAGCTCCGGATCTGGTAGCTTTGCCTGCCGGGTGACCTTCAAAATCTTCCTAAGACAATTTAAATGATGGTGATTCAGTTTCCCGGCAGGGCGCTGGTAGACTGCCCAGGTTTCACAGGCAAATAGTAATGAGGTCAGCACAAAGGTTCGGTAGACCTTCAGTCTCACAGTCAATCTAATACCTCTGCTCTCCCACACTTTCCCTTGGAGCCTCCCAAGCCTAACAGTCCAAAGAAGGCAACATCCCCTTAATGTCGAACTCTGAGCAATCCAACCAGGAGAGAAGATCGGAATATGCAGCATGCCCTGGGCGCAGCAATGAAAGGCAGAAAGAAAATGAGCTCTGCCCTTCAAAAGCACATCGTTAGCTGCTCTGAAATAATATAACTGGTCCTTCCAGACTCAAATTTCCTATATAAGCCAATCCCTCATTCTTTCCTCTCAGTGAAAGAATCCTTTAAAATGGGGGTTCTGTCCACAGGCCCTCTAAGGCCCTCAGAATCATTTGGTCCAGTCTACCAAGGGGTGATGATGAGCTGAAAAACAGGTCCAACAACTTCTCTCTGCTTGGCCTTTTAAGCTGGTAATTTTGTATGACCCAAGAATGATGCTGTATCTAAATGGCTCTTGGCAGAAAAAGGCTCCATATTCGGCTTTAAAAGAAGATTATTTGAATGAATCTAAAACATTAAGCTTCCTATATGTGCAATACTGTGCTAAGAGCTGGGAAAACCAATATAAAAGCTAAGACAGTACCTGCCCTTTGGGAACTAACCACACTAAAGTGTTGGTCAGGAAGGGATAATTTGATTTAGTAAATTACAGGATGTTATGTATTCTTCGGTATGCATGAAATTTGAAATGGCAGAGAAAGAGAGAGACAGACAGAGGGACAGAGACAGAGACAGACAGACAGAGAGAGAGAAGAGAGAGGGAACATGTTTGTGCACATATGAGAATGCTGGGCCTGGAGTCAGGAAGACCTGAGTTCAAATATCATTGAGGCACAGGACACCTCAACAATGTTAGGGTCCCCAAGTTGATGTTGGAGGTACAATGAAAGAATTCTCAGACTCATTTAGTCTCCAAATTAAAAAGCAAAGATTTATTATGCTGGATCTCTGTTCCAAAAGAATTTAGCAAAGAAGGAGGGAAAAAAAGATAAATGTATAGGGAAAAGATAGAAAGATCAGATATTTTAAATCACTTATATGCTCATTTTAGGGCTGTAAAGTGCTTACAAAGTGCTGATCTGTGAAAGGGACCTCAGAGTCAACCTAGTCCAGAAGTTTTTTGTTTTTTTTTTTGTTTTTTTTTTTTTTATGTCCCATTGACCCTTTGGTCATCACCCTTTGAGATTGTCTTAGATCATTGTATTGCTGAGAAGAGCCAAGTCATTCACACTTGATCATATTGGACAATGATGAAACAAGCTATTTACCTCTGAAGAAAGAACTGATATTGTCTGAATACAGACCGAAACATACTATTTTCATCTCTTTCTTTTCTTCTCAAAATGACTAATATGAAAATATTTTATATGATTGCAAAAAAAAAACAAATCCCAAACAACCCAACAACAACAAACCCACAAACAAAACTCCAAACAAACCTAAAAAATCAGAAAGGTGACTTTGAGATGAAGTCCATAGATTTCACTAGACTGACTGTGCAAAGGGCCTGCTGAGTCCCAGAGAAGTTAAAATCTCTGAATGTGGAGAGAGGGCTTATATTAGCAAAATTGTAGAAAGAAGACTGGGCTTTAAAGACCTTAGTTCAAATATTGCCTCAGTCTCTACTTGTGTCTTTGGGGGAGACACTTCAACTCATCTTTGAAATGAGGAAGTCGACTAGATCTGATTAAATTGAGTTTTTGACCAGGAACCATCGAAAGATCTAAAGATAGTTTACAAGGGATCTACGTATGTGTTTACCCACTATTCTTGAACTGAAATTTAACTTTTCCTTTCAATTCAAATGTGATTCTTAAAAAGGAAAAAGTATCTACTTGTATAGAAAACACTTATAGCAGCTCTTGTTTTGTGGTGGCAAAGAATTGGAAACCGAAGGGATGTCCATCAATTGGGGAATGTTTAACCAAGTTGTGATATGTGATTGTGATGGAGTATTATTGTGGTATAGGAAATGACAGAGAGAGAGATGATCTCAGAAAAACCTGGAAAGACTTAACAAAAACTGATACCAAATAAAGTGAGCAAAACCAGGAGAACATTGTACACAGTAAAACAACAACACTGTTTAATGTTCTTCTCAGCAATACAGTGATCCAAAACAATCTCAAAGGACTCATCGTGATATATGCTGTCTCCAGAGAAAGAACTGATGGTGATTGAATCCAGACTGAGGTGTGCTATTTTTACTTTCTTTTTTTTTTCTTTTATTTGAGTATTTGTGTTCAAAATGACTAATATGGAGATGTTTCACAAGATTGCATAGGTATAACTTTTATCTGATTGCTGACTACTGTCTCAGGGAAGACGAAGGGGATGGAGGGAGGCATAGAATTTGGAACTCAATGCTTTAAATAAAAATGTTTAGAAATTCACCAAAAAGAAAGAAAGAAAGAAAAGTTGTTGGGCAGCAGAATTAAAATCAAGCCCAAGTCCAGCTTTCATCAATCCCTAGCACTGGAGAAAAAAGAGAAAGCACAGATAATGAAAGAGAAAGCACAGATAATGAAATCCAGAGATAATCCCTAAACCTGCTTTTTGTCATTAGTTTTAACCTCCTCCCCACCTTCAAATCTCTTCAGAGCTTCTAACAAGAAGCAGAATTAACTGATTTGAGTCTCACCTACTTTTCCTTTTCATGCTCTGGTGAATGTGCTAATTGATAGCAAAATGCTTAAAAGGTGTGAAGCAGAAGGAAGGAAGGAAGGAGGAGAGGGAAGGGACCTGGATAATCCATAAACCAGATAACGAGCCTTTTAATAACCAAGCAGCACCGGCAGTTTTCAGTAACATGATCCTGGGAACACTTGTAAATCTTCTTCCAATTAAGAAAGCGGCTCAATTTTTCTTTGCTAAGTTGCCTTTGCATTTTCTGAGTCCCTTCAGAGCAGAAGGGACCGAGCAAGACTTCCTGTAAAAGCATCTCAAATAGGTGGAGAGCCATCTCCAGGGACAGGAGAGTCACTCGGTTATATTTCACTCCGGGTTTAATAAACTACACCCTTACTCCAACATCTCCCCACTCTAAATCCTCTTCATCATTCTCTCAAAAAGAGGCAGCATTGGTTTCCCAGCCTGACAATCTAAGTATATGACCCAGTTCCGCTTTTATAAAGCTCTTGTATGAGTGATGTACCAGAAAAAATCAGGTTTAGCGACTGTCATGCTTAGGCGAGGGATTCTTACCCTGACTGTCAGGGCACCATGGGATGGGCAGTCCCGAGAAGCTCATGGGCCCCTTCTCACAATGTTTTTAAATGCAGGATGGAAAAACTAGGTTACAGTTAGAGGTTATTGAAAATAGAAATGTAATTTTCCCTCTTTACAAGGTCCTAAATCCCCTGAAATCTGTCCTTGGACCAAGTATTCAGTGGACCCCAAGTTAAGAACCTCTAGCCCAGAGACTGGCCCAACCTGGGTGCTCTTTGCAGTGTGTGGTCCTGGTTTCGTCCAAGAGAGAAGGGAGGGAGAGAGAAAAGATTGCAATTCCAGACCCCAGCAAACATTGTCCCGGTCATCCAGAGCAGGAAGCCCTAGCTTTAGTGTCTTATCCCCCAGATGGTGATGAGGTAAGCACATAACCTCCCCCTTCTCCGTGTGTGTGTGTGTGTGTGTGTGTGTGTGGTATGTGTGGTGTGTGTGTGTCTGTTTTTCTCTGTGTGTGTGTCTCCTTGCAATGTGGGGAGTGCCACTGGGCCCACGGCTGAGTATCTCGGACTCTCCCACACCAGGGGAGGCAGACTCCCTCTGAAGAGCCACATCCCGGGCTGCGCCAGACTTGTCCTGGTTTCAGATCCGCAGCACAGAAGGTTTGGGTCCCTGATCTTCGCTGAAGGCCCCTTTCTCCCAGCGTCCCAAGGACTCAAGCTTGCCCACTTTGGAAAGTAGGACGTTAGGGGTCGGGGGAGAAGTAGAGGCTGGTTTGGGGGATGGTCGCCAGTTGTCTCAGAAAACAGGCCTGTTTTCAAGGGCTGTCAAGTCTCTCTGGCCTGTTCATTCCCAGCCCTGGTCTTCCTTCCCCTCCCCCTCCAGCTTTTGAATTGGATCCAGATTTCCTAAGGAGAAAAGTAACAGACCTATAGGAGAACACAAGCTGGGGAGGAAGCGAAGGAGCCGGCCAAAGCCCAGGCCGAATCTGCTGTTTGCCTCCAGCCGAGGTGAGAAAGGCCGGTCTCCCAAGGCCTCGGATGTGGACAAAGAAGGCAAGTCTGGCCTAGAGAATGCTCTGGCCACTTAACGAGGGCCGTCCTCTGGCTCTGCTGCCCTTTCCTGATCGCCTCCTGCTCTTGGGCTTGGGTGTCCAGTGAGGGCGACCTCATGGAAGGCAGCAGTCCCCCAGTTCTCTAAAACCCCGGGTGGAACCTAGAGCTGGCCACGTGGCATAGAGACTCTTCCAAAAGGCACTCAACCAACCCCTTCTCCACAAAGGCTTTCCTGAGCCTCCTCCCCAGCTGGGAGACTTCTTTCCCAAAACCTCCCTGAAAACTCCTATGTATGTTCTGCATCTCCTCACACCTCACGCCTGGGAGCCCCCTGGCTTTGGCCCTTTTTCATACTCCTAGTTTAGCACAGTGCCTGGCACACAGTAGGCACTCAAGTGCTTACTGAACATCACACAGGTAGCTGTGCCCCTCCCCTAGAATACAAACTCCTTGGGGACGGGGCCATTTGACTTTTAGCTCTGTATTCCCAGGATTTAGCACCTTCCTGGCACACAGGAGGCAGCTGAGAAACCTCTGCCAGGCAGAACTTAAGTGACTGGTCCCAAGTTAAACTCCTAGTAAGTCTTCAAAGTAGGATTTGAATTCAAATCCCCCAAAGCCAAGGTCCTGTCCACATCAGCACCCCATTGCTTCCGTTTGTCGGCTCCCAGGACCCCGAAAGGAGTCAGAAGGGCTATCAGAAATCGCAGCTGAATAAGGAGCCCTTAACAATCCAAAGACAGCAGGATCCAGGGGATCTCGGAGAACGGGCTGTCCAAGCCCCCGCCCAACACAGCCAGCCCGGGAGCGTCAGGCAGGGAGAGGCCTCTGGACATGCTTCCTGGGGGGGGGGGGGGGGGGCCCTGGAAGACTTCTAAGCTTCATCCCCGGGAACAGCAGTACCTGCATCCCGTGGGAAGCTTCCTCACATGCTTTGCTTCCTTTCCGCTCCCCCCTCCCCTCTCCCCTCTCCCCTCCCCCAGAGAGACGACGGGGAGTTGGCAAATGATGTTGAACAGATCAGTTGGGAGCAGGTTCGAGGCGACCCTCAGAAAGACGAGATCCAGTCCTAGTGTCCCCTGCCCCGAGCGTTTTTGAGCCCAAAATGCGGGGCCTGTGCCCCCCCCCACGCCGAGAAGGAGGTGGGCAAGGCTCGCTTTGGGCTCAAAGACGCCCTTCTGCGAGCCCCCCACACACACACACAATGCGCGGGGCCCGCTGGGGCCGCCAGGTGAGCCTGCCTCTACCTGAGGCTCGGCTGCGGAGAAGGGGTGGCCGCGCCGCCAGGAGCTGAGCACGAGGACTAAAGGAGGAGGCCCGGGGAAGGGTAAGAGGGGCGGCAATCCGGAGTCCCCAGGGCCCGGCCCTGCGGGCAGAGGTCACCGGCACCCGCAGCGACCGATGCTCCCCTTTCCTCCCGCGTGGAACCCGCACCCTATAGAACCTTCAGGGGGAGGGGCGTGGCAGCGTGGGAGCCAATAGGAAGTCGCAGAGCTGCTGGTCTACTCGGGTTCATTAGCATAAGGGGGCCGGAATCTCCCCTAATAAACACACCCTCCTCTGGTGAACTTTTCCCAGTCCCGTTTCCACCGTCCTGAAGCACCCCCGCCCTCCCGACCACTCGCGGCATCAAAGGCGCTTTCTTCCCAAGATTTCATCCCGGGGGGCGGGGGAGAAAAAAAGGGGGCCCGTCATCTCCCCATCCTTCCTCCCTCCCCGGCCAGGCTGCCGCCGCCAGGTGATGCGGCTCCCTGCCCCCGGCAGCCCCGCGTCCCCGGCCCAGCAGCTCCGCGCCCCCCCGCAGTCCCGCGTCGCCCCCCCCCGGCAGCCCCGCGCCCCCGGCAGCCCCGCGCCCCCCCAGCAGCTCCGCGCCCCCCCGCAGTCCCGCCCCTCCTGCAGCCCCGCGCCCCCCCAGCAGCCCCTGCACCCTGGCAGCCCTGCGCCCCCTGCAGTCCGCGCCTCCCAGCCCTGCGCCCCCCCCAGCAGCCCTGCACCCCAGCAGCCCGCGCCCTCCCAGCCCCGCACCCCGGCAGCCCCGCCCTCCTGCAGCCCTGCGCCCCCAGCAGCCCTGCACCCGGCAGCCCTGCGCCCTCCTGAGCCCTGCCCCCCAGTCCCGGCCCCCGGCAGCCCCGCGCCCTCCTGCAGCCCCCCGGAGGAGCGGGCAGAGGCGAGCCCCGGCCCGGGCTGCAGCCCTCCCCGCAGGCCCCCTCCTCTCCCCTGCCCCCTTTCCCTGACGCAGGCTTCCCGCTTGGGCCGGCTGCAGTTCTGGCGCTGCGGGAGGAGCGGGGCAGGAGGGAAGGAGGGGCCCGGGGGAGCCGGCCGAGGGGGGAGCCGGAGCCCTCCGGGGGCGAAGCCGGGGGGGATGCGGCCGAGCCCGCCTCCCTCCCCGCGCCCGCCGGCGCGCGGAGCACAGATAGGGAGCGCTACCCGGCATGCAGGCCTTTGGTCCCGGGGGCGCCGGCCCGAAGGCCGGCGCGGGGGCCGGAGCGGCGCGGCGCTCACGAGGGGCGGCCCGAGCGGCGGGGCGGCGGGGTTGGCCTGGGGGCGCCGGGGCTCCGGAGCGGGGGAGCGGCGCGCCCGGCAGGGGATCCGTTAGGCATCGTCCGCTTCCCATGCCCGGGCCGTTCCACCCAGCGGCTCCTGCCACTGGCTGGGGGCCAGCCCAGCACCTCCCCTCCGTCACATGACCGCCTTTGAGTCCTGGCTCCGGCATGTGCACTTTTTTCGGGAGGGGAGGGGGAGAGAAGGAAATGACCGGTCTCCCCGCACACGGCGTCCCCTGAACCGCGGGGCTTTCCGCCCCGAGCCCTGGCGCCGGGGCGGGAGGAGAGAGGGGCGGCCCGCGCCTTCCTCCCTTCTCGGGCCCCCGGCGGCCCCGGGCAAGCATCAAACCCTGCCCAGAGAACCCCGAGCCGTCCACTCTCCAGCCCCGTCTCGCCAAGATGGCCCAGACTTGGGCTCCTGGGGGGAGGGGGGGGGCGAGAAGTGGAACTCTCCTGGAACTGACTGGAGGGCAGTGAACTCTTCGTCCTCAATCACTTGTTCAAGGCCGAGGACTGGGGCGGGGGGGCCCCTGGGCGCGGACGGGTCTCTGAAAGAAAGTGCAGACAGCCCCTCCCCCTCCCCAGACTCCAAACTCTGGAAGAAACTTTGGGGAGGCCGAGAATCCCGGCTGTCCGCCATGCCTCGGCCAGGTGTGACACCCCGAGGTCAATTTCAGGGATAACCCCGCCGCAGGCGGGGAGGGGCGGCCAGAGGGGGGCTGCGGGGCTCCCCACCCCCTTCCAGCCCCTGGTCTGGTCCCAAGGAGCAGCCGGCTCCCCGGTGGAGGAGGAGGGAGCCACGGGGCCGCAGGAGCACGGCTGGCTCTGGATCCAGAGCCTTCAGAAAGTCCCTGGTGTATGGAGGCCCAGACTTTGGGGAAAGAGGCAGAAAGAAAACATTCCTATTTGCCAGGACTTACACTCTCGGGGGAGGGGGGGAGGGGCGGGGCAAGGCAAAGAACAGAGACCCCAGCTGTGCGGCAGAGCAGCGGGTGATGCTGATTACCTGCCTACCCCCGGGCAAACCATTTAACTGTGTGCAGACTCACTTTCTTATCTGTAAAATGGGCGCTTTGGAGATGACCCCTGAGTCCCCTTCCAGGCAAAGGCTGATCCCAGATGCAGTTATACATCATAACACGAGGTTGGAGAGAACCCTGAGAATTGTGTGGCTCGGCTCCCTCCTTCCCTCGGCCGAACGTTCCCGCCCCTCTCCTCTGGGGTCCTGATTTTCAGCTCCCTCTCCGTCCTCCCCGCCTCCTCCCCATCCTCTCAAGTCTTCACGATCAGCAGAACACTGGAGCTCTGATCGGGGGCCCTGGCTCCCGGGGGGGAACGTTCACACGGCCGATTTAACACTCTGCGGTCACCCCGGGAGGTGGCTCCCGAAAGCCTCTGCGGGGAGGGGGCCCAGGCAGGAGGGAGAACCCGTACAAGAGCAAGGAGGGCCAAGCCAAAAAGCCAGGCTTGGGGAAGAGCAAACAAAAAGGAGGGGAGCGTTTCTGCAGGACCGCTTTGAGGTTTGAAAAGGCATCTCCATGTAGCTCTCATTTGAGTCTTTCCACAACAACCCAGCGTGGTAAGTGAAATTACGTCCATTTTCCAGACGGAAAACCGAGTCTCACCGAGACTGTGCGTTCTGGCCAGGGTCACATAGCTAGCAAGTGTCCGAAGTGGAATTTGAATTCAGGGCTTTCGGATTCCAAGGCCGACGCACGTAGTCACCGTCCGTCCCAGCTGCCCCAAGGAAGCGGGGGCGCATGGAGAAGGCGGGAGGGACAATCGTGAAACAAGTCCGGGATAAAGAAGCCAAGTCCCGACTGTGGAAGGCTGTAAAGAACTGGCAGCTAAGGAGGTGTCCGTCGGGTGCGGGCAGCCAAACCATTATGGAAATGAAACCAAATATCGCTGTGCTCTGAGATGATGCGAGGGATGGTGTCGGAGAGACCTGGGAAAGCTTTGAAGTGCACAGAGCAGAGCGAGCCAGAGCAGAACACTCTGCCCTGTGATCCCAACACGATAAAAAAAGGACGGCTCCGAAGCCTGGAGACTTCCCATCCAGTCCTTCCATGATTCCCCGCGACGAAGCGGGCTGCCCACACCCTGACAGGCAGGGAAGGACAATCCACAGGAGACCCATTTCCAGACGGGGCCAGCTAGGGATTTGTTTTGTTTGGCTGTGAATCTTTGCTGGAAGAATTGTGTGGACTTTTCTTTCTCTCTTTAATGGGATTGGAGGAGGGTAAGAGGGAAAGGAAAACGCTTGTCAATCAAAAAAAAAAATCAAGACATTTGAAAATATCTACTAGACTATTCCCATCATCACCAGCGTAGAGCAGATGAAAGAGAATTGCGCCTGGAGTCCGAGAAGCTCTTCATAGTCTACCTGGGACAAACGCCTGCCTGGAGAACCTTGGGCCCGGCCTCTAACACCCCTCAGTGCGAATTTCCTCAACTTAAAATGAGGAGCCTGACCTCTTAGGGGTCATCCTAAAAAGAAAGCGAGAGGGGGCTCATGGATTTTTGTTACATAACGCCGAGTTTTTCTTGAACAATTCTTGCCACTTGGGTATCAGAGGAATCTTCCAAACCACCTTCAAAATATTTACCCGCTTGAGGTTGGGGCTTCCTGGAATCAGGATCCATCTTTCTTCTAAGAAGTCCCAGAAAAGCCCTGTGGTCTAGTAATGAGAGAAGTAGTAAAGAAAGGAAAGTAATGAATGGAAACCTGCTGAAATGAGGCTTTTAAAGGATTCTTCATGTTTTTCCAAAGAAAATAGAAGGTGGTTCTGTTGTGTTTTGTTGTTATTGGAAGGGAACCACAGAAGTAGATCGCAGAGACAGTTTGGACGAGAAGAGGATCCTTTGATTCACAGCCCCCCAGAGGTAGCCACTGTCCTCACAGATCCTTCCTTTCTCTTTCCAGTTCCCTTACCAGTCATTCCAAATCCTACCAAGACTTCAACCAAAATCTCTTGGACGGAGATTTTATTTCAAAACTGTTGTTTTAACAAATGGCTTCCAGTGAGCTTAAGAAATCTAAATTCTGTCACAGTTACCACAGTTACCCAGTACTTTTTATTCCACACCTCTCAAGAGCAAATAAACAAGGGAAATGTTCTTTTGGAAACGATCAATAGCAATAACTCATGTTTCCAGAGAGCTTCACAGTTTGCAAATTAGCTTGCATATACTCACGGAACCATAAATGGGAGCAAGAAAATACCTCAAGTCATCTAGTCCAATCTTTTCATTGTATGGAACAGAAAGTTGAAATTCAGTGAGGTTGTGACATTATCAAAGCATTATTGGTCCTCTTTTACAGATGGGTAAACTGAGACTAAGGGAGTTCAAGTGATGTGGCTAAAGGTTCGTTGGATGCCTATAAGTGTCAGATATGGGATCTGAACCCTGGCTTACCCAACTTCAAGTCCATTATTTCATCCACTATGCTTTATTTTTTTTCCATTAATGAGAGGCTATTTACTCATCTGGGTCTTCTCAGCAGGTTAACACTAATGACTTCTTAGTCTGCCAGATCTACACTAACTCCTAACAAAACTCCTTGAGTGGGTCAGTGATGTTTTCAATTAAACTCCATTTCTTTCTCATAAGGAATTAGCCATACCCCAATTTTTTTGTTCAGGTTTGCGGTTGTTTGTTTTAGTTTTTTAAATTAACAAACATAAAGTCATAACTGAAAGATTCTACTTGAATAAGATTCATGGCTCAAAAAAAAAACCAAAACCAAATTCAATCCTCTCTTGCGTAGATTGGGGTCATTAGTTTTTACAAAAGAGTAACAAGAACAATAATATTTTAACCCAGCAGCCCTGTAAATTCTTGAAAACCCATTTCAATGAAAGTTTTTAAAGAAAAAGAACCGAAGGCCCAGTTCAAAGTATAGGAAGCACTTCTAGGGTAACGGGAGGAAGGGAAGATGAAACTGCCTCAAGTCTAGGAGAAATCTCTAGTGAAACATAACTAGTTACAACAAGAATAATAACTAGGACTCATATGGAGCTCTGAGGTTTACAAAGTGCTTTTCAAACATTAACTCTTTTTATCCCGGGTGATTGGTGCTATGAACGTTCTCCATATTATTGATGGGGAAACTGAGGCTGAGAAAGATAAGTGTCTGGCTAGGATTCCATGGCTAGTAAATGTGTGGACCTGTATTTTAACCCTATCTCCCTGACTTCAAGTCCAGTTTTTTATCCACTAGTTGCCTCCTTCACCTTTCAGCTAATTTATTCTGATTTGTCTATTTTATCACAGGATTGTTGCAGTGGCACAATAATAACTGCCATTGAGAATATACTTTTTCAGCTAAAGCAAGTTTTCTATGAACTATTTAATTTAGTCCACACATAGTAGCAAGTGCTTTGTTTATTCCTGTTATTCAAATGAGGAAATTGAGATTAAAAGATTGCGTGCTAGCCCAAGGTTCCACTAATAGTTTCAGAGGAAGGATTTGAATCCACATCCTCTGACTTTAGTACTGGAGAGCTGGCCCAAAGTCCTATCGTGTCTCATCTGTGTGAGCTGAGAAGGTCAGTCAATAACCAGTCTTGAACTCCTTGCTCTTGTTGCTTTCATATATTTATATAGAGAACACGTAGCCATTTATCATCCTTTTAATTGCTTCTCAATTTTTTCCATCCAAAGACTTTTAAAAATGAATGCCAGACACTGTTGCCAAGAAATCCCTTCATAAGCTTTAAAGCACTGACACTTGTGAACAATGGTCATTGCCTTGATTGGCAGAGAGAATGGTCTTAAACTAAAATCTACTGACTCATTGTCACCAAGAGGAAGGGAACGAGTATTTATTAAGTGCTTACACTATGCCAGCCCCTTAGACAAGCATTTATGTATATTATTGATGTATGTATATTATGAATATTTGTAATATTATATATTTATGAATATATTCTCTATCCTAGGAAGTAGATACTATTATTACCCCCATTTCATGGCTGAGGGGAAACTGAGAGCTGCCAAAACTGCCAAAGTCCTCACAAGCCATGCTTACTGATTTGATGAGTCTCTTCCAATCACTTCATCAATTTAAAAAGCATGTACATGTCCTGATCATATTTTTATCCTCAATATTCAGAGTCGGTTTTAATCCTTTTAACTGAATCTCATTTTTTTCCTCATCCAAAGATGTTTAAATGAATTCCAGATTCCACTAGACTCTTCTTGTCCTCTACCCATAAATTAGCTTTCCATAGGCAGCCATAGCTGAAAGCCCCATTAGAAAATGCATTCTGGGGAAGTCATTCTTATATATTCTGTGCCAGAAAAGGATTTTTATTTTGTTTTGTTTTCCTGAGACCCTGGAGCTTTGACTCGGGAATTTCTTCGGTTCATAAAACGCGTGTGTTTGTGTATTTATGTTTGCATTGTGTATGTCTTTACAGAATCACAGAATGGGGACCCATTACTCCCAAGGGTATCTGAACACAAATGCTCATCCTATCTGACCAGTCATCAGTCATCCCCATTGGGAAGAACTCAATGGTGTAATGGAAAAGGGAGTGGGGAATTGGGGAGTCAGTCTGGTGACGTAGGTCCAAATCCTAGATCTACCAAATAATTTAAGTGGAATCTTGGACAAATCAATCACCTCTATTCTCTGGACCTCAGCTTCCCCTTTTGCAAAATGAGAGGGTTGGACTTTTAAAGCCATTTCCAACCCTACCATATCTCTAACCCACAGCATTCTGCCTTGAGGTGTTTTTAATTGTTAGGATATTTTTGCTTTCATTGAGCTAAAATCTGCCCCTCTGATCTCTGTGGCTCCAAAGTCTTCTCCCTAGGAACAAGCAAATCCTCATCTATAGAACCATTTTGCCGGGATTTTTTAACACGAGTAGAACACCATTCCCTTCCCCATGATCTTCATCAGACTAGAGATTTCCACTTTCTCCAGCTGGTCCTCATGTGGAATGCTCTAGGGAACCTCCCACAATCGTGATCACCCACCATGGAGCACTATGAGATAATAATGACACATGGGTCCAGTCCCCCCCCCCATTTTTGGCTTCTAGTCCATAGCAATACATCAAACATTTGATATTCCTAAGTCTTGAGCTTGCTGCCATTTCAAAATCTGTGAACAATTCCAATTATTATTATCCCAGACTACACTTACTGGGATGAACTCCAGAAGAAGATACGGATAATTAAAAGTGATCTCTCTTTTAGTATGATATCGTTTCGATGTCTGCAACGTTATCCTCGGGTTCCCAGACAACTTTTTAATTGACGTCTTTGCTCCAAGAAATACTTCCGGTAGACCCCAAACAATTAAGAGATCTGTTTGTAATTAAAAGAGGAGGGGAAATATGGAACAGCTTGCCTTTCACTTATTTTTATTACTTAGGAGAGGTGCTTTTACCCAGCTCTCCAGTTTCCTTCAAGAGGTTTCTCCTAAGTCATTTGGCCCACGATCCCTTGAAAGGAAACATGGCCAGAAACAGAGTGCAGCATTTCAAATAGTATTTGTATAAAATTTCTCCAAGACTATTGAAGGCAGGGCTATTACTGAGCGTGCTATTTCTTCAACCACTTTTCCCAGCACACTCAGGGGTGGTTTTCCCTTTTTTGGTGAGAATCTTGGATTTCTCCTCCCGGTGAGAATGGGTTACAATATGTCCTGAAAATACGAAAACAGAAACTTGTTTATTTTGTTTCTGAAATGCACACCCATGGAGCCAGCAGGAACACTTCCCCAGGATAGTCTATCCTGGCCATATTTGGCTGAGCCCCTTCAGCGCTAGTGGGCACCAACAACTTGAATCGGAGATGGCTTCTTTGTCCAGTCTTGGGATAGATGGAAGGATATCAAGACAAACAAACACCTCCATTCTTCATATTCACAGATGAATCCTAGTGTATCCAGTGCCAAGTTTAAAAAAAGAATGTTCTCTGCAGCACAGTTGATGAAGAAGAGCAAATCAGCTGCCTTTGGTTCTGAGATCCTTGAGTTCAGATTTGACTCAGTTCACTGACGGCCAAACGGGGGTGATAATCAGGGGCACTGGGGCTACAAAAGAAAGCCAAAACCTCCAGGAAGGTGCTCACACCCTAAGGGAAGAACACTAGATGGTGGCTAAGTGAAAGCAAAGTTGTTTAACAAACCCTAGTCTAAATATACAGAGAACTTTTTGCAAAAGATTTGCAAATCCTTAACAGAAATCCATTTGAATTTCACATACCTCTATGAGGGAGGGATGACAACTCTGATCACCCCTACTTACAGGCAAAGGAAATGAAGAGAAGAGACGTGATTTGTCTGGGGTCCCGAAGCAGGATCCAGACCCAGGCACCGAGTAGTTTGCTCCCCATGGCATCCTGCCGCTGAGGGGCATTTACATTCCAGGTGCTCATACGGTTAAGGGATTCCGCACGGTTGGCTGGGATCCTCTCCCCCCGGGGACATGGTCCTCTTTTATGGCCCGGAGCCCCGCCATCCTTCGACACGTGGGTTGGGGAGCAAGGGCATCCTGTGTTCTAGAGACACCAGGAGCTAAAAGGGAGATGACCAAGCCCTGAGAACTTCTGGAATAAGTCAGAGACTTCGAAGGAAGATAGCAGCCGGGAAAATGGAGGAATGGCTGGATTCAAATTCCACCTCTGCCCCTCCCTCTCTGCACCACTTTGGGCACACCTCCCCCTCTATACCCGATGACCTTTAACCTGGAGACGTATCTATGATAACATGCCCAGTTGTGCTGGTTCCTTCCGGCTTGGAATCTCTGGCCTTCTGAAACCGTGGCAAGTTATTGTGCAAAAAATGGCCAAAATAAGAGTCAAAAGGTAGTAAAAATCGTGACTATTAATAGATCTGTAGCTGCAGGGAAGCCGAGAGGCATCTAATCCAACCTCTTCATCTTACAGACAAGGAAACTGAGGCACAAAATGGTTAGCTAGTTTCTCAGGGTCACACAGTCAGAAAGA
The DNA here is from genome assembly GCF_902635505.1 of Sarcophilus harrisii. Lineage (NCBI taxonomy): Eukaryota > Metazoa > Chordata > Mammalia > Dasyuromorphia > Dasyuridae > Sarcophilus > Sarcophilus harrisii. Next base: position 2,013,588 of record NC_045429.1, read on the forward strand.
CTTGAACCCAGATCCAGGGTCCAAGGTTAGCCCCACCCTTTCCCCACCCCACCAGCCCTTCTTAGGGAAGACCTTGGTCAGGGCAAACATAGAAGTTGCCTGTTGGTTGAAGAATGGCTTCCACCTTTTCCATAAGCTATCAACCTCAGGGTCCTGTTACAGGGAGGTGCCCAGGATGTGCTCTTCTCAGAGGCAGCCAACCATTAGACAGCTCCTCCCAGAACTGGGGCTCTAGAACTAGGACCCTAGAACTGGGGCTCTAGAACTGGGACTCTAGAACTGGGGCTCTAGAACAGGGGCTCTAGAATGAGGACTCTAAGTGATCCTGGCATTGCTAATGGTATAACTTTCTGCCCCGGGTCTGACCCAAAGGTGTTTTAGCCTGACTCAGCAGAGAAAACAGGAGAGAAGATGTGATTTAGCTCAGCACTGCTGAGGACTTGTTTCTCTTCACACCTACAGACCAAGAGATATCATCTAGGACTCAGGACACCCGCCCCCTCAGGACATTGGTCCTTGCCCAAGGGGTGCCTGAAACCCTCTCCCTTTTGGCAGAGCAAGTTGTTGTTGGGAACCCAGGTGGTATCTGACAACCAAGTTCCATGGGAACCTACTCACCCTGTTCCTGATGACACATCCTGCTCTAAAGCCTTCGATGGCTCCCATGTAATCACCCAGTCAAACTACATAAGCAAGAACTCAGGACCTTGACCAACCCAGACCTGACCAACTATGGGACAATGGATTCTGAAGGGGAAAACCAGGTTTCAGGCTCAATGGGGCAAGACTACCCTGTCGGGGCCTGTTTCTTCACTTGTAAAATGAAGGGATTGGACTAGATAACTCCTCACTCTCGATCCTATCCTTCCAGCTTGCCAGCCTTGCTTCCTATCCCTTCCCCATTTAAACACTGGCCAAATTGATCTCTCAGGAACCACCAGAAGTCGCTTCGAGCTTTCCCCTGTCTGCACTTTTTGTCCAGCCTAAAGCAAGTTCTCCTGCTTCCCCAATAACAATTTTACTGCTTTTCAAGACCCAACTCAAATCTACCTCTTTGATAAAGTGTTTTCTTAATTCACTTAATTCACACGATTTCTCCCTTGTCCCAGCTCCTCCGGCATTTATCCTCATGGCTCTTAAACAGAGCAAGTTCAGAAAAAATGTCTGTGGAACTGAATTCTATCTCAGAGTGAGAAAACTGTTATGTTCTATTCAAGATTGAACATGAACATGGATTGCTCTCCCAACAAAGGATGATGGGGCCTTTACTTCAGAATTCTGAGGAAGGTCGGCACATTGCCCCTCAAGGGAGGCAAGTCATTTTGCTTGTAGACATCTCTCCTGTTGAGAACTTTGGCCCTCCAAAGGGACATCGATCCAGAAGCTGTCTCTCCACAACAGCCACTGGTTGCTCCCAATTCTGACCTCTGGGTGCCAAAGGGACCAAGATGACTCCTTCTTCCACATGGCGGCCTAAGAATACTGGAAGAGGAGAGGGAGAACCCAGGTGTGGAGTGAAGGCAGGGACTGGTCTGCAACCCCTAAACCCTCCAAATATCTTTATATGCTGACACTAAATAAATTCTAGAGTGTCAGAACTCACAAAAGATAGAGTTCCAGCCCAGGACAACTTCAAAGTTCATTAGGAAAGGTCTGTTGCACCAGTGTGAGAGGGAAGCATAGTCTAGTACCAGCCACCCCAGCACAGTCCCAGCAAACAAGGAGCAGACTTTGGGAGCCACTGAATAACAACAGCTGCTGCCGCTGCTTCTGGAGCTCTCAGCCCACAGATGATAAAGGGGTTGGGCAACTGCTCAAATTATAGGGGTCTGACATGGGATTCTGTTGCTTTGCCCATAAGCATCTAGGGCACCATCCTGAATGGCAGTCATTGGGCAAGGAGGAGTACGAACGCACTAGAGCTCACATCCACAGTGAACCAGGGACCATCCCCACAGTTCCAGAGCAGAAAAGAGTGCTTATGGTCACTCACAGACCAGAGCACAGATCAGGAGAGCAGTAAATACATCTCTCCCTAGGTGATCCCATTGGAAGAACTGAAAACATTCAAGTCACTAGAAGTATCTCTAAAAACAGCTGCATGAAAATCCTGAAGCTTGGAACAGTGCTCCCTCCACTTGGGAAGCAGATCCCAACTTTAACAACGAGTTAAAAGTCAAGCAATAGCCTGGAGAAAATAAGCAAACGACAGGGGAAAAAAAGCTTTCTGAGCAAAGAAAGTTACTATGGTGACAAGGAAGAACAAAACACATACTCAGAAGAAGACAACAAAGTCAAAATCCCTGTGTCGGAAGCCTCCAAGAAAAATATGAATTGATCTCACGTTGTTCAGGAGCTCAAAACGGATTTTAAAAATGAAATAAGAAAGGTGGAGAAAAATTGGAAAGAAAACTGAGAGTGACAAGAGAAAATTACGAAGTAAGAGTCAACAGCTTGATAAAAAAAGGCCGAAAAATATTGAAGAAAATAACACCTTAAAAATCAACCTAAGTCAGATGGAAAAAAAGATATACAAAAATTCACTGAAGAAAAAAACAACTTAAAAAGTAGAATTGACCAAATGGAAAACAATACAAAAACTAACTGAAGAAAATAATTACTCAAAGTTAGAATTTGGCAAGTGAAAGCTAATGGCTTTATGAGACATCAAGAAACAATTATACAAAATGAGAAGAATGAAAAAAAACAGAAAAAGGTGAAATATCACATTGAAAAAGTTGACCTGAAGAGATAATTTAAGAATTATTAAACTATCTGAAAGTCAAGATTTAAAAAAAGAGGTTAGACATCATTTTTCAAGAAATTATCAAGGAAAACTGCCCTGATATTCTAGAACTAGAGTTTAAAATGGAAATTGGAACACTCCACCAATCTCCTACTGAAAGAGATCCCAAAATGACAACTTCCAGGCATATTATAGCCAAATTCCAGACCTCCTTCAAGCAGCAAGGAAAAAAGCCATTCAAATACTGTGATGACACAGTCAGGATAAAACACGATTTAGAAATTTCTACTTTAAAGAATCAGAGGGTTTGGAAAATGATATTTCAGAGGGCAAAGGCACTAAAGTACAACCAAGAATTACCTATCAGCAAAACTAAGTACCATCCTTTAGGAGAAGGGGGGACAAACTTTCAATGAAATAGAACTTCCAAGTATTGCAGATGAAAAGACTAGAGATGAATAGAACATTTGACTTTCAAATGAGAAATGCAAAAGAAATATAAAAAGGTAAACAGGAAAGAGAAATTGTAAAGAATTCAATAGGGTTAAACTTTTTTATTCCTACATAGGAAAATGATAAGAACTTTCTCATTATTAGGGCAGGTGAGAGGAGTATGTATAGACTGAAAGCAGAAATGTGAGTAGAATGTGATGGTATGATTATCTAAAAAAAAAAATTAAGAGATGAAAAGAAAGAATACCTTTGGAGAAAGAGAAAGGAAAGATAAAAGGAGATAAATTATCTGACATAAAAGACCCCTGAAAGAGATTTTACAGTGGCAGAGGAACTGGGGGAAGCAGGGGAAAAAAGAGATAAGATATATATAGAAGGGAGGGCAGTTTGGGGGAGGTAAAACTCAGAAGCAAAACACTTTTGAGAATAAATAAGATAAAGGAAAAACAGATTGAGTTAGATAAATGGGAGAAAATAGGATGGAAGGAAATAAATAGTTGGTAATTGTTAGGGTGAAAAACATTTTTCATTGAGTTTCTCTGATAAAGACTTCATTTCCCAAAAATAAATGTTGGAAGAGTTTCTCATCCAGCCCCAAATCGCCTCTTAATAAAGTCTCAGTAAAATCCAGTAAACAGTTAACCACCAACTGCCTCATGTTCTCTCCATTGCTCTTTTGAACTCTAATTGAAATTAGTGGCACAGTACATAGAATGCTGGGTCTGGAGTCAGAAGAACCAGAGTTCAAATCCAGCCTCTGACACTAGCTGTATGACCCCGTGCCAGTCACTTCACCCTGTTTGCCTCAAATGTAAAATAAGTTAGAGAAAGAAGTAGCAAAACATTCTAGTATCTCTGCCAAGAAAACCCCAAATAGGATCACAGAGAGTCAGACAATAGGATCTATTTCTTCATGCGGATGTCTTAGATTGAAAGCCCACAGAAGTCACATGACAGATAAGTATTTAATGAATAAACATTTGCTGAAGGTACATACACACATATGTCTATGCATGTGTATGCATGTGTGTATATGTATATATCTGTGTCTGTGTGCAAATCCCTTTGTAACTCACTGCATCTAACACAGTAACTATTGGCAAAAGCTTTTTTTCCATTAATTTTTTGATGGTAACCTAATCACAAATACAAACATTTTAAAACACAAAGAGTAAGATGAAACAGACTGCAATTAAAAAAAAAAAAAAACCTATGAGCTCCTGCTATAGACTGTTTTGCTCTAATCTTTTTAATTTAAAAGATTAAAAGTTTAATCTTTTAAATAGATTCACATGTCTCTATACAGACCTAGAGACACGTGAATCTATATAAATATATACATATATATAAATCAATAATCATGCATTTCTTAAGTTGCTACACACACACACACACACACACACACACAATAAGACAGTAGCATCATTCATCTGTGTTCCATTCTATTCTTTTCCATTTGATTCTTTGCACAATTAGATTCAAATTCATGCAAACATTGAATCCTCTGACAAGGTCACAGATATTCAAATTCACACTATTCAAAGTTATAATTATGTAAATTATGGTCACCAGTTCCAGTTCAATGGCAAAATGCAGTGAAAATCAAATAATACAACTGCTTTAGGAGATTTGTTATTTGCACTAATGGGGACCTGGCAACATTGGGAGGAGGGTTTAAAATTTCCAAAAACATTTAAAAATAAAGTTTAACATTCATTTTTTTTCTAAATTTTAAGTTCCAGATTCTAACCCTCCTTCCTGCCTCACGCCCTCCTTGAGAAGGCAAGCAATTTGATATAGGTTATACATGTACAATGATGCAAAACATATTTCTATGTTAGTCATACTGTTAAAAAAAATGCAGACCACCCCCCCCCAAAAAAAATCAAATAAAACATAGTATGTTTTGAACTGCATTCAGACTCTACCAGTTCTTTCTTTTCTGGAAGTGGTTACCATTTTTCATGACAAGTTCTTCAGAGTTTTCTTAGATCTTTATATTGCTAAGAATAGCTAAATCATACTTGATCGTTGTGCAGTATTGCTGTTACTCTGAATAAAGTTGTCCTAGTTCTACTCAGTCACTTTGTATCAGTTCACATAAATCTTTTCTGCTCATCATCCTGTTGGACATTTCTTAAAAGACAATAACATTCCTCAAAATGATATAACACCATTTGTGCAGTCGTTCCCCAATTAAAGGGCATCCCTTCAATTTCCAATTTTTCCACCACAAAAGAGCTGCTAAAAATATTTTGGGAGGTCCTTTTCCTTTTTATAGATCTGTTTGGAATACAGACCTAGTCATGTTATTGCTTGATCACTGCTTTGTGATCCTTTGAACATGGGTTCCAAATTGCTCTTAGTATGGTTGGATTACTTCATAATTCTACCAACAATTCATTAATGTTCCAATTCTCCCACATGCTTTCCAACATTTATCACTTTCCTTTTTTATGATATTGCTCAGTTTGATAGGTATGGAGTAGTATTTGAGTTATTGTAATAGGCATTTCCATAATCAAAAGTCATTTAAAGCATTTTTCATATGACTTTAGTAGTTTTGATTTCATCTGAAAACTTCATATTCATGTCTTTGACCATTAATTAATTAAAAATGGCTTGTATCCTTATAAAATTTGATTCTCTAAATATTTGAGAAATAAAGCCTTTATCAAAGATACTTGATGTAATTTTCTTCTCAATTTCCTTTATCTTGGCTACATTAGTTTTGCTTTTCCAAAAATTTTTACATTCAATGCTATCAAAATTATTCATTTTATATACTTATTTTGTATTTACTTTATACTTTAACATATTTACCATGTATTGGTCATCCTGCCATCTAGGGAAGGGCATGGAGGAAAGGAGGGGGAAAATTGTAACGAAAGGTTTGGCAACTGTCAATGCTGTAAAATTACCCAACTTGTAAATAAAAAGCTATTAAAATTTTTTTTAAATTATCCATTTTATATCCTGTAATGATCTTTATATCTTGTTTGGTCATAAACTCTTCCCTTACCCATAGATTTGACAAGGAAACTATGCCATGCTCCTCTACCCTTTATGTCTAAATCATGTAGCATTTTTACCTTATCTTTGTATACAGTGTGGAATGTTGGTCTATATCTAGTTTCTCCCAAACTGCTTTTAAGAGGTTTTGTAAATAGTGATTCCTTGTCCCAAAAGTTTGGATCTTTGCATTTATTAAACACTAAATTACCGTGGTCATTTCCTAGTACTTATTATGTACCTAATTTATTTCATTGATCTACCATTCTATCTCTTAGTACCAGATTGCTTTGATAATTACCACTTTCTAATAGAATTTGAAATTTGGTACTGTTAGGCAATCTTCCTTCACTCTTTTTTCATTGATTTCCTTAACATTTTTTATCTTTTTTTTTCTTCCAGATAAATTTTGCTATTCTTTGGTTGAGTAAAATAAATTGAGGTAGATTGTCTTTTTTATTATATTGACTCAGTCTTACCCATAAGCAATTAGTATTTTCCCAGTTGTTCACATCCGACTTTTTTCATGTGACAAGCGTTTTGTAATTGTGTTTTGGGGTTTGTCTTAGCGGTAGCATCCCGAATATTTTATATTATCTACAGTTATTTTTAATGGATCCTGTTGCTAATCTCTTCCAACTGGACTTTGTGGGCAATATAGAGAAATATTGATGATTTTATATGAGTATGTTTTATATCTGATAATTCTGCTAAAATTGTTATTTGTCTCAATTTGTTTTTAATTGATTCTCTAGGATTCTCTAAGTACGCCATCATATACACAAATAGTGGTAGTTTTGTTTCCTCATTACTTGTTCTAGTTTCTTCAATTTCTTTTTCTTTATTTATTGCTCTAACTAGCATTTGAAGTACAATATTAAATAATAGTAATGCTAATGAGCATTCTTGCTTCATCTCTGACCTAACTGGGAAGGATTCTAGAGTAACGCCAATTTATTCCTCTTCATTCTAGTGTTTTTAAAAGGAATGAGTGTTATATTTTGTCAAAAGTTTTTTCCACAATCTATTGAGATCATAGGATTTTTGGTTAGTTTTCTTATTTATATAGTGAATTAGGCTGGTAGTTTTCCTAATTAAATAACCCAATTTAGAAAAAGAAATTAAAAAAAGCAGTTTTCCTAATTTATCCTCTACTTCTCTTATTTGATTTTTAAAAATATTTTTTAAGCTATTCCAAGAATTTTGGGGGGGGAGCACTTGATGCTTTGCACATAGTGATTGTCTCTGACTGTGTTTTGATCCTCCCTTATCATCATAGTTACTTTTTATGGTCAGGTCTCTTTTTTTGTTTTTTGCTCATTTTTTTCAGCCTATTTCTTGAATATTTTGACAAATGTTTGAATATATAAACACATGTAAATATATATACATATATCTATATTCACACTATATTTCATATAATTATATGTATGTTAATATTTATACATACATATTTCATATTATATACATATATTAATATTTATACATACGCAGCTCATTGATCGCACATATGTTGCTATTTGTGCGTTTCATGTGATTATATACACATGTGTTGGTATTTGTATTTATGTATTGCACATGATTATATACACATATACTGGTATTTATCATAGGTACATATTTCATATAATTATATACAAATGTATTGATTTTCTTATGCACATATTCCCTATAATTATGCACATGTTTATATACATACATACTTCATAGTCATACACAAACATATTCATACACGTGTGGAGATAGTTCATCTGTTTTACATACATGGTCATGGGTTTACATGTGTACGCATGTATTCGTGCATGGATGTGAAATCTCGTGAGGTGTCCCTTTTCACAATACTTCTTCTTCCAGACGGGGACAGCCGCATGCCAGTGCTATCTTGGGGATCCCTTTCAGGGATGCTTAGACCGGGATGGCCCCCAGTCCCCCTCGGTCCTCGCAGACCATCATTCCCCGATGTGAGATGGGGCTTCCTCCCTGCGTAGTTCCAGCGCACCATGATCTCCCCTCTGCCTGCAGAGTCCCCCGTGTTGGGTTCTGATAATCACCTGTAGCCACCAGACCGTCAGTTCCCTCAGGATCTCGCCATTTTGCCTTAATGTCGGGAATGTGCCCAGGGGCTCGGGAAGGCCTTCGCAGAACGCCCCCCGGGCCGGCAGAGGCGGAGGAGTCGAGCAGCTCCAAACGGAAAGCTGTGGGGGCCATGAGCAGGAGAATCTGAGCGGAGGGTTCTGGAAGGGAGCCAAGCCCGGGGCTAGCTGGGGCTTCCGGGCTGGCAGCTGCCGGGGGAGGCAGGGAGCTGGCTGGGCCGGGAGAGCATATGGCTGGGGGGCGGCTGGGGAGCTCGCGAGCCAGGGACGAGATGGGGAAGCTCCGAGACGCTGGCAGCAGACACTGAGGCTGGAGAGATGAGGTAGGGGAGACTTGAACCCAGATCTTCCTGTCCCTTAGACCAGCTCGCAGTGCGACGCCTCCCTCTTGGTCTCCCGTGTATATACTTTATATCTGGGAGCTAGGTCGTAAGCCCCTCTTCTCTCTCCTCCCCCCCCCCCACCAGAATGCCCTTAGCACCTTAAAGGCAGGAACACTTTGTTTCTTTTTTGGTGCTCCCAGCACCAAGTCCCTCATACGTAGCCAACACCTAACGAATGGTTGTTGGGACAGGAGGGGGAGGAAGAAAGGAGAGAAAGAGGCAAAAGGAGGAAAAACGAAGGAGGAGGGGAAAGTCAAGGGGAGGGAGAGACAAAAGGAAGAGGGGAAAGTCAGAGGGGGAGGGCAAGTCAAGGGGAAGGGGAAAGTCAAGGGGGAAGGGAAAACTGAAAGGAGAAAGGAAGCATTTGATGACAAACTAAGAAGGTAAAATTTAATCAGGTTAAATACAAAAGTCCACACTTGGGTTCCACAAACCAGACTTGCAGCTAGAGGGCTCGCCAACTGTTCCTGTAGAAAATTTCTGGGTGTTCTAACCAGCCTTGGAGCTGTATTCCGGGCCAGAGTTCAAGCTAGCATAGAGAGAAGGCGGGAAGTCAGAATGAGGGAAGCCAGACCTCTGGCACCTCCATACTGTGGGACAGGATCAACAGGAGCCCCAGTGCACCCAGAAAGGGACAACTGAGATGGGGAAAGGGTTCTGTGGCTCCATGCCAGAGGGAAAAGGAGCTGGGAAGGTCCAGCCTGAAAAGAAGGCTTGGGGAAGCCATGACACCCGCTTCACCTGCTGACAGCTTGTCACATGGAAAAGGGACTGGCTTGTTGTGTTAGTCTTGGGGACAGAACTGAGAGAAATGGGTGTAAATTGTGGAGAATCAAATTTATGCCTGAGCTGAGAGAAAATGACAGTCGTCCCAGAGAGGAAGCAACTGCCCCAGACGCTGATAGAGGCCCCCCTGGTGGGCGTCATCATTCCCTGGCACCGAAGGGTCACTTGTCAGGTGCGTGAGGGGCACTCGCCTGGCCGGCCTCCCAGATCCCCTCCCCTGCACCACATGCTACGGTTCCATCATCAGAGCGAGCCTGCATTGGGTTTCTGTGTTTAGCGGGAAGGGCGGCCATAACTCACGCAGCAGGTATGCTCAAGTGGTTACAGAAATCAGGAAAAGCTGTTTTTCCAGCTGCCTTATTTTAATCGTGAGGTTTTAAAAATTGTGCTAAGTATATGTTTATAATCAGTCTTTGTGACTGATAAAAACAAGCTCTGCTTTGTTAGTATCTGTTTCTCATGGTTGCTCCTGACCTTCTGGCCCAACCAGAGGATGTATTTTAGCCTCATCACAGGCTTTTTTCTAGGTTTTCTTTCTTTTTCATCTTTATTATTAAGAACAAATGCATCCTGATAAATCTCCCTGTCTTGCCCAACAACAGGCAAATTCAGGAGAGATTTTTAGATCAATTGTATGTTCAGCTATAAGGAAATTCTCTCAGGCACTCGTCCTATTTCGAAATGTTAAGCTGGATATAAAAATCACGGATTCCTCCGAGTGGCAAGGTAATACTTGGGCGAGTCTTCCCTTCTTTGCCAGGGATCCAGCAGCAGCGGGTAGGACAAACGTCCCAAGATAGGAATATGAAAATGTTGACTTCCTTCTTCCTGAATTGGTTGACATTTTAATTAATCCTTGTCAGCATTCTGTTTATTTTCAGACATCCACATAGAGGTGATAATTGAAGTCCCAGGAGTAGATGACAGACAACAAAATACAAACACACACACCCCCACAAGTACTGAGAGAAGGATAGGGGAAAGAGAAATAGGTGAGAGACAGACAGAGACAAACAAAGACAGAGAGAAGAGACAGAGAGACAGAGACAAGGAGAACGCATCTCAATATGGAAAGAGCCAATACCTCTATGCTCCCTCATTCATTCCACAGCTCTTACTCCTATGAAATCCTCCCACGGTTACCTTAAGCTCCCTATGTCCCCTCTGGACAGTGATCCTTTTTCCTGTAGCCTTTCACTGACTCCTCATGGCGTAGTCCACACCCCTATCCACAAAGCGGATGTATGTTTGTGTGGTCTACCCAAGATTTCAAAGAAAGTAGGATCCCCTGCCCTTAATTCAGAGAACTGAGAAAATGTAGTCCCCTCTTTACCAGAGAGGCAGAGAACTGGGAACCTTGAATTGAATATTGCATGGATCTAGTTGATTAGTTTGGAGGGATCCCTTTTGGATCTTTTATCCTGGGTTATCATGACCCCCAGCTCCCCTACAGATATCCCTGGTGGTCTCTCCCTGCTCAGTTCTTAGCCCACCTCCTGTTGGAGGCTTATTCTGTTCTTCCTGGCATTAGAGCAGTCCCCCCGCCCTGATGTTTTCTTCAGTCTCCTCTGCAGTAGCCATTCATTCATTCATTCTTCTTCATCTTCCTCCTTAGAATGGGAGCTGGTTGAGGACAGGGCTCTCCTGCCTTTCCTCACATCCCAGTTGCTCAGCACAACATCTGATCTATAGCAAATGCTTTCAAAGAAATCAATTCTTGTCTGTTGGTTGATTGAATGATACTCAATGTGTGGGAAGGGACAGTTTGGAAATTAACATGATATCACTAAAAATAAGAGTTTTTCAAAGAAAGAAGGGACCCGTCTACATGTTCCTAAATCGACTTTGTGATTCCCACTGCAATAGTAAAAAAGTAGGCTCCCTTCAATGGAAAACAACTGAACAAATCAGGCAGTATTTATGTAATGGAAGATTACTGTGAAGAATATAAGGAATTGAAAGAAGAGAGGGGAGATGTGAGGGGAAGAGAGCAGAGCCAGGAGAATGATGCACCCCGAACCTCCCAAGTAGCAACTGCTCCCGTGGACCTTGGTGCTTCCATATCCTGCAGATTCGAGGCATTCCTGCCTGCCTGACCTGTATGGTTCTGAGTCTTCCTGACCCCATTGGAGAATGTGGTTTATTCATTGGTCCTCTCCCAGCACATGACTTCTCATCTCTCTTTTTTTAATCCTCCATTTCTCTGGTGACCTACTTTTCAAGTTCCACACAACAGCTACAACCATATAAATGAAAGCCGCACCAAAAGTCATAAGAATTAGATCATGTGCGAGATTCATCTCATTTACAGAAAAGTAATAGTGAAATAGGCTTCGGTCCTGTTAGCAGAGGTGATGAGGTGGGATACAGATTAGTTCATACATGTGTTGGTCTTTGATTCTGCTAAATCTGTGGGCTGAGGTTGTTCTTGTTTAATCTTTTTCTTTATAAGAGCAAGTTCTGTGAAGCGGTTCTTGGGAAGTAGCAAAAAGCACCCAGAAAACATTTTAAATAAGTCAAATTAAAGGGAAGAGGGTAGAACAGATCTTGGTTATTTACCTTCCAGTCAGGGAGAAGAGCCTGTCACCAGGTATTAAGTTACAAGGAAAAGCGAAAGATAATTTCCCTAAGGAAAATTCATGCTGGGCCAGTGCCAGTCAGGGCACAGGGGAGTGATGGTTAAAAGAATATTGGTTAAAAGATGCCGGACTTTCAATCTGGACAGTGTCTGCCTGTGGCTCCCATGCCCCTCCTCACTCTGGGGTCTCAGGACGCTCTCCCTTCTGGTCAGATTGGCTCTGTAACCATGCCCTGTGCTCAGTATCCCCTCTCCCCGTGTCTTGGCACAAGTGATCAGACCCACATGGAGACCACCCTCTGTCTTGCTGTAGACATGGGAGAATCCCTGGTCTCCTTGCCTAGCTCCATTCTCCAAGAGCCTCTTCTCACCACATAGGACTTTCTATACTTGTGTTTAGTCATCAGGATACTGGACATGCTCCCACTCCCCCCCCCAGAATGTAAATCCTCCAGTAGGGATTGTGTCCTTTTTGTCTTTCCGTACCCACCTGCAGAAAGGTGTGTGATCCACACTCAAGTTTGTGGATCTGAACAAAGGCAGAGAGAATTTGGAAGGCCCCTGTGAGCAGAAACAGCTCATTCTTCTTGCTTTCCCCTGGCTTTCCCCTCCCCCTATTTATTTATAAAAGTGCTCCAGTCTCCTTAACCCTAGAAGAAGCTTTCTCTTAGTTCAACACGTGATCAGTCATGATACTGTCTCTCACCTCCCCTTTACCGCTAACTCCTGGACCAAGCTGTTTCCACCTCAGTTCCATCACTCCCTCAACTTTCTATTGAATCTTCAGTCCCTACAACGAGCTCCTGCCCTCACCAGCCCATTGAAACTCTTGCTCCATTTAGCAGCTGAGACTTGAAGGAAGCCAGAAGGCAGAAATGTGGAGAGAGAGGGTTCCAGTGGAGATGGCCACAGTGGGGAGCCAGAATGTGAGTGTGCAAGGAACAAGAAGAGACCAACATAGCTAGATCCCAGGAAAGGTGGAAGGCTTAGGTGCGAAGACTGGAAAAGTAGGAAGGAGCCAAGGGAAGAAAAACTTTAAAAAGCAAACTCAGGGGTTACATTGGCCCCTGAAGGGAATAGGGAGGTTGATATGGTCAGACTCGTGTTTTAGGAAGATTAATTGGTCAGCTAATTGGAGGATAGACTGGGGAGAAACTCAAGGTGAGCAGACCCTCTTCCCCCAGCAGCTATTGCTGTAATCCAGGGGCGAGATGGTGAGGGCCTGCACCTGGGTGGGGGCAGCATCCGAGAAGAGAAGGAGGCATATTGGAAAGAAAAGGAGTTATATAAGAATGAGGAGAGGGCATGTAAGAGAGAGAAAGAGGTGTACAGGAGGGAGAGAGAATGCAGCTCAGATGTGGGGTTCTCTGAGCTTCCTTCACCCCACCCTCAATGCCCCCCCTTCCACACCTGTCCTCTTCTAGGGCCAGGTGAATTCTACCGTGCCCCCTAAGGAAATAGGGATATAAATGCAAATGAATGAATGAGAATATAATCCTCTCTGACTTGCAAATGGCTTCCTAACCTGAGCCCTCCCTAGTCTTTTGCTCAAAGCTCTGGTTATTGGAAGGTTCTCCCCAGGTGGCATCTCATCACAGCAGGCACTCTCACATGACTGGCAAAATGTGGGCTGTTACCTGGTGTAATTGCATTCTGGAGCAACACGCCTTAGATGTGCTTCCGGCCATGTGAAATGTCATCTCTAGTGGCAGGGAATCAATAGCTGCTAATTAAACTTTATTTCCAAAGAATGGGCATTTAACAATTTAACACAGTGCCCCATCACTACAGGAACTGATACCATCTTCACATCAAATGAAAACAATGATTGGGGACTTCTTGGCTCTTTGTTTTCCTGGTTTTTGTTTTTTTCCCCTAATTAGAGTTTAAATAAATTGGGAGGCAGACTATTTCATATTTATCTAATAAGTTTTGGAGCACAATGAGTTCTAGGCTACCAATACAGAAAGCAAAGAGTTCCTATCTCTGCTATGGGAATGACCCATAAACACAGGGATGTACTTAGTTATTTAAGAGCACTGACTGTTCAGGTCAGGAAAGGGTTCCCATACACAATACCATAAGAGCCTTGAATGAAGTGAAAGCTCTAAGAAGCAGAAGCTCTAAGGCGTGGGGGCCACTCAAAGAGAGGACCAGGAGCCTTAACCAGAGTTGGGAGGTGGAAGGGGGAATGTCATATCCAAGGAATGGCAAAAAGGAAAGACTGACTGAAATGGAGAGTTCCTAGGGTGAGGCTTGGGAGTCCTAGAAAGTCCTCCAGACCTTTGGATGGAGATCCTCATCAAGCACCAAAGCTGAGCTCCCATATTCACTAATTAATCTTCCCAGTCCTAACAGGCAACCGTGCTACAGAGCAGCCCTGCAAAGGCTTGTCCTTTCTGGGAAGAGGAGACGGCTCATGGGACATCAAGGGCACCATTAGTTCACTTGACATTCTTTCCTTAGGCACTGATGTTCCCAGAAGCTTAAAAAAATTCTCTGCAATTTAGCCAGCTTCAGGATCATTTTTCAATTGACCTAAAAAGACAGGTGCTGATGTCTGATAAAAAAGAGATTCAATTTTAATAAAGTATGCTCTCACCCGCCCGAAGAAATCGTTTTCTATTACACTTTCCCGGGGAATTCCACTTTCCTATCCTTGCCCTTTAGAGATCAACATTTTAATTCATAAAACTTGATTAGAATCTGTTTTTAGGGTTGGAAAGCGAGTAAGCTCTTCCTGCAGAGCTGTGACGGACAGCTCTGCCTTTTCCATTTTCAGAGGATCATAGATTTAAAGTTGGAGGGGGCCTTAGAAACCATGTAGTCAAACCCGTCAGCTCAAAGATGGTAGGGGGGAGGGGAACTTCCTCAAGAAAGCTCAACAACTGGCCTTTACGGAGCACTTTGTGGCTAGAAAGTATTTTATATTTGGTTTCTTATTTATTCCTCACAACCCTGGGATGTAGGTGTTATTTATTACCATCCCTATTGTACAGAGGAGGAAACTGAGGCAGGCAGAGTTTGCACTTCCTACCCATGCGACCTTAGGCCAGTGGTTTAATGTCCCTGGCCCACCAGGCCCTCCCCTGTGACGCTTTGCCCTGGTAGGGCCAGCGTGGCTCCCATGGGGGGGTTACCATCCCGGGTGGAGCCCCCCATGAATATTCAAAGTGCTGCAAGGAGCCTGTTCTCAGCAAAGAGAGCCCGGTCCTTTTGTCTTTCCCAATAACTTCTCCCTAATTAAAACCACCGGAAGCCCTGCAGAGGGCCATGTGCTGCCTGCCACCGGCAGCTGCTCTCCATCACACACAAGGAAAGAAAACAATTTGTAGCTTACCCGGATTTCGGCTTCTTCGAAGCAAACTTAATAAGATCCCTGAAGGGATTCAAATGCAAAATGATCTGCCTGGAGACCCTGTATCTTTAAAAATACAGCTGGCTGCCAGATCTGGTTAGCACGGCTCCCACCATCTCCACGCTGGGCAGGCGCGACCGGCCTTCGCCGCCGCCTCCTCCTCGCAGGCATTTTATCCACACTGACGTACCAGCTTTGACAGTCCGCTTTCTAATCACTGGCTCGGTGACATCAGTAGGGCTGCCTGATTATGCTGCTATTGCAAATGGTAGTGCTGATTCAGCCCAGGTCGGAATCTGATCCCGAGAAGGAAACGCCATGACATGACAACTAGGGACTACTGGGGCACAGAAGGGCTTGGAGCTACTTGGGACACAGAATGGCCAGGGCCCCCCACCCTGGACGCAGAATGGCCGGGGGCCACCCATGGTGGGGGCAGAACTGCCGGGGCCACCCATGGGGGGGTGCAGAACGGCCAGGAGCCCCCCACCGGGGCACAGAAAGGCTAGGGAGTACCTGGGATGCAGAACGGCTGCTCCAGGCCCTGTCTCCCAGAAGCCCTTTGATGTTTAAAAATGCCACATCAGCATTTTATTGCTCTCTGTCCATCCCCATCACCATTTATTAAGCTTCTGCTTTGTGCCAGGCGATGTGCCAAAGGCCCCTGGGAGAGACGCCCCCGGGAAAGGCGGGGCAGCTCCCAAAAGCCGTGGGCTGGTGCGCTGAGCTGGGATCACCGGTTATTTGTTGAGACTTTGGTGAGGATCCTCCCAGAGCCACAGGAAGACAGGAGTTTGACTTCCAACAGAGGAGATGCAGTTCTCATTGTCATACAAGTCATTGCTTCCTATCTCATCGATACCATTGTTGCCCTTTGGTCTTTGCTCCACGTGAAGCCACGAAATCTGGGGGAAGAAACTACGAGGAGGAGAATCTTTTTAAGCCTTTAAAGCTTAAAAGGCCTCTTGGGACAAACTGTGGGACAGTAGCTTGGACGGGACCAAAAGGCTAATAATGGCCAACTCTGGAAGGTGAATTTCCTGTCAGGGAAGGGCGGAGAACGGGGCTATTCGGAGGGAAGGGACACACAAGGAGAAGACCAGGGAGGTCACATGTCAACAATGGGTGCAGCCAGGCATGGAACGGGACAAGAGGGAGCCATGACACCCGATGTCCTGCTATCTCCCTCCCACCCCCACTATGGGAGCCTCATTCTGGGGCTGGCCTGAACTAGGAGGAGGTGATTACTGAACAAGGAGAGAGATGATGGCTGGGCGGGAAGGGGAGAGGGGGAAGGGGAGGAACCCCACTAAACGTGCTCAGCCGTGTGGCTTGTGTGACCTTCACCAAACTCCATCAACAATCGAGGCTTGAATTTCCCGACTGAAATAAAGAGTCGCCCCCCAGGTCCCTTCCTGTCCAGGATTCCATGACCCGGCGGGTCCAGAGGCAGCCGCCCTGTCTCCTCCTTCCCCATCCCCACTGCCCTCCAGCAATCCTCCACCAGTCGCCCCTCCCCCAGACATGAAGCAGCTGTCAGGAACATTCCATAGCTCCGGACAGAGCCCGAATTGTAAAAGTTGCTGCTTTCCTAAGCCGGCATCACGTGGTGCAGACCGCAGTAAACAGGATGATTCTGGGACTCAAATACAAAAGGTTGAACCATAAAATAAATGAAAAGAAAACAAGATGAAATCTTTTTGACAACTCTGACTAGGGGGAGAATTCTCAACTAACGGGGGATAGAGAGGCTCATAAAAGATAAAAAAGACAATTTCGACTGCATTAAATTTTAAAAGCTTTTCCAGGAATAAAATCAATGAAGACAGAATTAGAAGAAAAACTACAGAATGGGAAAATATTTGCATCAAATAGCAGTGGCAAATGCCTGGGATAGCCAGCATGTATAGGAAATTGCCGGAAATATATAAACCAGGCAGGAGTCATTCCTCAATAAAGAAGTGGTCAAAGGATAGGAATAAACAGTTTCCAAAAGAAGTCACAAAATAGCAGTGACGAGAGAGAAATTTGCTCAAAATCCACGATTTTAGGAGAAATGTGAATTAAAATAATTCGGAGGTTTGTGTCACCCCATGTGTGCTGAAAAGCAGTCGGATCCACCCGTCCTGTGGATGGAGCTATGAATGCTCCAATAAATCCAATAATCACAAGTCGGAGCAAGTGCAAGAAAGTGACCAAATTTCACATAACTTCTGATCCAGTGGTTCTACCCTAGCATGTACTTGAAGGAAATCAAAGCCAGAAACCAAGGCCAGTGTACACCAAAGCATTCATAGCAACCCCTCTTGGGGACAGCAAAGAGCTTGAGAAAAGGTAAGTGATTGTGCATTAACTAGTTGCTGGGGAGGAAAGGGTCATGGTTTAGAAGATGCAATTGATTTTGCTGTAAGAAGGGATGAAGGGGGAAAGTTAGAGAAATATGGGAAGATTTGCAGGATTTGATACAGAGTAATTCGTACAATCAAAATAACAATACAGACTCAAGGTCTCAAGGTGGATACTGAAGCACAATAACGAGTTTCACTAGATGTTCTATAAAGTTTGAGATATCATGTTTATTGCAGTTAAATATATAAATTAGATTGCTTAATAACAATGTTACCAATTCATGTAGAATGATGAATATAATGTTCCCATCATAAATAAAACTTGCCTCTTTTATATACACACTAACCTCAAAAATCCGCAGACCTTGAATTCTTAGAGAACTCAATGATTGCTGTTATTGAAGGGAAGCTCTGGATGTATGGCTATTCCAGTTCTCCCCTAGTGTTGGAAAATTAAATATCAAAATTAAAAATTAATTGTGTCATTATTCTTCATGAAAAATCGTATTATACATTAATAGTCCCGCTTTCCCATAGTCCCTCCAACATTTGTCATTTTTCTTTCTTTGTCATCTTTGACAATTTAATAGGTATAATGAAGAACCTCAGATTTGCTTTAATGAGAATTTCTGTAATTATTAGTGGTTTAAAGCATTTTATATGAGTATTAATGGCTTGGTTTTCCCTTTTTGAAACGTGTCTACTCATTTGATCATTAATAGACTGGGGAATGAATTTTATTCTTATAAATTTGAATCAGTTCTTTCTATATATCTTGAAAATGTAACCTTTATCAAAGAAACTTGCTGCAAAGATCTTTTCTCTCAGTTAATCGTTTCTTTTTAAGTTTTAGTTGCATTGATTTGGTTTAGGCAAAAACCAAAACTTTTAACTTTATATAATCAAAATTCTCCATTTTACCTCCTTTGAACCTGCCTTTTTGTTTGATCACGAATTCTTTCCTTAGCTATAGATCTGGCAGGAGATTTCTTCTTTGTTCCTCTTCTTTATTTATGGAATTTCCATAGATCAGACTTCCAGAATTCAAAGAAATTTGGAACTATGACCAAAAAGACAATAAATTGTGCGTATCCTTTGACCCAGAGATATTATTACTAAGTCTATACCCCAAAGAGATCAAAGAAAGAGGGAAAGGATTCATATGGACAAAAATTTGGCAGCTCTTGTAGCAGCTTTTTTTTTTTTTGAAGTGGAAAAAAAACCCCAGGAAACTAAGGGAGTGTCCATCTATTGAGCAATGGATTTAACCAATTGTTGTATATGAATATAATAGAATTGTACCATATCAAAAGAAATGAAGGGGACAGTTTTAGAGAAACCTGGAAAGACTTGAATAAACTTGAAATTGAGTAATAGAACAATTTTTAAATAACAACCTCATTGTAAATATAAGCAAATCAGAAAGACTTAATCAACCCATTCCAGAGGATGAATCGTAAACCATGCTGCCACCTCCTTCTGGGGAGGGGATAGATCCAAGATGCAATTGGAGACACCCATTTGGGACATAGTCGATTCAAGAATTTCCTTTGCTTGTTTCTCTGTATTAGTCATGTGAGGGTTTTTTTTTTCCTTTCTTCCCCCTCAGTCAGTGAGGAAAGGATGGAAGGGAGACAAAATCAGAAAAGGAAACAATAATAGTTACAGAAAAAGAAAATCTGTTGCCCTGAACAAAAGAGAATCGATGGACAATGTCTTTGTAAAAGACACTATGAAGTGCTCCAATAATTCCACTAAGAGCCAATCTCCAACTGACCGACACCCCAGCGATGGCCCTAGGAACAGACAATGAAATTCCACTTCCTTTTATGGCAGAAAGTCTCGGAGACCACTGGTACAGAGCAGTTTTCTTGTGCTTATTTATGCAATTAGCACAAATTCACCTCTCGCCTTTAATTGAAAAAGAATGAAAAGCCAAACCCTTGTAAGAACTGTGCATACCCAAGCAAAGCAGATGCTTGCATTGGCCACACCCAAGGGTCCCCACGAGCCCTACAGCTGGACCTGGAGTGTGTTTCATTGAGTCCTCAGGAACTGTTTGGTCGTGGAGCTAAGTCCTTCAAGATGGTTTATCTTTATGATGTTCTTGTTCTCCCAGCTCTGTTTATCTCACTTTAAATCAGTTCACCCAAACCTTCCCAGGCTGCTCTGCAACCACAGGACAGAGAATTGTGTCCATTGTCAAATAAAGTGACATATTAACATTTAATCAATGCTTGGTGATTGACTGGCAGACCTGAGCAGGGAGAAAGAAAATTAAATCTGGGAGAGAGCCAGGCTTGGAGTTTGGTGAGAGAAAGGACAAGGGGCTAAATGATTCCGACCGAAGGACAAGAAGGATGTCCTTGGGGCGTTTGATGATGGACCGAGGTTGATGATGGACACTCAAAAACAGAGGGCAGGAGGGGACCCAACTGGCTTCCGGCCACCTTCGTACAGGGGCAGAGGCGTACAGAGCCAGGTTTCCATCTTGCATGTCTGCCAGATGAGTGACCCCACCGCTCCCAAGCCAGGCAGCTTCTCTGAATCTTCCTCCATAAACCAGCCACTGGACCAAAGCTGGCCTGAGCAGCCCCAGCTGCTCTTTCTCCTCCAGGAAGGACAGTCTGGAAGCACCAGAGCCCAAGACCTTCTCCCTGTCTTGTTTCCCCAGCCATGGCGGGGAAACTATTCCGAGCATCACCAGGGATGCCAGCCAACCACTGGCCACGTGGCACCCAATAAGTAGCCGGCTGCTGTTGTTGGTCCCTTGTTCTAGGAGGAGACCATAATGTCAGGGAGGGGCTGAGAGGACATGTAAGTACTTGGATATGAGTAGGGGATTGTGCAGAGTCTCGTGCCTCACGCTCCCCTCCAGAACCGGAGGGGTCCTATGGCCAGAGAGAGATCGGAATAACTGGACATGCCCTGGATGCGATGGAGACCAGGAGACCAGGAGACTCCAGAAGGCAGCGTGAGCCCCCAGACTCTGGGCAGCTCTGCCCCCCTTAAGTCGGTTCACTGGCTTGACATGACCCTGCAAGGTCATCGTTCCTCTTTGAAAACAAAGGACAAAGAACTCGACTTCAGGATTCGGAGGAGCTTAAAGACTCAATCCCAGAAGCCCGCCCTTCATCCCCAGTCATGTCTCCCAGCATCCCCCACTTCTATCCAGCCACAGAGCAGGACTAACTGAACCAAGAGAGACAAGAGGGAAATGGAGTTGTTCTGTACATCGATTTCTACTGCGGAGCCGAGGGGCCGATGGGGAAGAGCCAGAGGAGCTTCGAGAAGGGGAGCTCAGGACAGCAGGCCGGCTTCTTCCTTCCGAACTATGTGTAGGTGGCCCTTCTGGGAGGCTTGGGGAGGCCATCTGTCAGAAAAATGGAAATGAATTCTTGGCAATGCCTGTGCAAAGGCAAGGGATGGCTGAGCAATTATTCACTGAATTTAATCTCTGCAGATGCCAAATGCAGATCATTCTCCTCTGTCCCTGCCCCACTTTTCTTCTTCCAGAACTTGCCGGTCCCTGCCTCGGCCTTGAATTTCCAGAGTCTGCCCACATCAGAAGTGGGAAGCTTATGGAAAAGGTCATTTCTTCTGGGCTTGGAGCTTTAAAAAGAAACATCCCCAAAGTCACAGCAAAGGCTAAATGGCCAGAAAACTAAAAAGCCAGAGAGAATTTGGAGGTCATCCATGGGTCCTCATCATAGCATTTTACAGATGGGTAAACTGAGGATCATGTTCCAGAGGTCAGATAAGTGAGGAGAGCAGCAGGATCAGAGTGGGACGTAGATTTTTTAAAGAGTGCCTCCTGTGAGTGACAGACATGGCGACTCTGAAGGACTCTCTCCCTTGCCCTCAGGCTGGCTCCCTAGCTAGCAGACCCCCAACTAAAGCCAACCCAGGGGTGTGCTGGGAAATGTGGAACAACCGGCTGGGGATGGGGAGGGAGAGGGAAAGCGAACTCAAGGCATCTGAAGCCTCGAGAAATTGCACCTGAAGGATGGATGCTCACACCATCCTTTCTGGTATCCAGACAGTGAATAAAACAAGCAGTGATTTGTGGCTGCCCCGATGATTTCCTGGGGTCCCAGGGCTCACACCGCACATTTAACCATGGGCTTCCACCAGCTGCCAGCTCAGCCCCACAGTAATCTGGCTCTCTGCAGGGCCTGCAGCTCCGGTCTCCAATCCAGGCTAGTGGGGGCGAGCAGGCTGTCCTGTTGTACCCTGCAGGTCACAGGGATCCACATCTCACTGAGGCTCTCCCAGAGGGAGGCAACGTCCCAGGCTCCTTCCTCCATTCTGGTGCAAGGAAAATGGTGATTCCTGCTAAGAAAAGAAACAGGAGGTTGGGGCCAGAAGCTCATCCCTCTTCTCTCCTCAGAGAGAGGGGGATTCTGGATCATCTCTCTTTGCTCCCTTAAATATATAGGGAAGCAGTGTTCAGATCCAAACTGAACCTCCCCAACTCTATTCTCCAATAACAAAGGAGAACTCCAAGCTATATAGGGATACTGGGCCAGGTTCATCTCTCTTTGCTCCCTTAAATATCTGGGGAAGCAGCGTTCAGATCCAAACTGTACCCCAAGCTCTATTCTCCAGTAACAGAGGAGACCTCCATCCAAGCTATATATAGCCAAGACGTGACTATCTTTCAGCCAGATTCGATTTCCACAATGAACACACAGCAAACAAACCATTTATCTAAGTTAGTATCAAAATGAAAATCAGAGAAAGCAGACAGTGGCGAGTGTACACCAGACAATACAGAGAGGACGAGTCCTTCCACGGACGCAGTATACTCGCGTTCGTCCAACATGGAGCCTCGGCTCTTCCCCCGGAGAGGCCCCCGAGGTCTCGGCGTGGTAAGCCGGGAATAGGGACAGGATGGAGACACAGCTTCTTCCCCATGACCGTCTCCTCGGGAAGCTGAAAGATGTCTGGAGCAGCGCATCTCCGGGTGGGCACCAGAAGAGACTGGCTCTCTCCTCTCTCGGGCTCCCAGCAGGCCTTGCACGCAGGCAGCATAACAGTAAGAGAGAAGAGCAGAAGGCACATTGAAAGGGAGCAGAGCTAAGGAGCGGGCAGACGGGGAGAGGCGGGCTCGGGGCTGTGATCAGAGGCGCAGGACAGAGCATTTCTGGGCCTTTCCTAAATCAGGAATGTCCGGAATAGTCTGGTCCCCCGGGAGCTCGAGGAGCAGAGCCGAGCTATCCCTCAGCAGCCAGAGGGCTCAGCCCCCTAATTCTACACTGAGGAAGAAACTTGGACCCACTAAGTTTAAGTGTGCAAGGTCACACAGGCAGCACAGGAAGAAAGATTCAGAACAAAAGGGGACCTCACAAACCCTGCAATCCAAGCTCCTCCTTCTGCAGGCAGGGGGAAAATGACTTACCTAGAGATGCACAGCTAGGAAAGGGCCAAGATGCAATTCAAACTCCTCTCACTCCGATTCCAAATCTAGCCCCCTGTCTGCCCTCCCACGCCACTGTAGGTGTACATGAAATGACCATGAGCCCTTGAAAAGACCCAGTGGGCCACTTGTTAGAATGCTCCACTCTGCCTCATCTGTCTCGGGCACCCAGCCCTGGTGCCATGACAAGCAATGATCCAGGAGGAAATATGTTGGTACTAATTCTTCCCAAGTCATAAAAGCTGTGGGCTTGAGTTGGAAGAGACCTTGCAAGCCATTTACAAGTCTAACTACCTGACAGAGATAAGTGACTAGTCCAAGTTCACACAGGAAAGACACTGCAGAGCTGGGATTTGAACCCTCACCTCTGGCCAGTTCTCACAACTCCCAGGCCAATGGAAAAGCACCAAGGAGCAAATCGAACAAGAAAAATGAAATCTCAAAGCAAAAAGGTCGCAACATCTGTTCTCTCACCCTGGAATAGTTTGCACATTTCACATAATCCACCTAATTAACAGAAACAAATGTGAAGCTGGTGACAAAGAATTGCAGAGGAAAGCAGCCAGAGCATCTCTTCAGATCTCCCTCCGACTGCTCTGCACAAGTCCTCAGCAAGAGGCAATAGTTTGCTAACCACACAGCTAATACAAGTAAGAACACATCGTTGTTTTCTTTAGTGGGGGCTATTTTAAGGGGAATTATAGTTTAGTCGCTTCAAAAATCACATCGGGATAAAATAAACAAAATTACGTGGAACAACAACACAATGTAGTTATTGCAGCCCTTCGACATTTTTCAAATATCTAGGAAGAGGCTCCAGCTGTACCCAGGCCCTGGTCAGATTCCATCCGACGGGTTGTGTTTACTTGGACTTTGGAGGAAGGCCTCCGTGCTTTGGAGAGAATCCAGAAGAAGTGACCAAGATTCCCTGGCAGCCAAGTGCCCTTAGCTAGAATGAGGGGAGGGGGCAGGAAGGCTGCACTCGGTACCTCAAATGAACTTATTGGCTCCCATGTTGCTTCCTCCTCAGAACTTCTCGAGGGCAGAGATGCTTTTGTCTTTTCTGTGTGTCCCTAGGCCCTGGTCAGTGTCTGGCTCACAGTAAACACTTCATAAATGCTTTCTGACTTGACACAGTAAGTGTCCAATCAGAGATTGGTCTTGTTTGGCCTGGTCCCACAGGGTAGGAGAGCAGAGAGGCAAAGCTGGGCTGGAAGTAAGGAAGCCCTTCTCCACACCGAGAGCTTTCCCCAGCCATGGACTGACCTGGAAAGGGGGAAGCTTCTTCCCTTTACTGGAGCTCGTCAAAGGAAGGCGGGCTGGCCACTTGGTTGGACATCATAGAGGAGATCCATCTTGGCTACCAGGTGAACCAAATGTTGGCCAAAGCTTGTGAGTCATGGTTCTCCCAAGTTGGAAAGGCTCCGAGTGCGATACATTGATAAAGTCCATATCCCTTGTCCTTACACCAACCCAGCTCAGTGTGGAGAGCCAAGAACAACAATACCGAGAACAACAGCCTAAGATAGGCCGGCTACAGGAGGCTGAAACTCCTCTATGGCAGAATCATACAGGCCCCAAAGAAGGATCTCAGTGAGGAAGCAACATCCGTGTCCACACTGCTCGTAAAGGATCCTAATGCTGGGGGAAACATCCAAATGAAAGCTCTGCTGACCCAGGTCGCTTCCATTCTTCCAGACGTACCAAATGAGGATTTCACAGCTCATAATTAATTTCCAGGGCTCATATCGCCATTAATTTTTAATCAAAACGGAACAGATGCAGGCAAGAGCTGGGGGTTTTTTTCAATGAGCTTGATGAAGATTTTCCTTATTTTCATTTTTAAAAGACGGTTATTCCTATTTGCTCTTCACAGCTAAGATGCTGTGATAGGATGGGCCAGATGCAGTCTGTGATCCTTGCTAATTAACTACAGGTGATGAGGGCCCACTTGTCTATCTTGAACATTTTTGTAAATCCCAGGTTCACAGATAATTAGTTATTGACACAAGTGAGGGATTGGGGACTTTATACACCTTAAGGTGTTACAGTCGGGAGGCGTGTGCTGCTGAAAAGCAATCTTCCCTGCTGCACAAGGTGAATTCTCCACAATCAATTTTGCATCCTTATGCTTATCGGTCTGGGTTTACAGAGGTCCCCGGGGGAACGCGGTTATTCTGTAACGGGGGAGCAACAAAGTACAAGTTCACAGGATTTTCCAACATAAAAACCATCACACGAAAACATGATTCCAACCTGAGTATAAGAAGAGCCCCAGGCAAATGATGCTTTAATTCAACATCCAGCACAGCAAGACGGAAGCAAGGCAATATGGGGGCATTTCCACTTGGGAAAGGATACTACGTGGAAACTGCTTCCATAACTGAGGCAGAAAAGTGCCTGCAGAGGGAGCAGAGATGCTGCCCGGTGGTGGTGGTGGGGTGGTGGGGAACCTTGAGCACATGGTTCGGCAGCTCTGAGCTAGATTGGTTTAGGGGAAAAAAGAAGTCACCATCTCTCATTGATGGACAGATCCAAGCTTTCCTAGTTACTGTGTGACACTGCGCTAGTCACTTGCCCCTTGGCTCCTCGGTTTCCTCCTGTGTGAGACTAAATTATCACTCAGGTCCTTTTTTACTCTAGAATAGACTGTAAGCCTCAGAATATAAAGTATTTCTCTGCTTTTGCCAGTTATTTGAGCTCCATTATTAAAATACTTGTTCCTTGTCTGGTCGACTGCTCCAACACGAGCCGAGTTCACATGATCGTCGATGTTCCCAGCAAAGTTGAGATGAGAGCTCAAGTCTAGGAATTACACACTCCATATGGAGCCCAACGGTTCATGGGAACGCAGTTTCATGGGACGTCGGCTACATCTCAGGACTTCACCGGATGAAAGGGAATTACATTAACTGTCCGGCACACCCTGTCTGCGGTACGGCTCGATCGGACGTGAGCTTGCCAGGACCAGCCTCTCCGGCTGCCAGCTCCCTTTCCTCTAAACGGAAGGCTTCTTAGCTGATGGAACAGGGCACTTGCAGTTCTAAACCTAGGATCACACAGAGAGACATTGCCACCAACTCCGCTGGCATTTCTTACTTTGTAATCAAGATTTATGCTCCCAAGTCCCCTAAAACGCAGGAAAAAAATTCTTTACCATATACCTCTGAAATTATATAATCAAACTTTTAAAGTTGGAAAGGGCCTTGGGGCCTTCATCTCACTTCAATTCAGTCCCACAAACACTCAGCAAACCCGTTTTGATATTCTAGGCACTGTGGCAGAGGCTGGGGCACAAGAGAAAAACAAATCAATTCCTGCCTTCAGGGAGCTTCCATTCTAGTTGGTGACTGTAAAACATGTAAATGATGCCCTGATGCAAAGTAACTGAAGAGAAATTCAAGACGGAGAGTGCGCTTAGACTGGAAAGGGAGAGAGCCTAAAAAGTCCTGTGTCCCCCATTGGGTGAGCCCTGATTTGAAGAAAGCCAGGGATTATCAAAGGTGGAAATGAGGCAGGTGTCCACAAATGGCAGCAACAAGTATTTGGCTGCTGTGCGGCAGGCTCAGCGCTAAAGATACAAAGAAGGGGGAAAGCCAGTGTTCTCAAGGAGCCCAGAGCCTAAAGGCTGATGCGAAGTGGAAACTTAGCTAAAGGCTGGATAAATGGAGATAAACAAAAGAGGGAAGAGCTGGGGGGGAGGGGGAGACAAGGGCAAAGCTCCCAGGAAGTCAGGAACCCGACTGGGAGATGAGTCCAGGCTTGGAGAATCTCAAAATGAACACCCTTGACCACATCTAAGCAAACGGCTCTCAGCCTTGGCTTGAGGATGTCCAGGAAGGGGGCTCACTTCTTCTGGAAGCAGCCCAATCCACTTTGGATAGCTCGGGGCATTTGGAAGTTTTTTCCACCTAGGGAGGGCTTTGAGAAAAACTATGAACTTGAAATGAGGAAAGAGGAAGGAAGGGAGGGAGGGAGGGGGAAAAAGAAAGGAGGGAGGGAGGGAGGGAAGAAAAACTTGGCACTGGCCACTTTGGAGAACATGGGCAGAACCCTTTAACGACTCAGGTCCTCTGTTTTCCCCATCTGTAAAAATGGCAGGATTGGACTAGATTTTCTAGGAGCTCCCGTTCAGCTCTAAATCCAAGATCTTTTGTCTCATGGAACATGTGCAATATTTCCCGGAGCTTCTCCAGTCAGCTCTAAGGGAGCGAGTGGAGCCCAGTCTCCAATAAGGGAAAAATCTGGGCAAACCCAGATAGGCCGGGAAGCACTGCATGGGAGCCTTATTCACAAGGGCCTTCGGGCAAGGACACAGCCCCACCTCCAGCAGGGGAGCCCCGATATTTGAGCGCGGGGATAAACCCGCCTTTCTCCCCAACCTCTCTCCATCAGGTTCTTCCAGCAGTTCCAAGCCACCGCACTGAAAGCAGCTGAGCCCAGTCTCAGACACAGCCCCTCTTGGGTCCTTCCCCACGTGCTCCGTTCCCACCGCAGATGGGGGCACGGCAGAACTGGAGAGAACCCAAGGAGCTTTGAAAGTTCTGACCGCTCGGCCCCACTTGCCCTTCCTCGAACCCAGAACTCTGTTTCTGAGCCCCGCGTTTGCTCTGGCTTGGGCCCCCCTCCCAGAGAGGATCCTCAGGGACTTGGCTTCCCACCTTCCGGTGGCTGGGACTCACCTTCCCATCGGAGACCCCCCCTCTCCTGGAAGGGTCTGTTCTCTCCACTTGGGGTAAGCCCTATGAGGGCAGGGACGGCTTTCGGCTGAACACCACACCTGGGAAATAGGGAGTGCCCCACGAAAACTGAGGGATTGCAGCGTTTTGGGGAGGATCTGTGCATGGGGGCAGGGCTAGCATGAGGTCACGCATTTGATGTTCTGTCTCTTTGACTGGCGCCTTACCCGAGGACCCCCTGGGCCGGCCAGATCGCCCCCTTTATTGTATAGAGGAGGAGAGTGAGACCAGGGAATTATAAAGGCAGGGTCACTGGAGACCTCATGGGCCATCTCCATGTCCTGGAGTCACTCTGGGCAGGAGCAAGCAGGCTTGAGGCAAGAGGCTCTTGCTGGGATGACCAGTCCCAGAGAAAAGAGGGCAGGAGAAGGATGTTCCTCAAAGTGGAACCATGTCAAAGTTGGCTCCAAGCCAACCGGACTGGAACTCGGGGCCTTGAAATGAGAAGCGCCAACAGCGGGAGGTCGCCCCCAGTCTCCATCACTGGTGGTTCTGGCTCCAGCTACATCAGGCCCATGATGTGTCTGGGCTTTGGGAGACCCGAGATCACGGGCCTTGCCAGTTCTCTGGAGGCTCAAAACTTTCTTTCAAAAGCCCCTGGATCTCCTCAGCATCAGCTCATAGAGAGCTCCACTTTTATCTTTGCTGAACTTCAAAAAGTGCTTTTAAAAGCGACTCCCAGGGAAATGGCAAGGATTTCTGCCAGAGCGGGAGGAAAGGTTCAGAATTGTATTTTTGACTAAAAGTTTCTGGTAATTTGGTTCAGCTGCTGTGTTCCAAGTTCATATTGGGTGCAGAGCAGTCCCCTGGGGTTGGGTGGGCAGGAAGCTTCCATAAGGCACAAGCTCTGCCTTTGTGGGCCATGACACAAACCCTCCCTCCCCCCAACTCCAGATCTCCTCCCTCAGAGCTTTAAAATGACACCATGATGTCATCACAGGCCATTGTCATCAGCAGGGAAAAGGACTCCCCACCATGTCACTTTGCAAGTGCCCTTCCCTGCACAGTGCTCCTTTATACAGTGTCGGCTCCCTAGGGGGATGTTAACCTCCCAGCGCAGCCCCATCAGCTCATCGTTTCACCGGCTCAGGATCATGTCTTGCTGCCCTTTGTTTTGTACATTTAAGTTATTTTCGTGGAAGTAACACTAACTGACCAGCAAGCCTGCTTCAGCTCCAAGACCCTCAGATCCCGAGTTCAGGTGCTAACTGCCGGATCCCACGGTATCAATGTTTGTGTCTCCTCTGGATGCTAAACTAAAAGTCCCGTCACTGTCCTGTCAAATTTTGTGAGCGTCTCCTTCCCTCCTTCCACCCAACATTGAGCCCAATACTCTATGCACAGTATGTACTTACTAAATATTTTTGATCAAATAAATAAAATATTCCTCCCCCACCCAGCCTCCTCCCATTCCTGCTCTCCTTGTTCCAGTGAAGATCATTTGCCAGGATCCAGTTGTTTTCATTTGTGACTTTGGTAAATACCCTCCCTCCCTCCAGCCCAGTTCAAGAGTTCTCCAGATCTGTGTCCTGAGTAGACTAAAGAGCAGGTTCCAGCACAACAGAGTCTTAAGTCACTCTGCTCTCGGCCTGGCTTTCTGCTTCCCTTTAGGACTTAGGACTCCAACACTAGAGTCTCAAGTTCCTGACTCCCTCAAAGTTTGCATATGAGCCAATGGCAGCTGAATCCTGTCTGTCCCCACGTGGCCAGTAGGCCCGTGTCTTGGTTTTTGTACTGGCGTTGCTCTTCTATGCTCAAAGCCAGCATAGCTTCCATATCCTATTCCTGCCATCCTCCAGCCTGTCATCTCCGGCTGGTCCTCTGCTTTCACCGATTTGGGATTTTTCTTGCTTTTGGAGCTTTGGTTAATGACAAACTCTTAGTAAGTCAGTCCTGCCGGACTTTCATTGAGGAGCGTCTTGGTAAATGTTTAACATTCTGCTTTCTGAAAGTCTGCATTATTAACATGTTTCCCCATCACTTTCTTAAGTCTAGTTAACCATCAAGACAGTCAGGCTCTGTTTTGTAGCTTTTGCCAATTTCCCAGGGGTAAATGCCCACTGAAAATTTAACTAGCCGTGTCCCAAGGAGATAAGAGCTGGTTCCAGCACAGCCCTGTCCTTGTAGTGTCTTCAAGTCTCTCTGCTCTTAACTTAATCTCTCTGCAAAATCAGACAGGGGATACAATGATGAGAGTTTAAGAGGAGATAGTGTGAGCATGTAGCTTGCATCAAAAGTATCAAGAGGCTAGCAAAGGTCCTCAGAATGTAGTCCTTAGACCTCTGGGGGTCTCAGACCTTTACTCATTCCACAAGATCCAGGCTATTTTCATAATGTTACTAAGACATCACCTATTAGCATACTCTCCCCTTTCCCAACTATATGTCTGTGAAGCTAGATTTTTAAAAATACTTCAATAAAACAATAAATCACAACAGAATGAATGGAGAAGACAGAAGAATCCAGCTGAATTCTTCGAAGACATTAAAGAGATTTTTTAAAATATGTAAAATACCCCTCTTGTCACTAATGTTTTTTTTTTAATTTTGGAAAATGCAGATATCTTTCACAAAATAATATCTATGTTAACATGTAAAGGTTTATTTTTGTTGTTTAAATGAATCAATAAACATTTTTAAATGGTCAGTTTTAATTTTCAATGCAGAAACGTGTGTGTGTGCGCGTGCGCTAAGGGGCTTAGGGCCCCCTTCCAGACAGACAAGCACACAGTGGTAATCTCCATCCCTCCAAAGGTATGTAGGAGTAGAGGTCACCTGGACTGCTGGTGAGCCTTCTTTCCATCTTCTACACTCCCCACCTCTCTCTCTTTCAGACTCTCCAATTTTCTCTCATTTTTTCCCCTCTCATTCTCTATCCTCTCTATTTCTGTTTCTCTCTTCTCTTTTATTTCCCTCTCTTGTGTTATTTTCTCTCTCTCCTTTCCCTTCCTTCTTTTCTCTCTCCTTTCTCTCTACATTTCCCCCTCTTTCTTATCTTTTTTTCTGATTCCTCCTCTCTCCTTATCTCACATAGCTCTTTCCTTCCTCCATTTATCCCACTTTTTCTTACTGGGCTAAAGATGTTGCAATTGCTTACTCATAGTTGCCATTACTTGGAGGTTGGTGGGTTTGGCAGGGATGGGATGATGCGATCTGCTTCTAGACCTGTGTGACTCGTTGCTGGAGGGACTCTAAGATGGCAGAAGTAGAGCCAGAAAAACTGAAGACTCAGTGGATATTTGAAATAGAAACTTGTTCACTCATCCATCTTTATTGACTACAAATCTTGGGGGTAGATTGTGTGCTCTTTGTATTGAGTTTTCCATGCTGGGATGGCCTTTGCTGAAATCTCTTAATCAACAAGCACTTATTAAGGATTCCCTTAGCTCTAGGTATTGCGTTAAATATAAAAGTGAATGAAAAGCTCCTCCTCAAGGAGCTTACATTCCCCCTTTTTTCTCGCTCCTCTTAGCCACAGAAATAAAGTCGAATAAAACATATCAGTAAGTTGTCTCATCGCCATGATGGGGGTTGGTGGCTAGAGGAGAAATTCAATGTACTAGGAAGGGCATGATTAAGACCTATGCAGGGTTTGGAGGGAGGGAATGAGTCAAAAGGCTGCTGTGATCCATTCTTTTGTCATGATAAATCATCGTATTTTATTTTGCCTGTTCCCCAAATCCATTGGATTCCCGATATTCAAGCCCGTGTTTTTGTAAAAGATTGTTTTAAGGTGAGTTAAGGCTATATGCCCCAAACATCTAGTTTAATGAGATTATATGTGTATGTATATATATTATATCTCAACACATCACCTTTATGTTAATTCTGAGCCATATGCCGGTGACATGGGCTCGTTCTTAGATAGGACATGAGTATCTTGCTTCCCAAGACCATTATGAATTCCCTGTAATCAGTCCCTAGGAAAAAGCTGTAAAACCCGTTATGTTATTGTTTGGATGTTTGGTCATTTCCATTCTTTTCTAATGTTGTTCTTATGAAATCCCACGATGTCGGTTTTGCCGATAGTTAGGTTCTTAGAGAACCAGTTAATGATATTAGGCAGCACATACGGTAATGGCCCCAAGAAATAACTGACTAAAATGAAGGAAAGCAAAAAAAAACAATTATGAGCTAGAGATAAGAACTCAAAAAGCAAAACAGTGTCGGACTCGAAGGAGTGGCGATAAATAGCTCTCTCTGCTCCCTTAAAGGCACAGCCTTGTTACAAAACCCTGAGAACTAATGACAGCAGCTTGCCTTTATGGTGTTACAAAAGACGTTTATATTCAACATCCTATTCATTCCTCACAATTACATCACAAGCAATTATTCCAAGGATTATGGTCTCATTTTTCAGAGAAGGAAACCAAAGGTTACAGAGATTAAAAGGTCTACAAGACCCCTCTCCCCCTCAGCAAATGACAAGACCCTAGTCTTCTAGCTACAAGTCTCAAGTGTTTTCTCATTGTGTCCAGTGTGAATTGGTGTTTGTTCAACCAAAATTTAATAAAAAAGGAAAGGTTAGATTTGCTCTTTACTCTATTTAATAAGTCAGGGAACTCAAATGTATTTGAAAAAGATTTTCTTTTAAAATGGCTGAAAGTTTTAAGAATTCTGGTGTTTTTAATAGTATGGAACAACATACGCAAGTTGCTTTCTATAACCAAATGTAGTGTTCAAGTGTGAACACATATACTGGGGGGAGAAGACCCCTCATTCAAAGCTGGACAACTAGGAAGACTGGAAAGCAGTCTGACAGAAATTCATTTTAGACCAGTATTATGCCAGAAACCAGAGTAAGTTCCAAGTGGATAAGTGACCTGAATATAAAACAGCACATGATCTCTTCTCCAGGCCCCCACCTCCACCACCCCAAAAATAGAGAGCAGACAAAGGAGGTACCTTTCATGACAGTAGCTGGGAATGAAGGGGGGATTCTTAAACCGACCAAAAAATAGGTGGTCACAAAAGACAAGCTAGATCACTTAATGTTCACAAAATTGAAAAGCATTTTTGCACGAACAAAATGCAGATGGAATAAAAAAAGAAACTGCTGAATAGGAAAAAATATCTTTGTACCAAATACTTCTGATGAAGGTTAATGGCCAAGCTGTCCTTCAGCAAGTCCTGCTCTGATGTCTCATTACGGCAGCTAGCTTCTCAAAGGCTCCTTCGGTGCACCATGAACTCTGACAGATCCTTCCATGCTGAAAAAATAGTCCCAACAATAAACCAAGACTGCTCTTTGAGGACCAACCTAGCAAAAGGGCCCGTCACCAGTGGGCTGGACACTTGTTCTTGAGTCTTTTGCAACTCATGAAACAAAGAAAAGTACCCAATGGCCCTGGATGTACTAGGGAAAGAAAGCTCTTGTTTTCATGGTGATGGTGGTAAAGAGGCTGGAGGGGGGGTAGAAAGTGTGAAGAATCCCACACTTTTTAGAGTGTCTGTTAATCAGTTTAACTGTTGGTACTCATATTGCCAGGTCCCTGTCTCGTTGGCAGCCCATGGACGTACTGCGGAAGACCCCAATCGCGTCAATCTTGGCATCTTTCTTGGAAATGGAACAGTGTTGGAACACACGGGAGCCACCTGCCAGTGGCCGCTGGGGTTCTGACCCAGAACGGGTCTCCTCATATGAGAGGATGACACAAGGAGATTGGGAGGCAGGGACTGTTCCCTGACCTTTCCTATTGAGAGGCCATTATCTGACCTCCCTCCTCCTCCTTCTGCCTCCAATTTATCCCATTCCCAATTCACAACACCTGTGTCAGCAAAGGCTGCCCTGCAGCTCCTTCAGACTCTACGATCCACAGCTGGGGAGGCTCCCGGAGAACTGACTTGCCCCTTAACAGAACAGGAAGATAGAATGCGCAACTAACTAGAAGAGATGGAATAGCCAAAGCTATAATGGTTTAAAACAAAAGCTCATTCACAAAAATCTTTTGGGAAAGGGTGATGGAGGGTTATAAGCCAGTGCTTCCTAAAACACAAAGGAAGAGTAGAAGGTAGGCTTGGTCTACAAATGCTTCTAAGAGACATTCACCCAGGCCAGGGTGTCCCAAGAGCATTTGTAGATTTTTTAAAAAGGAGACAACAGGAGAAGAAAAATGGAAAAAATCAGAACCGGTTTGTAACAACATGTTTTCATTTTCAAGGATGGTGGAACCCCCACAAGTCATTTGAGGTTATTCTGCTTATATTCTTGCATCTTTCTCAGGGAGAGGACAATGTCCTCATCTTGTCTTATTCTGTTTTTTTCTTCTCATTTTCATTTGAATAACCCACAAACATATTCAACTTTTTACCTCAGCTACAAAAAGCTGCCCAATAAACAATGGTTTGGTGAGTGGATTCTCACTGCAGTAAGTCCTCTTCTTGTCCAGAGACGCACAGTGGGGAAGTTATTTCCCCAAATCTCTGGGGCAGATGGGGCAGTGAGGGGTACACCCAGACCGGAGTCGGGAAGGTCCGAACTTGACTCTAACCCTCTCTGAAGTCATTTGGCCCTCTCTGAGAACGAGGTACAACCATCAATCAGCCAGCACAGGGGCTTGCGCATTGTCTAGCCCTCACCACCAGGCCCTGGCTGCTTTCTCCCCTACTGCAGCCAAAGCCTCCTTTCCCATTGGTTAGTTCTTCCCAGAACCTCTATTTTGAAGAAAGGTTCAGTCTTCCACCCTTCATTCTCTAGATCTCACCTTCGTGCCCTGGTGGGGGCACCTTCCCCCAGAAGCGCACCTTTCCCCCTTCTCCACTTTTTATTTCTTTTTTCTATGTCCCATTTTGCACTCTCCCCAATAAAATGCAAGCTCCCCAAGGGCAGGGTCTGCCTTTCTTTTTATTTGTGTGCTGCTGGCGTTTGGCCAGTGCATGGGACATAATAAGTCCTTGATAAGTGTTATTTGTTCCCAATCAGAGTTTAATAAATGCTTGTCGGAATGAGTTGGATGTAAGTTCTCACTAGGGCTGCGAGTCTTGTGCTTTTGTGGACGTCCTTGAAAGTCGTCACTGGGTCTCTAGTAGCCCACACAGAGTTAGAACAGTTTCACCTTTTGCTTTGCTGGGGATTCCCTGCAGTCTGCAGAGGCTTAATCAGTTCCTCCCAGGCTGCCTGCCCCAAAGTCTGCTGCCCTGGGGTCAGTGACAAAGAGCCTCCCATTGCCCAGGGGGGACTGAAGAAGTTTTCCAGCTCTTTTCTTCTCCCTCTACTTCTTTAGCCTTCCTGGCATTTTCTTATCACACTTTGACAGCCATAGGCCTGTGACTTTGCTCTCTCTCTCTCCCTCCCTCCCTTTCTCTCTCTCTCTCTCTCTCTCTCTCTCTCTCTCTCTCTCTCTCTCTCTCTCTCTCTCTCTCTCTCTCTCTCTCTCTCTCTCTCTCTCTCCCCCTTCTCTCTATCTCTGAGATGAGACTGAGGAAACATTTCATCATCAAAGACCAATTTTCAGAAAGTTAGATCCCTGTCTTACTGAGGAAAGTTCACAGTCTGTGGCTTGGAAATAGCCTATTAAATTATCACCATGGAAATGACTCGGGACAGGGGAGCTGAGGGAAAGGGAGATGGGAATTGGGAGCAGATCTTACCCCTGAAGCCTTTGAAGTCACTTTAGTCTCTGCCTTGGAAGGAACAGCCATGCACACAACTGGAGCTCGTCCCAAGCCCTTCCCCGCCAGCCTATCTCTGGGCCCCATGACCCTCCATGGCAGTGTCTCCAACCTCGGGAGCAAGGCTTTCCTAGCATGGCGGGTGATCCCCAGGGCTGGGGAGCTGGGCAACACGAACAGTCTTGCTCTAAGACCCTGCAGGTAGTCCTCATCCCCCCGGAAGTCTGGCTGCTTGGTCAGGCTGCTCCTAGGTTTTCCTGCCGGCAGGGTTCTCACACAGGTGTCCCTCTGACAGGGGATGAAGAGATCTGTAAAATTATCTCTCTGAAATTCTGCCCCCTTTGATTCCTGGCCCCCAGACTCCCTAGTCTGGGAGAGAGCATCTCTCCCCGGGCAAATTAATCATCGTTATTCAGTTGGAAATCTTGGCCAAAGCGCCCTCCACTGGTCCCTCGAGTGCCACTTTTTCAGGAAATTCCAGATTCTCAAAAAAGCTCTTGGTCTGATAATCAGCTTAAACTTCCCCTGCCCCCCCAGATCTGCTCTGTAGGTTTCTGTGCCCTCTGTTCCTGGCAGAGGCCCAAAAGCACGACCCTGTCCTAAAGGTCACGGAACCTCTCCTTGGCACAGCTGCCCACCAGGACCCCTGCCGGCCTTGAAGACATTCTCCTCCCAGGGAAAACCTGTTGCTATGTCTCTGCACTGAATCTCCCAGCAGAGCCGACCTCTGCAGGCCATAAACTTCCTTTTTTGCTGCTCCAATACTCTGGGTTCGCTTCTGCTCACAAATGACGTTCCTGCCATTCCCAGGGCCCTCTGCTGCAGTTCCAGGGGAAGGGGAGCTATTCCTGGAGAAACAAGAGGCCCGGGTTTGATTCTCCCCCTGGGTTTTTGGGCTAGTCGCTAACTTCTCTCTGCTGTGGGCAAATGATTTAGCATCTCATTTTAACATCCGGGAAATGGGAATAAGAATAATTCCCTTTGTCTTACTTTACACGGGCGCTGATAAGACTCAAAAAAGCTATGGAGGGAAAAATGGCTTTGGAAGCCAAAAAATGTTGCATAAATGTCACTTGTTACATGGGGAGACAGCTGGCGCCCATTGGACAAGAGTTCTCCAGCAAGTCCTTGAACCCTCTGAACTTACTGAGTGATAGCGATGAGATGTGGGATAAGGGGCAGAGATCCCCTCCTGGGAGACAACACAAAAAATTCCCAAGCCCCGTGGCAAAAAGGAAGCTTTATTGTTCACTAAGAAGCTCTCTTAGGGCAAATCCCTAATGAGGAGATTTGCAGAGTGAGTAAACAGAAACCTATTTTATGAGCAAATCTTGGCCTGGGGCTGGGGGCAGTTTGAGCTGATTATCAGACCCAGATCTCCAATTGAATGATGCAGCTTAAGTTGGAAAAGGCTTATCTGGGAAAGGCTTTCCCCAGGCTTTTCTGAGACTCCGAAGCTAGTATCTAGTTTCAGGGTCAATAGGAATAAATGATCTCCTTCTAGTGTCCAGGACCAGCCATCTTGGGCCCCTCACTTCATTTCTGGGAGGAGATCCCTAGATCCCTCTTTTATAAAATACAGGGATAGGAGATGCCTGGGCTTTAAAGGGCTTCTCAAGGTCTCCATCCATTCATGTGTAAGCTCAATATTCCAGGAAGGGACTCTCAAAATAATTTAGCCCAACCTAATTTTTAAAAGTTATTTTAATTCACTTTTAAATGAAAGAAAGTGAGAAAGAAAACAAACCCAAAACTTTCTACCAAATTTGCATCATCCTGCACAACAAACTCCCTCCTCCCATTGTCTGGTGCCTCAAAACGGGTTTCTTCCTTTGGTACAGCCATGGCTCTGTGACTGGCCATTGTATTGTTTGAGCCATTGTATGCTCGGGTCCTGAGAGACTGAACTCAGATTCCTGGGATCACTGATTTAGAGGTGGGAGGGACTTCTGAGTTTATGCAGAGCAACCTCTCATTTGACAATTCAGAAAACTGAAGCATAGAAAGCCACAAGGGAGCAGCCCATGCAAATCCTCAAGCTCCAAAGCCATCGTTCCTTCCACCTGCCATGTTGGGAGGAGCCAGTGAGATCATCTATCCAGAGATCGCTCTGTGAGTTCGGCTCACTGGGAGGAAGAGGAAGGAGGTGGAAGAGGAGGAGGAAAAGGAGAAGAGCGAAGGAGAGGCAACGTGGAACGATGAAGAGGATTGAAGTCCTGTTTCTGACCCATGCTGGCTGCGGAACCCAGGAGCTCTCTAGGCTGTAATTGTGCCACAGGTGCCCATTTGTGTGGGCACAGGCATCTCATCATCACCAAACTGAACTAAACTCCCCACACCAGCTAATCCACAAACCATTGGGCAGCAGACAAAACCTCAAGTTCCCTGTTCAAGGTCTCTGTGATTCCCTCACACAAGGGAAAGAGAGAAGGTGGGGTTTGTGAAGTTCTAGGTGTGGATCCCACACTTGATGGGATGAAGCTTGAAACTGGGAAGCTCTGGATGTGCCAGATGCATTACAGGCTGTACTGAGACGCCCAGATATGGGATCAAACCCCAGAAGTTCTGCCCCGAGTTATGCAGCCCCATACTTACGAGGTCTGAATGCCCTCAGCTCCTGGTGGTGATGAGGGGGTGACAATAAGAGAACTGCTGAAAATCCCCTTTAATCGGCTTTTAAAGTGAAAGAATTCACTCATTCCCAAATTATTAGCTGCAAGATGAAAGTTTATTGTTGGAGAGAAACCCGTTTGCTAAGGGCCTGACTTCCAGAGGGGCAGAGTCCTGTTGGGAAAGGGAGTTTGGCACCGAGAATGCTTCTCGGTGGGCAGAAGGGGCCTGGCAGCTGGTTGGGCCCCTTTTGCAAAAGTCTGGATCCTGCCCTTTGTAAGGAGGCCTGGGGCTTCAGGACTCAGGTTCCCAGGCTCAGATGCTTATCAGTATCCAGCCCAGATCTCCTATTGGAATTAACACCACTTCAAAGGGGGCTTTTGGACCAGGATTTCTAATGGAATCAAAGGCTCAGGCATCCCAGAAAGATCTGAGGGGATATGCCCTCCCCAGGAGGGGCTGAGGCTCCAAAGGCATCACAGATCAAAAGGAAACAGTTTCTTAAAGGGAACACGACTTCAATAAAGGGAACAGGACTTCAATAAAGGAATAAAGGGAACAGTTCCCTCCTGCTTCACCACAACACTCCAGAAGCTATAACAACAAGACTTGTCTTATAATGGCTTCCATTTACCTTCATTTTAATAAAAGCAAGTTTTCCCAAAGACTTCTAATAATAAGTTTCCATTATACTTAACCACATAATGAGAGTTTGTTTTTTCTTTAAATGAACTATTGCACAATGTTGATGGGGGACAAGCATTGATTTGGGTACGGCTTAAAAGAAGAGGATGGGATGAATGCAATTGAGGACTGAGGGAGGGAAAGGAAGAAAAGGGAAGAGAAGAGGAGGGGAGGGAAAGGAAGGGAGGAGAGGGAGCAAGCATTTATTAAGCCCTTACTATGTGCTAAATACTGGGGGTACAAATACAGAAAGTCAGTCTCTACTCTTGGAGAGTTCTCATTCTGATGGAGGAAAGCAAGGTAAGAAGGGGAGCAGATCAGAAGATGAGGGATGAGGGGAATCGCTGCTGGAAGTCCAGAGAGCTCAAGGAGGAGCTGGGAGTGAAGGGAGCTTGGCTGGGCACCTCATGTCTACTGCCACATCCTGTCAGAAGAGAAGAGGTCAGCCAAGTCGAAGCAACATATTCATACACTATACAACGAGTTCTTTGAGATGTTTTTGCTGTTAAGCCCTTGAGTTGTGGCCAGCTCTTTGTGACCCCGTTCTGGGTTTTTCTTGGCAAATACTTTGCCGATTCCTTCTCCCAGGTTCCCATTTTACACCTGAAGAAATGGAGGCCTATGGAGGTTAAGGGACTGGGCCGGGGTCACCTGGCTAGTCTGAGGCTGGCTTAAATCCAAACCCTCTTGACTCTAGACCCAGCTCTCTGGGCACAGCTGAATAAGGCCAGCATTTCTCACCAGTTAGATTTCGGGCGTTTAACACTTCTTTCCATCCATCAGTTTTTAATCAATGCTTTTTCATTCGTTCACACTGACTCCAAAGCCATCTTTCTGGCCACTCTATGCCCTGCCCCTTTTTTACACTGAAAGTGCCAATTCTTGGTGGTCCCTGTTATAAAGCACACAATCCTTAACCCCACATTGGCCCCATCCCTGGGGCGGAGTAGGACAGGGGTCACTTGACATTTTGGTCTGTTTCCCGGGTCACCACGGCAAAAGGATCCATCGCCCAGCAGCCAGCCCAGGAGAACGAGGGTCTCCTCGCTCGGCTGGGCTGGCCCTTGGACAGAGGCCAGTGTGTCAGCAGGCGCAGGCCTTTCCTACCTGATGGAGCCGGGGTTCACCTCCGCGATGCCATGTCTGGGAGCCAGGGCACCTTCACAGCTCATGAGACAAAGAGGAGGCGTGTGCAGAGGAGGAAATGGAGAAATGTTATCAATCATGGAACTCGGCTAGAAAAACACACGGAATGTGGGGAAATGACTCAGACCTCTTACCTGTTCCACATGCATTTTTAATAGGTGACTGAAAAGAGCTCAGAGGGCAGGAAAGAAGTACCTTTTTTCTAAGTTTTTTCCCAGGGTGGTCAGAAATTCTACCACTCTGCTCATTTTTCCTCCCTTCCTCCGTCTCTCTCTTCCTTCCTTTCTCCTTCTTTCCCTTCCTTCCTCCTTTTCTTCCTTCCTTCCTTCCCCCTTCCTCCCTTCCTTTTCTATTCTCTTCTTCCTCTCTCCCTTTTCCTTTTCTTTCCCTTGAAGAGTCATTCGTACAAATATATGTAGTCTCAGTCACTACATATCCCATACTGGTTCTGCTGATTTCATCCTATATTACATCATCTTGATGGGAGTGAACCCTTAAACTGCCCCCCTTGATTCCTGGGGGGGAAGCAATGAGGATGAACTCTGAAACTGTGTCCTCTTTGATCTGTAAAAAAGGGAGATTCGCAGCCACAGACTCTGAAAAGTCTGGGAAAGCCTATGTTCCCAGATAAGTTAAATGCTTCATTCAATTGGAGATCTTGTTCAAATCACCCTCCATTGTAGCCCAATTCTCTCCAGGAAATTCCAGGCTCTGGAAAAAAGCCTTCGAAATAATGTTATTCATTTGGAGACCTGGGCCTGTTGGGTGGCTTAAAACTCCAAGATTAGTATCTAGACCTGGAGGCATTGACTCTCTTCAACTGGAACCAAGCCTCAATCTGCCAATAAAGAGGCAATTTGAACCCCAAATCTTTGCAGAAGTGCGAAGGAGGATTCTGCTTTGCCAAGGGACCTCTCTTCCTGGCCCAGCTGCCTACCAGGACTCCTGCCGTCTGTGAAGACATTCTCTTCTCAGTGATAACCTTTGTTATTTCTTTGAAAGGACCTTTGTCTTCCTAGTAAAGCTGGCTTCTCAGTGCCGATAAAAAAAACCCGTTTGCCATTCAGACTTTTCAGGTTCATGAATTCTTTACGTTGGACATGTACCGACCAGAAAGGATTCCCATATCTCAATTCTCTACCATTAGACCCGCATCATTCTCATGTATTTGTTTTATTTCAATGGTCATTAGTTCACAGTTTATTTCAAAATATTCTAAAAAGTATCTCATGTATTTTCCCATATTCCCTTATACAATTTATATTTTTCATCCTCCAGCACCCCAATATCCTATTATATCTATTTGCCATAATTTATTTAGCCATTCTACAGGTTCTGGAATTAAATGTTTTGTTTATTTGTTTTCATTTAGAGCAGTTTCAAACACTTTTATAGATCCAGGTCTTTTTTATTG
Organism: Sarcophilus harrisii; assembly: GCF_902635505.1. NCBI lineage: Eukaryota > Metazoa > Chordata > Mammalia > Dasyuromorphia > Dasyuridae > Sarcophilus > Sarcophilus harrisii. The sequence goes on from NC_045429.1 coordinate 2,054,967, forward strand.
TTTTCAGGAGAGAGTCCTTTGAAATGGAATCCATATAATATGATGAAAAAAGCACTCACTCTGGAGTCCAGGACATAGACCTTTTTAACTCACTTCCTTGTGATTTTGGCCAAGTCACCTAACTCCCTCGGATGCCAGTTGCCTCATCTGTAATATGAGTTTGATGAGATGGTTGTTCTCAGAGGCTATAAATCTCGGGATCCAAAAGCACTGACATACTGAATAGAAGCTTCTTGAAGGCAGGGGCTATTTTTCTCTTTCCTTTGGCAGCCCCTCCTTCAGCCCAGCACATTCTGGGCTCCATGAGAACTTAGTAAATATCTGTTAACTGATCAGTCAGTTGAAGCCCAAAATATTCCCAGCAGCCCGGGGGCCCCTCAGCGATATACTACGATGCCTGTTTTCAAAAATCTCCACCAAGATTGAGCTCTACTATTTAAAAAATATTTTGGGGCATTCTAAGTATATCCTGAGGTTGTTTTTCCTCCCCATGATAGCCACAGGGCTACAGAGATAGGTTAGTGGCATAATACATAGGGTGCTAGACCTGGAACCAGGAAATCTAAGTTCAAATCTACCCTTAGACATCTGCCAGCTACATGGTCCTGGGGCTAGTTGTTTAACCGATTTGCCTCAGTTTTCTCATCTGTAAAATGGGGATAACAGCATCTACCTCCCAGATTTGTTGTAAGAATCGAGATCATAATTGTAAAGTGCTTTGCAACCTTTAAAACACTCTATAAGAGCTGTTATTTTTTTCAAAACCTTCGTGTTCATCCAAGTTATTTTTTCCTGACTCGGGAATTACTATTTATAATGTCCCCTTGCCCCCTGAGATGCCTCAGATTCTTCACACCCATCAGAGAGGACAGAGGCTTACCTAGTATAACCTCCCTATGTATTGTCAACTTTCTCTCACTGGGATCGAGTTCTCTGATGAAGGACATTTAGGTCTTTTCATCTTGCTGTGCTACAAGGATTGCGTACAATAAGTCGCTGGACAGCTGGGCTCGGAGGGAAGGAGATTTCCCTCTGCCTGTGCATGCCTGGGCCTACACTTCCCCTCCCGATCCCTGCCTGGGTCCTCCCTGATGAAATGGACTGCCCATAGACCCACCAGGCCTTCTTCACCTATTTTTAGCATCCACTAGTGTAAGACTCCCATGGATTCGCCAGAACCTCGGAGCCCTCCCCAAATGTCAGTGATCAGACTTCCTGCCCAGGACAAGGTCTTATTTGTAAAACCATTGGAAGGATTAACACTTTCCCAGTCCTTGTCTGCTCTGCCAGCAAAATGTGAATCAAAGTTGTAAAACATCTCCTTTTCTGACAGAAGCTGAAAGGATTTCTGGGGCATCTTGTGTTCTGCCTTGTAAAATGGAGCCATTTCCAGCTAGAGAGCACTTTTCCTTCTCTGCAGGAGACAGAAGTCCGAAGCGCAGGCTTCCTGCCTCCCTCCTTCGGGGCTGGGAAGGCCACCTTCACGGTTCTCTAAGCAAGGAATCGTTTCCAAAGGCTGCCTGCTGAAGCAGGGACCTGAGAGCAGAGGTCACCCCGATGTGGGGCGGCGAAAACAGGACTCGTTCTGGAGAAAAGCCTGTGCTCAGCTCTCCAGGGAAGGAAAGCAAGGAGGGAAAGAAGCTCTTCGGGGAACAAACATTGCCACAATAAGAGAGCTCCCTTTAAAGTCACCTTGGAGACTTGATTTCCCTATTTGTAAAATGGGGATAAAAATCCTTGTGCTATCCACTTCCTCCAGTGGGTGGGAGAATATAAAGAGAAGTGTGTGAGGCTCTCCCAGGTGCTGCTAGAGTGTAAGGCAAGCATTGGTATCCTCAGCACCTGGGGCAGGACCTGGGGCAGAGCTGAAACGGCCAGGACCGTTTCCTGCCTGATCTTGTATCTGAGCATCTAGAACAGAACCCAGAACAGAGAAGAGCTCAATTCAACTAGTTGCTCTTGCTGCTACTTTAGTGAGGTCACATCGCAGGCAACCCCCAACAAAGTCTTCCTCCAGTGCTTGTCGCAGGATGGAAGGGACTCGTGGGCTTTTAGCAACCAAATTGGAAAAGCTCACACAGGCAGCTGGGTCTGTCAGATCTCTGGACTCTGAGTCTGAGGGCCTGAGTTCAAATTCAAACTTTGGAACTTATTCTTCATGGGATGTTAAGCAAATGACTTCCCTTCTCTGGGAATCTACTTTTCTCCATCTATGAGATAAAAGAGATTAAATCAAATGATATCTGTGAAGTCCTCCTAGCCATAGCTATAGTATCCTAGGATCAGTATAAATGATTGGGGGTCATTATATTTCACAACTCCACCAAGAGTTTGTCCCTGTTTTTGCATCTCCTCCAGCATTTATCTATTTCCTTTCCTGCCGTATTAGCCGAGCTGATAGATATGAGGTGATACTTCAAAGTGATTTAATTTTCGTTTCTCTAATCAATACACTTCAGAGCAATTTCCCCCACGACTCTGGGTAGCTTTGATTTCTTCTGAAAATGCCTGTGCGGAGCCTTTGATCATTTGTACGTTGGGAAATGGTTCTTATTTTTATGCATTTGAATTGGTTCCCTACTATTTCCCAGGTGGGGCCTTTAGTTGAGCAATTCAGTGATTCCATGTCCTGCTCTCTTTCTCTTTGCCAGCCTAAGCTAGTGTGAAGATGCTCAAGAGCAGCAAGTCGGCCGCCGGGCGAATCGTGGCTCCACAGCCCCAGACGTGACCCCATTCCCCTTGCTGCCTCCTTGGAGCAGGACAAGAAGCGAGGAGGAGTATGGGTGGCAGGCAGTCTCAGTTAGGCTGGAGATGGGGGGAAGCTTCGGCTCCTCACCCACTGGGAGCCTTCAAAAGGCAGTGGCTCCGCCACTAAAACAAAGCCCAGTGGCTCCGACGAATCCCCCGGATCTCAGAGCAGAGGGAGGGAGCTGGTCACCTGCAGAGCCGCTGGAGCCACTAGAATTTCAGCAGATCATCATTTCAGGAGAAACATCATTGTTTCTCATTTATTGCCTCTGTTCCCAAGAACTTTCTTTTTTCTGGTCGGGAGGGGCTTGATATTGGGTTTCGGTTTGGTTCCGACCTGTGATTTCCCACCTGGGAGGATTTCTATTTGATGCAGCTGCCTCTGTGAGCGGCTTCTAGTGGGGAAATGGTACCTGGGGCCGAGGGACCAGGTGACTGGGACATGGTCACAGGGTTAAGCTCCGATTTAGGTCTGTCAGAGGCCATCTGCTCCACCTCTGCATTCTGGGGCAGAACTGGGGGTTAAAATGTAATGGTCTGTCCATGCTGTGCCAGCGCACGGCAGAACCAGGATTCAGTCCTGGGCCTGCCCATTCTCCGTGCAGCCGTCCTTCCCTAACACAGAGCTTAAATCCAACTCCTCCTGCTTCCATGACCTTATGAGCTATGATGCCAGGCTGCCTCTTGCCTTACACACAGTAGGTGCTTCATAAATGCTTGGAGTTTTCCCAGATCAATCAGCAAGCACCTACTATGTGCCGGGCTCTTCGCTAAGTTCCAGAGTCAACAATTCCTAGCCTAATGTCTAAGACTCTGATGATCTCCCTTGGAGTCTGACGGGGAGCTCCTGTTACCCACAGGATCTCACCTCCCCAGCCCCCTCCTTCTGTCCTCGGGAAGCAGCCTGGGGTGGAAGGAACACCTCCTTGTTCTGATGCGAGAGGAGCCGAAGTCCAAGCTGCCTCCTTAGCCACTCTCTCCCATGCTTCATTGCCCTCACCTGCCTCATGTTGGGCCCGGAGGCTGAGGCTTCTGAGGTCCCTTGGATCCCACCATCTGCCCTTCTTGCTCAGAGTCCCATCGAAGCTGCAGCTCTGGGGGAACCTCACAAACAATGCTTCCACTGGCAGAACTATTCTGAGAAGTGCCAAGTGGCAAAGCCACATGAGTCAGCGGCCACAGGCAACCCGTGGCACCCGGCGGCCGGTGAGCTGAGGATGGGCAGAGGGCTCGGGAGGCTGGCTCTCCTCCGAGTGCGGCTCTGGCTTTCCAGCATTGTCTGCTTGGAGCTTTCTCACCCAGTCTGTGCCGAGAAGGAGGAAGTTTTCAAGGAGCCTGAGTGCTGGAGGAGAATCAGGCAAAGGGCAGGCAGTGAGTGCGGGAGGACGGCAGGCGGCAGGCAGGGCCCGGCTGGACCCCCCCACCCCGCAGATCTCCTGGGGATGCGTGTATTTCTATGGCACTGGCCTGGGTTGGGCCATTTCAGGCCAGTGCTGAGAAAACTGTGTTATCTGCCCCCGATAAATGCCCTCACCCGGTCTGTGCCATGGCTCAGAGATCATAGGCCTCAGACCCACTGGGCTCCTTCGGGTCACTGGTAAGACCCATGTCCCTCAAAACTGAGGGAACCATCTGTAAGAAATGACCAGCAGGATGAATACAGAGAGGCCTGGAGAGACTTACAGGAACTGATGCTGAGAGAAATGAGCAGGGGCTGGAGATCATTATACACTTCAACAACGATACTGTATGAGGATGGATTCTGATGGAAGTGGGTTTCTTCAACAAAGAGACCTAACTCAGTTTCAATTGATCAATGATGGACAGAAGCAGCTACACCCAGAGAAGGAACACTGGGAAATGAAAGTAAACTGTTTGCATTTTTGTCTTTCTTCCCGGGTTATTTTTACCTGAGCAACAAAGGAACTGTTTGGTTCTGCACACATAGATTGTATCTAGGATATACTGTAACCTATTTAACATGTATAGGACTGCTTGCCATCTGGGGGAGGGGGGGAGGAAGGGAGGGGAAAAATCAGAACAGAAGTGAGTGCAAGGGAGAATGTTGTAAAAAAATTACCCAGGCATGGGTTCTGGCAATATAAAGTAATTAAAAAAAAAAAAAAAACTGAGGGAACCAGCCAGGAGATGGCTGAAGGAGCAGTAACTCTGGGCTTCAAAGCGAAAGAGCAGCACTGACTGGGGCCCGAGCCCACCACCGGGCCCTGGGCCCGAGCCCACTCCTCCTGTTTGCAAGACACAGGAAACTCCCCTTTAGCTCCACACTGAGCCCCTCTCCCCGACTCCCCCATCAGGCTGGGCCACATGAGCTGGGGCGTTTCACACGAGCCCCCAGGTCCGGGGCAAGGTGCAACTGAAGCTGAAGGAGTCTCAGATCTTGAGCAAGGGGGTGACTGGGGGGGCACAGGTTTGCAGGCCCCAGAGTTCTTCCCCAGGAACATGGTCTTGGTCATCCTCCTGTGACACAGACCTGAAAAGTTTCATCCGACTGAATTCAATTCAACAAGCAACAAGCGCCTTTCACTTTAAGAAGGCACTTACCCCAGGTGGGGGGCTCCGTGCTGGGCACAGACGGCCTCGTCCCCCCGACCTCCAGAGCCTGGCATTCCACTGAAGTACAATCGGTGCCCTCTAATCTGGGAGAGAAGTGTGGCGGACGGAGTCTCCACCATCTTCCTCACAGCTTACAGGAGCGGAGACCCACTGGCCTCCCGGACGCCAGGAACGTGCTCCCGGTTAGGAAACTGGGCACTGAGAAACTCCTGCAGCTCCGGTTTGGGGGTTTTCCTTGACCTTGCTCACCGCAGTTTCAAAGTCTAGTCAGACCAGGATAATCAGCATTTATTAAGCACCTGCTGTGTGCCAGATTCTGTGCAAAGCTGTGGGAGTACAGAGAATTAAAAGAAGTCCCAGGAGGAGCCCATCCCCCAGGGGGAAAGACCCCAGCAGAGCCCTCCGTCCAAATGAGAGATCCGAAGGTGAGCTGGAAGGGTGCAGGGAGAAGAGCTTCTTGCACAAGGAGGGTCTTTGGCCAAGGCCTGAAGGAAGCCGGGAGCCCCCAGAGGGAGAGATGAGGTGAGTAAGGGAGCGGAGCCAAGAATGAGCAGGGACTGGAGCTGAAGTGTTGGGGGAGAAATGAGACCTTGTGAGGTGGCTAAATCCACTGGAGTCTCACCACTTCAACAAGCATTTATTAAGTGCCTACTGTGTGCCAGGTGCTGTGCCGATTCTGGGGCTTACAAAGGAAGGTGTTTATTGAACTCTTGAGTACAGGGGCAGCTTTAGGTGGGTGATAACCGCCTGCCCCCAACCCATTGTCTCCCAGCCCTGCCTCCAGCTCCTTGGACGTCAGAGTGACGCCTTCTGGCTCATTGCAGAATTCTTGGGGCCTCGGGACCACCAGCAGCCCCTTTGCTTCCTGGAAGGAAAAGTCCTTCCTTCTCTCTTGAGAGCGACTGCTCCAGATGGACGCCCAGGGAGTTCAAAGCGAGATTTCACATACACCAAAAATATACAAAACCAGCCCCAAAAAGGGGGAAATAGGTTTCAGGAAAATAGGGGATTGTTAAACAAATTGTGGTCTGAAAGTGTAATGAGAACAAAGAATACTGGGAATTGTCATTGTCCTTTGTGTGAACAGGACCCAGATGTCATCTCCACATTAGAGTTACGGAGGGTCCGGCTGTGGCTGACCAGACCGATACGGGCTCGGGGGCTCTGCCGCAGGCTGGACCCAAATGGTCCCAAAGAAAGGGGACAAAGCGCATGAGGATCACTGGGGGGGGGGGGGCAAACACACTCTGAGGTGGCCAAAAGTGTCTGACATCGGTCTGTGAGGGTCACACCCGCCGGCGGGGGCTCTCTGCTCAGCGAGGGAGGGTCAAGGAAGGGGCAATGGGGCCGTGGTGGAGCACAGAAGCAGATAGAGGCAGGAAATCATGGTTAAGATGACCATCGTTCTTCTCCAGTTTCAGGAAAGAGAGGAGGAGAATCCGCAAACACAAAGTCCGCTCTACTTCCCTTCGTGGTGAATACCAGGATGTGTTGCTCTTTGTAGGAGAATGAGAAGAACGAGAAGAGGGGCTTCAAGAGCGGTCGAGAGAACACAAAACTAACGTCGCAGGACCCTTAGCCAGGTCAGATTTTGGTGAAATATCAGGCAGGTTCTCTCGGGTGTTTTAATGGGGAAGATAAGGGGAGGAAATGATGGGGAAGTCGGGGAGAACAGCCAGCCTGGTGGCTTGGAAGGGGTCTCCAGCAGACATTTTGACAGAAATGAGAGCATAGTCATTATGAGCATGGTTCGGAGCTGGCTGAGATGGCCTGGAACTGGCCAAGACCCAATTGGACGACCCAGACCAATAGTGGTCAGGAATCCCCGGTGACAGAATTTAGACCCAGAAGATGTCTTTGGGCCAGAATAGTGGCTACTGAATAAGGGAAATAAGGGACACTGAATAATGGAAAATGAAAAATGTTACATTTGGTTCCCTCTTCCCAAAAGTCATGAGCAACAACTGATGTTCATGTGCCACATTTTAAAGTTTGCAAATTGTTTTCTGAGCCAAATCCATCTGCTGTAAGACAGAAAGCCGAGACTGGCCATTTATTTAAAAAAGATTTGAGGGTCCTAGTAGACTACAGACTAAATGAGTCAAAACAGGACATGGCAACTCCAACTCCATGGCCCCAGATCATGAGGACACAGTAACTCCAGCATTCCGTGGCCCCGTGGTAATTCTGGTATTCCATGCCCACAGATCGTGAGGACACGGTAACTCTGGCATTCTGTGGCCCTGACGAACACAATGTCCTTGGACTGTGAAAATGAGAACCTTAAATCATCTAAAATAGAAGCTTCCCAGGTGACTTGCCCCCTTCCCCTGCCCACCGGACCCCCTTGCTTCTGTGGAGCCGCGGCCCTGACTCCCCTTCGCTCTGAGAGCCCCACGTGGCTACGCGGTGGGAACTGCTTAGTTCTGCTGAATCCTGGAAATATCAATGCAGGTCTCATCGGCGTGTTTTCAAAGGGAAGGAAGAGTCTTTTTTTTTTTTTTTTTAATAGCCTTTTATTTACAGGTTATATGCATGGGTAACTTTACAGCATTAACAATTGCCAAACCTCTTGTTCCAATTTTTACCCTTACTCCCACCCCTCCCTAGATGGCAGGATGACCAGTAGATGTTAAATACATTAAAATATAACTTAGATACATAATAAGTATACATGACCGAAACGTTATTTTGCTGTACAAAAAGAATCAGGCTCTGAATTACTGTACAATTAGCTTGTGAAGGAAATCAAAAATGCAGGTGTGCATAACTATAGGGATTGGGAATTCAATGTAATGGTTTTTAGTCATTTCCCAGAGTTCTTTCTCTGGGCGTAGCTGGTTCAGTTCATCACTGCTCCATTGGAAATGATTTGGTTGATCTCATTGCTGAGGATGGCCAGGTCCATCAGAACTGGTCATCATATAGTCTTGTTGTTGAGGTATATAATGATCTCCTGGTCCTGCTCATTTCACTCAGCATCATTTCGTGTAAGTCTCTCCAGGCCTTTCTGAAATCATCCTGCTGGTCATTTCTTACAGAACAATAATATTCCATAATTTTCATATACCACAATTTATTCAGCCATTCTCCAACTGATGGGCATCCACTCAGTTTCCAGTTTCTAGCCACTACAAAAGGGCTGCCACAAACATTCGTGCACATACAGGTCCCTTTCCCTTCTTTATAATCTCTTTGGGATATAAGCCCAGTAGTAACACTGCTGGATCAAAGGGTATGCACAGTTTGATAACTTTTTGAGCATAGTTCCAAACTACTCTCCAAAATGATTGGATTCGTTCACAACTCCACCAACAATGCATCAATGTCCCAGTTTTCCCGCATCCCCTTCAACAATCATCATTATTTTTTCCTGTCATCTTAGCCAATCTGACAGGTGTGTAGTGGTGTCTTAGAGTTGTCTTAATTTGCATTTCTCTGATTAATAATGACTTGGAGCATCTTTTCATATGACTAGAAATAGTTTCAATTTCTTCATCTGAGAATTGTCTGTTCGTATCCGGGAAGGAAGAGTCTTTTCAGAACCCAAAAAACTAATTTATTCTGAGTGAGCCGATAGCAATTCACTGGGGCCCACGCATTTAACCTGAAAGCATTTAGGCATTTAGACATTTTTCCTCCGTTGGGACTAAAGGGCTTCAATCGCCTTCCTCTGGGGCGTCGGAGGGAGACAAAGAAGGCCGTGGGAGCAGCGAGCCCCTCCTGGCAGCCTTGATTTTACTGCTGGTCACAGAAGGCTGGGTCAGACATCCATATGTCCGCACATAGGGACGTGTGCCGATCTGTAAGGGCCCTTTGGGGTCACGTCTAGGTCCCCGTGAGTTTGTCTAAATGTGACCTGAAAGGAGGCATTTGCAGGGACCTCCACAATCTCACTGTCGGCTTGAAAGAGAGCAAGAGACTGGGGCCAGCTCAGAGAAGGGGCATCCGCAGAGTACGGCCCTTCCAGAGGAAAGGACCCTGGCCCTGGCGGGGAAGGAGGACCCCAGGCTCTGGCTTAGGGCCTGACTCCATCCTACTCCAAGATCAGCAAGACAAGTGCTGAAAAGTGGATGCACAACGTGACCAGAGCCAGCAGCAAAAGGAGTCAGACAAGCTCTGCAGGTGAGTGCGCTCTGTGACACAGAGTGAAGGAGCTTTGCCCCCCAGAAGGAAACATTTTAGGGAGGGAGGGGGAGAGAGAGAGAGAGAGAGAGAGAGAGAGGAGAGAGACAGAGAGGAAGGGAGGGAAGGGGAGGGGGGAGGGAGGGAAGGGGAGGGGGGAGGGAGGGGGAGACCTCTCCCTCCCAGAGAGAGAGAGAGAGAGAGAGAGACCCCAACCCTTTCCCCCAAAGGAAAATCCCCTGGTTCTCTAATGTGGCGAAAGACATAGGGACTGCCTGAGGCAGCAGGATTCCTTCCTGGGAAAAGCCTTGGACTGTGTGTGTGAGTATGTGAGTGTGTGTGTGAGTGTGAGAGAGTGTAAGAGTATGAGTGTATGTGTGTGTATGAGTGTGAGTGTGTGAGAGTATACGAGTGTGAGTGTGTGTGTGAGTGTGAGAGTGTAAGAGTATGAGTGTATGTGAGGGTGTGTGTATGAGTGTGTGAGTGTGAGTGTATGTGAGTGGGTGTGAGTGTGAGTGTACGAGTGTGTGTGTGTGTGAGTGTGAGAGAATGAGAGTATGAGTGTTATGTGAGTGTGTGTGTGTGAGTTTGAGAATGTGTGAGTATTGTCATTTTCTGAGAACTTGCCAACTACCCACTCCCACAGGCAGAAGGGTCAAGCTCCTGCTCAATGCTATAGAGAATACCCAGAGATGGGATTATATCCCAAAGAGATTATAAAGAAGGGAAAGGGACCTGTATGTGCACGAATGTTTGTGGCAGCCCTTTTTGTAGTGGCTAGAAACTGGAAACTGAATGGATGTCCATCAGTTGGAGAATGGCTGAATAAATTGTGGTATATGAATATTATGGAATATTATTGTTCTGTAAGAAATGACCAACAGGATGATTTCAGAAAGGCCTGGAGAGACTTACACGAACTGATGCTGAGTGAAATGAGCAGGACCAGGAGATCATTATATACTTCAACAACAATACTAGATGATGACCAGTCCTGATGGATCAGGCCATCCTCAGCAAGGAGATCAACCAAATCATTTCTAATGGAGCAGTAATGAACTGAACTAGCTATACCCAGAAAAAGAACTCTGGGAGATGACTAAAAACCATTACATTGAATTCCCAATCCCTATATTTATGCACACCTGCATTTTTGATTTCCTTCACAAGCTAATTGTACAATAATTCAGAGTCTGATTCTTTTTGTACAGCAAAATAATGTTTTGGTCATGTATACTTATTGTGTATCTAAGTTATATTTTAATATATTTAACATCTACTGGTCATCCTGCCATTTAGGGGAGGGGGTGGGGGGGGTAAGAGGTGAAAAATTGGAACAAGAGGTTTGGCAATTGTTAATGCTGTAAAGTTACCCATGTATATATCCTGTAAATAAAAGGCTATTAAATAAAAAAATAAAATAAAATAAAATAAAATGAGAATACCCAGAGATAAGGCCACATAAAGATCAATGGCTGTATAGAAAGAAATGGGGCTCTTGGATGCTACAAGAGGACAGTGCATTGGGCTCAGAACCAAACTGAGGAGCGGCCAGGACGGCCTTTGGGAAACAGCAAACATATTTTGTGCAACTTCATGCATAACGGGCATCGTATCGCTTACCTTCCCAATGGGTGGGCTGGGCTGGGAGGAGAGAGAGATTTGAAAGTGAACATTTTAAAAGTGAATGTTAATGGGATACTACAAGTAATGATGAGCAGGCTGATTTTAGAAAAAACATAGAAAGATTTGTATGAAATAAGAGCAAAATGAGCAGAACCAAGAGAATGTAACAAGAACAGCTTTTAAGAACTGAGTCTTTTGAGCACGATAAAAACTCAAGTCAACTACAAAGAAGAAAGATGCCATTCATATCGAGAGAAAAAGCTGATCAATAGAAGTATGTATAGTATGATATATATATATATATATATATATATATATATATATATATATATATACTTGTGTCTCCTGGCAGCCTTCTCTAGGGAAGGTTGGGGGGAAGATACCCAAAGAATAAAAAGTGCCCAGCAGAGAATAAAAGAAAACTTATAAAAAAGCATCTAAAAGCAGAGTAGCTTTGAAAATGATATGTAGTATTTAATACATAATTTTCCCCCCAAAATTCCTCGGCAGTTCTCGGGAGCCAATCGGCCCCATTGCCCAGGGCTTCTCCCAAGGACCCAAGTCATGATCCGAGCAACAGGAAGTCCTGCTAGTCAGTGCTGGGGCTTCCTGTGAGGATGGGTGAGCCGGGGTCTCATAACCAGTGACCTTGGGGACAGCCCCAGCACACTTCCCCCACTCAGCTAAATCACCTCTAGCGAAAGGCAGCCAAAAGGCGGATTAGCAGACCTAAGCACAGAGAGTGTTAGGGAGGCTTTCCAAATGCGTTCTGAACTGAAAACTGTCAATCACGCTGCTCCAGTTTTATCTGTCGGGGCCAGACGCTGACTTTGGCTGGAAGTTCAGAACCTCGGCAGAGCTTTGCCGGCACTGCCCGCAAATACCCGGCAAATTTGAGCAGGACGCCCCATCCCATCACCTGGATCAGCGCTCCTCACCCTTCTCGGGTCCCAGCCCAGAAGGACCTTTCGAACGGCCCCCAGTTCCAGGAGGTGCCAAAAGGCAAGGTTCCCTCAAAATGGGTTTGCCATTTCCCTTGGGTCCTTGCAATAATGTCGGCTCCCCGGCCTGCAAAAGGCCCACTCTGAGGGGACCCCCACTGTTGGGCGCACGAGTCTCTTGCTGGTTAATGCAGATCAGAGAGGTGAGGAAGGCTGAATCTGCCTTGGCTTTCTCCAGGGCCGGACTAAAATGGCTTCCTCTGAGGAGGCAGCTCCCATTTATGCACCCCCTTAATTAGTCCTACTTGCTGCAGGTTTCTCTGGCTGGACACTGCTCTCCTCCCTTGTCTTCCACGCCTCCCATCAGGCCACAGGGGTTAAGTAACTCTCCTCTCCAGGCTGTGGTGGTGGGAGAGATCTGAGAGCGTGTGGGACTTGGAGGCAGAAGACCCTCGGCTCAGGCTGCAGTCCTGGCAAAGTCCTTTCCATGCCTCAGTCTCCTCCCGGGCAATGGGAGCCCCATGAGTCCCCAGAGTCTGACCCACCGGAAACAAAGGCAGCCCCTGTGTGACCTTCACAGGAGGGCAGGTCAGCAACTGGGGACCACAACGTTCTCTACTGCCCTTTATAGCCTGGTCCCTCTGGCAGGTTGGGAATCTTGCCGGGAATGGAAGCAAAACTCAGATTTGCCAGCTCCACTCTTGCCTCTTTTGAAAGCCTTGGACATTTTCCCTGTGAAAATCTTACAAGATCTATTGGAAACTGGGCTATTGAATTTAATTATGTCTGATTCTTCCTTATCTGGTCTGGGCCATTGATCTACTTCTGTTTTTTTAAAAAAAACGACACCAAATGGCTTGACGGCTGCTTTCCAACAGAGTTTGATGTCTTTTTCGTTATTTCCCTTGGGATTTTAGAGCTTTTTCCTCCAAATGAATTTTTCTATTATTCTGTCTATTGCCGTGAAGTATCCGTTTGGTGTTTGTTTGGGGCAACACTAAATCTAGGCAATGATTCCAGCAGTACTTTCATTTTCATCTATTGGCCCAATAGCCACAAGCACCAGATATGTCTCTAAGTAGTCCCGGTGTTGCTCATCTCCCTCCTAATAGGATCTGTACAAATGTTGGGTGTGCTCGGGGGGACGGACTCCCAGACGCAGCACGTGCTTTATGTCATTCTGAACATCCCGACCCTTTCCGTTACTGGCTCCGGAATTTTGTTATTGCCCTGAAGAACCGCTCCTGACCTCGCGGGCTGCGTTTGTAGCCTCCTGCTCTGCCAACGCTATCAATGTTCTTCTTTGGTTTCTTTACCTGTTCTATGTGATTTTCTAAATCAGCAAATTGGGACATCCTAATTCTGCTAAGGAAGAGCTGGCTTTTCCTTAAGGAGCTGAAATGGTCCTTGCAATTTGACTGGCTCAAGGGCCAACCGAAGGGTCGGGCTGATGACATCATTTCCTGGTGGCCTGAGCACAAACCACCTTTGCTCTGACAGACAATAAAGGTATAACTCAGCGGGGGGAGCTGGGTCTGGCTGAATCAGCCCATGATGTAGTAAAGCAAATCACTGAGGAACAGCGCGCCCCTGCCACGGCCGGGAATCTCTTGGTGTCCGCTGAAGGGCCTGATGTAGAGGGTCACAGACAGTGGGGGACTCTGGGTAAGGACCCTTCAGCCCAGAGGGAACCCCCTGGCAGTGTCTGGTTCAGCTCCCCTAAGGGCTCTCGGCCTTCCTGAGAAATCAGAAGTCCCTTCAAGCAAGGGATACTTGCAGTAAAGAGGCATTTACATATCAATGGCAGGGTGCTTATAGTTAGCACATGCTCAATGTGCTGTGATGATGTAATGGTTCTCTAGTTGGAGCATGCTCAGTGTGCTGTGATAATATAATGGTTCTCTAGTTGGCCCATGCTCAGTGTGCTGTGATAATATAATGGTTCTCTAGTTGGGGCATGCTCAGTGTGCTGTGGTGATGTAATCATACTAAGGTATTTAGTGGCTGAGAGGACTGGAAATAAGACACTCCATCTTTGACCATCCTCCTGGGTTTCCTGCCCTCCACTAAGACCAAGGATTCAGGCTGGTCCCAAGACCTCCAGAGAGCTAGTCTGGACGGTGTATTTTGGTGCTGATTGGACTAGTTTCTTCAAGAAAAACAAAGTTATCACCGTTATATTTACTACTAGGAACTAATGCATTGTTGGTGGAGTTGTGAATGGATGCAACCATTCTGGAGAGCAGTTTGGAACTATACCTGAAAGGCTATATTGTAATGCCCTGAATAAAATTATTATATCTCCCCTTTTCCTTGCCATTAGAACTGGGGGAACTGAGTCAGAAAAGAAGCCTTGCCATACCATGGAGTCCTAAAACTCCAGCTGTATCTCCATCCTTGCTGGGATAATTCCCCTTCCTTTTGAGTACTGTCCCTCGCCTCGCTGTCTCTGTCCTCAACCTTCTTATCTTGACCCTCATCCTGTCAGGACTAAGTTAGGTCCTCTCCTAGAACCGTGGCTTGTCTGCCCACCCAGTGTCCTCACCCCCCTTATCTGCCTTGTATACTCAGGCCATACATCCTGTTTAGCTTTAAAAAAAACCTCTATAAAAGGTCCCCACTTCAGTGGCTCAGGGATGGAATGGTTTTGGAACATGAGTCCCATCCTGGGCAGCTGGTCTAAAGTCTTCATGACTAAAAGATTAAAAACCAATCTCTGTCTTGCCTCAGTTTCCCTGGCATCACACTATTAAGCTGTGCATACCCTTTGACCCAGCAATGTTTCTACTGGGCTTATATCCCAAAGAGATCATAAAGAAGAGAAAGGGACCCATATGTGCCAAAATGTTTGTGGCAGCTCTTTTTGTAGTGGCCAGAAACTGGAAACTGAGTGGATGCCCATCCATTGGAGAATGGCTGAATAAGTTGTGGTATATGAATGTTATGGAATATTATTGTTCGGTAAGAAACAATAAGCAGGAGATGATCTAAACCAGTTCCAATTGTTCAATAATGAAGAGAATCAGCTACATCCAGAGAGAGAACTATGGGAAATGAGTGTGAACCACAACAGAGCATTTCCACTCTCGTTGTTTGCTTGATTTTTTTTTCCTTCTCACTTTTTTTCTTTTTTTCTAGATCTGATTTTTCTTGTTCAGCAAGATAACTGTATAAATATGTATCCATGTATTGTATTAAACATATACTTTAACATATTTAACATGTATTGGACTACCTGCCAGCTAGGGGAGGGGTGAGGGGAAGAAGGAGAAAAGTTGGAACAGAAGTTTTTGCAAGTGTCAATGTTGAAAAATTACCCATGCAGATGTTTTGCTAATAAAAAGCTATAATAATAATAGTAATAATGACAATAAAAAAGAAATGACCAGCAGGATGATTTCAGAAAGGCCTGAAGAGACTTACATGAACTGATGCTGAGTGAAATGAGCAGAACCAGTAGATCATCGTACACGGCAATAGCAGGATTAAGCAATGATCAATTCTGAAGGATGTGGCTCTTTCCAACGATGAGATGATCCAGGCTAGTTCCAATAGACTTGTGATGAGAAAGTCATCTGCATTCAGAAAGAAAAATATGGGGACCGAATGTGGATCACGGCATAGTGTCTTTACCTTTTTGTTGTTGACATGCTTTATTTTCTTTCTCATTTTTCCTTCTTTGATCTGATTTTTCTTGTGTAGCATGATGACTGGGGAAATACATATAGAAGATTGCACATGTTTAATCTGTGTTGGATTACTTGCTATCTAGCAGAGGGAGGTAGGAGAGAGGGAGGAAGAAAAAATTTGCAACACAAGGTTTTGCAAAGGTGAACACTGAAAACTATTTTTGCATGTATTTTGAAAGTAAAAAACTATTAATAATTTTTTTAAATTATATTTACCTGAGTAGAAATCTGTGACTGATTTGGGAAGCAAACAAACATTTTATTAAGCACCTGTTTTATACCAGGCATTGTTCTAAGAGCTTTGCACATAATATCCCATTGAAGGCTTACAGCAACCCTTTGTGGGAAGTAGGTGCTATTGCCCCCATTTTCCAGAGACTTGCAAAGGGCCACACAAGTGTCTGAGGACAGATATGTACTTCTGACTCTAGCTGGCCCTCTCCACTTTGCCATCTTGACGCTAATGGATGTGGGAGGGAATTTGAATAAGGGATAAAGAAAAGAGAACTAGAAAGGATATTGTGGGGGGAGTATAATAACCAAGTGAGATGAAGGATTTGTATGTTGAACTCCTGACATGAGTCCCCAAGCTGGCAGAATAAAATTGTGGAGCCGCTGTAACTTTCTGGATGTTTACAAGAGGCACATCGCCCAAAAATGGGCAGCTCAGAGCAGGCTGGGCCCTTTTTAATCTTTCAGAGCGGCTGTTCTGGTCTTGATTTTGGTCCACAAGGAAGAATTTGTGGGCAGATCATAAAAATAACAACAAACCCCAAAGGGGAGGCCATTTTAGAGTTAATCGCATAGGTAAGAAACATTTCCAGACACAGCCTGACTCTATTCTTTATTTTGTTTTTTGGTGAGGCGGTTGGGGTTAAGTGACTTGCTGGGGGTCACACAGCTAGGGAAGTCACTTTTGAACTCAAGTCCTCCTGACTTTGGGGCTGGCATTCTATTCACTGTACTGTCTGGCTGCCCCCCCTAACTCTATTCTTAATAAAGAAATAATTTCCAGGAGAAGCTGGAGACTGAAAGGAAACTAGATTCCCCAGGTATAGTTGGGAATCTGGTATTACAAACATGGAGATTATTAATTTTATTGTAAGCACTAAAAATATTAAAAGACCATTTTAACTCTTAGGACCTAACTGCTGAGAGCAAAGGGAAGATGAATAAAGAGTTAGGACTTAATCTATAGGGAGGAGAGAGCCTTTACCTCCATATGTAGCTTTTAAAAATGAAGTCATTGATCAATGAATAATAGAGAGAAGGAAAAACTACACAACTCTGGCTTTGCTTCAGTTTTACTTACCAAGAAGAGGAGTTACCGTAACTGGGAAGAATTGGACAAAAAGGAGTCAACGGGGAGTTTAAGCTCCAGCTAAGGGAGGAGCTGCTCGCAGCGCTCCAGACATTTTCAAGTTTATTCTTTCCAAATTACTTGGATTATTGGAGTCATGGACAAGCCGATGTTCTTGGTGGGAAGGCCAAATACCCAGAAACCCAGGGTTTGAAGCATTCATTCACTTTTGCTCCCTTTGTGAAAACGGCACAGTTTTGCTAAAACCAAAGACAGGCAAGCTGGCGACATCCTAGCACTTGAAAGGGAAAAGGCAGCATGATATAAGAACATGGAAATGTCCTTGGGACCAGGAAGACCAGGATTCAGGTTATTCACCTTGGCTGTGGGATTCTGGGTGATTCACCTGACCTCTTAAAGACTCTGGGGAGTCCGGGATTCTAAGTGGCAGAAAAGGTCCCCTGTGGCAGTGGGAGAGGGCGCTGGGCCCCGGGAGCTCCTTGTACAATAAAATCTAAAGCCTATTCTAAAAGGGTGAAAATCAACAACACTTTCATTGTCAAGCCGCAACAGACTTTCATTAAAAACAAATCATCCTCGACTTTAATTTGTCAGGAGGATGGAAAAGGGAGGAGGAAGAAGAGAGGGAGGAGCGAAATGGATGGATGGATGGGGGGATGGGGGATGGACAGATGAATGGATAGATAGATGGAAGGAGGGAGGGATGTATATTCATTTCGTTCTTGAAAGTTTGTACAGCTCTTTATGGCTGTTAGCTGATGTGTTCTTCACAAGGACCCAGTGAAGCAGACAATAATTATCATCCCCATTTCACAGATGAGAAAAGAGGGATTAAGAAATTTGTCCAAGGTCACACAGCTAAGAAGTGTCTAAGGGAGCATTTGACTAGAAGATCAGGGGCTGGATCTAGGACAGAACATCTACATTTCAGTGAGGCTTCTTATGATCCACACAGAGAAGACGGAGGGCGGAGACTACATGGCAGCACAAATAGCTATGCAGGAAGCGAGTAGGTCGTGCAGGGGGAGAGCCCTGGGCTTGGGATCGGCTGAGGGAGTTCGAATCCTGCCCCAGTTGTTCCCTGGGTACTTGTGTGGCCCTCCGCCGGTCTCTTAGCCGATCCGTGTCCCAATTGGGGGGGGGGGCACTTTATCTCCAGGGTGCTATAAGGGCCAAATGAGAACAGGGGCAAGGGCTTTGCCCCGTGGGGAGTGCTGGGAAATCAGCTGTCGGGCTGGGCAGGGCAGGACGGCCCCAGAGGTGGGAGGGGCGGCCAGAGCAGGCAGAGCAGTTCACCTGAGTGGCCGCGGCTTGCAAGCGGCCCTGGGAGCCAAACCAAAGCCAGGATTGTCCTCCCAGGGCTTACCTAACCTCAGTGCCGGCAGCCGCCAAGCTGCAAAGCACACTCTGGGATTCCCAAAGGGATGGAGCGGGTCAGGGTTTGGGTTCAAATCCCGTGGTGCTGGAGGTAAAAAAGGGGGCTGCACACCCTGGGGGGCTCCCTCTCCTCCCCAGCTCTACCCTCCAGCCAGGCTGACTCCCCAGGAAACGCCTTGGCACAGAGCCCTCCCTTCTTCCCTGGGCCTCTGGGGCCACCCTGATTCCCAGGGTCAGCGTCCTGCCTTCCCACAGCCACGTGTCTATTTCGTGCCCAGCTTTTATCATGGGGAACCTTGGGACGCCTCAGGAGACCCCGAGCACCCCAGGGGCACAGCCTCAACTCCCCATCCCCCAAAGCCCAGGGGGCGCTTAATGAGTGAGTGGAGGCTCCCCCACCCCAGAAACCAACCCCTCCTTAGCCAGCGAGGACAATCCCTTTGGGATCTCTGGCCCATGATGGCAAGCACCTGGGGGGGGGCAGCTGCACAGCTGGGGGGGGAGGGTTACCTGCAGCCCTGACACCAGGCAACTGGCCGAGCCCTCATGGGCTGACTGAGCCTAAGGGCCTCCCTTCCTCCCTCCCTTTTGGCCTGGCCAGAACCCACGGCCACAGCTGCTGGCTCTTGACCCAAGGGGAGTTTGCAGTGTGTGCGTGGGCAGCCGATGACCTTGGAAGGCTTCGCAGGTGTTCAAAGATGGAACCTCCCCTAGCATGATGGCCTTGCAGTTAGCAGGAGCAAAGGTGAGGAGGGGAGACCAGGGGAGAGCTGATTCATGGGAAATGGACATAGGAGGGGGATATCAAGGAGAGCCGGAGCCAGCCTCTGGGAGGGGCGCCCAGGGCGGCAGGAGGGGGACCCAGGGCGGCAGGAGTGGACCCTAGGACAGGCTGCAGCCACCAAGGGCGCCGTGAGGAACTTAGCCTGGCTTGCTCTCCAGTGCTGGAGCCCAGAATCAGGGGCCAAGAGAAGTTGGACAGGCTGAGAAGGGGGTGGAAGCAACAGGACCACATCGATGGAGCTGCCAATGAAGCTCAGGCCTCAGCCCCCAAATCACCGGATAATTACCGGCCCCAAGCTAGGGTCTCTCCAACGTGGGGAGTGCTCTAAGTGGGCAGGGCAGGGCTTACTCCTCTTGGTGCTGGAGGAAGGATCCAGGAGTGGAGTCTGACAGGGAGCCTTTGGCCAGCTGACAGGAAAGGTCTTCCCGTCAAGCAGGGCTGCAGAAAGCCACGGGACATGGCTCAGGAGGCCGGGAAGCCTGGTCCCTGGGGAGCTTCCCAGCACTTCCCCGCTTCCCGGGGTCATCCTGGCACAAAGTGTGAAGGAGACTGTCCCCTCTTCTCCCTTTCTCCTCAAATAGCAGAATTCCCAACAGGATGTTCATGTCCTGTGCCGTGGGCAGGAGAAGGCCTCTTAGTCACCAGGCCAGTCAGTCAAAAGGATAAATTAGGAATCCACAACGTAGTTAATCAGGCTGGGAAGTGACTTGCTTAAATGCAGGAAATGAACTCAGGCCTGGATGACACAAATCGAACTCGTTTCTGGGCCTGTGATTATTAGAGAATGATCCAGTACCAGCTTCTGGCTTCAGGCTTTGGATTACAGGGAAAAGGCAGGCTCGGGACTCCACAGGGGCCTGAGAAAAGGCAGGCTCGAGACTCCACAGGGGCCTGAGAAAAGGCAGGCTCGGGACTCCACAGGGGCCTGAGAAAAGGCAGGCTCGAGACTCCACAGGGGCCTGAGACTTGGGACTCCACAGGGCCCTGACTTTGGGGGCTGAGAGCTACATTCACCTTGCAGGAGGAGGCTGGAACCAGCTCTAACCTTGGAAATCAGTGGGGGACGGGAGGGCTTGTGAACACCTCTACTAGAAACCACCCCCAAACCCCGAGGATCACACCTGGAACCGAGAGGCAAAGCCTTCATCTTGGACTTGCCTGTGCCCTGTATCACGGCCCCAGAAGGGAACTCTGGCACGCCGTCCCATTTCCTGCCTCCAAACCTTTGCATGGACTGCGTTTATTCCTGGGATGCGTACCTCCCCACGTCCTCCCCCAGGGATCCCCGGGTCCCTTCAAGGCTCAGCTGAAGTGCCAGCTTCTCTGGGGAGTCTTCCTGAGCCTGCCCAGCTGCCAGCCTTTTCCCCAGCCTCACGTGACTTGGCTGTCCTATGTCCTTGGGTGTGTCTGTGCTGTCCCCGCTTCCCTGCACAGACCGAGGGCTTCCTGAGGGCAGGGATGGTGCCGGTCATCTTGCTGTTAAAAGCTAGAGCATTTCCGTCTAAAGCCGCCTACCCTGGACTTACAAGAGCTTTTTATGAAACTCTGGCCTCCCACAAGGAACTGGAAGCCCCTTCAGGGCAGGCTGCTTTTGCCTTTCTCTGTGTTCCCACAGTTAGCCCCTGACACTCTCTGATTGTTGTCGTTTTGGCGCAGATCTGTGACCTCATCAGTGGGATTCCCAGGGCAGAAATTCGGACTCTCCATATAACTGGCTCAGCATAAAGCAAATTGGGCCTGGAAGCCGAAGACATTGTCCAAGTCATTTACTCTCCCCGGGCCTCTGTTTCCTCATCTGTAAAATGAGGGGATTGGACTCTGTGGCCCTGGAGGTCCTGGCCAGTTTGAAATCTAAGGTTTAATGACTCAATCAGCAATTAGCCTGTCACTGGTAGTCTTGGAGAGACACCTTTGGGCACAAGGAAGCACCGTTACCTAGCTGCCATGCCATTGGTCAAAAACAGGATTCGAACCCAGCTTCTCCCGTCTCCAGAACCGGCCCTCTATCCACCGGATCGTGCCGTCCCTCGCTTTACACCCGCTCTGGCGGGGTAATGTGTCTAACTGAATTCCTGCAGGACCAGCCATGGAGCCACCCGGGATGGCCACGTCCTGGGCTCCTTCTTGCTTTCCAAACAACCCGATGCTTTTAACCAAACCACACAGTTGCCATGAAAGATGCCGGTTTTCAATAACGTGAGGTATCACGCACAAGAAACGTTCAGCGCTTCCGGAGTCTTTCAAAGCCTTTTGGAAAAACAAACTAATAAATAGAACTGACCTCCCTGACAGACACTGAGTGCAGGCTTAAGGACTTGGCAGGTGGAAGGGACATCTCGAAGCCCAACAGAAGCACCGTGAAGTGGGTCACAACAAGACAACGATCCCCGGGGACCTAAGCCCTGGGAGTCCCCGAGAAGCCAGCAGCAGAACTCCCCACAATCCCCCTCATTTCCGAGGATATTTGCCTCCAACTGGCAGAGGGCCCTGTCCTCCCCTGCCAACACCATCGCCTGGAAGCTTGTTTTAAGCTCTATCAGCCCAGACAAAGTCATGGGCATGAATCTGGGGCGGAGAAGTGCCCCGGCACAGGGAGCAGAGGGAGGGCAGCCCAGGGCAAGAGGATCGATGTTCTTGAGGCTCCTTTGCAGTCTCAGAATCACCACCTTATTAAAGGCAGAAAGAAACAAATGTTTGCCTTTCCCCGACATCAGCAAGAGATGATGGAATCGATCTGGGCGGGAAAGACTAGGTTAGTTACAATTGCCCCACGAGCGCTTTCCCAGGATTCTCGTCTCCCAGGCTGGGCAAATAACCACAGGGGTTAAGGCCCTTCAGGCAAAGACATGGCAGCACCATTACCCATCAGGCAACACACAGTTTCCTGATGCCTAATGTGGGGCTGGTGGGTAAAGAGAAAGATGGCATAAAAGCTCAAGGCCTGGGGCCGGAGATGGAGCTAAGCGGAGCTGGAAGGCTTCGACTCCAGTTGCAGGAATCGGATTGGGTCTAAAGGAAGAAATGAACATAAAAGCACTTACTGAGCTCTTGTTTCTAAGCCCTGGGGATATGAATTCAAAAGATCCCTGCACACCTGGCACTTACATTCTAATAAAAAAGATAATGCACAAATTAGAAGGATGGCCAAGCAGGAGCACTCTGATCCGAAGTTGTAAGGATGGGGAGGAAGACCAGAGGGACACAACCTCTCCAGGAACAAGGAGCCCACCTGATGATGGAGAAGTCTGGGAGCCGGGATGAAGGAGAGCCTTGTGCCTGGAGCTGGCGCCGCCACTCACAGAAAATTCACAAAATCTCTGAGCCCCAGATGCCTCATCTGCAAAATGGGGGCAAGAATTCCCATTGTGCCTTCCTCAGGGGGACCCTGTAAAACGCAGTCAGGTGTGTGAGCAAGGTGTTCCCTGGACCTTACAACACTGCCCCCATCAGCCGCTGTTATCGCTGGGATTCTGGGAAGCAAAACATAAATTCCTGGTACCCCCCCACCCCGCAAACTGGCATCTTTGCAGCTTCTGTGTACGTGCATTCCTGCTGCTGCTGCTGCTGCTGCTGCTGCTGCTGTTACTGCTCCTGCTATTCCTGCTGCTGTTATTACTCTTGCTACTACTGTTGTTACTACTACTACTACTACTACTACTACTACTACTACTATTCCTGCTGCTGTTATTACTCTTGCTACTATTGTTACTACTTTTGTTGCTTCTGCAGCAGCTGTTGCTACTACTACAACTACAAAAATTACTACTGCACTACTACTATTACTACAACTACTACTACTACTACTACTACTACCACTACTACCACTACTACTACCACTACTACTACTACAACTACTATTACTACTACCATTACTACCACTATTACTATACTACTACTACTAATCCTGCTGCTGCTACTACAACAACAACTACTACTACCACTACTACTACTACTACTACTACTACTACCTACTTACTACCACCACCACCACTACTACTACTACCACTATTACTACTACCATTACTACCACTATTACTACTACTACTACTACTAATCCTGCTGCTGCTACTACTACTACTACCACTACTACTACTACTACTACTACTACTTCTACTACTACTACTACTACTACTACTACTACTACTACACTACTACTGTTATTCCTGCTGCTGCTACTACTATTCCTCTTGCTACTGTTGCTACCACTACTACTACTACTACTACTACTTCTACTACTACTACTACTACTACTACTACACTACTACTGTTATTCCTGCTGCTGCTACTACTATTCCTCTTGCTACTGTTGCTACCACTACTACTACTATTCCTGCTGCTACTATTACTCTTACTGCTTCTGTTGCATTACACTGACCCATCCTCTCCAACAGTTCTGAGTAAACAGATTCCCAAGCAGATCTCTTAAATCAGAAATATATTGGGGAGGTTGCAAGGGGGTAAGGGAAGAGAGGCTGAAAGGGCCGCCTTCATTAGCCTTGTCCCGGGCCCATTTTGGCAAATGACAGCTTGGAAAGAGAAGATGCTCCGAAGGCAGTTTTAGAAAGCGGAGGTTTTCTCTCACGTGAGTCATATTAACAAGCAGGATCTAATTCCCAGCCACCGTTGCTGATCAGGAAAGGGGCACTAAACCCAGCCCTCCCTCTTCGATTTAAATGAGACACCGTTACCTCCATTCTTGTGGGGATCACCTTGAAAGGTTCCCAGAGGAGAAGGCGATGCTCTCGATCCAAGCAGAGAGCTGAGCCCTCAGAGACCCCAAGGCCACTATCTTTCACCCTCTGCCCACCAAATTTTGTTCCCCAATCAGGGAACAAAATTGGGAGAAATGACAGCCCCGGGGTCTTGCCTCAGTGATGCTCACAAAAGAATGAATTACGATGTCAGCCACGAAGGGTCTCTAAAGGAATGAATGATATTCTCGTCGTTAAGCAGGTAAGCACGAGGACGATTATGTGCCTCGCCATATCTCTTCTGGAGCCGCTCACATAGGCTGGGGGATGCGCCAGCCGAGTCTACCAATTTCAGCATAAATGCCTTATCTGAAGAGTGTCAGGTCCCATTTGTGCAGCATTTCCTTATGCTATTAGTGGGTGATGGGGCAAAGGGACAATCCCCGTTCTATCTCCGGCCACAGATCCCCGTTTTTGAGAGTGAACTGGGCTGATAGAGGACGCCCGGAAAAGTGGAGGAACATGACAAGGTCGCCCAGAAATTAAAGAGCAGCTGGAAGCTGGAGATGGAGGCGCCTGAATGGTTACTTGCTGCGATTGATAACATAACATATGTGAATGATGTACACACCATATATGTATCTATGTAGAGCCATCGTCCAATAGACCACAGCTAAATCTCCCCAAGGACCTTTTCAAAGAATAACCACGTCTTGGCAACCAGCGACCATTTATGTTTTAGCCAAAGATAAAAACAAAGCAAACAAACTAAAAGTCACTGGGCACTAAAAGAACTGGGGGCGATTACTGGGCCACTGGCATGAGGAGAGAATAGTCCCATCCCCCTGGATCTCGTTCAAGCCACACCTTTAAGGCTGTGTCCAGGTCTGGTACCGGACTGTCCCTCAGCGTGCATTTATTAAGCGCTTACTGTGTGCCAGGCCCTGCAATAAATGCTGGGGACACACACAAAGGCAAAAGCAGTCTCTGTTCTGAAGGAGTTTGCAGTCTGACAACAGGGTAACAGCTACATAAAAAGGTGCCCGGGAAAATTAGGGACCGGAGCAAAGGCGCCAAGATGGAGGAGGCCTGGGAAGGGCTTCTTGAAGAACACTGGGCCTCTGCTGGCTTGGAGGCAGCAGGGACACTAAGGGAGACACGAGGAGGGAGGATGCTGCATAGAACGTCAAGCGCAGCAAGGTTTGACTATCATTGTCATGGAGATGATCATGGGACCCAGGAGATCGCCAAAGGGCCAGGAGTAGAGGGAGGGGGGAAGGGCCCAGGAGAGGGCACTGGGGGGCACCACAGGTAGCGGGCAGGACCTCCGTGAAGCTCTAGCAGGGATCCGAGGCGTCCCGAGAGGATAAGGCGAGAACCGTGGGAGAGAGTCATGAAGTGTAGACAGGGGAGAGTGTCAGGAGAAGAGGGGACCCAAGGGCCCAAAGGCCGCCCGATGGCCGAGGACACTGAAGGCCGAGGAGAGGCCGGTGGGTTTGGCGGCTACGTGTGGTTGGATGGTGGGATTCACAACCGCCTGCAAAGCGCGTGGGTGAGAGGAAAGCAGAGATAAAGCTCCTGCACGAGCGTCTGTAGCCGCAAAAGGCGGGAGAGATCAGAGCAGGGATGGGGGGCTCCGAGAAGGAGGGCGGTGCGGGCGGGGAGATGGGAAGCAGCCCGAGGGGAGGGAGGGGAGAGAAGAGGAGGGGGCTTTCTTTGGCTAAATATGGAAGAGGAGCCGAACAGTGACGGGCAGAAGGACAGAGCCATGGGAGCTGAGGAAGGGGGCGGGGGCTGCGGGCCGCCTGGCGCTGGTGGGTCCCTCCAGCCTGGGGAGATCTGGTCCCACTTCCAGGGAAACTCTTCAGAGCTGGGGCCTCAGAACTTAATGGAGACCCGGAAGTCCAGGCCAGAAAGGCGGGGCTCCGGAGGCATTTCCCACTGCCGGGCCGAACCAAGGACAAGGTCACTACGGAGCCCGGCGGGGCCCCTTTATCTAGGTCCCGGGAGTGCCCGGGGCTGATCTGGGGAAAAAGAAGAGCCCAGTCTGGGGGTCCCTGGGACTCACCCCGATGTTCCTGGGCCTGGAACGTCTCCCCACTTCCGACGGGGGGGGGCCTCTCTGGAGCGCCCCCCCCTCACCCCCTGCTCCCCCAGCCCGCAGTGGCCCAGGGTGTTTGTCTGCACCAGCCCGTCGACCCAAGCCGGCAGTTAGGGAGGCGGGCGCTGGGAGAGGCCCAGGCTTTGTACTGACCGGGGGTGTCGGCAGAAAGGGGTCCTGGGGGAGTCCTGTGGAGTCCTGAGTAACAGAGAGAAAGCGGCCCCAGGGCTTCCCCAGGGCCCCCAAGGGGGGCATCCTGCTGCTCCGGAGAAGGGCAAAGGTTCCCCCCCACACCCTGCAATCTCAAGGCCTCTGGGCCCAGCCCAAGGTCCCCGGCCGGCCCAGTCCCCAGCACTGACCCTTCCTCCCACTCTTGTGACCAGGCAGAGAGAATTCAGCTGCCAGAGCACACGGTAGAACAGGAAGAACAATGACAGTGAATACAGAACAGGCAGCCGGCAGGAGGGCGGCTACAACAGTGAGCCCAGAGCCAAGGTCCGGGTGCGAGTCTGGCCCCAGCTCTCTGGCCGCCGGCTCCGGGGAAGATACTTAACAGCGTCCTGATCTATACAATGAGCGGGAGAAATGGCCGCCCCTCCAGCGTCTCGCCAAGGAAGATATGGTGGCATAAGGACTCGGAGGCCACTTAGAAGTGACTCAGCCCAACAAAGCCCCGAGAGGCCCTTTCAGGCTTGCAAAGCACTTTGCTCCACTTCCTCATTAGCTCCTGGGATGGAGGGGTCCTTACCCCCATTTCACAGGCGAGGAAGGGAGGTCCCGGCCTTGCCCGGCATCACCTCCCTGAGAAGTCCCTGAGGAAGACCCGGAAGTCGGGCCCTCCTGACTCCCTGTGCCGCCCATAGCCAGCACATTGGGGGCAACCAAGGGCAAGCCAGGGGCAGAGAGAGCTCCACTGGCCCCCCTCGTCCCTAACTCTGTCCCCCCTCCCTTCAGGGCCCAGGTCTGGCAAGCAGAAGGTGCGCTCCCTCTACCGGACCCTGCCCTGTATCTGAGGTCCCGACCTTGAACTCCCCCTGCCGCCACCTCTCAGTATCCCTTGTCCTCCCTCTGAGCCTCATCCCAGACAGCCCTGAAGCCCAGGGAGGCAGAGCAAGAGAGATGCTCCCAACAAAGCTCCTGGGGAGCTGTCCAGCTCAACCACAAGGAAGATTCTGACCTGTCCCCTCAGCTGCAGGGCAGCCCCCTTGTCCTGACCCCCTCCCCTGTGCTGCAGGGCGGCCCCCTTATGCTGACCCCGTTCGCTCCGTTGACGGGCAGCCCCTTCCTCCAACACAAAGTCTTGCATTTTTTTCACCAGATGGCAGCCAAATTAACAAAGCAGGAGCTTGGCCAGAAATCCCATCTCGGTTGGGAGACTCTCGCACTCACGGGGGAGATCTCTCAGGGGATGAAATATTGTACAATTAGCTTGTGAAGGAAATCAAAAATGCAGGTGGGCATAAATATAGGGATTGGGAATTCAATGTAATGGTTTTTAGTCATCTCCCAGAGTTCTTTTTCTGGGTTGTTTTTAACTGAGGACCTCTCGAGGTCCCTCTGAAGACCGTTAGCATTGGTGGTGAGCCTGGGAAGCCTGCACAGGGTGGCCCACCCCGGGCACAGGGCAACCCACCCTGGGCACAGGGCAACCCACCCCAGGCACAGGGCAGCCCACCCCGGGCACAGGGAGGCCCACCCCGGGCACAGGGAGGCCCACCCCGGGCACAGGGAGGCCCACCCCGGGCACAGGGAGGCCCACCCCGGGCACAGGGCTCTGGACCAAGCACCCAGGAGACGTACAAATCCCAAGCCCCCTCCGCCCCACACACTGAAGCAGACCTTGTGTCTGACCTGCAGTGGAGCCTCCTCTTGGCTCAATCAGCCTCCACCCCAGCATGGAGATGTCTCCAGCAACAAGCCTGTCATGCAGAAACCCCAGAACACAGGGGCCTGTGCTGCTCGCCTCTTGCCGCCCGGGTCCTTTTCCCCGGGTCCCCTGTGGGTCACATGTTGACTTTTAAAATGTCTAATTGTGCTTTGACTTATTTCATTAACTATTTCCCAATCACATCCTAATCCCCTTTGGATGGCACTGGAAGTCCCGGTCGGAGTCAACCTTCCCTTTTCTGCTGTGAGATGATTTCCTCGGGGAACAAAGAATGAACAAATGAGCGAAGCCTTAATTAAGCACTTCCTAGGTACAAAGCGCGGTGCCAAGTGCTGGGATGCAAACAGAAAAACCAGCCCGTCCTCGTTCTCAGGAACTCGCCTTTTCTGAGGAGAAAAACATCTGATAAAGGTCTCAGCTTCACATGGGATGGAAGGTTCAGCGGCAAAGCAGACGCTCGGCCTTCTCACCATCCTTTCTGCTGAGGAGTCATTGTCTGAGCATATGTGACCCCGTGGACTTGTCCGGGGGCTTTCCCTCTCAGTGAGGCTGAAGCGCTTTGCTATTTTCTAAGGTGTCCCCATTTTATGGCTGATGAACCGAGGGAAATGAGTTTCCCAGGGTCGCCTGGTAGGGTCTGAGGATGGATTTGAATTCGGGTCCATTGCACACCCACCAACACTGCCGTCTCTGCCCCTTGATGGCCCCTCGACCTTGTTCTAAGCCTTAATGTTAATCCCTGTTGTTGTTCCATAGACTCTCAGCTCTGGAAGGGACCTTACAGACCACCCGGTCCAGCCCAGTCAGAGAGAGGAACGGTAACATCTGGAAAAGGAAAGCGACCCCTTGTGTCACGGGCACCGACTGAGACAGGACAGGACAGGACACCGACTTCAGCCACCGATTATGTTCCACTCCATGACCTTGAACCTCCTGCTAATTCCTTGTCTGGGGGCAGCAGGCACAGGAAGGTCACTCGCAGAGGAGGGGGCGGGGGACATAATTTCTGGATCCAGAGGGAACGGAGGTGATGCTCTTCCCCCTCGCCTCCAGCTGCCCAGCAGTGAATGGGGGCCTGCAAGGAGTCCCCCACCCCAGGGAGGAAGGAGAAAGTGGCCGTTGCAGGTTAGAGCTTGCAGCATCCACCCACTCCCATCCCTTCTGGATTAGCTCCCCTGGAAGGAGGAAGCTTGTGGCTGCTCGAGCTGGAAGATGGCCTGGTTCCCTTGGCAACCGTATCCCCAGCACCTCATCCCCAGGTCTGGTCCCGGGCGCCATCTGGTGGTCACGTCCCATTCCTGCACCAAGGACTTGGGAAGAAGGCAACATTTCGCCCACAGGAAGGAAAAACGCAAGGAGCTTAACTGTGGGTCTGAGGCGTCATGGAGCAAGAACTCCTACTAATAGTGGCAAAGGATAAAAGGGGTTGGACCACGGGGAGGGGATGGCAAGGACCAAAGGGAGGGGATGGCAAGGACCACGGGCAGGGCATGGCAAGGACCAAAGGGAGGGGATGGCAAGGACCCCAGGGAGGGGATGGCAAGGAGCCCGGGGAGGGGATGGCAAGGACCACGGGCAGGGCATGGCAAAGACCACAGGGAGAGAATGGCAAGGATCAAAGGGAGGGGATGGCAAGGATCAAAGGGAGGGGATGGCAAGGATCACAGGCAGAGGATGGCAAGGACCCCGGGGAGGGGATGGCAGTGAGCGAAGCGGGCAGAGGAGAGCAGATGGCCAGAAAGGTAGAGTTCAGGGGCACCTTTCTCACAAACCTTCCACCTGGTCCAGCCCCATTCATTTTCATGGATCACGGGCTCCACAGAGGAACCTTGGAACTCCAATGTGGAGGGGAAAGACAGGGCAGGGGGTGGCAAGGACCACAGGGAGGGAATTGGCTCAGAAGCCAAAAGGAAACAGAGGCAGACACTTGGCTCGCTCCAGGTCACAGGGTACAGAGACGGAGCAGGCGTTTGAACCCAAGCCCAGCACTTTCCACTGTAACATGCTCCTGATGCCCCAGGCTAAAAGGGAGCAGTCTCTGGGATATTCTGGGGTCCCAAGCAGCCTTAAGCAGTGAAGAATTTTCTCCTGGGAGAGCCTGGGGCCTCACTAGGACTAGGAAAGGAGAAGGTGAAACAACCCAAAAAGCAGGGTTTTTTAAATGTTTAGATGGACGTTCTTCATGACACCCAGGATTCAAGAGGGCGAGAGATGGCAGAGCTTTTGTATGACTGGAGGCAGCCGGAGTGCCCTGAGGTCAAATGCCATGTCAGGAGTGATGACATCCCATGGGCTCGGCCCCGGAAGCAGTGTGTTCGTGGGAGCAGCCCCTTCCCACACATTTGGACATCGCCCATCCTGTGCCAGGCCCCGCACAAGCTTCTTACAAATGCTCCCCCCTCACCTCGTTCCCCGCCTGCCCCGCGTTTCCTCCTGTTCCTAAAGCTGGCTCTCACGAAGGACATGTGGGCATCAGGGCGGACAATAAGCACGAAGGGCTCCTCCTGGTCTGGCTCTAAAGGGCCTGGGTCAGGACCAGGGGCCGCCGCGGGTCAGGGCTGTTTCTAAGTGTGACCGAGCGTCCCTTGGAAGAGCACAAAAGTTTCCCGCTCATTCACAGATGGGCCATTAGCACCTTTGCAATAACGTACATTTGCACAGCATTTTATGGCACATAAAATGTTTTCCCTGAAAAAAAAAAAAAGCCAAAATGTTTCCAGGCCAGCGGCGCAAGCGATGCACTGGCAGCGCCGCCTGCAGAGGAGGAAGCTGGGACTTGGGGCAGGGAACTCGCTCAGGGCCCACAGTTTGTGCGGAACGGAGGGAACGGCCAATGAGGGAGCAGCCCGTCACAGCCTGGATGTGCCGCAGATAAGACCAGAACCACGTTCTGGGATCTCCTCTCGCCTGGCTCCCAACAAGCTTCCTTCTCCTCCCTAGAGAACACGAGGAGGTGGCGAGAAGAAAACCAAGAGTTTATAACATTTAGCCGTTGGCCAAAGCATTTCCTCCCCTGCAGCATGGAGCGCGTTTCCCAGCGCCCGTGGTCATGGCACTTTCCTGGTGTAGGTGCATCCCTGGAACTCAGAAAGGGCCCGAGTCACAGAACTCGATGCTCTCCCTGCTCCGGGCCCTGCCAAAGGCTCCCATAGGGCTGCCAGCTCTTGTTTCATGCGGCATCTCCATGTCCTGCCGTCTCCACAGTCATCAATCTCTGCAGCGCCGCTCCTAGATGGGGTCTCAGCCGGGCGGAAATCCCATTCGTGAGGAAAGGAGGCAGAAACGTCCGGGAAAATAAACTTCCTCCCGGGAACGGACAGAATGGGATCTCGCTCACTGGGAGACCTGACATGCAAACGAATCTGCAGCTGTACTCACCGGACTCACAGACTGATCCACATGATGGGCTCCTGTTTTATAGCTCAGGTCTAGGGCCAGGCTAATCACTATCTTCATGCTCTTTTATTATTTACAGGAGTTTAGAAACTTCTTGGTCACAAATCCCTTCAAAGTCCAGAACCAAGTCTTATCCCCCCCTATTTCCCCCCCCTCAAAAAAAAGTGCTTATTAAGCCCCTACTCTCAGGATGCTGCACCAGGTACGCGGGGTTGGGATGGGCAGAAAGGAAGGCACTGCCCTCCTGTCCAGAGTCATACTGAACGAGTGGGCAGCAACCCCAGATCCCAGCTTGGAATACAGCCGTGGGGATCACAGCAGGGCCAGCTCGCCTGCCTGGGCCTTTCCCCGAGGGAGAAGCTCCCTTTCACCAAAGCTGAAGTGCTTCCCCTGGGCACTAAGGGACATGGATTTGGCTGCTGCCAGGTCCCTTCCCTGCCTGTTCCCCTGCAGCTCCCTCCTTTTCTGAGATGCCCTTCCTCCCAAATCCCCCCAGTCCCCGCCCAAATGTGCCAGTATTCATGCGGTCCTCGCATCCCATCCCATCCAAGGGGACGCCTCCCTGCAGCTCTCCCAAAGTCCCCATAACCTCCTGTGCCTCTCATCCCATTCTGGCTTCATCCATCCCTCATCAGGTTCTAGCTCCTATTTGCACCCACCTCTCATCTCTTCCCTAGGCTGTGAGCTCTGCAGGGGCAGGGTGGTTTTACCTTTCTGGCTCCCCGGCACCCAGGACCCCGATCTCGGCAGCCCGGGGAATCCCACACGCTCCCTCCGCTTATGTACATGGCCCCCCTTATGCTTTGATAAGTCTCCACTTAATCATTTGAGGACATCAAGGTTAAGTAATTTTCACAGGGTCTTGCAGAGAGTGTCAGACGTATGATTGAAACACGGATCTTTCTTCCTGGCTCCTCTGCCCACCAGCCCAGGCTGCTTCTGAGCCTGCCCTGGACACGTAAGCGTTTAATAAGTACTGACCGGCCGGCTGATTGGCCGAATGGCTCAGCGGCACTGGTGGGAAGGCTGAACCTGAGGGTCTGCCTTTCAGCGAGGTCCCTTGCTGCCTCGTGATCTGGAGCAGATTTCTCGGGGCCATGAGACCTGAAGCCAGACACTGACCAAGGGGTCAGGTTATCTGATTTCCCTGCCCTGTCTTACGTATGAGGAAATAGGGACCCTCCACTCACCAAGGTCACCCAGAAAATGGCAGTCGGGACTCAAGGCAAGACGTGTCAGTTGGCTGAGCCCCGTCTGTGGAAGGAGGGCACCAGCCTGATGGACGGGAGCCTCCCCTCGGGTTCCTAAGCCGTGGTCCATGTGATTCCATGAGTGGCCCAGATCCCAACTCTAAACTTCCACGTTGTCCACACCATCCACCGAAAACAAGACCGAGGCCCCTTGGGCAGTTCCACAGCCCCTCTCCCCAACACAATTGCCGCATCTCCCATCTCCCTTGTTAGGGCCGGTGCAGATTGAAGAATTATTCTTCCAAACTGTCAAATGAATGAACTCTGAGGTTCCTCCAGCTCTACACCCAATGCAGGAGAATGAGAACAAATGAATGGCTGGCTAGCTGAGCTCTCCCCCGTGTTCTCTGGTGGCTTTTGGATGTTCCTTTGGTTTCCTTTTTGAGGTCTTCTCTTTTGACAACTTTTTACAGTCATTTCTGGAGCGTCTTTCACTCCTCCCTCCTTCCTGCCCAACCAGACTCTCAGCCCCTGGAAGGCAAGGATGTGAGCGAGCTCAGTATTCTCCATGGCGTTGGGCTTTCTCTAGGGTCAGAGTTCTAAGACCTCTGACCTTCAGATAGTCTGTTGGGGCTGAACCAAATGACCTTTGGCGTCTAATCGATGCTCCTATCAGCATCAGACTGAGACTCCCCCCATCCCCACCAGGGCCTGCTGGAACCCAGCAAGACTGTCTGTCCCCACCCATATGGAAAGATGGCTTGAGAGGTGGATGGAGAGTGGAAGGCCGGGGGCAAATCCCGCCCCTGACAGTTAGGGACTGGCTCCCCCTTCCTCTAATTTCTGCTTCCTGTGAGGCAGGGACCCGGGAGTAGTTGGCTCGGGCTGGCCGGGAGCACGGCAGACTTCCAAGGCAAAGTGGCAAGGCCTTCAGACCCCTTTGGAGGAGTCATCCCTTCAGGAGCCGGCCCTGGGGGTGATTAGTGAAGCAGACCCCGAGCTGACCCGTACCCCCATCGCTGGCCCTGAGCCCGGCTTCCAGCGGCTCTGCCCTGGGGGGAGGAGTTTCCTCCTGGAAAGTCCCCGTGCCCCAGAGCGCAGGCGGCGGTCACTGTCCGGCGACCCTGCCCTCGGGAAGCTCGCATCCCACCAGTTCCGTCCTAGCTGACCAGCAGAGAGCCAACCAGCAGCTTGTGAGGAGCCCCAGGAAGGGCAAGCTTATTAATTAGCCCAAGGGGGATCGGTGTGTGATACTGGAAGTTGTGTATTGCAGAAGGCCTAACATGGATTGTACTTCCCTCTCCTAACAGTCCTGCAGGGAAGATAATCAAGAAGCATTTGTTAGGCAGAGAATCGTCCCCACTTACAGGTGGAAAAGTAGCTTCCTGACCTTCACACAGGTCTGAGAGCAGGACCAGGTCCAAACGGAGGATCTTCTGGCTCCGGTTCCCAAGGTTCTTCCCACCGAGCAAAGCTGGAGCAGGGTCGGGATCGTGTTCTGAACTCAGACACTTAACATTTACCAGCTCTGTGATCCTGGGCAAACACTTAATCCCAAAGAAGATCCAAACCTCTGCTTGAAAACAGACGAAGAAAAGCCTCCCTGGGGGCAGTAAGCCCTAAAACAAGTCATTTTGGCTCTGTCTGAATCGGTCTTGAAAACCTCGAGGAAATTGGGATGGGACCAAAAAGGATGCTCTGACCCAGTTCCCTGGGCTCCCTTCATGGGGGCTTCGCTCTCCATGTTGTCTGACTGCACCCAGCAGGTCTCAGGCGAGGGACTGGCTACACATCTGGCCATGGGCCGGGTCAAGGATTAGTCTGGAGACAGTGAGAGCTCAGGGAAGCCACATCCCCAAGCAATAGGATTGCAAAGTCCCTGTCAAGGCTCCCTGACGGCCTGCAGAGAAGGGGGTGTCCTGCAGGGTTAAGGAATGAACAAGGGGCCCGTGGAGAAGAAGCAGCCAGAGGTGGCCAGACCTGAGCCGAGGAGCTCGCGTTGCCTCCCTAGGACCCTTCCAGACAAGCCACTAAGGGGAAAATTCGGGGAAAAGGAGGGAGGCTACGGGGTCTGCCTCCCGCCAGACTGCTTCCTCCTGGTGGTGGATCACAGAAATGTTGTCCGCCTCATTACCCAGAAGTTCAAGAGACATTTGATCAAGCAGCCACACTTGAGAGAAGATGGAGAGATGGGGACGAAGCCGATCTTGTGAGAAGGTGGATCTGAACCCGGACAGACCGTGAGCCTTGAGGGTGGCCCTTTAATGGAATAATGGCACACGGTGGAAGTCTCCAATCAGCCGGGAAAGGGCCGAATGAGTGAGGGTGTGTGACTGTTATGGGATATCATTGTTTTATGAGAACCGGTCAGCAGGATGATTTCCGAGGGGAGACTGACATGAAGTAATGCTGGGGAAAGGGAAAGTGAGCAGAAGCAGGAGAGCATGGTACCTGGCAACAAGATTAGGTGATGATCAACTCTGACGCACCTGGATGTTGTCAACAACGAGATAATTCAAGCCAATTCCAATAGACATATA
Source organism: Sarcophilus harrisii (assembly GCF_902635505.1). Taxonomy (NCBI): domain Eukaryota; kingdom Metazoa; phylum Chordata; class Mammalia; order Dasyuromorphia; family Dasyuridae; genus Sarcophilus; species Sarcophilus harrisii. The sequence goes on from NC_045429.1 coordinate 2,089,958, forward strand.
TATATATATATATATATATATATATATATATATAGCTTTTTATTTTCAAAACACATACATCATTTTCAACATTCATCCTTGTAAAACTTCGTGTTTTAAATTTTCTCCCTCTTTTCTCCATCCCTTCCCTAGACAAGTAAGCCAATATATGCTAAACATGTGCGATTCATCTCTCTGTATTTCCACAAATGTCAGGCTGCACAAGAAAAATCAGATCAAAACAGGGAAAACGAGAAAGAAAATAAAACGCAAACAACAAAAAAGTGGAAATACTCTGTTGTGACCCCATTTATTCCACACAGCCCTGCCTCTGCGTGCAAATGGCTCTCTCCATCACAAGACCATCCAGTGGCCTTAGGATGAAGAGGGCCATCGGTGTCCAGAGAGAGGATTGTGGGGACTGAACGGGGATCAGAGTATTTGCACCTTGTTGTTTTCTGCCTGCATTTTGTTTTCTCATTTCCCCCCTTTTTGATCTGATTTTTCTTGCACAGCGGGATAATTGTGGAGATATGTACCGAAGAATTGCCCGTGTTTAACCAGTGTTGGGTTACTTCTTGTCGTTGTTGGAGGGAGTGGGTGGATGGGAGGGAGAAACTTAGGAACACAAGGTTTTGCAAGGATGAATGTTGAAAACTATCTTTGCACATATTTTGAGAATAGAAAGCTATTTTTAAAATAAAACAAGAAGTCTCCAACAGACTGAGGCTGAGCTTGGGTCCTGCGCTGCTAAATGTTCGAATCAATGACCTGGGCACAAACAGAGATGGATGCGCACCCAAGTGACAGTGAGGGAGAGCTGGGAGGGGCAGCGACCACGCCAGAGGCCGAGGCCAGTTGGATCTCACCAGACTTGAGCATTTGGGCAGAATTGAAGAAAACGGAACTTTAGGGTCAATCTCACAAACCCATCCAGGATGGATTGTGGACGGAGGAGGCAGTCAGATATTAGTGTAGGAAAAAAACTGGATGCTTCTAGGACCCCCAAAGCTTAACGTGAATCAAGAGGATTCTGGGCACGTGAGCAACCTTCTAAGCTCTCGGGCTGCACGGAGAAGGCCCATCCCAGCTTGGAATAGGGAGCTGACTCTGGACTCTGCCAGGCTGGACCACACCCGGCGCACTGGGAGCCAGGAGGACACTGAATTGGAGAGCACCCACATTGGCAGCCGGGCTAAAGAAGGTCCTTGGGCTTACAGGACCACGGTCTCCAGAAGCAGAGGGCTCACATGGGGCCACAACAGCTGAAGAGCTGCCAGAGGTGTGGATGAGAAATCGGGCTTGTGCACTTGGCATCCGAGGGCAGGGCTGGGAGGGACAGGGGACATCCATCGACAGGTGGTGTACAAGCAATGGGACCTACCCAGAGAGGGGGGGCTTCCCACAGAGCTGACGGCCCCCTGCGGGCGCTGCCATAGCCTTCCTTCCCGGTCGGGGTCGGACTGGTCGCTGGCAAACTTCCTGCTTCTAAGGGCGGTTCCGGGCACTCGCATGGTGAAGGGGATGCGCCCTCCCCTAAGTTAGGGGATTCTTTCACCTTCCCCTTCTGCTCCCTTGGAGCCCAGGCCCCCATTAGAATGTCTCCCCATGGCCCCACAGAGCCTGCACCCCACGAGAGACATTGGGTGTGTCCTGGGGCTGGCTGGGGAAGCCAGGGTTCTCAGGTCAGTGGGCAGTAACAACATGGTTGTTGGACTGGGTGGGGTTGGTTGCTTTGGAGGAGCAGAGCAGCAAAAATCTCTGTTCCTCATCCTAGGACCAGCCCGGTTCCATTAAAACAAAACTTGTCTCCAGATTAGCTGGGGGTCCCCCGGCCAGAAGGGGTCACGGCGACAAAATCTCCAGTCTCTGAAGTGGGTAACGTGACCCCAGTCCCTACGAAACTGGGGAAACGATGCCTCTCTCCCCTCTGATCTCAGTCACACACGTCTCTCGCACACTTTAAGCCTTGTTTTCTAAGCGTGTTTTGCTCCAAATCCAAAAAGCGGGATTTACTCTGAGCGATTTTGCTAGTGAAGACCCTGCTTTGGTTGGACGAGGATCCAAGTCTGGAACTCCACGCGACTCGGCACCCGTCCAAGCCCCCGACAGCCACGGCTCCATCAGCTGCGTCCTGGTCGGAGGGGCTCTGGCCAGCAGGGCAGCGATGATGCAACGGCCGCATAAGGAAAAGCGCCCGTGGGGGAATTAAACACAAGTCCGCTCCAACACAGGTGGGGCCTCCCATCAATGCCAAGTCAAGCCAAGGTGGGCACAGTCCTCGGCTTTCTGCTGCAAGTAGCACCGAGTCTGGAGCCAGAATCCGGCCTCAGACACTGCCTAGTCGGATGGCTCTGGGAAAGTCACTTTCCCCTGTTTGCCTCAGTTTCCCCATCTGTAAAAGGAGCTGGACAAGGAAATGGCCAACCGCTCCAGGACCTCTGCCAAGAAAACCCCAAACACCCAAGGGGTGCCCAAGGGGAATGCCCCAGCTCTGTGCTCTCTGCACCATTCTGCTCACGTAGACGTAGAGCTCAAAAGGGCCTCGGAGGCATCTTCTCCAAAGCCGTCACGCTAAAGGGGAGGAAACAGGCCCAGAGAGGCGGGCGCCCGTGCCAGGGAGGGCTGGCTGTGCGTCTCCAGAGCCGCTGCCCGGGCTGGTGGCCAGCTGCCTCTCGCCCCCCGTGGTCCCTTTGTCAGACGGGGGCAAGGGCATCGCTCTGTCCCCGAGAGCTGCTCCCCGCCCCGCGGTGTCTCCATGGAATTGCACGTCATGCCGTCCCACAGGCATTTTACCAAAGAGAGACCTTCACCCACAAGAGGAGGGAGAGAAATGGAACCACCGGCCCGGCACAGCTCCCGGGGGCCAAACCGCCCCAAAAGTGGGGCCTGCCTGAGCGGGGCAGCGGGAGCTTCTCAGCTCCCCCTCAGCTGCCCCCCGTGGCCCTGACAGCACGTCCCAATTCTGTCTCCCCCACAGTCCTGAAGGGTCTCTGAAGCACCGGTCATCGGAGGAGCCATCGGCCATCCGAGGACGATTCCTTCTCCAGCCGGCCGCCTTGGTCTGGTCTCACCAGGGGCTCTCCTGCCACACTGCACAGCCCCCATGGGGAAAAGCTGCTGGGGCCACAGCGCTGCCTCCGTCCCCGTGGCCTTCGGGCCTGTGCCCAAGGACCTGACGCATCCTGAGGTCAGGCTCCTGGAACCAGGGCTCTGGGCCACGTCCTCTCCCCAAACAGCCAGAGGTTCCTGGGCAGGGCTTTGGGGCAGGGCTGCCTGAGAGACTTGGGGCCGACACTGACGGGGGGAACAGGTGCCCCCCACCCCACCTACACCAGCGGAAGTGAAGCCTGGCTGCCCAGGGTGCTCAGTCAGAGGGAAGTGTCAGACTCCCTGGGTCACCCCCCCCCAGACAAGGTCATAGGTGCTGACCGCTGTGTCCGTCACTGAGCGTGCACGCGTCTGCGACGGGCTCTTCCCAACACTTCTGATTTTGCATTAGATTTGCAGGGAGCCCCTGGGGAGGAGCCCTTCAAGGACAAGCGAGTCGTAATATGATTATTATTTCTTCTGACAATAGTTATTAAAACATGGGGAGACGGGGACATCGTCCATTTCTCATTTTGGTTGACCTTGCAGTTCTTTAATAGCATCAGCGGGAATAAAGCATCTCTCTGTCAAAAGGAATATTATTTTGGGGAAGGGATACGGTGGTGAAATTATGGGTCCGGCGGGTTCCTTTATCTTTATATCATGAAACCAGAAGAGAAATTTCCATCGGTCAGATCCGTTTTCTCTTTAACTGAGTGTCAAGGATTCTGCCTGAGAAGGACTCTGGGAGGACGAACATTCGCGCTGCTGTCCGTGGTCCCCTCTCGTGAGCCCTGTCATCTTTAGGGCCGAACACCCAGAGGCTCCCCATGCTCTCTCTGAGGTGCCTGGATGTGCTGTCCAGGGTTCCAGGGCACAGGAAAGGAGGGTAATGATCCTGGCTTTCCCTCTGCTTTGGGAGCTTGGATTTCCATTTATTTGGAAGGAAATGAAGACTGGAGACTACATTTCCTGCTCTCACTCTTACTCCAGCCGGTCAGGCCGGCTCCATCCTACAGGTCCTTGCACGAGGGGATTTTCCAGGGGGAAGGAAAGGGTCTCCGGGGACACTGGTTCCATAATGAACCAGAAGAGTGGAGGGAGAACGGGGGTCTCCAATAGTCCCCCACAAAAAGCCCAGTCAGGGCAGATACAGTAGATACAAGGGACCGACCCCCAGGGAGGAGATGGCCAACGCAGCCTCCAAATGCCCCCGAGAGGAAGGCCGTGGGCCTTGGGGTCACCTGCCAGCCGTGTGATCACAGAATCATGGGACTTCTCAGCCTCAGCTTCCTTCCCTGTAACTTTGGAGCGTGACTGACTGAGCTCCCCCCACCAGGTGGAGGTCACAGTCCCCGATCTTGCTGGTGATCTCACTGTGCACAGGTGTCCACTACGCTCCCAAAGTGGGCACTGCCAGGGGAGCTGCGCGGGCGGGCACGGGAGGGACAGAGAAATGGAGGTAGAGAGGAGGGCCCCGGACAACGGGACAAGCATCTTGTTAAGCTCCTACTGTATGCTGAGCACTGGGAGAGGCGCTGGGGGAACAAAGACAAGCAAAAATGGCGTCCGCCCTCAGGGAGTTTCCGTTTTCCCAGAATAAGCAGTTTTCTAGGGCCCACAGTGGCCAGCACTCTCCGCGGAGACCTCACATCCCAAAGTAATTTGGGCACAAAGGGGAGGAGGTGACAACCGGGAAACTGAGGAAAGCAGGGCCATGGCGTGTCGTGCCCGTGGGAGGAGGAACTCGGCACCCGAGGGAGGACAGCCAGGAGGGACACGGGCCGCTGAAGGAGGTGGGGAGGGGAGCAGCGACGACCCTCCCCAAGGACGTGGGGTGCAGAGATGGGCACATATGTACACGCACACACGAATGCATTCAGACACACACGTGCAGACACATAAAACCGGCACGAGACACGTGCCCACCCGTGCACACATACATGTGCACATACACGAGTATATGCAGATGCATGTACATGCGGAGACATATAAACCCACACACACCCATGCATGTATATCTGTGTACATGTGTGTGCACATTCAGATGCCTGCGTGTGCAGGGACGTGTATGTGTGCATCGATACAAACCTGCACAACACGTGCATGTACCTGTGGGAGCAGATGCAGGGCCATGTATGTGCGTGTCTACCCAAACCCGCTCCCGTACATGCAGCCCCAGGCTTGGTCACATGTATGTATTTTGCTAAAATCTCCCCACAGGGCTGAGAATGTCGCAGGGGGCGCAGGCCGGGCACCCACTCCCCCAGACGATGTGACTGTGATGCAGCCACAGAAAGCGTTTGAGTCAGAAGTGGGAGGGGAAGGCGCAGGCCGTCCCAGAGCTCAGGGCTGCGCCTTTGGTCCCTGGAACCAAAACATCAGCTTTGGGGGTCCAGGGGGACCCCGAGGCTGCCTCCCCAGCAAGAGGCTGTTCTTGATGAGCAGTTTCTCACAAGCGAGGATTCCCACTCCTGGTTGTGTGAGTCCCACAGCTCGTCCCCCACAAACTTCCCGTTCAAAGCTGACTCCCTCGGGGGCCCCCACTGGGCATGGGCCCCCCCAGCTCTCAGTGCCCATTTCCACCCGCTCAGCCCTTTGCCCTCTCCATCCCCCCACTTCTGTCAGTGCAGGTGCCTGGCTTAGCTCAGAACTCCGCACTCCAGAGACCCACCAGCCTGGGAAGTGCCGGGAGAGTGGGTTTCAGGCCATAATCATCAGCGGGTTCTTTCTTTTTAAATAGCATTTTTTTCACCATTTGGTATTGGCTAAGAAATAGGTTAGTTGATCAGTGGAACAGGTTAGGTTCACAAGACAGAATAGTCAACTATAGCAGTCTAGTGTTTGACAAACCCAAAGATCCTAACTTTTGGGATAAGAATTCATTATTTGACCAAAAACTGCTGGGAAAACTGGAAATTAGTATGGCAGAAATTAGGCATGGACCCACACTTAACACCATACTCCAAGATAAGATCAAAATGGGTCCATGATTTAGGCATAAAGAGCGAGATTATAAAGAAATTGGAGGAACATAGGATAGTTTATCTCTCAGACTTGTGGAGGAGGAAGAAATTTGTGACCAAAGATGAACTAGAGACCATTATTGATCACAAAATAGAAAATTTTGATTACATCAAAGTAAAAAGGTTCTGTACAAACAAAACTAATGCAAACAAGATTAGAAGGGAAGCAACAAACTGGGAAAATATCTTCACAGTTAAAGGTTCTGAGAAAGACCTCATTTCCAAAATATAGAGAGAATTGATTCTGATTTATAAGAAACCAAGCCATTCTCCAATTGATAAATGGTCAAAGGATATGAACAGACAATTTTCAGATGATGAAATTGAAATTTTCGTATGAAAGAGTGTTTCAAATCACTATTTATCAGAGAAATGCAAATTAAGACAACTCTGAGATACCACTACACACCTGTCAGATTGGCTAAGATGACAGGAAAAAATAATGATGATTGTTGAAGGGGATGCGGGAAAACTGGGACGCTGATACATTGTTGGTGGAGCTGTGAACGAATCCAACCATTCTGGAGAGCAATCTGGAACTATGCCCAAAAAGTTATCAAACTGTGCATACCCTTTGACCCAGCAGTGTTTCTACTGGGCTTATACCCCAAGGAGATACTAAAGAAGGGAAAGGGACATATATGTGCCAAAATGTTTGTGGCCGCCCTGTTTGTAGTGGCTAGAAACTGGAAAATGAATGGATGCCCTTCAATTGGAGAATGGTTGGGTAAATTGTGGTATATGAATGTTATGGAATATTATTGTTCTGTAAGAAATGACCAGCAGGATGAATACAGAGAGGATTGGAGAGAATTACATGAACTGATGCTAAGTGAAATGAGCAGAATCAGGAGATCATTATATACGTCAACAACGATACTGTATGAGGATGTATTCTGATGGAAGTGGATTTCTTTGACAAAGAGATGATCTAATTCAGTTTCAATTGATCAATGATGGACAGAAGCAGCTACACCCAAAGAAAGAACATTGGGAAATGAATGTAAACTGTTTGCAAAAAAAATAAATAAATTGCATTTTTTTCAATTACATGTAATGACAATCTTAACATTCATTAAATTGTTCTTCCCCCAACACAGTCAGCAATTTATGTTCTACATGTGCAGCTGTGTGAAGTATCAGCAAAGCACCTACTATGTGCTGGAATCAGAAGCTGGGGCAGAGTGGGGTCTCCCAAGGAGATCTAAGGACACCAGAGGTGTCCCCACTGTGGGCATGCTCTTAGTAAAGGAGGGAGCCAAGAGACAGAACTTGGACTCGGGAGCTGAAAGGATGGTTAGAAATTGTCAGGTCCAAGTCTCTCATCCCCCTGCACCCACAGTAAATCAGTGTCCCAGCTCTCCAAAATTTCCCTTTTCCTGCCATCAGCCACTGGGGGGGGGGGGGTACACCTCGGGGCTTTTTAATCTGCCTTTCTCTAATCTGCAGTGAAACAGACTCCATTGTTCATGTGCCCATAGGTAGCTTTCATTTCTTCTTCCAGAAACCACCTCTTCATATCTTCTCTCACTTGGGGCCTAACTTGTACCTTTACAAATCTGACTCGGCTCTCTCTATATCTGGGAAATGAGGCCTTCATCAGAGAATTGTTGCAATTCCCCTCTCCCCCAGTTTTCTGCTTTCCTTGTAATTTTGGTTGTATTGGTTTTGTTTGTTCATTTAACTAAAATGGTCTGTTTCACACATTCTAATCCCCTCTCACCTTTGGTCCTGCACTCTCCCCTCACTCATAAATCTGACAGACAAGCTATGCAGCGCTCTCTAACTGGCTTATGGCCCGACCTTTTATGTGTAAGTCATTTGGACCTTATCTTGGTAGATGGCGTGAGATCATGGTCCATACCTAGTTTCTGTCACACCGCTTTCCAATTTTCCCAGAAGTTTGTGTCAAACATTGCGCTTTTTGTTCCCAAAGCTGCTTCCTTGTGTTTTGAGCCATTTATTTTAGCCTTGCACAGGACAGTAGACTTGTCAGCTACGGGGAGAAAGTGCCGGTCTCCTTTGGGTATGTTTCCAAGCATGAAGGGGAAAAGAAGGAACAGTTGATGATCTCCTCCTCTCCTGGATCTGGGTTCAACAAGCGCTGTCTGTTTCTCTGTCTGTCTGTCTCTCTCCCAGAAGTAATCGGGGTTAAAGCAAAAACATTGCTAGCAAATGTTTAAGTGATTTGCACTCAGGTCCTCCTGGCTCCAGAGCCTGTGCTCTACCCCCTGTGCCAGCTGGCTGCCCCTCAGTGAGAAGTCTTGCTCTTCCCCCTCATCAATCAGGCCTGCAGGGGCTTGGTTCATTGACAGGAAGCTGGGGGGTCCCTTTGCCGCTTAGCTCAGCTCCCCATTTAAGCAAAATTTCATGCTCTTTATTATGAGCTGTAAAATTAAACAATTTGTTCTCATCTTCCTTAGCTTCTGTAAAGGGCTCCTGATGTTCAGGGGGTGGGGGTGGAAATGTCCCCCTTGCACAGATCCTTGCTGCGGAGAGAGCCGCCATCACCCACTGCCTACACAGGATATGCCCAGTGGGTTGTCCGTCCATTCGTGTCTCCATTGTGCAGACCGGGATGTGCCCGCGGATGGGGCATCCTGAGAGCCAGGGCACCGAGACGCAGCTTGGGCCAGCGGTGGATGGACGGCGGCGGGAAGGAGGGTGGGGCAGGCCGGGGGTGGATGGTGGCAGGGGGGGTGGATGGACGGCGGATTGGGCTCCACATAATGAAGATGATGAGTGTCTGATCTGGGGGTTTTCTAGGAGATTGACCATGAAAGAAAGGGGGGGATTCAGGAAAGCGACTCTGCACCCCTCAATCCGAGGGAGAGAAGACTGCAGAGGGCAGCGGGTGACGAGGATTTGTCGCTGTGGGCTCACTCTGTGCAAGTCTGGGCACTGGCACACCCGGGCGGACAAAGCCCCAGCCCTGCCCTCCGGAAGCTCCCAGTCCAGTGGGCACCCTGCACAGGCGAGATTTCCGGAGGGGATCCCTTGCCATCCCCCACCCCAAAAGGAGCGATCCCACTGCTAGAAGAGCTGAGGAAACAGAAAGTCAAACCCCAGGGGAAGAACAGCTCCACCCTCCACAGAGGGAGGGGGCTGAACAACATCAATCACAAAGCTCTGCTTAGGTGCTTGGCATATGCTGGACCAGAAGAACCAGAGAACCAGGCGTCCCAACCCCCGGGGTGCTGACATGCTAAGGAAGGAATCAAAGCCCCCCCATAAGTGCAGGCATCAGCCTGCCGGACCCCCGTCCCTGCTCCCCAGCTCAGTGAACCCCACAGGAAGGGGCCAGTCCTACTTCCCAAGGAAGGCAGCCGCCATTGCTCTCCCCAGAACTTTCTCCTCTGCTTCCCTGGACCAGTCCTCCTGAGCAGACCCTTCACGCTGAAAGGCTTTCTCTGGGTAACTTCAGTTTTTAATGTTCTTCTAAACCACAGCACCTGGAACTGAACCAAGTTCCCTGCACCAAGGTCTGCCCAGGGCAGAGATCAGAGATTCTCCCCTTCCCAGTTCCTGGAAGCTCATGTGCTACAGTCCAAGATCACAGGAGCTGATGTACAGCCAGCTCACTCTCACAGTCACTGAAAAAAAGTTTAAAAAATACAACTTACTGTACTATCCCATGTACTATCCCATGTCCCCTCCTCTAGCTTATAAATGAACAGCTGCTGTTGGGGGGACTTTCCCTTTACCTCGTCTAAATTTAATGCCCTTAGATTCGGTCCAGTTTCTTGGCCTCCTGAAGTTTTTTGGCTCCTGCCAAAGTACTGATTTTCCTGCCGGCTTTGTGTTACCTGCAAATGGGAAGAATATGGCATCCAAGCCTTTATCTGAGTCACTGAAAACAACACTAAGCACCAGGATCCCAAGCCCGAGCCCTGGGGCACTCCACTGTACCCCTATTCCAGGCTCTCCTGGAATCAGCAATAACTTCTCTTCCAGTCCAGCCATTTGGGCAGTTTTTCTAGCTGTACCATCATCAAGGACACATCTCTCCCTCTCTTCCAAAAAGTAATGGGACATTTCAACAAATGCTCACCTAAAATCTAGACCTACCTCAAGTACAAGAATCTCCTGGTCCTTCCGGTTAGTCCTGGTCCAGTAAAAACCAAAAAGGAAATATGGTAAGTCTGCCTGCCGTGACTTCTTTTTGCTGCAACCATGCTGACTCACTTGATTGCTGCTCCCTTTCCTGAAGGTTCGCTAACTATCTCTTTCATCACGTTTCCAACAGCTTTTCATACCAACTATATCTCACTAATTAAGAATGATTGAAAATCAGCCAGTTTTGTTTTTTAAAAGTTTGGATAATAATATTTTAACAAATTCCCTTTTTATTACTTTTGAGTTCATATGGAAACCAACTAGACCAACAAATCTGTGAATAATGAAATAAATGGAGGGTCCCATGTTAATGAATATGTCAGAATGATCTGTAATTAGCACATCCATATGATAGCCTATAGGCTAGGAAAAAACAGGCCAATCCTTCTTAGAAAAGTCTAAATTGAAATATTGCCAGAAATTCTGAATTTGGGGGCTTCGTATTTCCCAGCATTGCTTCAGTGGGTTAGTAGCTAGCTATTCTCCGGATCCTTTCCAGTTGAGAGTGCTTCTCTTCTTCTACAGACTTTCCTAGAACACTTGGACTAATGTTAGCAATATTCCCCCTCTAGACATCCATATTCTTCTTCTGCAAATTTGGCCAGCCTCGCCCACTTTGGCTCTGGGTTCTGGATACAGCAAGTCTCAGACAAATGCATCTCTCGTTATTGTCTTAGCCCCTGGAACTCCAGCATTGTCTCATCATTTGACACTCACAAATTTTTTAAAAACCAGATGTGTAAATTTATTAAGTAGAGGACAAAAATGACCAAGAATCCCATTATGGAAATGCTAAGTTCCCAGGCTAAGTGTGCAAGTCACGGCTTATCAAAATGAGCAAAAGCTCAGTGGGCGACTTTATCTTAGAAATTTAGTTTTAAAACAATCTAAGAACAAGGCACACCAATTTCTGCCTGCCAGAAAGTGAACACACAATGGATATAAGGACTAAGGTGAGAGGGCAAAGAAATGTAATGTTTGAAACACAAGTGAAGGTTGAACCTCCCAATGTCAGTTGGCTAGCCAGGAGTCACCTTTTCACACCAAAAGAATATCTTGTGATTGAAAACCCACAAATATTTATTAAGCTCCTTCTATGTGTCTATACTAGATAATGGGGATGTCCTCAAAGAGCTTACCTTCTGGGAGGGAAGAAAATTTTAAAATGTGTATTGAGAAATGTAAACTGCATTTTTGTTTTTCTTCCCAGGTTATTTTTACCTTCTGGATCCAATTCTCCCTGTGCAACAAGAGAACTGTTCAGTTCTGCACACATATATTGTATCTAGGATATACTGTAACCTATTTAACATGTATAGGACTGCTTGCCATCTGGGGGAGGGGGTGGAGGGAGGGAGGGGAAAAATCAGAACAGAAGTGAGTGCAAGGGATAATGTTGTAAAAAATTACCCAGGCATGGGTTCTGTCAATAAAAAGTTATTAAATAAAAAAAATGTATATTAAGTATTTGGGAGGGAGCATGGGGGTTTATGAACGGCCTCGTCCTGGAGGTGGTGTCTGAGCCATCCTGGAAGAGGACCAGGGATACAAAGAGGCAGAAAGCAGAGAGAGTGCCAGGCCTAGGCAGGTTATAGCAAGAGATGAAAGCTGCCTGAAGAAGGGAGTTGCAGGAGGGGCAGAGCAGGACCTCAGGCCTTTCCGTGCTTGAGTATAGCTACACTGAGTAGAATGCCCTCTTCACCCGTTTCTGAGCCAGAAGAAAAACATCAAAAAAAATCATTTTCACAAAACAAGATGCGGCAGCGGTGAGAGAAAGAACAAACAACGTTGAATCATTCTTCTCAAAACAAGTGACAACAGCAAGAGAAAGCTCCCCCTCACAAAACACGACTCGTCTCTGCCTTTTAGTATGTGGACTTTTCTTTTTAAAAAAATATTCTGAACTTAAACACCAAAAAAGGAACACGTCCAAACATAGTTGAGAACCAATGAGCATTTTATGTGAAAACCTGAATCTCCATTCCACAATGCTCATTTGGGGGAAAAAAGTATAAAATCAATTCCCCACATGACTTTCAAACATCTGTTTTTCTCTGTGCATTTTATTTTTAAAATACATGTCTTTCAAACGGCGAAAGCAGAGATCACTTTTGCCCCTTCCTTTCCTGTGGTTGGGATATCTAGAAGCATTCTCTTCTGGCATATCTCTTTGTGGTTCAATATCTCTGACCTGAAAACACTGGTCTTATATAGACTTGTTTCTTCTTTATGTAAGAAAAATGGATAATCCCACCCAGGTCCATTGCAGGACCCTTTGGTTCTGCACAACACCTTCTTCAGAGATGATCCTAACTTTGGCTTGAGGATGCGAGCGGGGAGGAACACCTGTGGGGACCCTCGAGACATACACTGTTCTGCCCAGCTTGTGGCTAGAAATACAGATGGATTTAAGACAGTTTTTCTCACCTGGAGATCATGCATGTTGTGTTACACAACCCTTGAAGCTCCATTTAAATGTAAACTCTTATTGCTCAATGACAAATAGTGCTAAAGAAAGGGGCTTGGGAAACACGGGTTGGTTTTTAGCCTTTTCTGTTTCCCTTTCTGATTTCCAGAGCAGGGAAGAGCAGCTTTTCTTGCAATTTTCAAGTGAGAGTCTAAATCCGACTCTTCAGCAGACACACATGTCCAGTGCCTCTTAAGGATAACAGGTGATCAGAGAACCTTAAAATGAAGTTTTCTCTTTTATTATAATAGAAAATCAATCTTAATCCAAACTAGGAAAAAAATAATTTGATAGATACAAAATTTGATTTTGTATGAAAGGATGGCTCATTGGTACATAATGGGCTTCTTGGATTCTGTTTTGTAAAATAGAGAATTTCCCCCCATTTGAAAAGCAAAGTACTTGAAGACCAGCTTGTGACTGATATAATTCTGTACAATTATCTTTGCTTGTCTATAATTGAGATTGATGAAAAAGTCCATGATGGGAAAAGCACCAAGGTTATTAGCCCACGAAAAAGTCGAGTTAGCACAGTAATCACTGGATGACAGCTCCTACAATCAGCAGCCATTGATTCTTCACGGGGGACAGGACCTGCCTGATGTTCTGATGCAGAATATCCACCAACTTGAGAGAGAGAGAGAGACAGAGACAGAGACAGAGAGAGACACACAGAGAGAGAGAGAGAGAGAGAGAGAGAGAGAGAGAGAGAGAGAGACAGAGAGAGACAGAGAGAGAAAAAGAGACAGAGAGAGAGAAAGAGAGAGAGAGACAGAGACAGACAGAGACAGAGATAGAGAGCACTTGTTTCACAGAGGACTTGTGTGTGTGTGTGTATGTGTGTACATACATAAATCATATATGTGTAAAGTGCACATTAAAGATGGAAGATAAACCATTGGAAACGAGTAAAAGACCTTGCCATCTCCCTCTATCCTAAAGCCATGTCAAATTAAATTGACCCCACAACAATATCTACTTCACTCTAAGTTTCAATGTGACTGCTTACAATGATCTACTAGCGCAATAGCCCCAGAGGGGACTCTAAGACCCAAAGCTCTTTCTCCCAAGTCCCACACAGCCCCTGCACAGCCCAAGGGGAGCATCCTAGGCTGAATGAATGAAGACATCAAATCCAACACGATTCATGACAGGATAAAGTAGTTCACTAACAGAAGGGAGCGAGAGCCGGTACCAGCAGGTGGAAGTGTCTGGGGGGGCATCCTGGAGAGGCTGTATTGGGGTGTCCCAAAGGGAGGGAGGCATTTTAGGAGGCACAGTGAGGGGGGCGCCTTCCCCACAGTGGGAACAGCCAGTGCCAAGGTGGGAGTGGAGGACCCTGGGTGAGGAGCAGCACGCCGTGAAGGAAGGGGAGCCAGGCACCATGAGGCTGGGAGGAAGGTCTGGAGCCCGGCTGTGGAGGGATGCCCAAGTCAGAGGGGTTTCTCTTTTATCCTGGAAGTCACTGAGAACACTAGGGCCTAGAATGGCCTGTGCCTGGGAAGGCAGGACAAGGACACCAGCGGGGCTGTTGCAATAATCCCGATGAGAGATCATGGGAGCTGGACTCCCATGAGGTGGAAGCTGTGTGAACAAAGTGAGACATCCCATGTGGGCGGAAGAAATGACGAGACTGGGAAACTGGCTGGTTCCTGGAGGGAGGGAGAGTGTGTGTGAGAAGCTGAGCCTTTGAATATGGGATATGGGAAGGAAGGCCGTTCCTTCGGTAACGATGATGCACTCGGGGTTCAGAGGATGAGTTCTACTTTCAGTCAGTGAATAAGCATTCGTGAAACACCTACTGCGTGCTGGGCTCTGGACTAAGTGTCTGGTGCTCCAAGAAAGTGTTTCTCTTCTTCTAGGATGAGGCTGGAGACCAGACAGGAGGAATGCAACCCTGTCTGTGACATCATCAAGCGGCAGCCACAATCATTCGTTCCCTGCGTCTGCTGTAACTCAGGAGAAATAACCACCCAAGTGGGACCTCACGTTCACATGGCGGCCACGAACAAATGAGCTCCTCTGGGTCTGAGCTTTACAAACTTAAAATGCTCCATGGAGGTGCTGGTTGTTGCGGCTGTGGCTGTTCCAGGGCTGCTGGATCGAACCTGAATTCTGCATGAACTTCTAGGTCATGCCTGTCCCAGAGCTGATGGGTCACCCATGACCCTCCTCCAGCCCAGGACACAGATGGGACAGCCATATTTCCAGCCCCTCGGAATCGACATTCACGTGCAATGGAAGCATTCCAGAGGGCGATGCTCACTGGAATCCAATAAAAGGTTTAATGGTGTATTCCTGGATTTGTCCTGAAGCACATGGAAAAGACGAGTTTTTGTTGTGGTTTTGTTCTTCATTCTCCATGGGGACCGTGACATCAGGGAAGTGATGCACGACACACACATGAATTGGATTTAAGTGAGGGAGGGCTGGGCAAGGTCACCTGCCTCAGTTTCCCCTTCAGAGCCATCTGGGCCCAGTGGCCAGATATAGATCAGGATGACCAGAGATGGCCCTGGATGCAGTGGGAGACACTGACCTTTTTAAATTAAGGTTTAAAACTCTTCAATGAAATTAAAAGATAAATTAAATGAGTTTTTAAAATTTAAAAAGACTTCAATAAAATTCTTCAGTAGGTCTCAGTTTGACTGAGTTAAATCCATTCAGCGATTAAGACTCGGCAGCAATTGAGATGAAGACTCTTATAAAGGAGGCAACAATGGGTAGAATGTTGAACTTTCAGGAAGGGCTGAGTTCAAGTCTACTTCAGACACTTATCTGTGACCCCGGACCAGTCACTTAGCTGTTCTGAGCCTCAGTTTCCTCATCTGTAATATGGGCACCAGGGTTGTTAGAATAAAAATAGGATAACATGTAAAGCTTTGCAAAACTGAAAATGCTATGTAATGTATTGGACTACCTGCCATCTAGGGGAGGGGCTGGGGGGAAGGAGGGGGAAAGTTGGAACAGAAGGTTTGGCAAGGGTCAATCTTGAAAAATTACCCGTGCATATGTTTTGTAAATAAAAATCTCTAATAATAATAATAATAAAAGAAAATGCTATGTAATTGCCAGCCATTGTTATTCAAAGAAAACGAATGAAAATAAAAACAAAAGGAATGGAAACTAAAGAATGGAAATTTACAATATTCTCCTTTACAAAAAAATCCCTCCCCAACCATATCTGATTCTGAGCCCAAATCCGAGATTCAAACATGAAAACCAGAAAGAGAAAAGGTAAGATAAGATGATCCTTTCAAAGATGACTTTGACAGCTAAATTTTCTAAACCATCTGCATAAGTCATAAGGATAAAAAAGAACTATTAAATCTACGGAAAATATCACTAAATCTAAATGTATCACTGTTGCTCAGTCACCAATCAGTACTCTCAGGTTCTTTCCATTTTGTCACACAAACACGCAGAATGTAAAATGAACGGGGTCCCGCCTAATGGTGGAGAAGCACACGGGCAGTTCTATTTGCCCAATTTTTATGAAGCACCTACTATGTGCCAAGCACTGTTCTAAGTGCTGTGGGTACAAAGACAAGCCTGAAACATTTGCTGCCTCTTTTCTAGAGGGAAGGGGAGAGGAGGAAAGCATGGCAGCTGGTTGGTGCACTGGATATGACACAACCCCCGATTCAAATTCAGACTCGGACAAGTTGCAAAGCCCTATATATTTCCTTAGTTTTCTCATCTGTAGAATGAGTATAATGACTCATCTCCCAGAGTTGTTCTTGAAGATCTCATGGGATTTATTAAGTGCTCTGCAGATCTTAAAGCACCGTGAACATTCTAGTTATTGTTATGAAATACTTCTTAACAAGAACAATGGAACAGAAATTCAGAGTTCCTTCTACTCCAGAGAGGCCTCTGGAATGGCCCACTGGACACCATCTCCAAAGCCCCACAGCCCGGGTCTCCCACGACCACTTTTCTAGCTTCCTTCTCAGGGGCCCCACAGCCCGGGTCTCCCACGACCACTTCTCTAGCTTCCTTCTCAGGGGCCCCACAGCCCGGGTCTCCCACGACCACTTCTCTAGCTTCCTTCTCAGGGGCCCCACAGCCTCTTCCATCTGAGACAATGCCGCTGTCAGTTGTGTGAACTCACAAGAGCCGATTGTTAAATGTTAAGGAATTGGGGATCTGGTTGTAGCCCTTATTAAAAATAAGCACACTCACAAATAAGCTGTATCAGAAACAATGGAATCGACTACTCAACATGCTTCCCTTTCTAGTTAGGTTGCTGCGTTTTTACTACGATCGTGTCCTGGAGGTCATTCACTTCTACTTGCTGCTGAGCAGTGAGAATGTGTCTCCCCGCTCCCTATCCAGTGGGGTTGGGCTGGTAGCTTGGGGTGGCCAGGCTGGGAGTGCTCATGCCGCAGGAATCAGGAAACACTACAAATCGGCCCTTTAGTTGATTCCAGACTGGGTCAGCCAACTGTCTCCGGAGAGCCCACTCCGACCCGTGCCTCCCTCCAGCCAGGAAGTGTTTGAGTTCTGAAATTGCGGAGGACGGCCGGTCCGGCGGTCCGGCGCAGCTTGCCGACCTGGGGTCTGAGCCTAAGAAAGGGATGAAGGAAACATCAGCGCCGTGATTAGTTCAAAAGCGGCCGTGTCTCCAGCTGCTGCATTGCGAGCCGCGTCTTTTACACAGTGGACGATCCTCCAAGTCGGCAAAACTGGCACCGTCTCACTGACCAGCGAGCGAAGCTCCTCCGCGCGTCCTGCTCGTTTCGCCTCCATCTTTCTTATCCGCGTGAACGAAAACGTCAGCCGACCTTCGTTGGGAACCAGCGCTACCGCCAATGGCCTGAGCGGCTTCTCTGATCAATGTTCATTCAGTCTGGTCTGCGATCCTGCGCCTGCGACAGAAGTGCGGGAATTAAAGAGGCCTTGGGGGAAGGCGCAAAAGCGCTGAAGCTGGGGCACGAACCAAGGAACGAGCATCTCGGCCTGAAACTTGGCACTTCTCAGATCGTAGAAACCACGAACTTGTTTTCACGTCAGCCCCCCCTCCCCGGACTTTATGGCGGTGACGCGCGATTCAGGTTCAGGTTCTGTCACTTAAGATGCCGGGGAATCCGCAAAGCTTCTTAAATACGCAGAAAACGGAGATACAGAAATGTGAAATGGAGACAAGAAAAAACCAACAGAACCAAAGCGCGGATCTGGTGAATGACCATTAGCCGAGGGGAAAACCGCCCACCATCGGGCGCTGCCGGGCCATCGGAGCCCAGACCAAGAGATGGAAGGCGGCTAACCCGGCGGGTCAGGGTCGTTCGCGGCCTGCAGGAAAATCCAAGCAGGTAACATACGGACCCGTCTGTCTGTATATGCGCGCGCGCAGACGCAGGAGGCGCGCACGTTACACGCATCACTTCTTCTCTCCGGCAGCCTCTGTCCCGATAACCTGGAAGCGGCGCGCGCGCTCTCTCCTCGCACACACGCGCACGCGCACACGCACACACGCAGACGCAGGAGGCGCGCACGTTATACGTATCACTTCTCTCCGGCAGCCTCTGTCCCGATAACCTGGAAGCGGCGCGCGCTCTCTCCTCGCACCCACGCAGACACAGGAGGCGCGCACGTTACACGCATCACTTCTTCTCTCCGGCAGCCTCTGTCCCGATAACCTGGAAGCGGCGCGCGCCTCTCCTCGCACACACGCGCACGCGCACACGCCACACGCAGACAAGGGGCGCGCCGTTATCGTATCCCTCCGGCAGCCTCTGTCGAAACCGGAAGCGGCGCGCCTCCTCCCACCCGACAGGAGGCGCGCCGTTACCGCACACTTTTCTCTCCGGCAGCCTGTCCCGATAACCTGGGGGCCGCGCACGTTACCGCATCACTTTTCTCCGGCAGCCCTGTCCCGAAACCTGGAAGGGCCACGCGTTACACGCATCCTTTCTCCCGGCAGCCTCTGTCCCGATAACCTGGAAGCGACGCACGTGCTACAAAGCGGCCTGGCGCCCGCACTAAGCTCCGAGGTCCGGCCACAGCTGCCCGCCGGCTCGGCCTTCGATTCAGCGCATAAGCTCAGTGTCAGAAACGCTGACGCCACTTTGCAGCTCGGGGAAAGAGGCCTTAGCTGGGAGGGGGCGGGAGCGGCGGAGCAAAGGGGGAGGGCGGACCACCCACGGAGCTGAGGAGAGGACGGGGGAGGGGCGGCAGCAAAGAGCGCCCGCACCTCCGGCACCGCCCGGGAGGCACCGGCTGCTCCCCCCCCCCCCCCCCCCCCCCCACCCCCGCTCCCTCCCGGCGCCCGCCGTGCTGCAGCTCGGCCGCCACCACCGCGCTAATTTCACGGCGTGGGGGGGGGGGGGGTGTGTCACTGCTCCCTCCTCATCCCAGCGGCAGGGAGCGGCCGATGACTCTCTGGCGGGACTTTGCAAGAAGGTGCGGCAGCACGGCCCGAGGAAACCGAGCCACGGCATCAGGACTTCGGGAAGGCAGAGGCCGGCCGACTCCCGAGGAGAACCTCAGCCACGGGCGGACTGCGCCGGACACGCCCCCACCTGCAGGGTTTCCCCGGGAACAGCGGAAGCCGCTTGTCAGAGCCGCGCGTGCGGCCTGGGAGAGCGCCCCCCCTCCCCCCCCCTCGGGCGGCAGAAGGAGAAGTCTGCACCATCTGAGGGAGCTTTCAGAACGTGAGGTCGCTGGGAACGATTGTACCGAGGACAAGGCGGGCCCGAAGCCCCTTCGCGCTCCTGCGAGCGGCCGCCCTCGCACAGTGAGGAGCCCGAGGGGCTTCGGGCTAACCAGCACCCTTCGCTTCACCCTGGAGCTAACATCGGACGGCTCGGGGCCCCCTCGGGAGGATCGCGGCCGGGTTATCTTGGGGCCGCCCCGGCCCGCGTTGCAGGGAGACCCCCAAGCATTGTGGGGCTCGTGCGGCCGGGCTGGATTTGGCGCCCGAGGATCGCGCACCTTAGTCCTGGTTACTTCCCGAGAACTGGGGGCCGCGCGGGGGAAGGCCGGGGTCCCCTTCGCCATCACCGCCCAGGAGCCGCCAGTGCCCCGCCGGCCCCGCCCTCCCCTGCGGGCAGCCCCTGACAGATCTCGCAGCCCGCCCCCGGACCGCGCCCGGAACCCCTCAGCCCCGCCCCCATTCGGTGGCCTCTGAGCGCCCGCTGAGGCGAAGGCGGAGCAGGCCAAGCTCCGAGGGGGGGCGGGAGCCGGTGCACAGGGAGGAAGCCCCGGCGGGGGCGAGGGGGGGGCCAGGGACGGGGAACAGACGGAAGCTGTCACTTTGCTCCTGCGTGGGAGCCCTCTTAAATGCCCCAGGCCCGCAATTGTGGCCTCCCTGGGTCCTTTCCGGCCTCAGTGTCCCCTAGTGTTTGATTCTCCGGTGGCCTGCAGGCAGTGCCTTCCTCCCAGTCCCTCTCTGGGCTGGTGCTCCTCCCACTTCTCTCTCTGGTGATCCTCCCCCTCCGCCCCCCTCACTGGTGATCCTCCCTCCACTGGTGGTCCTCCCATCTCCCCCTCACTGATGATCCTCTTCTGGGCTGGTGGTCCCTCTCTGGGCCGATGTTCCTCCCCCCCCCATAGTCCTCCCCCGGCCGGCGGTCCCATTCCAGCCCTGGCTTTCGCCAGTGTCCCCTCCCCCACCACTTCCGGCTCTCCCACGTGGGCCACGCCCTTCCCAGACCACAGAGGGCGCCCCCTATGTCCGGAGCCCAGCCTCTCTCCCCCGGGCCACTGTGCGGTTCGCCCTCCGGCCCCCCGTGACCCGATGACCCCGGCTGCGCTTAAAGTGTATGGAGCCGCTCCCTGACGTGATGCCGAGCCGGACTTCTGGCCTGGGCCGGTTGAGCGCAGGATTTCTCAGGAACCCTGGGCGGGCCCCCCTGTCTCTGCAGGCTCGAGTCCCCCGCCGGCGCCCGGCGCCTCCTGCGTCTCAGTCCCGACCCTTGCTGAGGGCTGCTCCTGGGCCCGCGGGGGCCGCTCCCTCAGCGCCGGTAACGGGAGAAGCGCCAGGATGTCCCGGGGAGCCCCCCCGGGCCCAGAGGCTGCTGCTCCCGGCGGGACTGGCCAGGCCCGGACTCGGGGAGGCGCGCGCTCCCGGCTCGCGTCTGGCCCCCGGTTCCTCCTGTCGGCGGGGCCGGGCGGGCGGGTCCCGGGCCCTGTGAGGTCCCTCGGTCCGGGGCGGGAGGGGCGCCTTCTCTCGCTCTGTGCCCGCGTTCCGGCCCAGGCGCCTGGAGGAGCGGCGGGCCCCGCTCCGGGGGAGGTGCCCGCTCACTCCCGGGTCTGCCGCCATTTCCAGGCTGGGCGTCAGCAGCTGGGAGGAGACAGCGCCTCACGCGGGGCTCGCACTCGGGCCGCGGGGGCTCCTCCTCCCCGAAGAACGAGGTCGGGCCGAGAACCACCGGGTCCTTCTGTGCGGGACACGCGGCCACGTCGGCGCCCGAGGAGGGGCCTGTAACGGAAGGGGCGGAGAGGGAGCCGATAAGCACGAGTAAGGGGGGAGGGGCAGCCTTGCACCCCCCATCCCCGTGTGAAACAGTGGCCTTCTCTGGGGGGGGGAGCTCAGAACTTTGAATATAGCCCACAAGGGACCAGATCAGGGACACTCCCTTCCCGTCCCCCTCCTCGCGGGCTGCTGCTCTCTGTGCTTTTGGACTCTGGCTTTCGCGAGGCCGCCGCCCTTCTCGCGGCCGGACTCTCCGCAGAGACTCAGTGTCCCTGCAAGAGGTCTGTGACGGGCGCTCCCCCAGCGAGGCCGGCCCGAGGCCCCTCCCAGCGCCAGGCGGCGCGGGGAACCCTCTGGAAAGCGGGCGCAGTCGGAGGTGCGGGGAGGAAGTGCAGGGACGTGCGAGCGCTTGTTCCGCGTCTCGTCACTTCTGGGCCCCCTGGGAGCTGTATATATAACCCGCGGGCCCGTGTCCCCGGGGCCTTACTTACCCAGAGCCTATGACGTTCGGGCATTTGGCATTTACACATATTCAGTCCATTAGCCGGACGGAAGCCTGACCTTCTGTTCTAGAAATCAGGAGATTTCGGGGACCAGAACCTTCCCCTTCCAACCCGCCCGAATGGCCGCAGCCGATGAGCGCCCCCCCCCCGTTACCGGTGCCGGCGTCCCTGGTGTAGCAGCTGCGCCTCTTCGCTGCTTCCTTAGCCCTCCTCTCGCAAGCCCGCGCTGTCTTCCCTGGGCCCGGGCCCGGGCCCGCGCTCTCTTCCCTGGCCCCGGGACGCGCTCTCTTCCCTGGCCCCGGGACCGCGCTCTCTTCCCTGGCCCCGGGCCCCGGCCGCGCTCTCTTCCCTGGGCCCAGGCCCGGGCCCACGCTGTCTTCCCTGGGCCCGGGACCGCGCTCTCTTCCCTGGCCCCGGGCCCCGGCCGCGCTCTCTTCCCTGGGCCCAGGCCCGGGCCCACGCTGTCTTGCCCGGGCCCGGGCCCGCGCTCTCTTCCCTGGGCCCGGGCCCGCGCTCTCTTCCCTGGCCCCGGGACCGCGCTCTCTTCCCTGGGCCCGGGACCGCGCTCTCTTCCCTGGCCCCGGGACCGCGCTCTCTTCCCTGGCCCGGGGCCCGCGCTCTCTTCCCTGGCCCCGGGCCGGCTCCCCCTCCGGAGGCTGTAAGGAGCCGCCTTTCCGCTTTCTGCCAGGGATCTCGAAGGAGTCCCTGTGGCTAAGGGTCTCCTGCATCCCCCACAAAAGCAGCACGTCTGAAGCAAGGGCGTTGTTAGCTTGTGAGCGCATTCAGCCGGGAGATAACGCTCTTTTTCTATCTTTGAATCCCACGTATCTGGCGGACCGGGGAGACTTCATGAAAGTTCGGTGGATTTAATTGCCAGCAAACGGCCCAGAGTCACTCAGCTAGTCCCTGCCCTGACTTTTCCTGACTCTTCGTCAGGACCACGATGACTCACCACATGCGGCTTGAGCTGACTTAGCTCAGCAGTTCTGCACTGGGGTCCCTGCATCTTGCAAGGGAAACGCGGACATTTGTGTTTCGGTGTGATTGGGCCCCCTTGTTTCCTCTGTGTATCCCCTGCACTCACACCTGTTACTCTGGGCAGGGGCCAAACTGCCAAAGGAGTTAATGAGACAAAGACTGGCAGGTGAGGAGGGTTCTCCTGTTGTTGGGTGTTTGGCAGAGGCGCGGGGCGAGTGGTTGGACCCCCCCTCCTCAGTTTGCTGATTTGCAATCTGGCTCCTTCCTCTCCCACTCTTCAGCAGAGGAGTTGTGTGTCTAGTGTTCATTATTGAGACCTTATTTCTTATCATGGTACTTTTGTCAGGACGCTAGGAAGGATTATCAAAATGAATTACATTGAAATTACACTTGTCAAAACAAATGGAGAAAATTCATTTGGTAATACGTATTTTAATTGGCTTCTGATGCTTTCTTATTTGCTTACTTGTTAGTTTTTAAAATTCTGTAATGAACCATGGGCATCTCCATCATTAGCATGAATTATCAAGGTCCTTCAGTAGTTTCGGGTATTTTCATAAAGCTTTTGAATATATTTGCAGTCCTATTAAACGCCTAATTACTTCATTGTGGAGGTTCAAATAAACACGTGAATCCGGAGCTACAGGGGATAGCACGTGCTGCTGACAATTACTTCGAAATGGGAAGTCTAAGGTCCCCAGAGAGATGAATTCACCTGCCAAAAGTCCTTCTCTTTTTCCCTCCCATCCCCAAATGGGCAATGGCAGCGGATGGTCCCTAAGCACACCGAAGGCTCATCAGTGAATTCCTTTTGAAACACAACTTAAACCTGTATCTTCCTGCAGCTCTGACGGTGATTCAAGAAAGAGCAGCGGCCGGGAAGCATCTTGGCAGGATCCCCTGCAAGATCCCCGGGCTTTGCTTAATGAGGACATGTAAATGAGGAACACGATGGAACAGACGCTCCGAACAACAAGATAAACACCGTTCTGCACCCACTGAGCTCTTTTGAGGATCTGATCCTAGGACTGCTTATGGGTTATGTCCATGCTACTTTCCCAGGGAAAAGGAAAGAAGAAACAAGTTCCCATCAGAACCAGTAATGGATCCCCTGAAGCCACATTTATTGAAACGTGTACTATTTGAAACTATAATTAAGTAAAATATGGCAAATGGTTCAGAATGAGTTCCAATAATGTGATCACTTCAGGGACTCCTCCTTATTGTCACTAATTGGGACCTGGCTGTGCTTATCGGAAACTAGTGCAGAATCTGTGGGCTGGCTAAAACAATGTCAGCCCTAAACTCCAGCCGTCGTCAGCGCAGGAAAGGGAGGCCACATTCACCGCTGTTCTCCCTAAGGGACAGGAAAAGAAACAATTGCAAGCTCTGAAGTCGCTGCATGTGGCGGCGTGAGCACCTGACAAACTGACCAGCTGACCACGGGCAGGGCCTAGACAGGGCAGCGAGTGGAGGCTCCAGGGCCGCCCAGCTTCCTCACACAACTCTGGCCCACCTGGTCTTTGCCCACCACAACCCTGCCGAGTGGGCAGTGCGGGTCTCCTTTTCAGGTGGGTAAACTGATTCACAAAAGGTCAAATGACTCCCTCATCCGTACTTGGCTCAGGTAAGGTTTGCACACACACAGATGTGGGTCTTCTGGCAACCCTCGGTGTTTGTTCCGCCGTGAGTAACAAAGCGAAGAACACAGAATCTCCCAGCTCTGGGCCCCCGAGCAATGGAGCGACCACAAGCAGAGAGAAATGATCACACCCCCTCCCTAACAACTGCCCACAGTGGTGAAGCTCTTTAAAGTGTTTAAAGACTTCTGATAAGCAGGGAAGGCCGGTACTACTCCCCCCATTTGACAGATGAGGTCCTGAGGGACCCAATGACTTCTGAACCCAGGTCCCCACATTCCAAATCCAAAGCGCCCTTTGAGCTCCTAAGAAATTTACTACATACATCTTCAAATTCAATTCTCTGCAGTATTTTTAATGTAATTCTATAGTGGAAGAGAAAGAGAAGGAATAAAGAGGGAGAGAGAAGGAGGGAAAGAAGTAGAGATGGAAGGGAGAAAGAGAGAGGAGGGAAAGGAGGGAAAGCCAGATGGAGGAAGAAAGAGGAAAGGAAGGGAGGAGAGAGAAGGGAAGAGGGAGGGAGCAAGAGGGAAAGTGAATGGAGGGAAGGGAGAGAGACAAACATTGAGATTCAGGGACAGATAGAGGCAGGAGGGAGAGAAGGGAAAAGAGGAAGTGATTTTGCCCCTTTGTGGACCCATTTCTGGAGAAAGGCAAAGATGAGCAAATAGAAAGAGCTTTGAGGCAGCATTTTCTATTCCTACTCATGAAATCCAAGTGTCGGCTGCTCCGGGGCTCCAGTCCTGGCCTTAGGAAAAGTGTGATGGATCCTCTCTTTCGGGGTCCGCTGGCTCCAGGGTGCTCTTCCGGCAGCCTTTGGGGACCAGGCTGCTGCTACAGTGGGCAGCCTCCCGGGTGCCCACTGCCTGCTGCTTCCCTCCTCCTCCCTCCCAAAGGGTCACTAGGACACACAACAATATCCCAAATTGCCCCCTGTGCTGATGTCAGGGCCGGCCATTGTGATGTCAGCCTGCCTTGCAGGGCCCGGGCCAGGCCATTCCCTGGCTGCCGCGGGCCCTGGCATTTCAGATTTGTGGTACAAAGCCTACCACATTATCAAAGCATGTGACGCCCGGCTCGCACTATGACCTGCCGTAACCGTAGTCCTACGTCGCTGCCTCCCGAGTAGCGATGAGTAAATCTTCGAAGTTATGTCGTAAGACTTCTTGTCCGAGAAGCAACATATTCTGCAACCTCATCGACCGCATCGTGAAAAGGCCGTCCCTGCAGTTCCTGGGCCAGTGGGGCTACCACTGCTACGAGCCCAGGATCTACAGGACCCTGGCCAAGATCCTCAGGTACGTCGACTTGGACGGCTTCGATGTGCTCCTCACAGATTACATCACCTTTGTGGAGAAGTCAGGATACCGTTTCGAGCTGAATTTTAACCTTGAATTCACGGAGATATGTGTGAACACGATTCTGTACTGGGTCTTCGCGAGGAAAGGGAACCCCGACTTTGTGGAGCTGCTCCTGAAGAAGACCAAGGACTACGTCCAAGACAGGAGCTGCAACCTGGCCCTCATCTGGAGGTAACCCCTCTCCCTCTCCTTCTCCCCACCGGCAACTCCCAGGTGGGAACTCCGGCCCCGCCGAGACCCAAACGCAGCGCGCACTGACAGGCGAGAGGCTCTGCTCCATGGCCCAGTGATCCATGAGGAAGCAGGCAGCGAATAAGCCCCTCCTGTGGGCCAGGTCCTGCGCTAGAGGCAAAGGGCTTGTATTCGGTCGGGGGAGACAACACGTATGTACGCGTACGGTGGCGATTCAGATCTATTCAGAGGTCATTTATAAAGGCCCCACTAAGTGATGGGGACCGTGTCAGGAGTGAGTGGGGGGACACAGAATGGCCCCGGCCCCGGTGGGCTCGTGGAGTCTGTCGCAGTGGAGCTACTAGAACTGTAGTGTTGTGAAACTCGACGGCTCCCTGACAAGCAGGACCTGGTTACTTTGCCTCCTCCCCAATTTCTAGGGATCCCCCTCCCTGAAGAAACTTGGCAAGTTGGGGTTTGTTGGTAAAACAGAGAAGGAAATTCCTTAAAAACACCAAAAGGGAGGGAGGGAAGGAGGGAGGGAGGGAGGCAGGGACCCAGGAGGGAGCAAAAGATCTCTTTACCCCAAAGCTGTAGCAACAGAAATGCTGCTGGTGATGAGAGCAGTTCTCCAGGGCTTGGCGGCTCTGGGGCAGGGTTAGCCCCAAACTCCATTTTGCACGTGGGAACCTCCTTTCTGTCCAACATCCCTATAGCTATTCCCTGGGAACATGCAGGGGGGAGACAGATCTGGGGGGGGAACTTCCTCTCCCCCCTCCCCCTTCCCTCTGCTGGAGAAGGCTTGGATACTAGATAACGGCCAATGAAATCAAATTATTGCTGAGATTTCTGCCCAGAATATAGACAGACACTCTCCATTTGGGGTAGTGCAGTTTCCTACAGTTTTACTATTAACAGGAGTGTGTGTGTGTGTAAGTGCAAGATTAGATTAGTTGTTTTACTGGCACTAAAGTGGTAAGACATTCTCCAAGAAAAGAATGGTTCCTCAGGTTGGGGTGGGGAGCACTGCAAGTTTCCCCAGGTCAGGTGCCCCCTGGGGAGCACTGCAAGGTTCCCCAGGTCTGGGTGGGGAGCACTGCAAGGTTCCCCAGGTACTGGAAGGTTCCCCAGGTAGCCAAGGCTTTAAGACGGATTTGAAGCCCCTCTCAGATGATGCTCTGAACAAGAATCACTGAACCGAGCTGGCTTAATTATCAGAAAAACCTTCCAGGTAAGTGGGGGGGGGGGGATCTTACCTGCTCCTCCTGAGGAGTCCTTCGAGGTCTGTTGCCACCCTTGGGCCATTTCCTAAGAACAGCATCCCTCGGGCTTTCAGATTGGACCAAGCACACCTCGGGTCTCCTTCAGAGCTGCACAGGCAGCGTTAGCGCTTCCACAGGGCCGAGCGCCGCCGATTCTTTGGCAAGGAAAGCAACCTATTCAATTGGATTCAGTGCGCATTTATCAGGCACCTACTGTGTGTCAGGGGCTGTGAGAAGCAAAACGAGTCTTTGCCCTTAAACTGCTCCCATTCTGGGCAGAGAAGCAACAAATGCGCGTTTTGGCACAGGGAGGGCAAGGAAGGGGGCAAGGCTCCTTGCACTTGGGGAAAACCAGCCAAGACAAAAGCCCCTGCACATACATGACGTGTGTCTGGGAACGATAATTCCAAAAGGATCCGGTAAAGACCCACCGAGCTCGCCTCTGCTGAGTCCTGGGAACATGGCGCTCCTCGTCCTTCCAACAGGTCACGCCAACAAATAGAAGGTGATTTAGGCGGGGGAAGAACGGCCACATAAAGGGGGCTCGGCGCGTCTCAAACACGGTTGCCTGTCTGGCAAAGGCAGGAGAGGGAGGGGCCGTGTGTACGGAGAAAAGCAAATCCTTCAGCCAGGCTGCGTCCCAGCAAGCGTGGAACAAAGACGGCGGCAAGATTGTGACCGGCTTCAGTTGTCCAACAGAGAAGTTTGCTCTTCCTGGCAGAAATAGAGCCACGGGGGCTTCTTGAGAAGGAAGGCGACTTGGTCAAGCCTGTGCGTGAGAAATGCCAGTTTGACATGGTGTGGAGCTGGAAGAGTAAATGGGAGGCTAGTGTCATAGTCCAGGAGAGGGAGGACAAAGGCCTCCGTGTGCCCAGAGATGGGGGAGGGGGTGAGAGATGTTGTGTGGGCAGAGTCCTCGAGACTTGGCAGCCATTAGCTCTGTGGGGGGCCAGGGGAGTGAGGAATAGGGGAGCAGCCCCAAGCTTTACAGCAGGCAGCAGCAGCAGGAGGGGGTGCTTTCTCTGGAAGCAGGAAAGTAAAGGGGCCAGTTGTTGGAGAAAGGTCAGGGACACACAGTCAGGGACTGTCTTGAATAAGAACACCCATGGGACGTCCAATAGAAGCTGTCCAAAAGGCAGTTGGAGATCCAGGCAGGAAGGTCAAGAAGGATGAGGAGGCTGGGTGTTGGCCCCCGGGCGAGAGGCCCTGGGAGGTCTCCCAGAGAGATGATCGTTTGAGGTCACCCAGATAGTGCCCAGATAGGTGGCACTGGGTTCGCAGCCAAAGTTCAGGAGCAGACAAAGCTTGCTCACGTAGATTGCTTCGCAGAGACCTGGGAGGCCAAGAGGAGGCTTACAAGCAGCAGGGCCGAGCAGAGCCCAGAAGGACCCAGACAGAAATGACAGAGACACCTGGTGGACAGAAGGGAAGAGAGCTGTGATGACCCGGGGTGGAGGAAGGGGTCAAACCCGCCAGATCTCAGGGCTGCTCTTCGGGGATACTGGCCCGGCTCTGTGTCCTTAGTCCAAAGGAGGAAGCTCTGTGGATGAGGATCCTGAAGACCACCTGCCTTCATCCCTTGGTGGGAGAAAAAGATGGATGGATCTGGCATCACTAGGCCAAGTTTGGGTACCAGCCTGGTCAGCTACTGGCCAGGGCGTGCTGGGGCCGGCTCGTCCCAAAGCTGGGCCCCCGTCCCAAACATCCCGTCGGATCCTCTGGTGGGCAGCGGTCACCTGCAGCCACATCTCCACGTGGAAGATCAGAACCTTCTCTGCAGCCAGCGGAGGCGGAGGGTAGCTGCCCAAGGCTCTTCCAGCCGTAGTAGGTCAGAAGTGGACCTTGATCCCAGGCCTCTGCCCTTGAGGCTGACTCTCTACCTGAGCCCACCTGGGTAAGCCACTGTTGGGGGGGTGACAAGTTCTCCTCTTTGCCACAGAGAACCCAGAAGGAATTGTGAACAAAATTCTGAGAAGACAAAACTCCCCGGGAGGAGGAACAGCCGAAACCAGCCTCACTGTGCTAGACGGTTCCTGAACCTACCAAAACAACTTCCATTTTGACCAAATACGTGGAAATAAAGGGGCTTCGACCCTGACTCTCAGTAAAGTGAATCACTGACCTCAAATCAAAGATGACGCCCAGTGAATGGCCAGAGGACAAGCATGGCAGAGTGTGCCAGAGGCTTCACGGGCACCTGGCATCAAGGCTGCCTTGGACCCTACAAGGGTGGGCACCCACACCGAGGCATCTGGGCTCCTGGCACTCCTGGGCAAGCTGATCTCTCCCCATGGATGGAACTTCTACCCCCTAATACAGCTCAGAGAGAAGCAAGAGATGGATAGATGGTAGATAGCATGACAGACGGACACGGGCAGCCAGACGTAGATACAGGCAGCTAAAGGCAGGCAAGGAGAGGTGGAGAGCCAGACATAGATAAACACAGGTAGAAACAGACATGGAATGACAGGCAGACACATAGGTATAGACAGATAGAGGAAGGCAGACAGACATGAATAAATAAATGGATATAGACAAATGCATAGAGAGAGACAAATAGACAGACAGATGGATAAATAGATGAAGAGAGGGATGAATGGATGGATGGATGGACAGATAGACAGCATATGGACATAAACGGATAGATAGACGGCTAGAGAAATAGATAAATAGGAAACAGAAAGAAATAGACATGGAATGATATAGACAGAAAGACAGATAGATGTGAATAAAAAATGGATAGATGGTTGGACAGAGAAATAGATGGATACCTAGAGAGATGGAGAGAGAAAGAGATGGAGAGAGAGGGATGGATGGATGGACAGATAGCCAGCATATGGATAGAGAAATAGATAAACATAGGTAGAAATGGATAGACATGGAATGATAGAGATATAGACAGATAGGCGTGAATAGGTAGATGGATAGACAGACGGATGGATAGAGATGGATAAATAGAGAAATGAATAAAGAGATGGGTAGATGGATACATAGAGAGATGGATAGATGGGTGGATGGATAGATAGATGACAGACATACAGATAGATGGATAGAGAGATGGATAATGGGGGATAGATAGGCAGATAGATGAATAGAGAAATCTGGATAGATAGATAGACAGAATAGATAAATACAGACAAAGACAGAGACATAGATATATGCAGGCAGACAAACAGGTACACAGAATAATAGACATGGAATGATAGAGGAATAGATATAGACAGACTGACAGCTAAATAGACAGACAGATATAGACAAAGATTAACATAATTAGCCATAGGCAGAAAGACAGACATAAATACAGGGCAGACAGAGAGATACAAACAGAGACAGACAGATAAAAATAGGTAGACATAGAAAGATAGAGACATAGATATAGACAGATAGCTATAGATATAGATAGACAAGCAGGTGGAAACAAACACACAAATCTGGGGCATCAGAAAAAGCCACAGATGCTCTGGTGGCCACTTAATAAGCTGTACACATGTTTTGTTAAAGGCAAAATTAATTCAATAAGTTACAAAACAGTCTACTTCTCACCACTCTTTTTTCCTGTTGGAGAACCTGGTTTCCAAAGAATATGGGTTTTCCAACTATGGCATCATCACTAGTAATATTTATTCTTTGCATATATTGATTTTAACTCTTAATCTATATTTCATGGCTGTCCCATTTAGCCTCATCAGTTAATGTCGTAGAACATTTCCGAGATATCACCTCCAGCAAGGAAAGGTAAAACTAAAATAAGACTAGTTGTAACAAGACCATCATCGACAACAAGAGACAGTTATTACCTACATGTAATAACCTACATGTAAAGGGGTATGCTAGGTGTCGAGGCGCACAAAGACAAAAAGGAAACATGTCACTGCCCCCCCCAGGACTGACCAGTCAAGCCAACCAGACCTTCCTTGCTGCTGTTTGTCCTTCCTAAGTATGTGGTCATCATAATCGCCCCCCTCGATGTCTCCTGCCCGGCCCAGGACCAGTGTCAGGCAGACCAAATAGTCAAGACCGACCACGGCTCTTCCTCTATTCACCCTCGGGTCTAGAATTGTGCGGCCGATTTCTGGGACTCCCAGAGCCAATGTTCTCTCCATTTCTCTTTGCAGAACTTTCACCCCAGTGTACTGCCCAAGCCCACTGAGCGGTATCACGCCTTTACTTTATGTAGCCCAGACCAGGCAGTCGAACATCTTAAAAATACTCCTCCAGTATGGAATCCTAGAGAGAGAGAGAAAGCCCGTCAACATCGTGCTGACGATCCTGCTGTATCCTTCGAGAGTGAGGATAATGGTTGATCATGAACTAGTGGACATCCGGGAAGACGCCAAAACGTGCCTCGTGCTATGTTCCAGAGTGCTTTCGGTCATTCCAGTCAGGGAAATCGAGGTAAGCAAACTATTGTCCCCTCTGGGGTGGCAGCCAAGGTGACTGGGAGAAGGGAACAGTCGGGTCTTAGCTTCCCATTGGGCCAAAAGCAAGTTAACTGCAAGAAATTCAATTTGCTCATTAAAATTAAGAGCAACTGAAAGGAAGAAATCTAAGCTGAAGAAGAACTAGGACTTGGCCACGTGTTGTTTTTTTTAACTTTCTAAATGTGGATGACAACGTGCAAATCCAAAATCCACAGCGTCTTTTCAGAAAGTTACTAAGTAGACAGATGTCAGCTTTCTAGATAAGGTGTCGTGATTGTACAAACACCTAACAAGTGTGCTTAAAATAAGCAAGGAACAAAACAAAATCAATCGCGGTTACATAAATCCCAACCAAAAGAAGAAAAAACCAACTAACCCTTAATTTACATTTAGTGACTTTCACTAAGGGAGCTATGTGGTCTCCTTGGACATACCACAGTGATCTGATTATGGACCACCACCACCTTCCCACCCTACCCGAAAACCAGATTTCTATGAAAGGAAAAGGTTTGTTTGTATGTACCTACATATGTAATATGACTATTAATATGTACACTATGATTGTATGCAATATGTATGATCATATTATTTTTATAATATTCATCATAACGTCTTTCCCCAAATTTGGTTTGCATGAATCCTGAGTGAATCCAGTCACCTGTTGGTCATCCATCCATCCATCCATCCATATGTGTATTTGTATTTTATATAATATATATAATCTTTATATGCATATATGTACATGTACATAATTATGTTTTATATAGGCATTTTATAATATTTATATGTATATATGTACATGTTGTATATGTATTTATATATAACCTTTATGTGTATACATGTACATATATTACATATCTATGTGTGTACATAGTAAAAAAGTGCACTAATTACAAGATTCACTTGGGATTTATATAAGCCAGATTTGGGAAAAGAAAGTGAAATTTATATTTGGACAATTCAGGAGTGATTAGGGATAAATTTAGTTTAGAATCCCCAAAAACTTTAAAGGCAACTTCTGAATAAATTATTTGTTAAACTGAATATCTCTGTACCTTAGAGATCTAAAAAACATGATGCTAAAATACTATCTTGCCCATTCGTTTCTGTGAACTAAATTAAGTTTGGATAAACCGGGGCTTATACTAGGGAGCAGAGGCAATGTATACCATTTTCAACAGAATAGCAAATTTCTGTGCCAGATATTCCATGCCAACTAGCGGCAATGATCGGTGTGAGAAAACAAGCAGGGTTACTGGGTAGTGCCACTTTCAGATTCAAAACACATACCTCCCCCCACAATGCAAGAGAGTCCCTCCTTCCTCTCCAGTGGAAGCCTCTAGACTCAAAAACATCCATGGCCCCATCCCACAAGTTGCATGAATATGGATTGGGAGGTGGAGGGAATGACACCTTATTTCAATGGATTTGGTTTCCTTGGTGTGTGCGCACGCACATGTAATTTTATTCTTCATTAGCAAACATCATTGCGAGAAGGGATTCCTGGGCGTCACCAGGCTGCCAAAGGGGCCCATGATGCATGGAAAAGGGCCAAGAACTCTTGCTCTATAAAGGTCTTTGGTTCTCGGTCTCTGTCTGTCTTTCTCACGTATCCACACCATAAAGAGCAGGGTAGAGTGAAGGGGACAAGGACTTGGGCATGAGAGAGAGACATGAATTCAAATGCTATCCTCACAGACTTATTAGCAGGTGCGTGGGGTTCCATCAAGTCTTCTGACTAGCGAGTGCATCCCTTTGCTCATCCATAAAAGGGCTTGGACTCAGTGGTTGGGAGGTCCCTTCTTGCCTAGATCCAAGAGAGGAAGAGCAGAGAGAGAAATCTCTCAGTGCTCCAGGCCACCCCTTAAGAGCTATGACTCATAAGTCGCAGAGCAAGTGCCAGCCTCCCCTGGCAAAGGGAGTTTCCTGACCTGGGGGTGCCCCATACAAACCTCTCCCCTACTCCTCTCCATATATGCACACATCTCTGAATAAATACTTACTTCTCGAGACTCTGTACTGTATAATTTGTTGCCTTCAGTTCTCCATAACTCTACATGGCTCTGCTGCTTGGCCCATCTTGCCTTGCATCCCTCGCTGCACTTCAGATCTGCTCACTATTCCTAAATTGAGCTGGCAAGAAGAAAAAGGGAGAGGACCCACCTGCCTAGGGAGCATTCTGGCCTTTCTCAATGAGTGCACAAGGTCTGGGGTTGCCCTTTCAATTTCCCACCAGCAACCGTCAGCAGCTGACCCAATTTCTATTTACGGGGCATCCCTAACGGATGTATTTCTAGGATACTCTTAACAAAATGCTTTCCAGAGTCGCATCTTTTAAAGGGGGTGGATATTCTGGTTTGGAGTTCTGGAATTCTAACTCCTCCGCTTGCCGTGTGACCTGGCGGACACTCTGCTTTCTGGGGCCTTGGTTTTTCCTTCTGCAGAATAGGAATGACAACCCCGTGCCCTGAACCTCTCCCGGGAGCACTCTGGCCCGGGTAAGAATCCCGGACAACGATGACGAGCGCTTTTGCTGCCTGGAAGCAGCGTCGTGCCCGTCCCCCCGGTTCTGTATTGTGAGTGATAAAGAATCGTCTAAATGTTTCAAGTAAAATCCTATTTATTTCTCTTCTTCCCAGGCACAGCTGAGCTTGGGAAGGCGGCCGATTGTTTCCAATTGGTTAGATTATATCCCTTCAACGAGATACAAAGATCCATGCGAACTCTTACATCTTTGTAGACTGACCATCAGAGCTCAGCTCCTAAGCAACAATATGCTCCCCAATGGAATATTTTCACTTCTCATTCCTGTTCGGCTACAGAACTACCTGAATTTAGAAAGCTAATAACTTCTTTATCCCTAATTCCTCGAGGATGATCGCCCTTTGTATGCTTCAGAAGTTAATAAACTACTGTATTAACTTCACATTTCTACCTCAATGAATATTTCATTTGACCATCGGCCCTCTTTCCTTATAAGTGATCCAAATGTAGAAGGTGCTCAATAAATGCCTGTTGAATGGATGAAATAAGTGTCAGTGGCAGATACTTTTGTCCTATGCTCTCGTGGGAAACCAGAC
Source organism: Sarcophilus harrisii (assembly GCF_902635505.1). Classification (NCBI taxonomy): domain Eukaryota; kingdom Metazoa; phylum Chordata; class Mammalia; order Dasyuromorphia; family Dasyuridae; genus Sarcophilus; species Sarcophilus harrisii. Next base: position 2,124,471 of record NC_045429.1, read on the forward strand.
TCTGGCTCAGAGGATCGGAGCCCAGGCTCCAGCTTTGGGGATTCCCCACGGCAAGTCACTCCCTTCCCCGGCTGTGGGCAGGAGGGGCGCGGCTTCGAGCCACAGGGTCCAGGGCACAACAAAGGGCAGACCCGAGCCTGTCCGGCAGGGATTGCTCTCCTCTAGCCTCCTCTTTGTCTCTCCTGCCCTCTCAGTCACCACACTGTCAATAAACATTTATTAGGCACCTATTGCGTGCCAAGCACTGTGCTAAGGACTGGGAATTTTAAGAACAGCAAATAATCATTCCTGCCTTCTGGGACCTCGTGGTCTAACGAGGGGAATAACAAGCAAACAATACACACAAACAAGCTCTAGCCAGAATAAATAGGAAGTAAATAAATGAGGGAAGGCACGAGAATAAAATAGGGGAGGGGGCTTAGGGAGAAGGTGGGATTTTAGTTGGGATTTAAAGGAAGCTGGGGAGGTCAAGGGGGACAGTGTTCCAGGATTGGGGGGTACCAGAGAGAACACTGGGAGTTGAGAGATGAAGGCCTTGTTTCTGAATGACCAGCGGGCTTGGAGAAAGCAGATTATAAGGGTTTGTACTCTTTCCTCTCTGGCTCTTCTTTGTTATCTGTCTGCATCTCCATCTGTCTCGGTCTCTGTGTTTCTCTGTATTTCTACTTCTCTGTCTCACTGTCTCTCACTATCTCTGTCTCTCTGTGAGCTTTTCTCTGTTTCTGTCTCTGCCTCTTTGTCTCAGTCTCTCTTACCATCCCCCCGGTCTCTAACTCTGCCTTTGTCTCTTTCTCTGTCTCCATGTCTGTTTTTATTTCTCTCTATGGAGTCTTTCTCTGTCTCCATCTCTCTGGCTGTGTCTATTTGGCTTTCTCTGTTTCTGTCTCCATTTCTGTGTCTCTGTCTCTCTGTGTCTTTCTCTATTTCTCTGTTTATGTCTGTTTCTCTTTGTGTCTTTCTCCGTTTCTCTGTTTCTTCCTGTCTGTTTCTCAGTATGTGTGTGTGTTTCTGTGTCTGTGTCTCTGTGCGTGTCAGTGTCTGTGTGTGTGCACGCACCGCACGCACGCGGACCCCCACGGGCCCCTGCAGACACCCCCACGGGCCCCTGCAGACGCCCCCAGAGCCCTTTTCAGAAAACTTTTAAAATTCATAAATGAACCACAGGGTTACCAAAACCTAGATTAGCCTGAACTGAAGGCTCCTGTGAGTCCGTGGCCTCCCAGCCTGGTGTGGAACCGCTGACCAAGGGTCACTCTTGAGGGGTCATCGAGACCACTTGGAAAGGCCCTGGGACAGAAGCGCTGGCAGTGCTTGGCTGAGGCTCAGGGCAACGGCGGCCAATGTGTTTGCTCCTCGCAGCCCTGCGGCCCGCGCCCGGCCGCTCATCTGGGACGCGGAACCCGCCAGTGCCTCCCGAGGAGGTGGCCGCAAAGCGTGGGGGGATCACGGGCCACGGCACGCCCCGAAACTTGGAGAAGACTGGCTGCCTCCGTCCCAGGGAATGGGACAGACTCCAAGGCCAAGTCCCTGACAGAGGCCCAGCGGGAGCGGCGGGATCCTCACCGGGGCCCTCCTGACAGCTTCCTGCCCCCACAAAATTTGGTTCTCCAGGATCCTTTCAAATATTTTGTGCTCTTTCCTTTTAACTTGTGAGCTCCAGCTTCTCTTAGTCCCCCATAATCCTCCCTCCCTCACTAAGACGGCAAACAATTGGACCTGTGAAGGACAGAAGGAAGGAGGGAGGGAGGGAAAGAGGGAGGAAATGAGGAAGGAAGGAAGGAAAGGAGGAAGGAAGAAGGGAGGAAGGGAGGGAGGAGGAAGGGAAGAAAGGAGGGAGGGAGAAAGAGAGGAGGAAGGAAGGAAGGAAAGAAGGAAAGAAGAGGGAAGGGAGGGAGGAAGGGAGGGAGGAAATAAGAGAGGAAGGGAGGAAAGGAGGAAGGGAGGAAAGAAGGAAAAGGAAAGAAGGGAGGAGGAAAGAAAGGAAGAAAATCATGTTTCAATCTGCACTCAGATTTCACTGATTGTCTCTGGAGCTAGATGGCATTTTTTCATCTTAGGTCATGGTATTAAATAGCCAAGTCTTTCACAGGTGATCATCAGTGCAACACTGACTTACTGTCCACAATGATCTCCCAGCTCTTGGTTCTTTTCACTTCCATTTGCATCAGTTCACCCCTCCGGTGGGCTCATGTTCTAGCCCTCTCCTATGGATCTCTTCAGTTGTCTTCCTGAGGCATTCGTTGGCTCACTGCTCCAAAATTGGATTGACTTGGAGGGGAATGTGTCCCTCCTTTCAGGCTCCATCCTTTCCCCTTATCTTTAATGGTGACCACCCTTTCTCTGTCATCTAAATGGTTATTTCCAGAAATATTTCATTTGCCAGGTCAGGCATAGCACTGCCTTCGAGCACTTTGAGCCCAGGAAGCAGACAGTAAGTGGCAACTGGATCCCATGGTGGGTTTCCCTAGTGGGGGGAGTGGAAAGAGCACTGGCCGGTGGCAGGAGACGGCCTCCACTGCCTCCTATTTGAGTGACTCCCTCATTTAAACATGGGGGCCTTGGGAGCCTTCTCTGCAAAATAACAGGTGGGAGAATCCCTTCAGCTCAAGAAGCTTTTCCTTCTGGATCCCATGTTTCTGACCCGGTGCCACTATGCTTCATCATAGCCTAGCTCAGGAAGGGCATGGAGCTATCCTGGGCATTTTACATTTGTCTCCCTTTCTACCCGCTCTCCTCCTGGATTAAGAAGGCGCCAGAGGAGCAGAGCCAAGATGGTGGAGAGGTCTTTGAGTTCTTCCTGGCTTTGCACAGAATCAACACCAGATCAAGCCTCTAAGCAGGTTTTGGAGTGACAGACCCCATAAGTAACAAATTTAACAAGTGCAACAAATCTCTAGCAGAAGATATTTTGGAAGAACTTCAGAAAAGGCCTGTTTCAATTGGGAATGGGGAAGGTAGTTGGGCGCAGGCGGTGGTGTCTGCCAGCCGGGGAAATCTATCAGAAGACTCTGAGCCAAAATACAGCAGTCTTGGCTATTCTGTTCTGGTTCAGAAGCCAGTAGATCAGCAGAGTAGCTGTGAGACTGCTAACACAACTACAAAAGGCAAATCATGAGCCCCTGAACCCCAGTATAATGTGGAACATGACCATGTCCACCCAGCATGGAAAGGAAGGCAGCAGCACCAACTCCAGGGCAGCATGAAGTTACTGTCACCTGAAGGGGAAGCTTTGCCTTAAGAGCAGACCTCAACCTTTTAAAATGAGCAAAAAAGCAAAGAACTCTGACCATAAATAGCTTTTATGGAGTCAGAGAAGACCAGACCTCAAATCCTAAGGACACTACAGGCCAAATGTCTTGGAAGAAGGATCTTAAAAGAGAGTTAGAAGAAAAATGGGGAAAGGAAATGAGAGCTCTGGAAAAAGAAACAGAAATTATCTGAAGAAAATCACTTCTTAAAGAACAGTTTTGGTGAAATGGAAAATGAAATCAACTCCCTGAAAAACAGAATTTCTGAAATGGGAAAAAAAAAAAATCCAGTGTTCAATTGGCCAAATGCAAGAAGAGATTTAAAAAAGCTAACTGGGAGAAAATAATTCTAATTAAATTGAAGCAAATGACTCATTGAGATTGAAGAATCAAACAAAATCAAAGAAATGAAAAAATAGAAGAAAATGCAAAATACCTCATCAGAAAAATAACTGACCTGGAAAAGAGATCCAAGACAGATAATCTAAGAATTATTGAACTCCCCTAAAACTATGATGAAAAAAGAGCCTAGAGAACATCTTTCATCTCTAATAAAAACAAAAACAGACAATTGGCTTCAGCTTTTGGTTTGTTTTTGCAATAGCAGACATGGACTTCCACAACAAATATTCTGTAAAGGGTCTCGTAGGATTGTATTAATCCCAAATGAAAACTGAGAAATTGATACTTAGCACAATTGATACTCCCATTGTCCCTACTCATTTATTTTTCCTCCCTAATTCTCTTTGTCCTTTCCTTATTGTCCTTTTGCCAATTTTCCTAAAAGGTCACCATATTTTAAAAGACCACTGGCTGACAGAAATTTGTCTGAGGACCAAATTCTTTTTTCTGGTTAACTGCTTTAGAAATTTCTATACCAAGAACATTTAAGATCAAAGGCAATGAATTAAAACAAAAACGGACTTTATTAAATAACTTAATATTCCAAACTTCCCACCATGGCATGGAGGAATATAATTAAGTATCAGGACTATACATTTTGAAATATACTTAATCCTGAAATTGTCACAGCTTTGAAAATCATATTTCATTTAAAAAGTTGTTTCTTCACATACCTGACTAGTAATATTTGCTTAAAATTACAAAAAGAGTAGCTTATAATAATCAATACAATATTGAAATTTCTAAAATAGTTAATAAATATGATATATAGTATCTGATAATATAATATATAAATATATATAAAATGCTAACTAGACAAAGTATAACCAAAATTTCATGAATTCTTGGTTCTGGGGCAGGTTGTTTAAATGAATGATTTGTGGGCATGCTGGCCCTGAAATCAGAAGGCCCTAGCTCCAAAGGAAGCTTTGGTCACCCAGCCTTTCCTGCCCTCAGTTTCCTCATCTGTGAAGGCTTACCCACCAGGTTGTCAGGGGATAAAAGATTATTAAAACTGGTTTCTTTCTAAAAGCATTAATAAAAGTGGCTAATGTGCTCAGGGCCACGCTAAGCATTTTACAAGTACTATTTGATCCTGACCACCCTGAGATAGAGAGATGTTACTGTGATCCCCATTTTACAGACTAGATCACTGAGGCAGTGACTTGCCTAGGGTTACACAGCTAGTGTCCCAGGATGGATTGTGAATGGGACCTTTGTGCTTCCTACCTGCTAAATGGATGTAAAACTCATCCTGTTAGAGACAAATCTGTCCCGAGCTCAGTGGATTGAGTAAAGTTCACCATGTGATGCTGCTGCTCCTCCTCAGGTCCCTGGCTTGGGGATGTAGCTTCTCTGGCTTCAGGCTCTTTGGATCCTGGTCCAGACAAGTCTGCTTCAAACTTGGACTTGAGGCCTCTCAGGTACAGGCGCAAGCTCTCCGAATCCAGCCGGGAATTTCGGGCGGCCTGAAGGAGCCTGGTGGCCAGCTGGTACACGGCCCTCTTCCGGGCGGCTTCAGGAGAGCTGCTCTGGCTCTGCCGTTCCTTAAAAATACGCACAAGGGTCACCGTCTTCACCTACCAAGAGAGCTGGCCATATTCTGGCTGTCCCTTTTCCGCAGTTCACAGTGCTCGAGGCTGTGGAACTCCTATTTCCTACCAACTCAAAACTGAAACAAGCAGCGATCTTTATCAAACCCAGAAGTGGAATTTCTGCCAAGTTCTTATGACTTTATGACAACTCCATATTTTTGGTAGAGCAACATTCTTCAACCAAACTGTCTGGAAAAAATAGCAGCTCAGACTTCTGAGTTTAATTTGAGAAAGGAATGGCTATAAGAAGACAGTATGGAGACACAAAATAGTCAAAGTAGTCCCCCATCCCAGAATGAAAACTGGAAACAAAGCAGATGCCCAAGGGTTGAGGAACAGGACCTGAACACACCCTAAGGAAAAACAGGGAAATGAGCAGAACCAGGGAGCACTCTACACTAGAACTACAAATGTCAATGGAAGGGCAACAGGAACAACATAATCCAACTTGAATCTTGGGAAATTATTAACCCCAAACCCCAATATGAGGACTAATACGAGGTGGGGGTCTATGGCTATGAAATGCTGCATACAATGTCCGATGGACTCCTTGCGCTGGGTGGCTTTGCTGCACCCTTTTAACTCATCCATGTATTTACTTTGTTACAGGGCACGGCTACGTTGGGAAATCTGGGCAGGCTCAGCTTCCTGGGTTTAAATGTGGCCTCAGACCCTTCCTAGCTGTATGAAGATGGGCAGGAACTTTGCCCTGTGTGTCTCAGTTTCCTCATCTGTCAAATGAGCAGGAGAAGGGATCGACCAACAAATCCAGTGTCTGCACCAAGAACACCAGATGGGGTCACCAAGAAGAGCCTGACATGACTGAAAAGCGATTGCACAATTAAGAGATTTGCAAAATTATGTCCAAAGGACTAGATTGTTTTGTTGTGGGAAACACAGTTTTCACAAAAATTTCATTTATATTTATGAACTTGAATTATATATTTAAATGAAATAATACTATAAATTTGGATATTTTGGTTGTTAATACAGAAACACTCTGAGCAAAGGCTCTTGGAAGTCTTCTGATCTTCTGATGCTAAGGGTGCTGGGAGGTCCTCCTCAAACAGCCTTAAAATTCCTTTTTGCCACATCCCCTTCCCTTCTCCTCTCCCCAGAGTCTTCCTCCTGGGTCTCTGGCGCACACTTCCACGCTCCACGAGGGCAGGGAACGTGGAAGAGAAGCTAGCAGCAGCTCCCCAGCCTTGGCCCCCCACCCCAAGCATGGGGGTCCCCAGTGCTCCCCACTTCTGCTACAGAGCGGTGAGCATCGCCTCCTGGGGCCCCGATCTGGAGCCGCCTCTCCGGGCGGCCCCACCACGGGGATGAGACTTTTCTCCTTGCCCCCCCTTGCATCTGGCTCATCCTGATCCCCCTTTCTTCCTTCTCCTTTGGAATGAATTAATGGGGCTCGACGAGCTCCCCTCCGGTGTATCCTGGCACCAAGTGGGCCCGGCCTGGGCCGGTCTGGAGCCAGTGGGGAAGCCGGCTGGCCCATGTCCCAGCTCCGAACTCACTTCCCGCACATGACTCAAGGAGAGCAGCAGCTTCAAAGAGAAGGCTTGCTCCTTAAAATAAAGATAAAGGCTCAAAAGGCAGCCATGGAACAGCACCTTTTATATTGTTTGTAAACAGCCGGCTCAGGAGCTATGGTGATCTGGAGACAAGGGCGGGGGTTGCTAAGAAGCCACTCACCATGAGCTGTCTGGTGATCTGAACTCGGATCTCTTTGGCCTCCGAAATGATGGATGGCGGGAGCGAGGAGACCTCCGCAGCCTGGATCCCTGGGAACAGAGAGATTGGGTGCTTCATTCCCACAGCCACAGGGGGACTCTGGGGGACTTGTACACATGGATCTTGGCCCCTGTGTGGTAGACAGAGGGTGGGCTGGGGGGAGGGAGCGGAAATCCTGGGCCTTCCAAGGCCCGGCCTCCCCACTCCCTGCTCAGAATGCCAGAGTGTTGACCATCCCGTGCCTCCTGGCCTTCCCCGCCCGTTGCCTGCCCCCTCTTCCATCTCTCTCTCTTTCTCCTTTTTCTTTTTTTCTCTTTCTGAAATTCAGCCCCTTGGTTCCTCTTCTTCTTCCCCTAAGTCTGCTGCTGCGTCCACATAGTCTTTCCTTAGTCTCATCTTCTCTTCCCAGGGCCTGGAGTGAGCAGCGTGGTAGAGCCTGGGAAGGAGGTCTACTCGTGCATATGGAAAAACATCCTCATTTCATCTGTGGGAGTTTGGGAGGATAGGCTGATAGAAGAGATTAGGGGGCCCTGCTCCCTTTCCTGAACCCTTAAAACAGTCCTAGTAACAGGAGGTAGCCGTATATTTCTATATTGTAGGAGAGAAAATTTATTGCTAGCTCTGGGCTGAACCAGGGACTCTTAAGCTGAGGTTTATAGATTCCCCACATCAAGACTGGTTTCAGGTTTGGGAATGTAGAGAGGAAACAAGGTCACAGGCTCAACATGAAACTTAGCATTTCCTTCTATTACTGAGGGAGCCACAAACGCTCTCAGAAGAGCTTCCTGGGCTACCGCCACCCCAAAGTGAAGAACCTGTCTAAAACAGATTATCCCAAATACAGGTTTGTTGGGAGCTGCAATCTCTAAGCTGACTGGCAAAGCCCAGCACGGGATCAAATGTGCCCAGCACTCATGCAGGAACAACGTTTCCTTCTGTGATTCTCATTAGTGCACTACTGTTTCCTATATTATTTATAATTGGCTTGATTGGCATTAAAACACTATCTAAAAAAATCTGGTGACAAGGGGAATTTGAGCGAGTTAACTAGAAATGAGTCCACAGGCGTGTTCTGTCCTAATAAAACTAATCTCTCACTGAGACAAATGATAAAGGAGAGAAGACCATGGAAAGCATTGTCACTATGGGAGAGAATCCAAAGGTCCAGGAAATAATGGTGTTTACCCAACTTAGACTCAGAAAAAATCGGTTAAAGCATAACTAGGAATTGCCCTAAATGCCTATGGATATGGTTTCAAGTCAGGAATCAAACAATCCATAGAACTGACAAAGAAGACATAAGTAAACTAACAAAATTCACTGACATTTAACCTTGTATAACATTTACTTTTCATTATTGTCTTCGTGTAATGTAATCAATAACTAACACTTAACCATAAAAAACTTACTCAAATATTAAATGTCAAATGTAGTAACAGATCAAGGTCAATAAGTCAGACACATGGCTGAAGACTAGTTTGACGTAAAGAAAAGTATATGATCATGATAGAGAATAAAATAAAGCCTGAAGGAGCCTGAGAGAAGTGGGAGCATCATTTCCATCCCTCACTCAAGCTACCCCACGACTCCTGTCCTCCTTTGACGCCCACCCTATTCCTCTGCTCAGCCCCCTGGATCCCCTGCAGAGGCTGGACCCCTGCACAGGTTCTTTGATTTTTCCCCCTTTTTTTTCAGTACCAAGATAATATGGTAACGTTTGTAGAGGCCGACAGAATGGTTTGCCTGCCATTTAAAACCATGTATCAGAGACTGATGTTTCTCAAATGGGTCATAACCTTAACTAAAACTTCTGGTGTGAAACACTCTCCCCCACTCGTGCATTTATTCTCTTTGGAATGATCACAAAGCACTACGTACGCATGGGAACGGCAGATTGGCTATCGTGCCCAGGCCACCAAAACTTTGGGTAGAGAACATGAGCTTTCAGTTTCTAAAGCCACAAGCACTAGCCAGAATGCAGGAGTGGAAAGCCCCTCACATAATGCAGGCTGCTCTCCTCTCTGAAACTCACTCTAAAGGGAGCGGACTCGGAGGCCCCAACCCAGACCCAAGGATCCCTGCCGGCCCAGCACCAACTCCAAAAAGCCCCTAGCAGCGGGCCCAAGGCTCTCCTGTACGCTTTTCATTTTATCCAACGAATCCCAATTCCCTTTAATCTGGTTTGGCCCTGGGGAGAACCGCAGGCCTTGTGGACTCAGAGCCCCTGCCCCCACGCCAGCTGGAGGAGGAAGGCCTTTGGGCCAGGTCTCTCCGGCTAGAGGCCATCGGCTCTTTGGCCGTGTTCAGGGCCCTCTCTTCAAGCCTATGCTAAACTGCATCCGGCTGGAGCTCTCCAGACGCTTCAAGCGTTTAGATAACGTTCCACAGTTCATTATAAGCTCAAAATTCAGTTTGATTCTTTAATTACCATGGAGTGCTCTACAAGAAAGATTATTCTGGAGAATGGCAAACCCTTAGCTCTGGAGGGAGACATCCCTCAGACCACCGGGATTTGACCAAAGAAAATAATTCTAATTTCAGAGTTTATGTGGACAGAAATAATTGAAATACCGTAATTCTTTTCTTCCGTTTGTCCTTTTGAGAGTTTGTGGGTGTACGTGACGGACTCTCTGCTTCTTCCAGGGCTTCTGACATGCTCAACTTCAAAATGGATATTTTCAACATTGGGAAACAAGAGGTCCATCTCACAGAGCTCCAGGAAATGAGTGGCAAACAATGTAAATGCCTACAGTGCAGACCAGAAAGTCCCCATTAGAACTTGTCAAGTAAATTCAGGGGTCCCATGTAGGCAACTAAGAATTTCACAGTCACTCACAGTGACTCGGCAAAGGCAGCACCAAGCCGGAGAATCCTGCTCTTTAATAACACTGTCCTTGGAGAGTTCCCCCTTAAACAGACCAAAATGCTTCCTGTGTATGTATCTGTGGGATCTCACTGGACCCATTCCACTCAGCAACTTTCATCCCAAAACAGAACTGGCCAACGTGAGGGCACTTCTTACTTACAGGCCCTCTAGGATCCAGACTGGAGGAGATTCCCTGCAGTTCCTGGTCCTGAAGGGTTACCTGGTTCCCCAAGAAGTGCAGGAACTCCCACACTGCCAGAGTCACTCCCACAGCTAGTGGGAGTCAAATGGGAGTCAAACCCCATGAGCCTACATTTTCCTAACTCAAAAGGCATCCCTCTTTCCTCATATACATACATCCATGCAAATACAGACACCTATGTGCCTTCTAAAACTGGACTCCACTTATCAGCCCTAGAAAACAGGGGACCAGTTCTACTTCTGCAGGTCTACCTCTGCCTTTTGAAATCTGATTTCTTTTCCTGAATTTCACGACTCACCATATCCTGGGAGCGGATGGGCCAGCTCCAATTATGAGCTCTAAGGGGAAGCTTTCTCTGTACCAGTAAGTAGTGAGTGGCCACTGCCACCTGCACAACACTTCATACTTTTCCTGTGCATTTATTGTTATCTGCCTTCTATTATAATTATTTATTTCTCCAAATGTGTTTTATCAGCCAAGGATTAAGACCGAAGTTCAGATCCTTTCTCAAACACATGTGATCCTGGGATAGTTAATAAAACTCTGTCTGCCTCAGTTTCTTCATCCATGAAATGAGCATGAAATAGCACCTACCTCTCAGGGTTGTTGTGAAGCTCAAATGAGATAACAAAGGTAAGTACCAATAGATTGTAGCTATCATCACTATCGGTATTTATTTTGTTTTTCCTCTAATATTCTGCACAGGTGAGGTTCTTGCAGAAGTGAATTATTAAATTCAACAACTCCAGAAGAGATGTTAATTGGCAAATATACTTAAACATTTTTTACATATTTCCTTTACAATAATCCCCTTCACCATTAAGACACAGTATTATCTTTGGGTAATTTTGAGCAAAGATACCACGTTATGGCAAGCAGAGACAGAAAACATTAGGAAGGTTTTCAGAATTGAGTGATGAGCCATTAGATTGGTTATCAGTGGGACTGTTAAATTCAACAGTGAGAAAAGAAGGAAAAGAAGGCTCAAATAGGAGACAAAAATATAAATTAAATCTGAATTATATAATATATTGATCAACTATGCTACCAAAAAAGGTAAAAAATTTATAACACTTTCAAAATTTCATATCTTAAACCAATTGTAGTAACGCTAGTAAACCTCCTTTTTACTAAATGGCTCAAAAACAACAGAGGTCAGTCTAAATCTATGATCCTATTATCAATTTAAGGTTCAATCCAATATGTAAATTATGTATAATTCTTATTTTTTCTATCCCTACTAGACAGTTCTATCAAAGGAGAAGTGAAACTCAGTATGTATGCTTTTCAGCCACCTTCTAACTAAAGCACTATGGGATGTTATACCACCAAGGACTGCTAAGGGACTTTATTTGTGAACAATGTCCACCAATGCGAGTTGGCATCTAAATGAAAAAAGTTACATCAAAAAGTAATTTAGTGAATACATAAGAAATATGGAAGAATACCTTCAAGCTCAGCAGATATTCACAGACTGCGTAACAAATGCCAACGCCTTCCTCTGGATTAGTGCCTCTGCCAAGTTCATCAATTAAGATGAGTGATCTGTCGTTAGCGTTATGTACTATATATGCTATCTAGGAAAAAATATGTTACTATTACTTCAGTTAAGAAGTTGTCAGTATGATAAAAAAAAATTAGAAAAAATACAGATTATTAATTCACCTGAAATGAAGCTTTACTGAGAAATCTGGCACAAAGAGTACAAGATTATTTTTCTTAAATTCAAAGTCAGTAATTACAATGATAATTACAACATGAATGGCTGATGGGTATATAAACATGCACCGCATGTGTGCATGAGACAACACAATGAGCAAGTGGCCAACATTTAAATTATAATGCCTTAGATTGAGCCAAGGAAAATAAAAGAATAAATTTCATTTTAGGCCCTGTCCTGTAAACTTTTATCATTAAATAATATTAAATTTATTTTGATATAATTCAAACTAGCATAATTGCAAGAAAACTATAGGGGAAAATATACCAGAATGGACGTTTATGGCTAACCCGACCCCATTTCCATTCCCAGGGACACCCAATACAAGTCTTCATGGACCACCATCTTTATCGCAGAGAGAGCCCCTTCCCCAGCAAAAGAATTCCATTCTATTTATGACATCATGCAGCCACAATCTGATGCCGCGAGCCTCCTGAACTGGGCAGTATTTTCCTATCAAGGCAGAGACCAGATCAATCAATGAATCTGCAAGCACTTATCTTGCAGTTGCTATGGAACCGCACTGTTGGGCACTGTTCTAACCCCTGCCCTAAATGAACTTGAATTCTAATGGGGGAAATCCTCCAAAAAGCACATACAAGGTAACTGTGGGAGGAAGGCTCGAGCAGCTGCAGGAACCACAGAAGGCTTCATCTAGAGAGGGATTCTGAAAGGAAACCAGGGATTCCTTGGAGAGAGTCTAAGGAGACCCTCAGAGTCCTGCTGAAGTAATCTTCCTCACTCCCAAATCTGATCCCGCCCCTCCCCTGCTGCAAAGCCTGGGGTCCAAGGCCCTGCCCACTCCCTGAGCGCCCCAAGGAGCCGGGGCCTTACAGAGAAGGTGGCCCTGGGCTTCTCAGAGCCATGCACCACACCACGCGAGGCTGCCTGATCTGTGGGGCCTGGAGCTGGCGGATTCTGGGACTCTTCCTTGCCTGGCTCCTAGCAGGGGTCTAAGGGTCCTGAAGGGATGGATGCTCTCATGGCCCCTGCAGAGAATGACTTAGTACATGTGCCCAACTCCCTGGACAAATGACATGCCTGCATCGCAAGGGGACCTAACACGTTCCCAGGGAATAGCACAGTCCGGGGCTTTCCAAGTGATTCCGGCCTCCTCAGGCCTGGCCAAGGGGGAGCCCTCTGACCCTGTCGACTGGCTGGAGAGCGAGTTGGTCCATGAAAGGGATGCGAAAAATACAAAATTATTTAAGATAAAAGAAAGTTTTATCTTGGCAAATTAAAGCCTGATAAAAAGAAGCTTGCTACCAATCCAGTATTTAAAATTAAGCCTAGCAAGAACAATATAAAAGAAGTAATTACAGAAATTGTCTTTTGGGGGAGCACACTGTGCGTTTCACAGAAAAATGGACATGCTTCCTAAGTAAAGGGCCATCTTTTCTCTCAGACACTGAGATAACAGAGGCTGTGTCACAGGCCTGCTTCAGGATGGGCACAGCCCGGGAGATGCTACCTGCCATCTCCAGCTGAATCCAGTTAGCTCCCGACATTAGAAGAATTTAACTTGGTACCTCTTTCATTTCCTTCATAAACGTTGATGAATTTGTCTCTATATCATCACCCATACTGATTCTGGTGAAAATTTGTTCAGTGATTCTAAATGAAGAGTATTCTGCTGGGACAAATGAACCTGCAGAATTAAGAAAAGGTATCAGGTATATTTAAATTCAAAGCAGAAAGAAATTCTTTTTTTTTTTTAAACATGTTTGTACTAAACTTTTTCTCCTTTATATTGCACAATAATAGTTACATATATGTGTGTGTGTGTATTAAGACCAAATTCTAAAGGTAATAGTTATGTGAAAAAGAATAAAAAGAGGTATCAAAAAAATGAAATAAGAAAATTTAAAATAGGAAGAAATCCATTTTAGAAAAGTAACTGAAGTTTAAAGTTTCATTCTCAAAAGCTCTTGGGAAAATGTTATAACAAATGTGACTGGAAAACATTGAAGGCTACACAGCAGCAGAAAGTAAGAAGAAAAAATCAACACTAAATTTTCAACCATAAAACAAAGTTTACTGTCCCAGACAATACGATGCTGTCTACATCAGATTTTATATCCCTCCCTTAAAAACAGATCTGAATGTGTCAACTTATAAACCTGCTCCATATAAAGAATGAGAGCACAAAATGTACTTTAATTCCACTGGAAGATAAAAGCATGCCATTATTTACATGTAAAAAAAGTGGTTAGCATTCAAATTTGTGATAAAGAAAATTCTATCCTTAAATACAAATTGGCAATGTCAGAAAGAAAATAGTAGCCTATTAAATCCTGAAGAAGAATAAGTTTTTCTCCTTATGAATTCATTGTCCAATCTGGCAAGAGACAGTCTTAAGAAAGGTTTAAAAGCAACATTTTTTTAAATCCTCCTCTGAGCAACTATGATAGACTTAGCTCTTCTCAGCCATACAGTTATCTAAGACAATTCCAATAGACTTGTGATGGAAAATGCCATCTGCATCCAGAGAGAGAACTATGGAGACTGAATGCAGATTGAAGCATACCATTTTCACCTTTTTACTTGTTTCTTAGTTTGCTTTTGCCTTCTTATGGTTTTTCCCTTTTGTTCTGATTTTTCTTTCACAACATGAAAATATATTTAAAATGATTGCACATGTATCACCTATATCAGACTGCTTGCTGTCTTAGGGAGGGAAGATATAGGGGAGAGAGGGAGAAAAAATTTGGAACTATCTTTACATGAAATTTAAAAATAAAATATTATTGAGAAATAAAAGCCATTCTCAAATGATTTCATCTGTGTAGGGAAATCCTCCCACTGATATAAACCCACAATTTGTCAGTAATTTTATCATGTTTTCCCCATTGTCTGAGCCTCTGAAAAGCTATGTGGCTTTGCCCATGGTCACCCATCTGGAACCCATTTGCATCAGGACTCGAAGACCCTGGTCTTCCTTGCTCTAAGACTCACTATTCCTCGCTGCCCCTTTTCTTTTTTTAAAGACTCCAGGAATGCCGATTATATAATCGTATCAGTTCTTTCTGAGGATTAGGAAAAAGCTAAGCAAAATTAGGATAATAGTTAAAGGAAAAACTTGTTTTGAATTAAAGATCCTAAAACTGTCTAACACTGAACAATCAGGGAAGATGAATGAGTACTCTGATAACGAAAAGCTAAAGTCACTGTTCCACAGGTAACCACAAAGAGAAGGCACAGCTGGCGCTGCATTCTGCTTCTGGTATCCTGGGAACTAGCCATGGGCCCTGGTTAAAGGCCATTGGGCTCTCTGAGATCCTACATTTTGCACCTCGGAGCATCCTGGCCTGCCTTTCCATCTTGTTTCCTCAGTATTAGCTGGGGCAGGTCCGCACCATGGAGGCAGAGAGAAAGTGGCCCGACTGCCCTGCTCCCCATCGCGCCTCTCTGCCCTTGCACCAGCTGCCCAGAAGGCCCAGGTACTCCTTGGGCAGCCTCACTCCCTGCCCCCTCACCACACCACCAGATTCTCCTGGAATAAGGATGCTTTTCAGCAGCAGGGGTCAGAGCTCGACGTGAGAACAGGGGTCCAGTGAGAGAGACCCCCTTCTCGGGGAGTTTCTGCAGGCTTTCCTGGCTGGGCTGAGGCTGGGGTCTGTAACTCCAGGAGCAAAGCTTCCTTCTCACCACAGGCCGGGCTCCCCAGGAAGATAATGGAGAATACTAGAACGTAGCCGAGGGCGGCACCTCCACACCTGTGGCATTGCCCAGCAGGCTGGAGGGACTCCCGGGGAGCCCTGACCCATCCCCAAGCAGGGCCATTTGCAGAGGTATCTGTGGCTCTGGAACTTCGGTAATGAAGGATGTGCATGTTTCTTCCATGAGTGTCCCTCTGAGAGCTACATTTGTGCCCTTCTTCCATAGGACGACGTGTCCATCTGTGTGTAGGGAATGCCTTCTACATCGTTTATCGTCCTAGGCCGTTTGATTAAATGTCTCTTGTTTTTAGGCTAACATATAAATAAGTTGGTGGTGGTCTGCAAGTCCTGGGTTTGAGTGGGAGCCAACTCATTGGGCTAGTTTCTGGAAGCACAAAGGATGAAATATCTCAAATTATAGGAGCTTTGTGATATAGTTGCATTCAAGAATGCGATGCTAAAATTTAAGAAACTGAAATCGATAATCTGATAAATGATGTTACCTGATCTTAACAAGTCCCTGCTGCTGCCACAATTCTTTTATTTCCCCCTTATTGAATTGGCATCTTATTCTGAGTTTTCTCCGCTCAAAGCCCCCAAACTACTGCTTCCTTTCCATTCTCAATGAGTACTTCACCACTGAGTCTCCTGAGAAAATAGAGCCTTTGTGCCATCAGTTCTTTCTCCCCTTTTCCATACCGTGAACCTATCTATATTGTTCTTGCTTCTTGTATAGCCACAAATTTCTTTTAACCATAATCTGTCTATCTGTCTCTGTCTCTCTCTCTGTATGTATGTATTTGCGTATACATGTATATATACTTCCTAGCTATGTGACTCTAGGCAAGTCTTGCCAAAAAATTGCATTTAATATTTTTAAACCAATCGGCAAACCATATCTATCTTTCTACCATATCTACTCTTTCATTCTAATCCCCCTGCAAATTGGGAACCTAAATCCCCCCCCCAAAAAAAAACTATTACAAACATGATTGTCAAGCAAAAACACAATGTCCCCCTCTCCGTGGGCCAAAACCCGCCATAGTCTTCTACCTCCAAGTCCACCTCCCACTTAGAAGGTAAGGAACACATTTCATCCTTAGTCCTCTGGAAGCCTGCTTGGTTATGGAGAGTTTCTCACTCTTTCAAGTTGTGTCTTTACCATGTTGCCATTGGATAACTGCTTCCTGATCCCTCTCTCTGCACCAGCTCATATAAATCTTCCCAGGATTCTCTGAGAGCATCCCCTTCATCATTTCTCACAGCACATTCCCAGCTCATGGGAACCCTTGAGTTTCCCTTTCTTTGTCTCCTCCAAAAGAGCTACAATTTTTGTACATTCTTATTAGAGGTTGTTTTGCTTAAAGACCTTCACTCTAATTCCCTCTTCTTCCCTTTCTCTAGTTCCCTGTTGACTCAAATGCATTTCAGTACATAACTTTGCAGGTGTATTTTGTCCTCCTTTGACCAATTCAGAGATCTTCTCCAGTCACTCCTTTCCTTATATTGTGTCGATGACCACTTGCATATCCTAATTGGGTTAGACATTTCCCCTGACTTTCCTTTCCTTCTCCTCCTCATACTGTGCTCCCCCCATTCTTCCTCCCCTCTCTTTCCAGTCTTCTCAAGTTCACCAGGATCTTTCTCCCAGGTCTTTTGTCTAATGAGATTCTCCAGGACCCCCACTGATGACAAGGCCCAGAGAGGACACATGGATCATCTCTCCATATCAGAATATAAGCACTTTATTTTTGTTCCGTTAGTTATTACTGATGGTTTAACTTTTTGGTTTTATGGGTTTTTTTCCTGCCTTTTCACTCTCTCCAGCCCTCTTTGGTCTTTTCATCAGGAATGCTCCACAGTTCTTTATTTCACTAAAATTTCATTTCTCCCATGGCATTAGTTTTGCTAGATAAATTACTCCTGGCTGTAACCCCTGTCCTTTGCCTTCTAGCATATCATATTCCAAGTTTTTGCCCCTTTGGAGTTTTGTGGTAACCAAATCCTAGGCAGCTGAGTTATTTAGGGCTGTCTTTCTTTGCAATGTTTTTCTTTGACTGGGAAGTTCTGGATTTTGGCTGTGATGTTTCTGGGAGTTTTCATTTTGAAATTTATCTCAGGAGATGACCGGGAGTTTCTTTCTAGTCCTTCTTTTCCCTCTGGTACCAAGAGATTTGGAAAGTTTTCTCTGAAGATTTCTTGAAATAAGTTGTCTGGGCTCTTTTTTGTTTTTTTGGACATGGCTGGTTCCCCCATGTTTATATCCAGATGTGGCCTGAATTCGTGCTGGATGAAGTGTCACCTTAGCTCCCACTGGGCTGGGATCATTTGGGGTACTCCCCAAGGTTCCTCATTGTTCCTCAGGGCCTCAATGCTGAAAAACCTGACCTGGACTCTGACTTATAGATTCCTGAGGCTTTTCTGAACTTCCCAAAACCCCTGTGGTCATCTGACCTCTCACCAGACACTAGAAGTCACTGAATGAATCCCAAAAAACGTTCTTGGTGAACATGGCCCCCACATACCAGAACCAGGTACCAAAAGTGGCTGTAGACTACCAGAAGCTGGAGGGGAGCTCCTAATGTAGACAGGTGGCACCTAATAAATGTTTACTGAAAGAGCAGTGAGTGTTCAGGGACGGCTAAGAAGATGTACTATAATCTTATCTGAAAGGAGTGACCTTGAGGGGCTTGTGGAAGCCTGGAAATTCAGCCCTGACTCTGGGAGGATTTGAGGGAGGACAATGCCCAGAGAAAAGCATGACTTACCGATCTGGGCCATGATCTGACAAAGGGCAATTTGCTTTAAGTAAGTTGACTTCCCGCTCATGTTTGGCCCAGTGACGATCACGAAGTTGCTGCCCTCGGTGATGTACGTGTTGTTAGCCACAGGCTTTTCCATGGATATCTTCTCAAGGATAGGATGCCAGCCTTGTTTGATGGCTAATGTGTCCGTGAATTCGGGGCGAACTAAAGGGGAAGAAGGGAAGATTGTAAGCTATAACAGCACGCAGCGTTTAAGCTTTTTCCTTTCTATATTAAGGGGGGGGAGGGGGAAAGGCTCCATGGTAGAATGGAAAGAGCTGATTTTACATTGATTCAGGCTCTTGATGCAAAGGAAAAAGGCCTGAATCCTAGCTCGGCCATTCACTAAGGGTATAACTATGGGTCATTTATCTTTGCTAGGTTTCAGCTTCCTCATCTGGCGAGCAAAAAGTTTGCAGGAGGGGGCAGACCTCTGAGGTCTCCTCTAGCTCTAACTCTAAGATCCTACCAATAAATTATATTCAAGATAAAAAGAGCATTTTGTGCTCTAAGTGGATTTTTACCCACTTTGTTTGATGCTCTACTCATCACATCTCTTATTATCCTTAAACCTATGGTGAGATACCCAGCCCCATTACCAATCCAACTTGCTACAATCATTCTGAAAATGCGACATTCAGAACTGACACTACTGGAGAGAAGACCTAAGCAGGGCCGAGCATAAGGGAATGCTTTTTCTTCATTTGGATTCTCTCTCTGTGTCTCTCTCAGTGTCTCGGTCTTCGTCGTCTGTCTCAGTGTCTCTGTCTTTGATTCTCATTGTCTGTTTCTCGGTGTCTCTGTGTCTGTCTGTCTCTCTCGGTGTCTCTGTCTTTGTCATCTGTCTCTGTGTCTATCTGTCTCAGTGTCTCTGTCTTTGTCTGTCTCTCATTATCTGCCTTTCTTGATGTCTCTGTGTCTGCCTGTCTCTCTCAGTGTCTCTGTCTCAGTGTCTCTTTGTCTGTCTCTCATTATCTTTCTCAGTGTTTCTGTCTCTGTCGTCTGTCTCTGTGTGTCTCTCAGTGTCTGCCTGTCTCTCGCAGTGTCTCTGTCTTTGTATGTCTCCTCTAAAATTGCTCTGTCTTCCTATTCATGACTCACCTCAAGCTTGCAGCCTCCTAAAGCCTCCAGCTCTCTCCAGAGGATTGGCAGTCACTCGGTGACTCCCTCATTCTGTGCTTTTGAAGATAATTTTTTGACCCTACTAAATTTCACATTATTGAATTCAGACCATCACACTGGTCTTTTAGACCCTGACCCTTTCATCCACTTTTATTAGTTATACCGCCCAATTCTGTATTATCCAGAAATCTGAGACACAGTCATTTTTGCCTAGCTCCCACCTTCTCTCCATGCATCGAGTTGTTGATGAGTTCCTGAGTTCTGTTTAGATACTTTTCCCTTTTCTTTCTTAAAATCATTTGTGTTTAATTCAGAAATTCACTCTTGCAAATTCTCCATTCTTCTCAGTCTTACTTCCCCTTAAAGAAACATAGGTCATGGAATGCTACCTATCTAGACTCAATAGCAAGTCATTCACAGTTCTCTGTCAAGCTGGAAAGAGGTCTCTGATGGGGCGTGGGGGTCTGGGATGGGCCCTGTGCTATCAAACCTATTTTACCAATTATTCAGATAAAGGCAAGTCTGGAATCCTCATTCAATTTGCATATGATACAAAGCTGGTAGGGATAGTTAATCCAGTCAATAACCTAAGTGTATTCCAAAAAGATCCTGAAAGGCTGAAAATAATGATCTGAAATTTAAAAGTGATAAAATGCCAGAAGATCCTCATATACTTCAACAACAATACTGTATGATGATCAATTCTGATGGACCAGGCCATCTTCAGCAATGAGATGAACCAAATCAGTTCCAATGGAGCAGTAATGAACTGAACCAGCTACACCCAGGGAAAGAACTCTGGGAGATGACTAAGAATCATTACATTGAATTCCCAATCCCTATATTTTTGCCCACCTGCACTTTTTATTTCCTTCACAGGCTAATTGTACACTATTTCAGAGTCTGATTCTTTTTGTACAGCAAAATAACGTTTTGGTCATGTATACTTATTGTGTATCTAATTTATATTTTAATATATTTAACATCTACTGGTCATCCTGCCATCTGGGGGAGGGGTTGGGGGGTTAGAGGTGAAAAATTGGAACAAGAGGTTTGGCAATTGTTA
Source organism: Sarcophilus harrisii (assembly GCF_902635505.1). Taxonomy (NCBI): domain Eukaryota; kingdom Metazoa; phylum Chordata; class Mammalia; order Dasyuromorphia; family Dasyuridae; genus Sarcophilus; species Sarcophilus harrisii. The sequence goes on from NC_045429.1 coordinate 2,144,889, forward strand.
ACGCTGTAAAGTTACCCATGCATATAACCTGTAAATAAAAAGCTATGAAATAAAAATAATAATAATTTTTAAAAATCAATTAACATTTAAAAAAAAGTGATAAAAGTCTTACACTTGGACTCAAGAAATTCAGTCTACAGACAGGCGATGAGCTGGCATGTTGAGTCAGTAGTTCATCTGAAAAAGATCTGGGAGCTTCAGTAAACTGTAAGGTCAATATGAGTCAACCCTGTCCTAAAGTAGCCAGAAGTGCTCATGTGACTTTGGCAGAGCTTCTGGGAACAAGGAGGCAATTCTTCTGCTCCTCCCTGACCGCCCCACATCCAGGTTGCTGTGCTCAGTTCTAGGCCCCACTACTGAAGCAGAAGAACGTCCAGAGGAGCACAACTAGGATAGGGGAAGGTTCTTCTCCCAAGCCATGTGAAGATGAGCTAATGGGAATGAGAATATCTAGCTCAAGAAGAAAATACTCATAGAGGAAATGAGAGCTCCCAAAGTAACTGAAAAGCTGGCATTCGGAGGAAGGACAGTCATGTTCCTTTTTCTACCTTTTTCATTCTCTCCCCTATTTTCACTCTCCCTATCTATAGATAAACAATAAAAGCCAGAAAAAATAAAAAAAGAGAGATTCAGTTAAAAATAACTATAGAAGCAATAAATACCTGGGAGTATGGCTTCCAAGATTAAAGTAGGAACTATATAATGTAACCAAAAAAAAATTCTGCAAAAAATACAGATAGACCTAAATAACTGGAGAAATACTCACTGCTCACGGGTAGGTTATAGAAATGCAGTAAAAATGAGATACTACCTAATTTGTATATTCAGTGCTGTTTTATTCAAGCTTTGAAATATAAGGCACATGCTCCCCAAAAAATCAAAAAGAAAAAGTACTGATATGTTTAAAAATACTTACATAACTCTCTTGGGGGGAGTCAAAAATAATAGGCTGTCCTCCTGCTGGGGAAATGGCTAAACAAATTGTGGTATATGAATATACAGAATATTATCCTGCCATAGGAAATGATGAAATGGAAATTTTCAGAGAAAATTAGTCAAGCTTTTATGAAATGGTGCAGAGAGAAGAGAGCAGAGCTAAGAGACCAATTTATACAATCCATTGTCGAGAGAAAGTTTGGAAAGACTTTAGAACTTTGATCAATGCCATGATAAATCACCAGTCTAAAAAAATAAAAATAATATGACAGTTAAGATGCTTGCCTCAGTTTCTTCACCAGTAAAATAAGCCAGAGAAGGAAATGGCAAACCACTCCATTGTCTTTGCCAAGAAAACCCCAAATGGGGTCATGAAGAGTCAGACACAACTGAAAAATGACTGAACAACAACATTCTATAACTGGAAAGAGCAACAACAAAAATCAAAGCCAACTGCGTTTGGTCTCAAGAAGAAGAGAAACTGAATTTCCTTCCCTTCTTTGCAGGAGTGGGAGATCATGGGTGTAAAAAATGGCATTTATTATCAGACTGTGTGGATGGGTTGCTTAGTTTTACCAAACTATTTTTCTCTCTCTCCCTTTTTTAAATTTTTTGCTATAAGGTATGGCTAAGTGAGGGAAGATATTAGGAAATGAAAGTGATGTTTAAAAAGATATCAATAAGCATTTAAAGAAAAAAAGAGCAAAAGTTATGCTGTCATTCAGTGCTTCTTTACTTAGCCTACTACAGGTAAGACACTGTGCTGAGACTTGGGGAGATTAAAAAAAAAAAAAGGCAGAGCACATCCCCTGGCCTCAGGGATCTCAAATTCTCACTGGGGAAACAAGAAGCAAACAATCCCACACAAATAAGTCCCACACAGGACAAATAAGGAATGATTTACAGAGGGACGGCCCTGGAATCAACAGGGACTGAGAAAGGCCCTCTGTAAAAGATGGGATTTTAGTTGAGACTTAAAGGAAGTGGCCAGTAATCAGCACAGAGGAGGGAGAGGAGCCCAGACATGGAGGATGGCCAGAAAAATTGCCTAGAGCCTCCAGGTCAGAGCCTCTTGGTCTCGTGTCACTGGATGGACACAAGGGAGATAGGAGGGACTAGACTTCCTGACAATGGAAGACTCCATGAGACAACAAAGGAGGAAAAAAGTAAGAGGGTAATTAAAAATAATGGGTTTTTTCTTTTTAAAGAATATCACACCAGTTAATTTTGTTTCCTTTTTTCAAAGGTTATTAAAATTGTTGATCAGAAAACTGCAATAAAAAAGTTTCCTTTGATTTTATTTTTAAAATGTTAAATGTTACTGAAGCTTTGTTTTTACATTATAAACTTTTACAGATAATTTCTACTCTCCGAGATGTCCTTGGGACAAAGTAAAACAGTAACACTAATTACAGTGATGTTTGAAAGTTCATGCATTTCGCCTCTCTCTGTTCTTCTGTCTTCTCAGTATTCAGATCTTGCCTAAAACGTCTTCCTGGTTCTACTCTTTTCATTCTTGGCCGGCTTAAGTACACATCTCCCAAACTGTTCTTGTTTATCATACTTTGGTTATACTGCAAATTGTTCATCGGGTTCTGCATCAATTCATACAAATCTATCCACATCTTTTTGAAATTCTATTTCCTCATTTCTTTCAGCACACTAATGATCCATAATAATCACAAACCAGCTTAATCCATCAAATACTCTATCAATGGGCAGCCCCTTGACGTTCATTTCTCTGCAAAAAGAGCTGCTATAAAAATGTTTGTACATTAAGGACTTGTTGATCTTTTTTTCAATATAGGTATAAGTAAAGCCTAGGAGAGGCACTGGGCCTATACCTGTAGCACTATCAGATTGTCTTGGTAATTACTTCTTTGTAGTATAGTCTGAGATTAACACTGGTAAGCCCCCATTTATTCCCATTATTTCTCTGGAGATTCTTAATCTTTTTTCCTCCACGTGAATTTCATTATTTTTTTCTAGTTCCATAATGTAGTTAGATTAGTATGGCATTGAATAAGTAAATTAATTTAAATAGCACTGTCATTTTTATTATATTGGCTCATCCTACCTGTAGGCAATTAATGTATTTTCAATTATTTAAGTGTTTTATTTCTGCAAATAGCTATTTACAATTTTTTAATAATTCTTGTGTAGATGTTGGAAAGTAGTCTTCCAAATATTTTATATATTCAGTAGTGATTTTAAATAGAATTTCTCAATTCCTTCCTGCTGGGTTTTATTGGCATCATGTAGAAATGCTATGATTTCTGTAGATTTATTTTATGTACTGCAAGTATGCTGAAGTTATTAATTGTTTCAATTAATTTTTAGCTGGCATTTTAGTGCTCTTTAATTACATCATTATATAATCAGCAAAGAATGATCATTTTATTTCTTCTTTACCTATGCATATTCCCTCAATTTATTTTTCTTTCTAGAGCCAGTACTTCTAGGATGACATTAAATAGAAATGATGACAATGGACTTGATTTTATTGAAAAAGATTTCATTTTATCTTCATTAGAAATAATGTTAGTTCTTAGTTTTAAATATATACTATTTATCATTTTAAGGAAAAGTCTGTTTCTTCTATGTTTCCTAATCTTTTTAACAGAAATGAGTGCTGTGCTTTGTCAAAAGATTTTTTTTTTTGTATCTATCGATACAATCTTTTGTTTTTTATTTTTTTATTAATGGAGTTAAATTAAATCAAGTTTGCATTCATGGCATAAATATCACTGAATTAAAGGGTATAATCCTTATGTTATATTGTATTAGTTTCTTGCTGATATTTTGTTTATTTATTTATAAATTATAAAAATAATTTAAATGTATTATTAAAAATTGGAATCCATGGTCATTAGAGATATTTGGTCCTACAGTTTCTGTTCTGACTCTCCCAGGTTTCTGTGACATCTGTGCTGTAACAGAAGGAATTTGGTTCCATATATATGATATATATTATATACATAACATATAATATTTTATATAACAAAAGGATGCTTCCTTTTGTTATTTTTTCCAGTTATTTTAGGCATATTAGAATTAATCATTCTTTGAAAGTTTGATAGGATTCACTTGGGCAGTTTTGGGAGTAAATCTATGAAAGGAAATGGACATGGGTCCCAGAGGTGCACACAAGTTGTAGTCAGGTTGTGAGAGAGAATACCTGCGTTAAGTTATTGACATCCAGATCTACAAGTTATGTCAAAGGTTAGCCGTCCAAGGACAAAGAAGTCAAGTAAAGATGTTAGAGCTTGTTACTTTAAAATGGAGGTTTACCAGGAGAAAATAAATCCTAAAATAAAAAAGTGACTTACCATAATCGGACAGAGTGCAGACATGAGCAAACGACAGCAACATATCCAGCATGGACACGACGTCGGAAAGTTTGTAGAGGCAGTGAACGAGGGGATAAATCTCACCAAGCAGCTGGCACACAACCCTGCACACAGAGAGCTCTGGCTCACTTTCTCCATGCTGGAGCTCCCAACAGTAACACCCCGAAAGGGTGCACAGCAGACATGCACGATCATGGACACTCCATGGCCCCTCTCCCATCTTCTGTGTATGTGAAGTGTTCCCATGGTTCGGCGTTTGTTCATTTCAGGATTTAAAAGAAAGGTCGTTCGTTAAAGGAGAAACAGTCTCCATTTTTGACACAGGTACGCTTCTACTTAGTATTACTCATGAGTACATGAAAGATCTTTGGATTCATTAATTTTCCCAGCAGGGAAACTCCTTCCACCCGCACAAATCTCAACCAATCTCTGAGCCTCTCAATGAGACGATATATGGAAAGTCCTCTGCAGACCTGTAAGTACGAGTAAATGGGGCCCGTTCCTGTTTCTCAAGGACTCGGCAGCTAAGACTAAGGAGTTACCTGAAACCCAGGTGGACAGATTTGCCAGAGCCCAAGCAGCGGACTGAAAACCTAGTGGATGAGAACCCGGACCCTGTCTCTGGGCGCGCTGCTTCGGGTTTCACACTGTTACTATGTCCTTACAGGTAAGAGGGCCCCCGCGGAATACTGTGGGAACTCTATATTTCAGATTCAGCTTGGTCCCCTGGAAATTCAGACTGCACACTATGGAGCGGAAACCTTTAGAGATGGAAGGGGAGCCTTGGCAGGGACTCTCTCAGGCGTGGGCCCTCCCAGTCTGGGAAACAACAATGGTTTTGAATGAGTAAGACAAAGCCCAGAGGACTAAGCAATGGCTATTAAATCAAATCCTTTCATGGCCAGACTGAGGGACTCCTGGAGCTACCCCCAGGCAGGCTGGGCCCCCTTAATTTATCCTGAATGCTTTTAGACATTTGATTTTTACCATTTCACTCTGAAATGCAGAACCCGGAGAGGGTCGTGCTCATTCACCAGAGCTCTCCCTTAACAAATGCCTTTTCTGCTGGGGGCCATGCTGGTTTACTGTCAGCTCTCAGGCACCCTTGTTCCTCTCCATCAGGACAGTGTCCCCACATCCCCGCACTGACCGCCCAGGTCTGCTATGCTCTTTGTACTCTCCTGGCATCCCTGCTAAGTCTCCTATGCCATCTCCTCCAACTCCAGGGATGCCCTTCCCGGGCCTGCTCTGCTCCTGGCACTGCCCACTTGGATCCTTCTCTCTCCCCAGGGCCCACCTGCCTCGGTCTGAATCTCCACTCCACCAGGGGGATCTCTTTCCCCATGACTTTGGAGGTTTCTCCATGCTGTGGAGCATTACCCTGGGACAAGGTCCCCAAACTGCCCCTTTGGCCACGCCGGGACCTCCCCCAGGCCTGCAGTGTCCCCTCTCCTCTGCCTCTGGTTTCTGCCCTCGAGGAGCAGGGCCCGTATGCCTGGGGCTTGGAGTGGAATGGAGCAGCTGGAGGCTGGGAGCCTGGTCCCAGACCCTGACCCCTGATCATCCTGGGATCTGGACCGCTCCCTTCTCCCTCAGAAATGTTCTAAACTATTACAACCTAGGACAGTAACCTTGTCTCGGGTGGAATGCTCTCGGGGACCAGGGCTCCCTGGGCCCCACCCCCCACCCCCACTCTGGCCCATGGAGGGCTTTGGTCACTCCTTAATCCCTACAAGGAATCAAAGCCAGACTCCTGGCCCTGCATCTGAAGCCTGGATCTCCCTGCCCCTCAGTCTCCCTCGGGTCTCCAGCCTCTCCCAGGGCCCACTGCACTGACCCGCGGCAGCCCCCACAGACAAAATGCATCTGGGCACAGGGGACCTTCACGAGCGTCGGGCTGCATCCTGGTCACTCACTTTTGTTCAGGTCTTTCTAGCATAAGGATCACTCCTTGACAAGGAGGGGAAACCCCCAAGCTGCAACTCAGGCCATTTTTTGTGCTCCTCCTTGGCCCATTCGGCCCAGACAGATACACGGACCCAACCCACTCAGTCCCTGGCTTTCTCACAGTCTGGGCCCCTCCCAGACTTCTCAGCGCTCCTCCACGGTGGGCACACAAGGCTGGCGCACCCCCCAGCCCTGGCTGGCAAGCCCCACACACTTCTGCCCCTCCAAACTGCTTCCTTCTGTATCTTCAGAAATTCGCGCTTGGGAGCTTCCCACCAGGCTGACCTTCCCACAGAACTTCAGTCCCTGGCGCACGACACAGTCCTAATTTAAGCTCTCAGAAACCTGCCCCCCCAAACCCAGGCCCAGGCCAGACTGGACCCAATGCTCCCCTCTTGATTTATCCCAGGCTGCGAGTGCAAGATACCACTTGTTCCCCAAAGTCCTGACATTTCCCCAGTCTCTCTATCAGTCTGAGCCAGATCCTAAACAAACATCCTCCTTCTTGGCTCCTGTGGCCTGTTAATGACGCCACAACCAGTAAGACAAAAGATCCAGGGCCGTTCCTTCGGGAATGCCCTGCATTTTGTGCCTGCTGGCTCCCTGAGTGAAGCAGGGAAGGCCTGCAGTCCAGGCCCTTCACCCCAGCCTTCAAGCACACCCCAGGGACTTCTCCCTCCAAGGGGGCCCCGGCTCCCAGCCCCATGGCCTCTTGGGCACTGCCGCTTCCCAGGTCTCCCTCTCCCCAGGTCCCCCTCTCCCCAGGTCCCCTTCCCAGCCCTATCACAAAGCTTGCTCAGAGATCTGCTGCTGTTGCTCCTTGGCTCAAGAACAGTTTGGGGCTCCTTGTGGCTTCCTGAATCCAGTCCAAGCGGACCCTCGGGCTCCCGCACCCCTCTCCAGCCTTATCTCGTCCAACTTTAGTCTCAGCGTTCCAGTGGAGCCGATGACCATCGCCTCGTGGCTTCTCCCAAGCCCAGGGTGCCCTTCCTCCCAACTCATGCTGCTGGCTCGGGGCCCATCCTTCCCAACGGGAAATCCCCTCTCTTGAAGGACGCCTTCCCTGTCCCAAAGAGCAGCGGCCTCTGGCCAGACCCCACTCAGCCTGGGCCGTGACCCTGGGAGGTTCTGCTCCCAAGGGCCAAGGGAGCTCCTGGGGGAGGGGCTCCAGAGGCACTAACTGCTCAGCTCCCTAACTCTCCAGGACATTCTGAACCTACGGGGTCTCCCCTCCTGTGTCTGGGTCAGCGCTGACCAGGTCCAGGCTTTGCACATGACACGTGCTTACCGAGTACAAGGGAATAACAGAAAGTGTGCTGGATCCCAGATGCTGCTGGGCCTGCAGAGTGTCTAGTGGGGCCTACTTAGAGAATATTTAACTTTTCATTTCTTAAAAGTCATAATTTGTAAGAAATAAGAAGAGAATTAATAAATGGATGTCAACATCACGAACACTGCTAATTATCAGCATTAACCTTTCACAAGCCCATTCATCTCTAGAGCTAAACAGCTGAAATTCTCTTACATGTAAGTCATGTGGTAGATTTCTCGCAGTGACTCTTGGCATCTTTCATTCATTTTAATCAGATCCGCCGACGTGAAGCTGTATGTGTTCTTCATCTTGGTAATCTGCCGAGAAATTACAATTAAATGTTAAAATTCACCCCTTAGTTATAACGAAATGAGAAACATTCCTAGTTTAGAGGCTAACCATTAGGGGGAACAAAAGTTGCTCTTTCTAATTAGAGAACAAAAGCAATTCTAAATAAAATGTATTTTCTCATCACATAATTGTTATGTCTAAGAAACACTTCTGTCTGTCAGAAAAAATAGCCTAAAGTTGCGATGAATTTTATAGACTAAAGGTCGATTGCCTGTATTTTAAGTCGGGAAGTCTCCCCAGGGGCTGCTTGTGGCAATGATGAGGTGACCCCCAGGGGAGAGCAGGTCTATGAAGCCAGAAACTCAAGCCTGGGGCAAAGGACCTCCAACCCCATAGGCTCCTGCTGGCTCTGGCGGCTGAAGGCAGCAACCACCTGGGGAACGCTCTCCCAGCCTGGCAGGGGCAAAACGGAAGTCTTGTTTCTGACATGGGCCTGAGATGGTCAGGGCACGCACGGACCCAGGGAAGCCTGTGGGGTGGGCCTCGGAGGGCAAGGCGGGGAGCCCGGGGTCCTTGGGCTGGCTAGACACAAAGGGGACCGTGGCGCCGGCATTTCCGGAGACTTGTGGGAACCACTGGGCTTCCTGAGCTGGAGGGGCCGGACCCAGCCTCAGTGGCCACACCAGGAACTAGAATGAGGAGAGCCGGGAGGCAGGCAGACCAGAGAAAGGGCTCATGGTCTGGGGCCTGCGACAGCACGGGGGCTCTCCAGGGGAGGCCACCAGCCTCACTAGGCCCCCATCACAACTCGCCTCAGGCCCAGCTGCCCCGTGTCCCCCACAGCCTCGGACCGCGGGCCCAGCTTCCAGCTGCTATCTGTCTCATGGCCACCTGGTCCCACCAGGGCTCTCTTCATACACCACTAGCCCTGAGCCCCACTGGTCTATGTCCAAGCAGGTCATCAGGCACTTGGACCGGCCCAAAGAGCCCGGAGGCAAAGGAGGCTTCGGCCTCTCAGAGCCAGAGCTGATGACTCTTGTGAGAGAGCAGAGAACCGCCACGAACCTGGGGGGGGGGGGCACCTCAAAGCCGCACTGCCCCCATTCTCTCCATCACCCCAATCTGCCAAGCCCTGACTGTGGCGGGGGTCTGGGCCGGGGCCACCTCGGTCCAGGACTCAGCTTCTCATTTGTATAACAAGATGGGGCCAGACCATCTGAAGGGTTCCCTCCAGCCCACATTTAATGACCCCAAGCCTCCTTGCGTCTCTACATCAGATGTTTCAGGGCTGCCTTTTAGCCCATAAATAGAGTAAAAAGGAGGTCAAAGGGAAAATAAAGTAAAGGAAAAGTGTCTACTCTGGGGGAGACCATTTCATGAGATGGCCCGGCTGGGGAAGCGGACTCCCCTGGCAGACGCCAGGTGGCAGCACCCTCCTGGCTCAGAGAGTGCCATGGAGTCCATCTGATAATAAGAGGGACAAATCCGACTTTTGCGGCAGAGAAGGCCTTCCCAAACCCCGCACGTAACCCCTATGTAAACATTATTTCCCGACCGTTCCAGCATGAACCTTAATAAACTCGGAGGGGAGCTGGCCACCGGGGAGCAACGCACAATCCAGGTTCATTTGGATGAAAAATCCTCGAGCGGAGCTAAAACTCGTCTTCAGAGGGAGAGCGTATTTCTCGGCAAGTTGCATTATCATTCCTAGTGTCCCCAAAAGAAAGAGAAACAGAGATCCGTTGTTTAGTGGGAATCTTCAGAAATTAATTGTTTTAAATTCCTGTTCCATTCAACATTCTGGCCAATGACTTTGTTAATGGAAGAGGCATCGGATCCATGGGTGACCAAAAGCTGCGAGAACCGGCAGGCTGGGGGACAACTGGGTCGAGCGACTCCAAAGAACCTGAGGCTGGGAGAAGTGGTTAATGTGGTGGGAGACAATGGCGGCAGCGGGGCTGGAAGAAGGGAGCTGAACCACAGCCAGTAATATGGCGACCACCAAGCCCTTCCCTTGGCTTCCAAGTATCAGCAGCAAATGGAAAACCCGAAATGCAGCTGCATGTGAATCAACAGGTATGACATGAAAAGGGGGGACAGAGGGAGAAGAGGGAGGGAAAGTGAGAAAGAGACAAAGAGACACAGACACAGAGACTGTAAATGGCTTTGGTGAGCGACAGGAAGTATCCTCAGCCTGCCAGGCACCCCTCACCACCCCAGGCTCTGGGCCCCAGGCCCTTAAACCCCATCTAGGGACCTCCATGGGCCCCCCATGGCCTTGGATCATTAACATTCCCTAACTGACTCTAGTTCTGGCTGCAGCACCAGAGTCTGGCTCCTCAGGAGGGGCGAGCCTGGGTCTGGCTGCCTTCGGGTCAAGCAGGCCCCATTCTCTGGGCCAGGTTCTGGGCCCCCCTGCCTGCCAACTAAGCCCCATGGAGCTCTGGCCTGCAGTCCAGCTGCCATCAGCACCAATAAGGAGCCAGAGCAGCTCAAACCCAAGGAAAGCCACATGGCGAGACCTTCGTTGGAGGCCCCCATTTGCGGGACTGGAGGCAGACTGTCTCTTCTATACCAAGGGTGGCCCTTGGGCAGGGGGGCCTGGAGGCTTCGGTGACTGGGGGTTTATGACAAATACTAGGAATACATAATGGCAAGGCAGGATCTATAAGGCTTTTAAAGTGCTTTAAAAACATCCTCAACACACCGAGGCAGGCCAGGACCTCCAGTCTTCCTGGGCTGGGGAATCTCCCGGCTGCCCTCTGGCTCCTGTCCATGACCCCCTGAAGCCCCAAGTTGGGCCACCCTCCTGGTCTGGAGGAGGGGAACAATGGACCGGGAGTAGGAGGGGGGCATGTGGGAGGACTGAGCGGCCTGAAGCCTGGCTCTCTCCTATGATGCAGTTTCCTTCCTAATCAATTTGGGTTGTCCCAACTTGTGCTCGACCCCCACCCTGAGTGTCTCTCCCCTAAGCAAGGACCAGGAGTCGGTCAGCGTTCTCCCAAGGGTCATCCACAGACACCTGGGGAGAGTTCTGCATTCAGGGGGCACCCATACTCTCCCCCACCCAATGTGCAAAGTCCCTGATTGGAAATCAGATTACCTGAAGTTGCCTTGTTTTCTTGTAAATGATTAGCCTTATTGGTTGTTTTTTGGTTGTTTTTGATACATAAAAGTCTTTCCCCCCCATATCTGGGCCCTGGGCCTAAGATGGCAACCATGTTACTCAGTAAATCAATATGCCTGGAAGACCCTCAGTCATTTGGTCTTTCATCTGCCCCCAGGGAAGGGGGAGGAGGGAGAGAAGGGCTCAAACTCCCAGTGTGTCTCTGAGATGAGATTCGAATCCAGGCCCACCCCCCCCCAACTCCTTTCACTCCCCAGCACTGCCTCTCAGAGACCCCACCAGTTCCCATGATGGTCAGACTGACTCGCCCTTTGCGCGCCTCAGCGCTTTGGCCCGGATGTTTCATTTGTTCAATGACTTGGTGACGCTGTGGCTGAAACATGAACGACGGGGTTTGGGGTCACCCATCTTAACAGCCAAAGTGCCCTGTGATCCCCACATCCAGCCACTTACATGGCCCTTGGGGGTGTCTCACTGACATTCTCCCATCCCAGCTACGCTGTCAGGAGGGAAAGGGCCTGGGGGCTCTAAGAGACCAGCCCAGGGAGGACCGTTTGAGGACTGATCTGTCCAAGAAGTTCCTCTGGACCCAACAACCACCAGGACATGGGGGTAAAGCAGTGCAGGGTTATCAAACCTGGTCCTCCTTAAGTGGGCAACAGGAGCCGGCCCTCCGAACCACAGGGCCTTTGGGCAACCAGCAAACACAGAGCCCCCCAGATTGACAAAGTAAGGCTGCAGGGCAGGCCCCCTGCTTCCACAGGATCCCTGACTGCAAAAGCAATCAGACACAAGGGCCACACACCCAACTATATCCGAGCCTGTAGGTTAAGGAGGCCCCCACCCTTCATGCTTCAGAGTAATAAATAAGCTGCCTGACCTTGTTCCTCTCACACTCACCTCACAGTGGCTGCTACATAGTTTTCATTCTACCAAAATTCTGAAAAATTGAGTCCTCATATAACATACTCTGCAACTCATGAATATTAGGAAAATAAAAACCTTGTGATCTCTATTAAAATTTTATTTCTAAAAATTAATATACTGCATTATAAGGAACAAATTAAAATCTAACTTGCTTATTTGGGCAATTAAAAATGGAATTGAATATATTCTTGGTCATTCTTCCCTAGCAAATAAACGTGACATGCCTTGTAATAGTAAAGACTATTTTTTTAGTGTATAAAACAAAGACAAAGGTTACGAGTGCCCGTCTGTCTCCACAAGTACCCGCTATGTCGTCCACGATCTCGGCGTACGTCCTTCTGGCAATGTCCAGGAACTCGTTTATGTTCGCCTTCACGGCGTAGCACTTCTGAGTCCTCATGTTCAGGCAGCCTTTCACGTATCTCACATCATCATTCACAACTGTTTTAATTTTTTCAAGTATTTTTCCAAACCTAAAAGTGTTTTGTAAGTGAGAAGTAAAAAGAAATACTTTTTAAATCTTCCAAGTAGGCAAATAGTAAACGACAGGCATTAAAGACGGTTTACATGAGAGAAAAAAGGAAACATTTCCTTTGAAATACGTGTGGAGCAGAAATTGAACATGGCGAGTAAAAAGCCAGTATTCAGCTTTTTAATTGGCTACCTGTAAGAAAATATTAACATACCAAGGACCTGCAATTTTATGGCGAGAATTCTCCCCCTCAATGTAAATCCCAACTTGCCTATGAGTTAAAGCCCAAGTCTCTGAGAAGTTAAATGACTTCAAGGCTGGAGCAGGAGGAGTCTCCCCGATATTATGCTTCCTCTCCCTGGGTAATAACACAGGTGCCATCTTCAAATATCTGAAAAGTCATTATGGGGAATACAGCACCGAACTGGGACTAATTGGGCAAGTTATAAAGAGACCGATTTAAAGGATCTCCATTGGGAGGACTTCCCAAGCCCTTGAGCCTCCAAAGGTGGAATGGGCTGCCTCCAAAGGCAGGGGGTCTGCAAGCAGGGGTGGGAACCACTTGCTGGTATGGGGTAGTGAGGGTTTTTTCAGATATAGTTTGTTCCAGACAGCCCAGGCTTGGTGATCCTGAGCCCTCACAGATTCTGTTTCTGGAAGCTATTTTCCAAGTCGGCAGAAAGGTGAAGTAGGCAAATGGGCCATTAGTTACTCATCTTCTCAGCTGCTCTTGTCATTTTGTCCAAGCTCTGGTATTCTGCTCTCATCTGGGGCCCTTCTTTAACCCCTGGAAGCTGGGAGGCCTCCAAATGGGCCCCAGCCTCCACATTAGCTCAAGGCCATGTGGTCTTTCCTTCAGGTCCAGCACAAGAGGGACTGGCAGGGAGAGGCCAAACATGGAGGCTCCCCTGTTGGGGAGGCGGGGAACATCTCTTCTCTCCTGCTTTAGGTTTCACCCTTGGGGGGTCCTGGGATGGTCTCCATAACCCAGACCTTTCTGCAAGCTCAGCTGTCCTTTGGCTGCTACTCCATCTTTTATGAAACAATCACAATTAATGTCTCCTAGGACATCTGTACGCTCTCTTAACCAGGGCTGGCTTGGCCAGCATGGTCGTCCCTGGGGCGGCTCCTCCGCCTCTGTCTCACTGTGGTCAGTGAGCCACACCCATAGATCAGACCGCCGAAGGACATGCCATGGCTGGGATAAGAACCGAGTCCTTTACGTACCTGCAGGCGGGAATCCCCAAATCCGGTTCCTGCCAGTTAGACCTGGGCCAGTCAGTTTCCTGAGCTCTAAAATGTGGATCACAGCAGCACCGCCCTCCCGAGGCTGCCCGAGGGTCAGAGAGATGACACCATGAGAGACCCTGGAACCTTGGCAGGCTAAGGCCACTCATCATCCTCCAGCAGGTCCAGAGGCAGGCCCTCGCACCCAGAGCCCTCGCTCTTCAGCCTCAGCCCTGGCTTACTGGTCCCACAAGGGATCCTCGGGAAACTCCCACCTATCAGGGCATAAAGTCCGGAGGAAGCCCCAGGAATGCTGGCTCCTGACTCGGCCTGTGTGGAGGGCCGGCTCCTGAGAGCTGCTCTCCGGGGCTCCTCACAGGTCGAGGCCTCCGCCTGGCGTCTCCCCCGAGGCCCATGACAGGGCCCCACCTGCTCCAGGGGGGCACAGTCTCCACACGCAATGGCCTGGACTCCCGCAGTCTCCCATGCCGGGCGTGCTCCCTGGCGTCTCCGGGCACAGAATTCCCTTCCTCCTCATCAGCTTCCTGCAGGGTCCAGACAAAAGGGCCCGCTCTGCAAACCTGAAGGCCGGGCCCTTCTCTCCAGGGCTGGGGGGGAGGGGAAGGATGTGCACACATACACACACACACACACACACACACACACCATCTCTTGTTTGTACATAACTGCTTGCATGCTGTCAAGCCAAGCGTTTATTAAATACCCCTTTCTGGCGTACACTGTGCAAGAGACACAGAGCAAAAGAGGAGCTTACATTCTAAGCGAGAAAGCGTCTGTGACCGTGTGTGTAGCGTGTGTGTGTACCTTTATGTGTGTGTGGTGTGTGTGTCCCCTGCCCAGAGCAGCTGCAAAAGGGCCTGCAGAGGTGACCCCCCCAAGTCAGCCCAAGGCCCCACCAGGAGCAGAAGGGCCCAGGGTCTCAGAGTACCCTGGGGGAAGCAGGGACAGCTTGGGTAAGGAGCACTAGGGGCAGCCAGCCTCCTCCCCTGGAGTCCTGGGCAGGGTCACAAGGCACAAAAGCAGACTTTTCTCCGTATGTTTGTTGTGTACATATGTGCACATATGTGGCCCCCAGGGGCCCCCCGGGCAGACACATGTCTCTCGACAATTTGTCACAAGAGATGATTTTCTTTATTCCCTTGGGTTAATTGGGAAAGATAGAAAGTGAGGGAGGGGGCTTGAGGATAATGGTGACCACAAACAGAAGGCCATGCACAAGCGGAGGCAGCACGGATGGGTAAAGAGTTTGGGATGGATTAACAGGCTTTCTTAAAAACCATGGAGATTTGGTTTCATAGGAGATCCTTTAGGCCCCCCAGATTTTTCTATCGCACAAAGCCGTGAGAAATAGCAAACACGGCAGTTAACAGTCAGAAATCCGAGCTGTCTCGGCAGTGAGAGCACTGAGCTGAGTCTGAGAAGAAATTGAATGAAGATAAACCTGAAGTCTTACACTTGGGTCCCCCAAAAATCAATTTCACAAGTACGAGAAAGGTGGAAGTTCTAAAATAAAGGGGGAAAAATGATCTGGGGTTCTCAGGGGAGCACAAAGGCCGGTCTCTTTAAAATCTTCTGTTTCTAACCTGGAGCAGACGTCAGGTATTTAACAAGCCTTTCTTATTCCTCCATTCCTGTGAGTTAGACTAAACAACTATCAAGATACTTTTCAACTCTCAAATTCTGATTCTATGAAGTATGCAGCGTCTCTCCCGGGGGACTGATCTGTACCGTCTCCCCTGGTTATTGGGGCCTTACTTTCTATCACTGTATATGTCAACCAGTCAGCTTCATAAGCATTTGTTAAGTATTTACTATCTGCCCACAATGATTATTAATTAGATCCACATTTTTATACACACACATACACACACACACACACACACACACACACACACACACACACTTTTACACATGCTTTTTCCTCCTGAGAAGGTGAGTTCTTTGAGGACAAAGGCTGCTTAGCACTTAGCATAGCCTGACACCTTTGTATTCATTGTTATATTATAGATCATTACAAACAACGATAGCAATAACTAGCATTCATATCCACGTTGGGTTTTGCAGTGTTTTACAATTATTTCATTTGCCACAGTTAAAGGTTCTGAGAAAGGCCTCGTTTCCAAAATATATAGAGACCTGACTCTAATTTATAAGAAACCAAGCCATTCTCCAATTGATAAATGGTCAAAGGATATGAACAGACAATTTTCAGATGATGAAATTAAAATCATTATCACTCATATGAAAGAGTGTTCCAAATCATTATTAATCAGAGAAATGCAAATTAAGACAGCTCTGAGATACCGCTACACACCTGTCAGATTGGCTAAGATGACAAGAAAAAATAATGATGAGTGTTGGAGGGGATGTGGGAAAACTGGGACACTGATACATTGTTGGTGGAGCTGTGAACGAATCCAACCATTCTGGAGAGCAATCTGGAATTATGCCCAAAAAGTTATCACACTGTGCATACCCTTTGACCCAGCAGTGTTTCTACTGGGCTTATACCCCAAGGAGATACTAAAGAAGGGAAAGGGACCTGTATGTGCCAAGATGTTTGTGGCAGCCCTGTTTGTAGTGGCCAGAAGCTGGAAACTGAGTGGCTGCCCATCAATTGGAGAATGGTTGGGTAAATTGTGGTATATGAATGTTATGGAATATTACTGTTCTGTAAGAAATGACCAGCAAGATGAATACAGAGAAGCTTGGAGAGACTTACATGAACTGATGCTGAGTGAAATGAGCAGAACAAGGAGATCATTATATACGTCAACAACGATACTGTATGAAGATGTACTGTGATGGAAGTGGATTTCTTTGACAAAGAGACCTAATTCAGTTTCAATTGATCAATGATGGACAGAAGCAGCTACACCCAAAGGAAAAAAAAAAAAAAAAACACTGGGAAATGAATGTAAACTGTTTGCATTTTTGTTTTTCTTCCCGGGTTACATCTACCTTCTGAATCCAATTCTCCCTGTGCAACAAGAAAACTGTTTGAATCTGCACACATACATTGTATCTAGGATATACTAGGACATATTCAACATATATAGGACTGCTTGCCATCTAGGGGAAGGGGTGGAGGGTGGGAGGGAAAAATCGGAACAGAAGTGAGTGCAAGGGATAATGTTGTAAAAAAATTACTCAGGCATGGATTCTGTCAATAAAAAGTTACTATAATAAAAAAATTAAAAATAAAAAAAAAAACAATTATTTCATTTGATCCTCATTACAACTCTGGGAAGTAGCCGCAATTATGTGCATTTTATAAATAAGGAAACGGAGGCAGATGGAGCTGAAGGGAGGCTCCATTCAGACTCAGGTCTTCTAGACTCCAAGGCCAGCGTTCAGTGCCATCCAGATGCTTTACGTGTTTGATAAATGCTAATTGACTGAGAAAGCCCATTTGGCTGCAAGGTGGAGTACCCAAAGAGGAAGGATGACCGGAGCCAGACTGCAAAGGGCTTTGAATGCCAAGATGAGACTTTGCATCGCATCCCAGAGGGCAGAGTTCCCAGAACTTTTTAGGAAAAAAAAAATCTGCGTTTTAAGAAATCCAGGAGGAAGCCCTGTGAGGGGTGGATGGGCAAGAGGACAATGAGTTTAGAATCTCGTAAGAGACCAGATGAAGGCCTGAAGGAAGGTGCTGGCGAAGGCAGGGAAGGGCGCAGATGCAAGGCCTGTTGTGAGGGCAGGATGCTCGGTGGGCTGTTTCTTCTTCTGGGAAGTTTCGTCTTCACTGGAAAGTTTTCCATTGTATCTTTAGGATTTCATCCTTGAGGGATCCCCCCCCCTCCCCAGCCTGGTGATCTTGAATATTCCAGACTTTCTCCAACTCTTCTTCCTTGGCACAAGGGGCTGATGTACACATGTTGGGTACTTTCATCACGATCTTTTTGAGAGCATTTATGGCCATGGGTTCTTCCAAGAACGAGCAAGGGCCTCTGGTAACGTCCCCAAACACATAAAAGCAGCTGTGCCCACTCCTTCCCATAAGCCTCTTTCCTTGCAAGTAACTGAAGCCCAGCTCCCACCCTCAGGTTCCCCGATCATGGGAAACTCAGAGCAGAAACAATCCTCGTGGCCCCCCTGTCAGCTACTGTGCAAGGATCTCAACGTCCGGGTACCTAAGGGCCGCCTGGAGACTAGCGAGGGACTCCCAGAATCAAGGTCTCAGACTTAACATGAGGAGGGTCGTTCTTTAGCCCCTGGTCCCTCTCCTGCTCTCGGCCCATCACCAGAGAAATTCAGGAACACTGCAGAACAACACTGCAACTTCCGTCACCACAGGCTGGCTTCTCCGTGTGCTGGTGAGCTTTTCCGGTCAGTCCGGTGACAGGATGTCACTCAGAGATGTCAGCCAAGCTTTGGATGATCCAGGGACCCCTCCCCGCCATCATGAGACCCTCATCTGACTTTACCGAAGGCGATGAAATTTAACAGGGTCAAGTGTTATGTCATATAAATGGGCTTGACCATCACTTGCCCAAATATAATGTAGGGCAGACACGTGGTTTTAGGGTACCGTAGCTCACCACAACACACATGAAAAAAGGGGAGGAGCCTTCCGGCGCATTGTCTGGAACAAGGGACGGAGAACCCACCAACCTTCTAGCCTGGGCAGATACTTTGGGCAGGAGTCTGGAGGCTAACAGGAAGAGGGAGATGGAGGGTAAACAGAAATGTGCCCTCGAAGGCCACCACATTTGAAGATCACTGAGAAGCTGTAGCCATCCAGGGAGTCGTGAGGGGGCCATAAAACCATACTAAACTAGCATTTAGGGATTTAGGGTCCTAGGGAAACATGGTTATTGTCTTCAGATATTTTGAACAGCTGCCATATGGAAAAGAAAGCATATGTACATATACATATATGCATATATACGTGTGTTTGTGTGTATTCTGCTAGTTTCGTAAGACAGAATTTTGTCAAATTTTGTGAAGAAGTCTGAAACTTCTGAAGGCTAAAATGAAGCTTTCCAGACGGTCAATCAACAGATCCAGCTTTCCACAAAATCTCTATTTTCTCTTAGCACAAACAAGCAGTAGATCCATTTCCCAGTAATTACATGTGTCACCTAAAATGTGATTTTAAACGAAATGTTCTACCAAAGATAGAGGAATCACAGCATAAAGCCTAATTAACTATGCTTATATTCAAAATTAGCTATCAAAATGCAAGGAAAATCAGTTGATCATTGAGTAGAGAAGTTGAAAAAATACCTGTTGTCTTCTAAGGAACTGTAGTAAGCCTTCAACAGGGGCGTATTACACTTCTTCAGCACTGCCTAGTAAGTGAAAATTTTAAGATTACAATTTATAAACACACAATAAATCAAGAAAGCTCTATTGTGATCTTACTATATATCCAATTCTTCCTTAACATTTTTGATCACCAAAACAAAGTTTCAAATGGCTACTCTCCAGTTATTTCTGAGAGGTTTGTGCTTATTCAATTTAATGGAATGCAGAACATGATAGACAATAAAAATCTGGCTAACAGTTTAGGGGCTAAAATGCTGTATTCTAGTCTAAAAGTCTCTTCATGCAAAAATGAGATGTTTCTTTTTTTAAATTTAGGCAAACTCTGTATCATTCACAGAAGAAGGTGGAAAAAATGAAACATTTCTTTCAAGCTTTTAATTAGCATTCTTTTCAGGGATCAGTGGCAGCTCTGTCCAAAGTGCCATTGTCATTCCATCCATGTCAGAATGCACCCCTCCACTTGCTACAGGAAAAATCCAGCATGAGTTCTGAGTGACCAAGCGGCCAGCAGCCAGATTCCTCTGGTTTGGTACCAGGGCATGCATTTCTACCCCTACGCTGCTGGCGTTTGGGCCCAGGGCCATTCAGTGTCTTAGGACATAATCACTAGGTGGATACAGCATTGGAGGAAATCACAGGTTTGCAGTCCAAGGGTCCCAGGGGCACCCAGTTACGCCACATGTTACTTGACAGTGGGAAAGTTGGTTTCCCTCTGTGGGCCCAGGCTTCCCTAACAACGAGTGCCCATTCATCATCCAGAAAATGAGTAGGTGGGATTAAATGATACCCGGGGCCTATTAATGACCAGTCACCCCTGCCACCTCTGACTTCCAAGAAGCTTTCCATGATCCCCTTAGTCAAAAGTCACTGTCTTTTTCCCCACCTCCAACATCTTATATCCCCTTCACATTCTGCCCTACTCTTTTATCTGTTTTGGTTCTGGTTCTGCCCAGTGATTTCCGTGGTCTACTGATAGAGAAGGCAATGAAGGCATAGACTCAGGGCTGATGGACCAAGTTTGTGGTCCTGGTGACATGATCAGCATGTATCGGGGGGGGCCCCAATAGCGGAGGGCTCCACTCTGCCATCACTCCTCCCCTGCTGCTTCTCTTCCTAGGGACACTGCCTTCTCCTGGGCCTCCCCTTCCCTGTCTGACAGTCCCTTCTCCGTGCCTCCTTTGTTGGATTCTCCTCAAGGTGTCTGCTAACCACGGGGCCCCCAAGATTCATCCTGGGGCCTCTTCTTTTCTCTCCCTTTATCTATTCTTAACCTTTTTTATGTCAGGGGCCTCTTTGCTAACACAGGGAAATCTATGGACCCCTCACAGAATAATGTCTTTTAACAGCACAAACCAGTAATACATCATAGAGGAAGCCAATTATAATGAAAAAGCAAAGTCCTCAGACTTGGAGCTCCTCACGATTTCCCCTAGCTTCCATGAGTTACCTCCTAAGGCACATGGAGTCACTTGCCTAGGGTCACCAGGGATTGGATTCCAACCTTCCTAACCTGCCCCCTTCCTACCAGCTACAAGGGTCTACTGGCTGCTCCTTGAACCCTGTGCTCCATCTCACTCTATGTCTTTGTCCCGAGTGTCTCCCATCCCTGGGACACTGGATCCCATCACCTCCATGTCTTCATTTTCCCTGGATCCTTTGAGGCTTTTCAGGTACCCCCAGCCCCTTTACCCCATATAGTTTCATCTACCTAATTATTAATGAGCTCCTTGGAGGTGGGGACTGTTTTTGCTTTTCTTCATACTTAGTGCACTTAGCAGCTATATAGTAAACAATTAATGAATGCTTGCTGAGTGACTTAAAGCATTTATATTATGTTTTGTCACTCCCTTTTAGAACCATAAGGTCCTCGAATATCTAGCACTTATTATACATACATATATATATATATATATATACATACACACACAGTGTGTGTATATATATACAGAGAGAGAGAGAGAGAGAGAGAGAGAGAGAGAGAGAACAAGAACACACTGCTTAGGATATTCTAAAGGATGGAAGGAAAAACTAAATGTGGGAGTTTCTTGCATTTCTCCTTCCACCTCCTTCCTTGTCTATTGATTTCTGGGAAGAAACCAAAATGAAATGCTCAGACTCTCATTCCTACCATTCTCCACTAGCCTGGATTTCAGTCCAATACACATTTGGTTAGCCAGGCCTACATAAATATGTCTTAAGTCAAGTAAATCTGGTGGATAACATCAAAGAATTGTACCATAAAATGTATTTGTGATTTTTTAAAATTACCTTTAAAGGATCCACAAGTTCCAGAGTATGCTTTAGGTAAATTAAATTTGTTATCTTGGATTCAGATGCTTTTACCTATTGGGGAAAATACAAATACACTTTGTTCAACAGTATTTAACTAAGAAAATTTTTGCTCACCAATATTTTAAATGTTGTAACATCATATTTACAAAATATCACAGATTTTTCAAAAATCAATGAGAGCCACTGTAGAGAAGGTCCTCAGAGCAGTGTTGTAAGAAGCTCGTAAGCAATGCCATCTTGAAGATCAAATGGAAAGAAAATTAAATCCATATGAACTCCCAATTATATTCCATTTCACAAGGTAATCCAAACCCCTCAAGTCCAAAATCCCACTAAAAAAACTCAAGCAAGCTCAGCTACACAGCCAAGCCCCACCTTTGGTGCACACCTGCAGGGAGGCCTTGTGGGGGGGGGGGGGGGGGGAAGCAGTGACACCCCAGCAGCAGGCAGGCTGGGCCCTGGGGCAAGGGCGTGGCTTCCCCCAGCCCAGAGAAGGGCAGGGCACCGCCATTTGTTCCCAGCTCTCCCCTGGCCCCAACTGTGCCAGAGCCTCCTGCTGCTTCCCCCAGCCCAGGACCGTTGTTCTCCTCCTGTCTCTGACTCCACCCAAGGATTGAACGATCCTCATGGGTTCTGGACCCAAACTTGGCCCTTTCCTTTGCCTTCGGCCCAGCTCCTGCATTGTCCAGCTTGTGGAGCGCCCCAGACCCGGCATGATGGGGGCAGGGCACCCCACCATTCCACTGGCTCTTTGGCTGCTCTGTCTCACTGCCCAATCACCCCAAGCTTGTGGTCCACCTAAGTCTCTAGATTTTTTCCTAAAAACCAACTGGCTGGGCCCTCCACTGTATGCCCAGCAAGCTCATTTTTGGTGGCCAGTTGCAAGACTTTCCATCTGCCCTTCCTGAACTTTGGATATAAGATTCTTTTGGTTTCTGACCCTGCCATCCAATGTGCCAGTTCTATCTCCCATCTCTGTGTCATGGGCAAGTCTAATGAGCACAGATCAATGTCTCTACAAGCTATTGAGAAAAATGGGCCCTTGGCCCAGCACGACCCATCGGACACTTGGCAGTCACACTCCCGGTGAGCCATTAACAAATTTAGATTCTTAGAAAAATTAACTTCAAATATACTTTAAATAGTAAACACTTTCAAAATATATACATCGACATGCACATAGAGATATTTCAATTTTGTATCGATGTCTAGAACGAATTGGAACATTGTCAAATCCTAAAAAACATTCTAAATAATTAGGAAAGATTCACATTGAAATCACCATTTCTTCTTTCCCTTTCAAAGGGTAAGAAGATAATTGTAAAATTAAGACCAGGTGATTTTAATAAATCACATTAGTTCTTTTCAACAATTATTCTAAGGCATCTAATTGAAACATCTTTTTAAAAGAATATACATCACCATACCGTTTCTTGCTTTGGTATTTGTACAAGAACTGAAAGCAGCTGTTCTGTGTCCAGAAATTTTGAAATAACTGCAATAAGAAATAAAGGAGAGCAAGGACATAAGTCAAGCTTCCACTAAGCCATAGACAGTAAACCATTTGTCTTTGTAGCCATAATATTCTTTGCAGGTAGAAACATTAAACAAATGCTTGTTGATTTGAACGGACACAAAGGCCAGGTCATCTGCCATAAGGGTTTTTAAGAGATGCCTTTGGAGATTCAGGGTTAGGGTTAGAGGGCCCAGCTGAAATTCAAAACTAACTTGTGCTAGGTGAGACCTATCTGGCTTATAATATTCTCTGTTTTCTCTTCCTTAGTAGCTCTGAAATACTGGTGAAAAAAAATCAGATGATAAAGCTTCTCCAGGGAAGAGAATTCAAAGTTTGGTAAGAATAAGTAGTCTGAGGGATTAAATATAGCATGTGAAAAAGCACTGTGTAATATTTAAGAGAGAGGGTTTTCCAGAAATTAAAGAGTGTAAGCCCCAAACTATTTAATCTAATATAAAAACAGAACAGTGGGATGAGGTGAAAACAACCATTTCACTAAGCCCAAGTTTTAAAACTTGCAATTCTATAACTCAATAAACCTTTACCTGACTGAAGACCAAAAAAGAGTTCCTCCTCCTGAAGAAGTTCCTCAACGCAGTCTAGTCTCATGTTGATTGTTTCCACATCAGTCAGAGGTTCTAGAATATTAGAACGAAGTCTCCGACTCCCTCCAGGTGTTTTAGTGTAATTTAGAACACCAAAGAGAGTGTGACCGCTCCTTCGAAGCCATGAGGAAAGAAAATTGCACTCAGTACAGCAAAAGGGAAAAAAGTCAATAAAATTTCTTTTAAATTTCTGGGGAAACTATATAATAATAGACAATGTATTCATCTGCATTACTGGAAAGCACTTAGCACAGTGCCTACCAGGCACAAAAGAAGCACTCTATAAATGTTAGTACTATTATTATTATGTTTGCTTATTTAATCATAATGCACCTTGTTTTTAAGTATATGCACTTCAAGTTCATGAAAGTCTACAGATTATGGCATAGAATCAATTATACACATTTTGCAGGAACAAAAATAATGTCTTGCAATTCAGTTCAGTACAAATGCAAAAACAGGTTTATACAATCTAGGAAGCTGGGGCAGAGTATAATTAGGAAGGAATGTAATTCAAAAACCAAAATGTCTGAGCCATTAAATATAGATCATTTTAGCGGAATAATTACTAAAGGAGGAAAATAACTTTTCATAGATCATGTAAAACCTTGTTATACTATAGAAATCCTCATCATGACAGAAATTAAATGATGCATTTTTGGCATGATTCTTTTAATAATCTCTAAAAAGCAAACACAAATCAATGCTCAGCTATCATTCTCTCTCATGACCGACTTTGGTCCTTGATTTCCCTGACTAACGGTGGGGATAACAGTAAGAGGCCCATTACCAACTACTCACTATAAGCAGGGGTCAGTAAGTTATGGGGATGGTGAACCTGAGGCAAAGTCTTAGAAAAATAAAGGCTGTTTCAACAGCTCTGCCTCCTGCTGTTCGTGCTTAGTGTGGACACACCTGGCCTTTAGTCTCTTCAATAAATGTTTGTGAATGAGAATGAGGAGACCAAAGCACCTGGGATGCAAGGCTGCACACTCTGCTGGGGCTACTCCTGCTCACTAATTTGCTTCATGAATGTACCAGACAGACCACACCTTGGTGGTCTCAGACCATTCCCCAACACTAACCTAGGAACAACCAGACCACTGTTGATAAAGGGATGTTTAATTCCTTTGCCTGAAGAAAAGGGAGCATTATGGTCAACATGAGCCCTCCTCCTCCAGGAGACCAGGTTGGGCCTTTAACAGAGAGTGGA
Organism: Sarcophilus harrisii; assembly: GCF_902635505.1. Classification (NCBI taxonomy): domain Eukaryota; kingdom Metazoa; phylum Chordata; class Mammalia; order Dasyuromorphia; family Dasyuridae; genus Sarcophilus; species Sarcophilus harrisii. The sequence goes on from NC_045429.1 coordinate 2,169,396, forward strand.
AGACCTGAAAGTACCCCGGTGAAGTCCATCACGGTACCCAGGTACCACAGAAAGGAAGAAATGGAGACTGCTATGGCCCAGTGCTTCATCAACTGAAGTGCCTCAAAGTAAGGAATGAGCCAGTTTGTGAGAATTAGGGTGATCTGTTTCCAGAGTTAGGAAAAATTGAATTGGAGAAAGGAAACTTAAATAGTAAAAACTGAAATCTAAGAACTGGAAGGCTGGGACCCACAAGGACATCAAAGAATATCATCAGGAGGGGAGGTTTTAGATTTGGAGCCTCCTTTAGAAGGAGCCCTCTGGACTTTCCCCCCCACCCTTCCCCTCCTTGGGTTATTTTCCAAAAGAATAAAAAAAAAATTATTCTTACAGATTTCAACAGGAGGAACTTCATGCCAGAGATGAGAACTACTGACGAGCTTATTCTTAGAAATTACTACTTAGAAAAAAACATTCTGGGAACTCAGGTATTCCCGGACTGTCCTATTTATGTAGAATAATGAAAGGTGAACCTCTTAATATGTGAGCCCGAAACACTCTAGTCAGCCCCTTCGGTTTTACTGCCTGAAATTCTATAAAGCAGGTCTACAACAACCCAGAGATCTTGACTAACACATCTTTAGACAGTTCTGGGACCTGCTGTGCTAGATGGATTCCACCTGGCTCCTCCTAGATCCTGCCTTTATCTCCCCAGATTCCTGCCTGATTCCTCTCCTTGCTAAGAGGGCCAGAGACTCCAAAATGCAAACTTCTCTTTCAGTGTGACTGCCTTCTGGCCTGTATTTGCTTGAGCCCATAAAGCTATTCAGGTAAAATAAATAGCCACCCTTTCTAACCTAGAATGGATGCCTAGTCTCTACTATAATATTTTTATAATATTCTTTTACAATCTATTGCTCTCCCAATTCTATTTCATATTACTACGCTCGGTGCCTTGTTTTGCCACTTAAAGAAAAAAAAAAGAATAGCCCTATTTTGATTGCTCAGTTCTAAATCCCTATTAGGCCAAGAAGCACAAGTTGAAAAGCTGTATCTCCCTATTACCTCCTCCAGCATTTAATCCATGGCATCATTTTAACTCTTCATGAAAGCTGTAACATAAACATTCATCATACAATGGATTTAGAGCTGGCCTGAGATTTAGACTGGAATTCAGTGTCTCCGCACTTACTATGTGACCACTGACAAGTCATCTTACCTTTAAAGTCCTCCTCTGTAAAATGGGCATAACAATACCTGTAACACTGATCTCAAATGACTGAGGATCAAATGAGAGTCATATGAAAAGCATTTATTATTCTTCATTCTTTATAACCAAAAATTTGAGCCTGAACCTTTCCAAACTGATCCATTATTTATTTTGCACCCCTGCTCCCGAATTCTAATTGCACACTTGGAGTGGGTCACTGCCCAATTACATTCGTAAATGTTTGTTTTGGTTCTATTTCTACTCTTCCCCCCAAACCTGCAGGCACCTAGTTTATACTCTCCCCAATATCTCATGCACAAAGAGCTTCACCCGGATATAAAAGAAGGGGAATAAGGACCTGGGGGAATCACAGGAGATACTGTGGAGATAACAATCGTGAGCTGGGATGCTAATGATGATCAAGACCATGTCCTCTGGGGACAGTTTTGGGAAAGATTCAGGCTAGTCAATGCCTAAGGCAACTGGAACGGCCCCCCAGATGTGTAGCAGATTTATTTAGGGCCTAAGAGGGATTCCTCAGGTGCTCTGTCAGCTTCTAGGGAAATGAGTTAGGTTCTTCATTGTCATAAACTTGGGCAACTTCCTGAATTTCCTTCTTTGGGGAGGAGGATTATTGTGACTATTATGTCTTGAGGCTATTAACCCCCACATGCACACACACAGTTGGATTCAGAAACTGTTCTTTTGGTTTACAATCCGTAATTTAATTATACCTTTTTTGAAGGAGCAAGGTAGAATTGTGAGAACTGGATGAGGGTTTAGTTTCCACCCAGTTATGAACTTAAAATAAAATTGAGATCTAAGAAATGCTGGCTAGGCCAGGGAACAAGGAAACAAAACTAATGGAAGAAAAATGTAATCAGTGGTGGGGAATTCAGACTTGAAAATGGAGGTAAAATGTAAACAAAGATAGAGGTTTAGAAGAAGAAATACATAGTATAATGTAGTCCCAGATGCAGGCTTCAAATAAGAAACAAGATAATCAGGGGTGGGAACTCACAAGTGGAAGGGAAGATGTAAATAAAGACTTACACTTAGGTGAGGGGAGAAGTCATGATGTAATTAGTGCGGAGACTCCCCAGAGAGAGTACAGGGAATCAGGCAAGATAGCCCCTCCGGAAGACAGCCCTAGGGAGGTCCCCCTGACCTTGTGGTGCTTCTGTGCCAACAATCTGTCAGGGATTCTAAAGGCTTCTGGCTTTGGAATCTGTGATCCCGATTGTTCTGGCAATCTGTCTGCCAATGACAGTAAAAGTCTTCTTACCTAGGAACAGAATTTCTTCCCTAAGACTTTTGGGAAGATACATAAGTGATCCTGAAGCCCTCTTGAAGAAGGGACTCCAAAACCCTAAAAATCCTTGAAGGAGAAAATCTCCTTCAACTCTGCCTCAGTGAGGGACCCCCTCCCCCCCAAACAAGACAAACAGTTTCGTTCTGTTATCTAGAATTCCAACCCTATTCAATTAAAGGAACTCATTCAATTCAAATTCCAGCTCAAGCTGAAACCCAGCTTGTAGATGAGCCAACTTGGGCTGTCCCAGCCAAGGCCCCCATTATAATAGCTTCCATCAATGAAAGTCTTTGCAGATGGACCCAGGTAGCTCACTCAGCTGCCAGGACTTTCTGTCCACTGGAAACTGCATTCTCAGTGCAAAACTCCATTTTCCATAGATCTGCCACTATAGAAGTCAGTCTCTTGGTAAACTGATTTCTATCTAACAATAAACTTTCATTTTGCAACTAATAATTTGGGAATGAGTGAATTCTTTCACTCCTAAAACCTGCGGCAGATTTAAAGGGGATTCTTAGCAACTCTCTTATTGCCACTAATCTAGAGCACCAGGACTCTAGACCACTCAAACAGCATCACTCTGACCCAAGAGTGCTCTCGTTCTGACGATCTATCAATGATTTCAGTCTTCTAAGCCCTAGGAAGGTCCTAGATCTGCTGGTCAGATAACCCAGTTCCTGAGACCACTTCCCAGTTCTACCTCTAGGCCATAAAATCAGCACATCAATAAGTCGAAGAACTGGATAAATTGTCTCCTTGCCTAGTTCTTTGCTAAAGTCTTTTGGAACATCGCCCCCTTCAATTGGCATTACAATCACAATAAACTTTATCCCTTGACCTGGACATGGGTTCAAACCTGCCAATTCTTTTGAGACCCCTTGGGACACTGGTCTGGGACCCCCAATCTTTTGGGTCCCTTCCCAACCTCAACAAGGGGAAGGACTGAACTATTTCCAAATAAGATAACTGCCAAGGAAGAAGTACTGATGTAACCTGGGGTGGAGATTCACCCTCAATATGGGGGGATTAGGCACTCTGGATAGATTGTGACCTCTGGTACTCAATCCATAGAGACTCAGGGGTGGTGTTGAGGGGTGAAATACCCTAACATTAATGGGGGTCCCCAGGCCGGTGTCACAGGTTTTGCAAAAAATCCGCAGTCCTGTCTCAATAAGGTTTGGCAAAAATGGGTTTATTTTCACTTAGAAGCTCTTTCTCTCCGTGGGCCCCTTCCTGATTAGGAAGATAGCAAAGGTTGGAATACAGAGTCTTTATTTTATTTAGCCTTCTATAGCTTGGGGCTAGGGAGCAAAGCAATAAGGGTGGTGATTGTTTCCCCAGACCAAAGTGATTCCCAGATTATTTGGAGATGGGAGTTTCCTGTGGGAACCAGGTAGTTTTTCCAGAGTTGGCAAGAGTTTAGATTCAGTTTTTTCTAATCAAGGTCCATCCCCCTCAAAGATCAGGGGGGCACACTTCTATTACATCAGAGGGACTTGTGTTTCGGGTATAAAAAAGACATGATGCTAAGTGTTCCTATCCTATAGGATACCCACTTTGCAGCTGTGTAATCAAAGACTTTTAACTCCACCCCTCCCGAGTCCAATGCAGTTATTTCTCACAGAAGGAGGAGAGGAATATGTATCCATGACTTAACCTGTGTAGGGGATTTCAGGTGGTGGGAAAAGAAAGGCTTCAGAAGTGATAATAAGAAATAGATTTGGAAGAGTGTAGTGGTTAGCGACATGGAGTCACCATGACATAGACTCTATCACAGTCAAGAAGTTTGCCATTTATTATGGGCTCAAGCAAAGAGCACTAAGCAAGGAAGAGTCATACTGGGGGGACTAGGATTTAGGGAGTAAGGAGAGGAACCAGGAAGAATTTGGTTGTCCAAAGATCTGCTAATCAAGACAGTCTCAAAGGGTGACGTGGGATGGATGGATTAACAATGGATTTGGGCTTCAGGTCATTCTATGGAAACAGGACAGCCTGGGAGAAGTGACCTGATTATATGATTAACCAGAAAGTGAATGGGCTTGTTTTAGCAATTCCTGAGAATAAGCTGGTTTAGGTCCACATCACTGCTGTGGAGACTCCCTTCATGGAGACTCATCAGCAGCTTCTCTATAATCTAAAATCTAAGGTCAAATGATTGGTCCACAGTCACACAACTAGTATATATCAGAGGCAGGACTTCCGGGGGGTTCTTGTGGCTCCATTGCCAGCTCTCTATCTGCTCTGCCCAGATGCCCTTTAGCTGTGTGTTAGGAGGTTTAATGAGTATTAAATAATGATAAAAATCATGGATTTACACACAATTCCCCTGGAGAGCTCAAAGAACTTGAAATCAGCAATATTCTTAGACAAAAACAATATTTTTTAAAAGTATATTATGGGCTTTTAAAAAATGGAACAGTGTTACCTGTAATCGTGATTATTAACTAATAGTTCAAGGTTTTGAGCTGATGAGGAATCAATCATGACTGTCTTCTCACTGCCCTGGAAACAAACCTTCAAAGACTTTGGTGCATAAACTGAATTTTGAATAAATTCCATATATTTCAGCAAGGCTGCAACAGCTGCCAGAGAGTAATACCTGTAAGATAACCCACACAAGATGTCTCTGCAAGTCTTAATCATCATAATGTAAAAAGAGAAACTTTCTCTTACAAGTTCACGCTCCCTGAAGCACAGCGATCTAGAGAAGCAATTTGTAATTAAATGTTCCCTGGCTCAATCCCAAGAGCACCTGTTCCAATGTTCTCTTAGGCCCTTAGCCCCCCCCCCCCCAATAATCCCATTAGCTGTCCCTCCTACTAGATGGCATTGCCTCAACCGTCACTGACAAAACAGAGACCCTACTGTGAGAACTCTTTTCTCCTCGACTATTCTCTGCTCAGATGACTTGGTCCTTCACATCACCAGCGTCCCTCTTGAAGTCTGGCTTCTGTTTCTTCCCACTGATGGGGCTCAGCTTCTGGGGGCGATGTGGCAGTAACCCCTAGACCACCTGGCCCTGGGCGTGCTGCAGCCCCAAACAATGCCTATCACAAGCTGGGGGTCAGTGATGACAGGGTTTCTGAGACAATGCCCAGGGGCCTACCAGCCACTGCTCGTTTCTACCTCTGAGCCATAAAGTTAGCGTATCGGTGACAAAAATGGACTCTGGCTGTTCCTGTAAATGTTTCTTCTTGCTCCTGGTACTTTGCTAAATTCTTTTGGGACTGAACCTGCTTCGGCTGGCGTTACAGTTATAATAAACTTTGTCATTGACTTGGAGATGGGTTCCAGCCTGCAAATTCTTTTGAGATACCTCGAGCCACCAGCCTGAAACCCCAACCTTTTGGGGTCTTCTTTAAACCTCAACTCCATCTCTTTCACAGGATTGACCATTTGGCACCTTGCCTCAGCTTTGTAACCAATCATGTAGTCTGCAAGCCCAAAATGTCCCTTTCTGTTCTTTGTTCTAACTTTATAAAAGTATGCCAAGCCTTCTTCTTGGGGACTTAGGCACATATTGAGGCAAGTCTTTGATCCCTTTACTGAGAATTCCGGTAGCCTATTAGTAAATTGTTATTTTGCTCAGTGAGAATGTGCCTCAGGCTACCTCTGTGGACTTTTCACTAAGTGACAATATCCAAATCTCCATCACCCTTTGAAAAAGCAACAAAAGTATTAACTAGATTTCACTGACCATGCCCTCAGGCCATATTCCTTCTTTTCAGTCCAGCTTTGAGGATGCTTCTGCTCCCCTTCTCCTCCTCCTCATCCCTTCATTTACTTCCTCGCACTCCCAGACCGGTTTGCTTCTCCTGTCTAGCTCTTCCTTCTTAGTCATTTCTGCAAACCTTTGTCCACGTGCAGCCTCTGAAACGGACACAAACCCCTTTCTCTCCTCTCCCAGGGACCATATTTGCTCTCATTGATTCAATGTCTCTGTCTCTCTTCCTCTCTCTCTCCAACTTCCACACCCGCATTCGGGTTCTAAACTCTCTCTGGAGACATAATCCTTCTTCGGAGACTGGGACACTTCCCACTGCATATTCCCTAAGTATCTAAAACTTAGCATGACCAACACCGTTATCTTTTCCCAGATTGTAAAAGAATCGATGTTTGCTGCAAGGAGGGCCCAGCTGACCCGTTAGGTGACTCCTCTGGGAACTTTTGATTGTGTTGCACATGAGTAGAAGCAAAGGGGGCAGATGCAACTTTCCTGAATTATTCCTTATTTCCCCCATTTTGATTGCTTTGTATGGTTTTGTGTGCGTGACATTTTAAGTACTTTGAGGGTGGAGACTGTCCTTCATCTCTTTTTGTGCCCCAGCCCTTGGCACAGTGTCTGGCACACAGCAGGCACTCTACAAATATTGACCGATTGATTAATGTGCCGGGGGAAGAGGCAGAGGGAATAATAAGTATCGGAGGTGAGCAGAGCATGAGCTGGAAACAGGAAATTGAGGAGAGACACCAGCCTAGACAAGATGAATAAGGGAACTACGGGAAGAGCCCCAAGGGGTAGAGATAGGGGAGCTTAAGGGGATGACGAAGAGAGATGCAGTGATGGAGCTTCCAGCTGGACCCCGAAGCCCCCGAGCCCTCATCCCAGCAATGAAGGACATGTGAACGACACACATAATTAAGGGGGTGCTCATGATGCTAATGTTAAACTGCAAAATTAATACTGTTTCTAAGCAACACTTACTTGGACTGGACCTCCATTAAGACAGTGCTGAGCTCTGCCGCACACAACTGCTCGATGTATTCTAACCCTTTGGTTTCATTGAAGTATTTCCTTTGAATTGTGGTGAAAGTCACATTCTGAAAGAAAGTTCTGCTCTCAAGAGAGATCCTTGACACCCCCCCCCAACAGAGTCAGCCAAAGAGAAGGTGGAGGGAGAGGTAGGTTGTGGGCTGGCCTGTCCCGTCCCGTCCTGGCTTTTTCCTAAACATCCCAGGAGAACACAGTGAGGCTCTCCCTGCCCTCCTCCTATCAGCCCTGACCCCTTTGCCTCTCAGATGGAGACCTGGCTTTGGGTTGTGACTGCTTCCTAGAGAGGCTCCCTTCCAGACACCACAGGGCCCCCCCCCCCCCCCCCCCATGCAGCACCTAAATGTCGAAGGGAACGACTCGATTTCTCCTAGAATTCTCTCCTTTCCTTGACAAACCACAATTCAAATGGAATCAGAGTATGATTTTCTCTCAGGATCCCTCTTCACAAAGACCGGGGCTTGGAGGTGAGGCAGCCTCCCTTCCACTGCTCCCCCTTAGCTCCACGGGCCCCCCAACAACCGAGACCTGAGCACATTGGCCAGGATGGCCGCCAGCCTCGGGACACTTGGGGCCCAAACCCAGCTGCTCGGGCTCCCTGATGAGGTCCGAAATGTGGGGGGAGAGAACCTGAAGAACCGGGCCCTGAGGCAGGCAGGGAGAAAGCACTGAGAGAGCCCAGTTTAGTGAGGTCCCACCTCTGAGGGGGTCTTCTTGTCAGAAGTCCAAGTTAAGTCAGACCCCTGAGGGCCCCCTCGGTAGGGATCTTGGGCACCCTGCTATGACCTGTCAGAAATCCCACTCATGTTCCATCCTGCCTCTTGCAGTCTTTCCCCTTACCCTCCCCCATGCTCTCTCCCCAAGCCCCCTAAGCTTCCCAACCTCTCTCCTCCTCCTTACCGCTAACTTTTAGGGTACTAATAAGTCCCTTTCAGGGCTTAGCTGCCAGCTGGGGGCGTGCCCTACCCTCATGGGGGGCTCCCTTCCTCCTGGGTACCTGAGCTTCCCTGAGGACCTTTCACCCGTTCTCCCACCCTTTCATGTTTGTCACTGCTGGTGTCTGCTGCCTCCCTTCATTTTGTCTGTGACCTCTCCCCCTTTGCCAACGAGAGTGGCCATGGTGAGTTCTCATCACCAGGTGTCTACATCTGAGGGCCCCTCTGCTGCCAGCGTGATTCCCAAGGTCCCAAGAGCACATCCACAGCCGGCCCTCTCCCCACCTTGCCAGCCTTCTCACCCTCCCCTGAGCCGGCCTCCTTCCTGCTTCTCACCCAGACTCCCCTCCACAGACTCCTCTCTCCTTCACTGTCTCTGACTTTGATCGTCCTCTCCTTCTAGCCTCCCCCAAACCCCATCTTCTTCGAGAAGTCTTCCTCAATCTGCCTTCCATAAGTCTCTTTTGTCCTGAAGACCCCCCAGACCCCACTGTTTTCATGTGAGTCTCCCCCCCCCACCCCCCAGCTGTGATGCCTTAAAACCAGGAACCACGTTTTGGTCTGTCTTTATACCCTAAGCCCTTAACAACTCCTGTTGACAAGAAACACCATTGAGATGTAGAACATAGAAAAGGGCCAAATAACAAGCCCGGGGCCTCCAGGGGCCTCCTGACAGTACCACAGACACTGACCCTCGAGTGCTCCGATGGTGGGCTAAGGCCCCGCCGAGCCAGAGCAGAACCAAGCCATGCTTGTGCATTCATCCCAGACCCTTTTCTGTCCTTAAACACCCATGGCCAAGTTGCCAGGTCTCATCAATCCTTTTTCCAGGATATTTCTAATTTCTATCCCTTTTTTCCCACTAACACAGGCCTCCATGGCTTCTCCCATGGACAACTGTGATTCCTTCTTAACTCCAATGCATTCTTCACATAATAATCAAAGGAAGAATACATTTCTTAAAAATCCTCGAATTTCAGAAGTGTAAGAGATTTTCTTAGCCATCTAATCTGGCCCAACTACCACATATCTGCAAAAACTTCAACTGACAAGAGCCCAGCTCACCACTTCTCCCCAGACTCAGTGTGCCTCTTTGAAGCTTTCTCTTGCTGTTCCTAATTTTCCCCTCATGGCTAAATAGCCCAAGGTGAATCTCTCTTCTGTACAAGAGCTTTTCAAACACCTAACAAGTCAACTCAAGAGTTCCCAAAGGCTAAATAACCACATTTCCTTCAAGGAACAATAGGACAATGACATTTATCCCCCAAGGCTTTTTCACACTCCAATTTATTAACATCTAAGACTTAAAGCATTTAGGTCCACCAGAATACACTGCTGAAAACCACTCTGAAATTGCCTTTTAGGGTGCTTTTTAGGGTAAGTAGAGAGTTACAAAAAGTCAGAGATTCCCACCAAAAACACGGCCCTAAATCCACCAAAGCTTCTCCAGCAGAAAAATCACCTGGTAAAATGGATGAGGTCCTGGGGAATTAGGTGGGGTTGCTGAGAAAGCCTGAAGTACCAAAAAGATTAAACTGTTCCCAGAGACAAGCAGAGCATTATGGGAATAGCTCAGCCTTACAATCCCACCCCTGTGGAGGTCTTGGGAAACCCACCCTTACTGTATCCAATCAGAAAATCAAGTTAGGATGTCAACCCCCTCCCCCAGGCTAAATTTCCCTTATAAATCTGCCCTTGGCCTGCGCTGAATCCCTCTTGGGTTAGCTGGCCCCAGAGTCCTGCCTCCTTGTTATAGGTGACTAACTCTGTTAGGTGCCAGTCAATAGCACTGTTGTGCTAGTTTCCTTTTATTGTTCTACCTTAGTTTCCCTAAATTGTTCTGCCTCAGTCCTCCTGGTTGCAACCCCCACCTTTCCTCTTCATTAGGACTGAGATAATTAGGGCTGTGGAGGTCTGGCCACTCTGACATTCCAAAAAGTCACAAAACTCCAGATGTCCTATCTCAGATCTCTAATTGGCATCCTCTCCCTCTGTCTCTCCAGACTTCCTGTCTCTAGCTGACTTTCTCTTTCACTCCCAATTTATCAGAATTTATGGTCCTCACCCCCCCCTCAACCTGTCAGAACTGGATTGATGGCCTGTTCCTGTAAATTCCCGCTCACCAGTGTTCAGACACCAACCCCTGCCTTTATCTCCCCTGACCACGAGAGCCCTATAAAAATGATTGGAATCCCACATTCGAGGCTGAATTCTTTGAGCCAATTCAGCCCTGGGGGCAAAATGGATTCTGCTCTGCCCCCACACAATCTCTCCCTCTCAGAAATTCAAATAAAATGTTAAAAACTCTCTAATCTCTATCTTGCCTCAGTTTCTCTGACATTACACCACCTCATAATGCATTCCCCCTGATTAATTGGGAGTTCCACTTGGGGAACTTGTCTTTTCCACTCTTAATTGTTAAAACCCCTTTCCTTCATAACTACATACTCTCCTGCTCTACTTCATACTTACCATTCCTGGTGCTTATTTCTTCATTTTGCCTGTAGTCCCTTCTCATAAATAAATGTACCTCTTAGCAAGGAGAAATCCCATGTGAATTCTTCACATGTGAACCGCTACCCAGCCCCATCATTTGGTGTGCCTACCTCAACCTCATCAAGCCTAGTGTTTTAGGAAGGTAAATTTGGGAGCTTTGGAAAGATGGAATGGAGAGGAAAAGCCGAAAAAGCTGCTGGAATACCCCTGGCTCAGGCTACTGACAGCTGTGGTGGGACAGAACGAAGCCAAGAAACACAAGTGAGGATGAGGAGGTAGAATGCGGGGGAATGGGGGGAAAGAGCTCAACCTGATTTCTGAGCTGTGAGCCTGGGGGGGCTACACAAGGCTAGGGACTTCTCCTGACTGGGGAGGGGAGGGTCAGGAGCTCCCCTGCTCCAATCCACCACACCTAGCAGGCATGCTATCAGTGGGTGCACTTCTTAAAGGGAAAGATACAGTTTCATAGATCCTTTACTTTAAATCCTTGTTACATGTTTAAACATTTTTAAGAATTACCTTGAAATTCTCTGTAATTAAGGTGAAGAGCTTCGTTGGATTCCCCACAACACAGGCAGTGTTCGACATTATTATTTCCAGTGGTGCTAAAATTTTTAGCTTAGTAATTACCTGAAAAAAATTCACATTAGCAGCTTCTTAAAATACAAATTTAAGGTATATTCTGAATCATGAAAAAAAATTCATTTTCTTCTAAAGAGCTCTTTAAATAAACCCCCAAACAATGGATAATTACATGCATTTCCAATAACTATGCTAACTTCCCACTGCATCCTAAAACATCTTAGGTGAACATAAACTGCCATCGCCATGAATCGAGTTAGGCTACATTCTGTCTGAAATAGAAACAGTTCAAAGTTCATGTCAAACATTCCAAATATGTTTCAACTTCTCTGACGTATCCCCCTACTTCACAGTAGTTTTAATTTTGGGTGATTTTAAGAACCCGTCTCTTCCACTGTTAGCACTATAATAACTAGGGTTGGACAGATGTCACCATATTTCATGTTGAGATGTGCAGGGACAGATTAAATATAGATGACAGAAACTTTCAAATCCATTAAGATCATTTCTAAATTTGGGTGAGGTCTAGTGAATAGAGAGACATTGCAGCTATTTACCCCCCTGCATAAGACTGTGAATACATGCAAGGATTTTACTCATTATAAAAGGCATTATTTTTAGAATCTGATATACTGAAAAAGTTTATTGTCCTTAAAGTGAGATGATCTGACATCTTGTGGCTCCTCTAGCCTTGTAATAATCATAAGTATGTCATTTAAAACATATGAGCCATGAGGGAAATACAATTTAAGATGGGATTGTCCAAAGCTCTCTGTAAATCTTCTCAATGTTGGGTAAATTGTGGTATAAGAATGTTATGGAATATTATTGTTCTGTAAGAAATGACCAGCAGGATGAATACAGAAAGGCCTGGAGAGACTTACATGAACTGATGCTGAGTGAAATGAGCAGAACCAGGAGATCCTTATATACCTCAACAACAATACTGTATGAGGATGTATTTTGATGGAAGTGGATTTCTTTGACAAAGAGACCTAATTCAGTTTCAATGATGGACAGAAGCAGCTACACTTAAAGAAAGAACACTGGGAAATGAATGTAAACTGCTGCATTTTTGTTTTTCTTCCCGGGTTATTTTTACCTTCTGAATCCAATTCTTCCTGTGCAACAAGAGAACTGTTTGGTTCTGCACACATATATTGTATCTAGGATATACTGTGACATATTTAACAAATATAGGACTGCTTGCCATCTAGGGGAGGGGATGGAGTGAGAGAGGGGAAAAATCGGAACAGAAGTGAATGCAAGGGAGAATGTTGTAAAAAATTACCCTGGCATGGGTTCTGGCAATAAAAAGTTATTATAATAAATAAAAAAAATTAAAAAAAGATCACATGGCAGGTCAGAATATCCCTCCTGGCTTTCTTCTTCACTATCACAGACTCTAGGTGGGAGTAGTCACTTGACCAGACACTTTTCTTCCTTGCAGAGACCAAACTCCCTGGCCACCGCCTTGCCACTGCTCTGGAAGCCACAAACAAACAAAAAACCTAAACATCATCATTTTAAGACCCATAAAAGAAAACTTCCCAGATATGGCAGAAACAGAGTACAAAGTAGAAATATAAAGACTCTCCCATCAATTCATGAATGAAACTCTAAATTGAAAACACTCCAAAATCTAGAGCTTCCAAGTCAAAGAAAAAATACTGAATACAATCAAACAGGGGAAAAAAAATACAAAGAATCGAGGAACTAGAGTTAGGATCAAATAAGATTTGGCAATTACTACTTTAAAGAAAAAAAGATCTTGGAATAGGTTAGGTTTACAAACTAAGAATAATTTACTCTCCAAAACTGAGTATAGCTCACCAGAGAATAAGCATTATCTAACTTGTAGGAGAGAAAGGTATCTTTAAGGAGGAAAAAAAGGGAGAAACAGAGAGATGGACCAGCATGAGATGGGATGCGCCACTGGTGGTCCTCCATTACATCAGGAAGGAGGTGCCCTGGGGCAGGTCATCGGCCTTACCCTCTCCTAGTCTGGGCAAGCAAAGGAGTTGGAGGTCCCCTGAATGGTGACGAGGGCCTGAGCTACCAGATGGGCTTGACAAGCAAACAGGGAAGGGCCTTGGTGGGGACCAGCAGAACTTCTGGGGAGTATGGGTAATTCCCCCTTCTATATCCAGTCAGAAACCCAATTTGTGCCAAATGTTAGGGGGAACTTCCCCTACAAATCTGCCCATGGCTTCTGCCAGCTTTGCTGACTTTCTTGGGGCTGCTGCCCACCCCAGCATTCCAGGGTCTCTTCTCATTTTCCCACCTCAGAGCTGGATTCTTTTAAGGTGTTAAACATCCCCTCAGGGGGTATTCCCTGTCTCCTGCCTGACTGTGAGTTTCACTAGGGAACCAGTCTTTTCCAGAATCCCTTTCTTGCTAACATACACTCTCCCAACTCCATTTCCTATTTGCCATTTCTGGAGTCTATCATATTTCTTCATTTTGTTAGTAACCTCTCCTAAAAAAGCCGGCCTTTTCCCAAAGAGAATGGCCATTGTGATTTCTTCATATGACCGAGCCCCAACATTTGGTCCTAAACCCCAAATGCATCATTTGGAATTAGATACTACCCTCCAAATTGCCTCAGTGGGCTCCTGCATTCACCACAGGAGGGTCCCCCCTTAGTCCCAGGGCCATTGTACTCTACTAGTAAATCTGGAGAGGGCCTGCATCCAGGCCCCTTTAGCCATCACAGCTACTACAGACTCAGAGGTCAACCACAAAGTCCTCACTTCCATCCAAAGATGTCAGAAACTAGTAGAATTCTATCCTGGAAAGTGCCCTCAAAGACCATCTCCTTTGCCCTTGACCCCACGGCCTGGCAGCTGAGACATATCCTAGGACTCTCCCTCTTCCCAAGGGTGGGCAGTCCCAGCTTTGTCTCTGGTCCCAAGGCTCTGCCCCGGCTTCATGTTGGCGAGCCAGGTTGGCCCTAAGGACTGGCTCCCATGCCTGTGACTATTTCCTTGGTTTTTATCTCCAGCCCTCCAGCACACAATAGGCATTTTATATATGTGTTCTTGGTGGTTAGGTGGATAGGAATAAAGGAAGGTGGGAAAGGGAAGACCCCCAAAGTGAATCAGAATAAAGCATCTGCAACTTTTTGGGAGGTGTATTTGTTGTCTTGCTTCTCCCCATTTCCTTGACTCTCCAAGTGTGGCCTGAGCTTCCCAGTCAGGAGAGCCAGATCCTTCAACAAATGTGAGGGGAGGTTATTTCAGGGGCCAACACCCAGTGCTCTGTGCATTCGATCCTAACCATGCTGTGTGGAAAGCCCTCATTTTAATCCCCATTTTGTAGGCGAGGAAAGCAAGGGTGCCTCAGATTGATTTGTCTGGGACCCAGAGTTCATGAGTCTCAGATCAAAGTTCTCATTTGGGCCTTCCTGACCACTGGGCCAGCCCTCCATTCCCTGAGCCACTCAACTCCATAGTGAGCAACCCAAGTGCGGAATTTTAACCAATGCTATGAAATTGCAGAAACACACTCCAAAGCAATTTGGAAATTTTCAAACCTGAGCCCAATTCTGATTTCAGGATTCTATTTTTAATAAATCAGAGGCCTGGAGGGCACAATCACACTGGCCTGGGAGCGGAAGATCCAGCCTTGGACATTTTTATGATGGCCAAGTCAATGGGTTACCCCAGAAATGGATCACTGCCTAGGAAAGGTCCATAGTGTGGGCCATTCCCTAAGACAGGTCCATGAGCATGGGTTGTTCCCTAGGGTAGATCCATGAGAGTGGGTCATTCCCTAGGACAGAGCCATGAGCATGAGTTGTTCCCTAGGGCAGGTCCATGAGTGGGGGTTACTTTTAAGTGTCCTGACCCATCCATGTAACCCTGAGTCCAGCCAAGTTGCTGCTTGTGTTCCCCGCCCTCGTCTCTGAACCTCGCCATCTTTCCGCATTTCTGGCCCCAGACTCCCCAGCAGCTGCTCTTGTACCCAAGGGCACTTGCCTCCTGGCTGCTCCCTGAGCTCTGGGCATCTCCTCTGGCTGTCCCCCACCTCCCTTCTTTAAGTCTTCTCCCTCTTCTGCTCTGACTCCTTGAATCCTTAAGTCTCCCCTCCCTCAGGAGGACTTCGGCCCTTCCCTCACTCCATTACCTCTGATTCACCCTGTACAGAGCTGGATCTGTCGGCGTGTTGCCCCCATTAGACGGGGGTTCCTTGGGGACAGGCACCGTCTCTTGTCCCTTGTTGTGTCCTGAGTGCTAAGCACATGGCAGGCCCTGGGTGCTGACTGACTAGCAGACCGACTTTGTGACCCTCAGTGTCTGTACACACGGATCTCAGAAAGGCTCCCTCCCGAGGCCTCCCAGGCCTGCTGAGGGTCTACAGCTCCCAAAGGAGTCCTGGGGCCCGAGCTTGACAGTAACAACAGCTGAGCTGGGAACTGTTGCTCTCCAACTGGGGACAGATTTCCCAACAAGGAAATCAAATTCTGAACCAAAATTGGAATTTTAACAAGATAAGCCAGCGCTCACCAACAACTCCATCGTGTTCCCATAGAGCATACCCAGAGCCAGGTGATCTCAGCCCTTACCTTGGTGTAGGTCGTGCTGTCAGAAAACTGGGACAGGACCAGCTGAGGACTTCTCTCCTCGATGCTCGCTATCCCGATCTCGCCCCTGGCAAGGCCCCTCCCTTCCACGAGGGCCACGATGGCGGAGGCCCCGGCATGAGCGGAGACTGCGGAAGACGACGTGGCTGGGGAAGGCCAAGAAATTCAGAACAGGAACCTTTTAGCTTTCTCACCAGTCCCCAGACCTCTGGCTGTGGAGGACAAGTGAATCTTCACAGTCACAGATGGCAGGAGACAGCGCTGGCCCTGGCCCGTGGGGCTGGGGAGGCCAGGAGGCCCCCCTGAGAGGACGGAGAGCAGGGAGCTCCTTGGGGTGCCCCATGTTTGAGGGGGAGGGCTAGGCTGAGCAGGCCTGGGGAGCTGGCCAGGCACGCTGCCTGCTTTCCTAAGGTCTCAGCCAGCTTCAGAGTAGGCTTCAATGCCATCTCTCTTGTGTGCCCTTCTCTCTCCTCCCACAGCTACCCTCTTGGTACCAGCCCATGGGGTGTCTTGAGCTTGGGCCACGACCCTTTAGGACTTGGGAAGCTCCAGGCCCCCGCCCCAGCTGCCTAATCGAGCCAGAACCCTCTAGGTCCCAGCCAACTCCTCTGGACTAGGGGCCCCTCACCGGTTCCCCTTGTCTGGAAGCCTCCCAGCTCCAGTCTGCTTCCAGGTACCTCGGCTTCCCTTAGAAGGCCCAACTTCCCCCTGTGCAGGAGGCCCATGCTGGTGCCCTCCCCCACGTCTTCCAAAAGGCAGGCACCGGGTGTGCCCAGCTTTGTGCCCGCCCCTTCTCCCACTGAAATGTGCTGGGAACTCCTTGAGGGAAGGAGCCACAAGTTTGCCCCTCTTTGTATTGAGCACAGGTCCCAGGCCAGAGCAAGCAGGGCTAATCAATGCTCAGCGAATTACATAAAGACACGACTCAAAGTACTCTAACATTTTAAATGATTTCTAGCGGACAACCCTGCTTTTTACAAGAACTGATCATTCTCTGATTACATGGTGCTTAATTAACTCCCTACTTTTTCAAACCAAATGCCACTTTGATCGTTTCCATTTCCCCCATTTCTAAATCGCCCCATGGTACAGGTGGTATCTTCATCACTTTGCCATTTCTTTTCTTCCGCTCATTTTCCAACATTTTTAAATGCTGGCATCGGTAGCTACAGGGAACAGCAAATTCTGATAAATTACCATTTCTTCTTTTTGACAAAATCACCTTTTGAATGAAAAGAGTGCTTGTGGCAATAAAAACAGCAGATTATCCAGGAAATCTCACAGCCGCCCCTCCCAACAATGGCACACTTCCAGTGCCAGGCTTCCCAATGCCCGCATACTCGCTGCCCTCTCAGAAGGCAAATGCCTTGAGGACAGGGCCCCCCGTTGCCATTTTTGGTAGTTAGCACTGTGCAAGGCACACAGGAAGCAGTTAATAAGTGCATGGGGAGAGATCTTAAAGAAGGGAAAGAGACCTGTATGTGCCTAACAATTTGTGGCAGCCCTCTTTGTAGTGGCCAGAAAATGGAAACGGAATGGATGCCCATCAATTGGAGAATGTCTGAATAAATTGTGGTATATGAATATTATGAAATATTATTTTTCTGTAAGAAATGACCAGCAGGAGGATTTCAGAAAGGCCTGGAGAGACTTATACAGACGGATGCTGAGTAAAATGGGCAGGGCCAGGAGATCATTATACACTTCAACAACAATACTATATGAGGATGGATTCTGATGGACGTGGCCGTCTTCAACAATGAGACGAACCAAATCAGTTCCATTTGTTCAACAATGAAGAGAACCAGCTACACCCAGCGAAAGAACTGTGGGAAATGTGTGAACCACTACATAGCATTTCCAATCCCTCTGTTTTTTCCTCTTACATTTTTGATTTCCTTCATGAGGTTATTTTTAACTTATTTCTAAATTTGATTTTTCTTGTGCAGCAAAATAACTGTATGGATATGTATACATATATTTCATTTAATATATACTTTAACATATTTAACATGTATGGGTCTACCTGCGATCTGGGGGAGGGGATGGGGGGAAGGAGGGAAAAATTGGAACAGGTTTGGCAATTGTCAATGCTGAAAAATTACCCATGCATATATCTTGTAAATAAAAAGCTATAAAAACAAATTAATTAATTAATACAATGGGAAAATATAAATAAATAAAATGGAAAAAGAAAAAACAAATTATAAATAAATAAGTGCATGGGGACTGACTAGAGGCTCCTTGCCTTGGTATCCTCCCCCAGTCTCCCCTCCTCATATGTGCTCTTTGGTCAGTTACTTGTGGCTCACACCTCTGCCCCCTCCCCATTACTGCCCAGCCTTCATTACTCAGGCTCCAGGGGCTGCAGGGGGGACAGCCTGGACCCAGCCCCTGGAGCCCCAGGGACTCTGGGTGAGCTCAGGATCAAGTGGAAGCCCTTTCATGGGAACTTCAAGCTCTGCCTCCTCCACTCTTCCCAGATTTTCAGTCTTGGCAGGTTGAGCCTCACACCAGAAATATAAGTGCTGGGGGGGGGGGGGGGGGGGGAATCTTGCCGCACAGACTCCCCCAGAGGCTTTGGCCTTCTCTGCTAAGGCCATGGCCCCCACAGCATGGGGTGCTGGGAATCACTGGATGTGCAGATGCTCTCTGGTAAAGGCTCTTTTCTCTGTGCCTGCTGTGCCCGCAGAGCCCACAGGCCCCAGCCCAGGGGAGGTGCTCCCTAAATGCTTGCTGCTTCCCTTCACTTGAGATTTCCCTGCAGGACCATGGGTCGCCTTGTGCCCACAGGGGCATTTTCACTTCCACAATTATGAGTGACTCTGATTATTTAACATCTGCACAGAGATGGAGTCTGCCCGATGTGAAGCGGCCCCATTTTCCAGTGGCAGCCAGGCCCTCACTCGGCACATGTGGTTCTCTTACATTTTCCACGACAAGAATGAGTCGGAGTCCTCTGAGGAGGCAAAAAGTTCTCGTGTCTGCAGCATGACATTTGTCCCCAAATGGATATCACTGGGAGCCTGAGTAGTTGGCTGCTTTGGAACTTGCTTCCTCCACCCCCCAAAACAAAGGCAGCAGCCAAGCAGGGCCTCCTTGTGGGCTTCCTTGCTGACATGAAGAAAGGAGCTTTGGAAACTCTGGGCTTGGAAGGTTGTGGGGGTCCCCCCAATTTTTCCTAGAGCAGCTTAGGGAACACCATGGAATGGCCAGCTCTTATCTCAAATTTTGGCAAAAAAGCCCCCCCCCCCAATCTCCAAATCACAGAATCTGGAGCTGTGAGGGACCAGGAGATGATCCAGAGGAGCAGACAAAGGCCCAGCAGGGCAAAGTCCCTGCCCTAAGAGGTGTAGAAGGGACATTCCATCTGAGGTCTCCAATGTGTTCCTCTCCAGCTTTCCCCTGGGAATGAGCTTAACAGGAATTAGGTTAAAACTAAATGTGGCCATCTTCTCTCCCTTTTCTGGGACCCCTCATACACAGTGAGCAGTAGCAGCAAAAGCAAACATCCTGACTCTGGACAGTCCCTGAAGAAAGATCTATTGATTCCCATTTCCTACTTTAATACTCTGAAACACATCAAACATTCAACCACAATTACCATTTACTTAGAAATAAAAGCCAACATGCTAATGGAACAGTTTCATATTCTATGCTTTTTACCTGAATGTCCCATTTGAGGTGTCTTACTTCTGTAGCCCGATCTGGGAGGATTGCCAAAAGCTAACGGCGTCTTTATTGTTTGAGCAAAACTGCCATCTCTTGCCGAAGATGAACTTGCAACAGATGTAAAATTAAATGCACTTGTATTTTCTGCAAAAGAACTTTTGTCCCCAAAGTATGAATCTAAGTAGGAAAAATAAAATGTGAACAAACAGCTTTAAAAAACTTAAATTCATATGTTAAAATCAGTTAGTCATGTTGAATTTAAATAGCGATACATTATGTACTGTAATCAAATGAGATAAAAACTAACATTTATGTAGCATTTTAAGGTTTGCAAAGCACATTTAAAAATCTTACTTTATTTTCACTACCACCATGGAAAGTATGTGCTAATATTACTATCCCCTTTCACAGCTAAGAAAACAGAGGGAAGAATAGAGTCACACGTCTAGTAAGTATCTGAGGCTGGATCTGAACTCAGGACTTTCTGACTTTAGGCCCAGTGTTTTATTGACTTTGCCATGTAGGTGCCTCTAAAAGGAAGAATTCCAATTGCTGGCTACTAAATAATGGAATTAATTGTAATTAATTCTATTGGATAAGTCACTTTCAGCACAATTTGATCCGTCAAGTTTAAAACAGCTTTCTGATATTGCCAACCTGATCACACAGCTTTCATCCTAGACTTAGATATCATTTCATCAGCTTTTTCTAAAGCTCATAAAAAATCTCGAGTCAGAAAAAAGAGTTTCTGAGTGCTGAACTCTGAAGAGTCTAAAAATAGAAGGCACACTCCCTAAAAATGAGCTTATCAAGATAAAAAAAAAAATCCTTGTAGGCCTCCTACTTGAGAACTGCCCTTTTCATCACTGGTGGAGATCCCCTTCTTCAACTCCTGACTACTACCTCCTCTACTCCAGGTTCAGACAAGGAGAAAAGGGAACCTTTCTTACTCTATCTCATCATCTCCAGCAGAACTCTCAGACACTTGCCCCCTCTCTTTCCAACCTAGAGAAATTTCTCCTTTTTGGAGAACTGAAGGAAAATTAACAAAAATCCCTAGGCCCATATACCGGACCAGATTCTACTGCAGGATCAAGAAAAATTAAGGAATAGCACCTGAAGAAGTAAACTCAAGGAGGATAAGAGAGCTGGCAAGGTAAGGTAGGGTAAGGTAGAAAGTATAGGGAGGAAAGTGAGTTAATAAGAGTGAATGGTTGCGGGGAGCAAGCTGGTGAAAGAGACAGGAGGCTGCTAGAAGGCTAGAGGTGACTGTGGAGTTGGGAAAACTAAAGGCTTTGCTCAAGGTTGCCGAGTTATTAAGGGACGGTTATTATCTGTAAAAGATGGAACCAGGGTACTTAGGGTTCAGTGGTAAATAGTCATGTCTGCTATCACTGGACACATGCCTAGCACTGTGCAAGGCAGAATCATCCAAGAAAAATCATTGGGCTTATGGGAAAAGTGGAGGCGAGGTGAAATTCCCAAAACCTTTGTCAGTGACGTGCGAGTCAGGACTCTAATAAAAAAGTGTTACATTTTATACATTAAGTGGCTAAGAAATACATACATAAGTAGCACAATCATTTGTGGCAGAGTCTGCAACCTCAGGTCCCTGCTTGGTTTCTCCCCCCAACTGGAAAGTCTCTTGGGTTTGGGGCAGGTGTCACTGGGGGAGGGGGCTCCTGGAAGCCCCTTCTCTCCACAGCTCCCATTGCACAGAAGGCACTGTCCATGGGGCACTTTGCCCGTGGAAGACGACCTCAGAAAGAACAGGGGCAGCTTACGAGCTGACATCATGTATTGAGCGAAGCACAATTGTTTCATGCTCAAAATGTTCTTTGATGTATCAATTTCGCGGCAACAAAATCACATTTTCAAAACAAGTGGCACAGCACAACTGTACCCCCAACAGCTCAAAATACAGGGATAAAAATCCAACTGTTGCGGGGAAGAGGAGAAATTGCGCCTGGAGTAGCCCGTGTGGGTATTTCTGACCAACAGAATGACTATTATCTGTGTTCTATGTGTGGGCTAATCTACCTCCGGGAAGAAAAAGTGGACTCCAAGAACAGACTTGCAGAAAAGCAAAAGGAAAAGCAAAAGCAAGGCTTCCAAAGGGAGAGTGTGAATCTAAGATGGAGGCAAGACTTGTCACATCTGAGAGCTTCCCCAAAATAAAGCTGAGGCTCCTCATGAGGAGGAGGAAGAAGCGTCTGGCTCTCCCGAGCCCCAAGAGCCGCCGTCCCAGTCTCAGGGAGGAAGAACGGCCGTAGCTGGCTGTTGCCCGCTCGGAGGCCCAGGGAATGCCATCTGCACCCCGACCGCTAGTGGAGACCCCCGTCGTCCTCCTGGGGCCTGTATTCCAGACATCCCATGGAGCTTCCCCAGACTTATCCGGCTTCGAGTGTGTAACGTGGGGATAAGGACGTTGCCAAAAGGAACCTGTTTGTGAAATACTGGGCAAGAAACTGAAGCCCCTGAGGAACAAGGTCAACTGTCTCCCTTCGCCCAATGAAGTCAAGGGTGCAGGAGAAAAAAGTCCCTTTGGTGAGTTAACGGCCGGACATGGAGTGTAAGGAAGGGGGTAATTTGCCCGAAGGCAAAGACACGGAGTGACTCAGAGGGAAGTAAGCACCACCAAGAGCACACATGCATGATGACAGCAAGGCAAACGGAAAGAACCCTTTTAAAACAGACGCTGCAGCTTATAGAGGAAATCCGAGATCTCCCTGCCAGCTCTTGGCCGAGGTGCAGGATCCTCCCACAGGGCACGTGGCCGCGCGGCACGTTTCCCTCTACTGCTAACTTAGATCCGCTTTTTCCTCTTTGGCCCTAGAGTTCCTTGGAAACGCTCTCGGAGCGGGAGGGGAGAAGCCGAGGGAAGTCGTGGCGATCATTTAAAAAACTATGGTGACTTTTAAAAGACAAAAGTGTATAAGAGGCATGTCTGACTTCCCGGACGCCCCTGCGGGGCCAGACCCTCTGTGGGGGCGAACTCTCCGAGAGCCAGGGTTTGATTAGCTGGTTTGGGGGATTTTTTTAAACAGCGGAGAGCTCCCCAGGAGGGGAGAGGAGTCAGTCAGCAGGAGCTTATTGTCTCGTGGTGGGACAATGTGAGGGGGATCACACAGACGAGGGCGCGGCTGCTGCTGCAGCGGGGAGAATCCCGGGTCCCCCTCACACCTCCCCCACCCCGAAGCCCTGCAGGAGGGAGGGGCCGCCCCACCTCGCTCTCTCCCAGGGGCGCCGCCCCGCGGGCTGGGGCTGCTGCTGCTCCAGCGCAAGGGCCCCGACACGGGGCTGCTGCTGCCGCCGGGCCCGGGCCCCGGCCCTGACACGGGGCTGCTCCAGCGCGCGGGCCCCGGCCCTGACACGGGGCTGCTCCAGCGCGCGGGCCCCAACACTGACACCGGGCTGCTGCCGCCGGGCCCGGGCCCCGACACGGGGCTGCTGCTGCCGCCGGGCCCGGACCCGGGCCCGGGCCCCGACCAGGAGCCGCAGCCGGCGGGGAAGGCCAGGGCGCGCTGGGCGGAGCCCCAGACCGGCGGCGGCCGGGGCTCCGATCTGCAGCGGGGGCCCGGCGGCCGGGCGCTTCTCGCGGGCGTGAGGAAGTTCCCCGGCCGCGAGTGCGAGGGGGGCCGGGCCCAGGGCCTAGACATTCTCCTCACGGAAGCCGCGCCCCGCGCTGACGCGTCACCCTGAGGGCTCCCTCCGCCCCTCGGATTCCAGAAACGCAGAGCGCAGGCTCAGAGCGCCCGGCGACGGAGCTCCGCCCCCTCCCAGCAGCCCTTGGATCCAGCGCCCCGTTGGGGCGGAAGTGGCTCCTGGGTTTAGGGAAGCCTCGGTCATGTGCAGGTGGAGCTTCCGGTAATTATGCGGGCGGCCCCCAGGCGCGAGAGAGGGAGCCCGATGGGCGCCGAGCTCGGCACGCCCCCTACTGGCGGGCGGCAGCCCGGCCCCGCACGAGCTCCTGGGAAACGGCCCGAGGGAAGCCGATGGTGCCTGGGAGAGCCAGAAAGCTCTGGAAAGTGAACGAGATACAGAACGTCTGAGAACAAGTGATGGGGAAAGAAAGGAGGGAGGGAGGGTTACCTTAGGGACACTGGGGGACCCAAAGTTAACAGACTCGGCGTCAGCCCGGGACGGAAACTCCCAGCAATGGGCCGGCCAGCCTCGTGCCCCGGAGGCCTCGGGAGCGAGCTCGGTGGGGGAGGGGGCACGTGCCCGCCCCCGGAGGCCTCGGGAGCGAGCTCGGTGGGGGAGGGGGCGGCCGGCCGGCCTGCAGTGCGGGAGACACGTGCCCCGGAGGCCTCGGGAGTGCAGGCAGGTCCAGAGCTGCGAGCTGGGAAGGGCCCAAAGGCCGAGCCCGGTAATTTAGGGCCGCGACCCTGGCCTGCGTGTGATGGAGGAGGGGGAACGGATGACGGGAGAGAATGTGCCGCGTTGCTCGCTTTCCCAACCTGGAAATGCTCAGCATGCACTTTGCTTGTGCGGAGCCTCGTGGTTTGTCGCACTCTTCCGCCGCTCATTCTGGCAAGTTCCTAAATCATCCTTGACCTTTCCCCATTTCGATTTCTGGCAGCTCGTTCCTGCCCTCGTGACCCCAAACCCGTATTTGCCTTTTAATAAAGGACCCCCCACACTCTCAATGGGACTCCCACCATTCCCTCAGTAAAACGACCGACCAGTTCTTCCCAGTCCTATTTTACCCAAGAGCTACAGCGACCCCGCACTCAAATTCCCAACTTTCTTGCATTGTTGGCACTTGCATTGAGGTACTTCTACAAGCCGGCTCAGCCTAGAAACAACCTGAATCTGAATCGCCTCCAGCCAGACAAATCTATCCCCAGCTCCCACCGGAGCACCGTTACACCGAGTATCGAGAAAACTAGGGGGCCCCAAATCTCCTCAGAATAGACTCCTTTTATTCTCATTACTTTTGCATGCCAGTCTGAAATCTACAAATGAACTCATTAAAATAATTTATCACAGTTTGGACACGGTTTTGAGGTGTGTACAAAGTATGGGATCAATATAGGTGGATAAGTGCACAACTTTTTCTAACACATTTACAGGAAACAAGTCTAAGAAACCAATCAGTCCTACAAGCCCTTACATCAAGTATACAAGAATGACAAGACTTCTAAAGCCTTCATAAGAGCTTTTTCATTTGACTTTTAAGAGCTCAGTAAATACAAATGACATTTATTCATTCTTCACACATCAAAAATACTAATACTTAAAGCACTAATTTCCTTAGGCATCACATGCATTAATACTACCACACTAAGTATGCTAGTGTTTTTCCTGCTTCTTGAAATGACTCATTACATGTTTCAAGTACCATTAAACTATTGCACTAAAAATCTGACAGCATTACAGTGAATTATTTGAAGCCAAGTTTTAGGATACAGTTTTTTTACAATATATATATAACATAAATATAACTATATAATTTAATAAAACTAATTTGACAATGTACAATGCATATGCGCATTTGAAAAAAAGCAGAGACTTGCTATTCTAGTTCACTAGTTCTGGCTGAACATTAATTCTTCGAAGTGCTTCCTCGGGCATGCAAAACACCGGATTGACTGGCTTGATTTGTTCATCTCCTAACAGAGAAAGTCCAGCAATTCCAAATAAAGTATGAAAAGGGTCCACCTATTTGGAAAAGAAAGCAAGGTTAGTAATGACAATCCTGACACATTACAACAAAAGTTGAATGGTCCTTAATACCTATCTAGCATTAAAGATGGTATTTAAGAAAAATATGGCCACAAGTAAAATGAGAAATGAAATAAAGGTGCACTTTTTATTGGCAAAACTTAACAAAAAAAAAAAAACCCTCTGGGGAATGAAGGAAATCAATACATTTAATTAAACAAAATTATTTTGGTATAAACTAATAATCCTAAATATGCAAATTTAAATAAGCTTTATTACATGCTAAAATTACTATCGATTGAGGAACAGTTGGCCATCAAGAGAATACATTTCTTATATCTTATCAAGAGAGTACATTTCTTATAGCCCTCACAGCCTTTCTTAACAAGTGGTTTCTGCCCAACAGCATGCTATAACAAGACAACAGAAATTATTTCGTGTTTTCCATGTTTGAAACTTGTGAATAGCCATATAGGGAAATAAATTTTTCCAATAAATCTAGTATGCTATCGGCTTCCTCCTCACATTGTTTAACTGCCAGAGGGGGCTTATAGTCACATAGTAAACAACTTGGCAATAAACAAAAACCCCATCACTGCCTTTGAGAATTTCCACACAAAAACCATAATTTAACAACTTGCCATATCTCCTGGTCTGTCTGCAAATCCTCCAGTCTCCTCATCTTGACAAGCCAAAATGAAACAACGCAATTTGTCCCGGTCAATCCAGTGAAGCCTTCCAATTATTTTCAAGGAAGCCAAGACCCACCAGGAATAACATACATCTGGTAACTAAGGGAGGGAAAAGACATTTGTTGCACAGATGAGAATGCTGCTCAGGACAGGCCAAGAATTTGGGTAAGGGAATGAAAAAGATCCCTCAAACACTATGAAGATGCCCCTCAGTTCTGGGGGACTCCACAGTGCTTATTAAGAGCTTAACTAGCAGCCAAGGCTCAGATCACCTGCCCCCCCCCCCCCAAAAAATCAGGCCTCACTGCCTGGTCCAACTACTGGGTTTTTAGAAAGGATAACAAAATATCCTTTTTGGTACATAAATCTGGCTTTTAGAAAACCAGCTAATGTCACAAAGAAAGGCCAAGGGAAAATATCTTGAAGAAAATATGAACAATTACCTTTTCTGGTCGTCCATTGAGTCCACCTGATGGTAATTGGCGTTCGCAAAGCCACCAGCCAAGCAAATCAGAATTTATTTGATGCAACTGGCTAGTAATAGCCAGAAATCCTGTGCAACAATAGATCTAAAATTACAGACATAAAGGTTCAAATATATAAACTTTGACTTCCATAGAATAGGATTATTGCTAAATTAAAGACGATATTGGAAAAATGAGTCCTAGGAACTCCAGTGGTGACCATTCACCATAAATTCCTTTTGTTCCTCCACATAAATGTATTTTTACATGTTTAAGAGAATATACTCAGGGAATGTTTATTTATTTGCACTCTATAACCACATGATTAAAGTGATTTGCATTCTATAAAAATATGAGTGAAGTGAAAAAACAAAGTGGCAACTAGTTTCTAATTTCCCAAAATGAAACGCACAACCAGACTTCAGGTTTCTAAGGAATAGTGGGAACTATAAGCCACGTAGTGAGTGGTAGTCAATTCCAGAAAAATGGATGAAAATAGATAAATATGTAGCTATATTTAAAGTTAGCTAACTAAATATATACAAAAATAAAATGTGCCACTGAACTTGTGATCATGTCACTTGGAGGACTGGGTCAACATTCTAATAACTGCTCGAGTGTTAAATATCAAGTGTAAGTTTTGATCACCTACCTGCCCAGCATGGGACTCGGAACCTGGCCTGCACCCAAATCCGCCATCAAAGTTCATACAGGATAAAACAAATTCTATTGCCTTTTCAATATTGATGGCATCTAGCTTTCCCTAAAAAACAAAGTGGTTTTTTAAAATGACATTCCAAAGAAAGAGATGAATTTAAACAAAAATATGTAAAACTCACCAAAAGTGCTAATGTTGCCACAGCACAGAAGGAAAATCTTGTATCGATCTCACCTGAGGAAAAAAAAGACCCCATGATTATAAACAGCCCAGGAAATACTTGTGGATCCCATTATATCAAGATCTGTGATCCTGCCCATTTAACATATAGCTACATCATTCCTCCAGTTAGCAAAGCTGAAAAGGACAATCTGGTGCCCCTAGAGCAGCAAATGCTAGATATCACCATATGATCCTATTTGATCCTCACAAAGGTGGGAGTTCAGGGGAAGCAGACTGCCTAGTCCCAAAGCTAAATAAGAGCAAAACTAGATTCAGGAAGCACAGGAATGTTAACTCCCCCCCTTCTTATAAAAACCAAACCAAATTGGATTTTTCACATCCCATCAAGCAGCTGGTATATCCAGTCAATCTCTTTCCTATATAGCTACATAACTATATAGCATAGCCTGCACTGTGAGAAAATACTTATATAGGAGGTAAGATGCTGTCTTCTCACTCTTAATCTTCAAATATTCAGCAAGTTTGTAAAGTTCTTTTATTTTTTTTACTCCCTCCTTTCCAGTGCAGATTGTTTTTATAAATACCAAAAAAACTTTACAAAGCCACCAAATTATCAGGGGGGAAATTTACCTACCTTATCATCCTAGACTTGCCCCCTCTGATCCAGTGCTCACGTATGCTGAAATTTAATTACTACAGTGCATGCTGGAACTTCCAGCAGACATATCTCCAGCTGCTTAGTGGGACCTGAAAAGATGGCAAACTTAAAAGGTTTAATATTTTTTAAATGTCCCACAGATACATGGACACATCTTGCCAAATCAGCTCCTAAAAAGTGAGTTTAAAAAAAAAAACCAGCCTAGCACGGAGTACATTTTTTCCCTCTTTATTATAAAACCTACTGAACCCTCTACTAGCACTTAAAACCTATTTTGATGGTGCAAGTCTGGTCATTATGGCTAAACTGAGATAAAAGGCATTACCCCAGATGTCTCCAGCAAAGGACCCATCTTCTTTCTGCAGACTTTGTACATATTCAACAACTTTATTTACATCAATAACATTAAGACTATCATAAAGAGTAAGAATCTGCAAAATAAAAGATGCAGTAATTACTAAGTTTTAAGTCAATGACCTCCGTAACTCTGCGACTGTGCAACTTCCCAGAACTTAAGCAGGCCCTTTCTGAATGCGTCTGCTTTTCCCCTACTCTTGTATTTGCTCAAGTCCGCCATTTCCCCATATTCCCACCCCAGGGTTAGAGCCCAATAGCCGCCCGGCCCAGGGCGAGGGGGCGGCCCCGTTCTAGGCCTCAGAGTAATTCTAGAGCTAAGTGAGTTATGCATCAGCTCGGCCTTCAGGTAATACATGCCGTCACATCACCGGCCTTGAAGGGGGCGCCCCCCCCCGCCCCCTCCCCCCTCCCCGCGCGCACCTGGACGGCGCTCAGCGTGTACAGCAGGTGGGGTCGTGGCTCAGCTCGCTGATGCTTTCCCCTACTCGATGCTAAGCAGGCCTTGCATGACACACCCAGGGTTAGAGCCTCAATACGCCCGGTCAGTGCAGGTGCAGCTGCCCGTTCTAGGTCCATCACAGTATCTAGAGCCAAGTGAGTTATGCATCAGCTCATGCCTTCAGGTACTCGGACATGCAGTACTCCTGGAACGGGGGCCCAGTCGCCCCGCGCCTCCCGCGCGCACCTGGACGGCCTCAGCGTTGCCTACCAGGGTGGGGGTCGTGGCCCAGGCTGGCGCTGATGCCCCACTTCGTGCTGGCAGGACAACTCGACAGGCCGCGCGATCCTCCGTGGCGGTCTGCGTAGCGCCCATCGGTCCATCCCGTCGCCCCAGTAGATGCCGCTCATGCCGGTCTAGGACATCAGTACTCCTGGACGGAGCATCAGGGCGCTCGGAGCTCAGCTATCGCGTGCGCGACTCACGGGCACGCAGGCGCCCGCGACCTCACTTGTCCCACAACTCGGCCAGAGCTCCGCGCCTCCTCCCAGTGGCGGTCCTCGTTAACGCCAGCGTCAGTCGCCTTGCGGGTCTCGCCGTCAGAACTCCCGGAGGAGGCATCAGCGCAGGCGTCAGCTATCTCCATGCCACAGACGTGTCACGGCGCGTCGGGCCCCAGCACCAGCGCCTCCCTTCTCCTCCCCGGCGGACGCATTTCAGAGTCGTCAAAGCGCGCCGTAGGCAGATGTAGGCCGCGGCTTCTCCAGCAGGCTGCGTGTGGGACGCGTCAGGAAGCCCAGCACCACGTCCTCTCCTGCCAGGGTCCCTTCCAGGGAGACCGGAGCCCGGTGAGGACGGAGCTCCCGGGGCCGGAGACAGGAGCCGGCCGCCTCGCAGAGGCCTTCGGAGGAGCCGGAGCCAGGGGAGGCCGGAGCCCGGGGGGGGCCGGAGCCAGGAGGCCGGGAGGCCGGAGAGGGCACGGAGCCAGGGAGGCCGGCAGGGACCGGAGGGGCCGAGGCCAGGGAGGCCGGAGCCCGGGAGGCCGGAGCCAGGGGAGGCCGGAGACCGGAGGCCAGCCAGGAGGCCGGACCGGGGGCAGAGCCAGGGAGGCCGGCCGGAGACCGAGGCCGGGGGACAGAGCCCGGGGAGGCCGGAGCCCAGGGGAGAGCCAGGAGCCAGAGCGGAGGCCGGAGCCAGGGAGGGTCGGAGACCAGGAGGCCGGGCCGGCAGGAGGCCGGAGGGGACCGGAGCCAGGGGAGGCCGGAGCCCGGGGGGACCGGAGGCCGGGGGGACCAGAGGCCGGAGGGGACCGGGGAGGCCGGAGCGGCGCATCTAACTCCGGAGGGCCCCTGAACGGTCGCCGGCCTTGGGAACCCGGCGGAGTAGATACTCACCATGGCGAAGTCCGGAAGGAAAGGACGAGAACGGCCGCTCGCGGCTCAAGTCACTCGGGGCGTGCGTCAATGCGCACGCAGGCCCCCGACGCACTGCCGGCGTAGGAGGCCCCGCCCCAAGGACCCGCTTTTGGAGCTGTCCCCGCCGCTGCCTGCTCAGAAAGGCCAAGGCGCATGCGCAGATGCGGATGACCCTCCCGCGCAGGGCGTCCCCGCGCCGAGAGGCTCCTTTTCGGCTTTGGGAGGGTTATTTTAGGGGCCGCTAGGGGCGCCAGAGCTGAGGCGCGCTGAGCCTGGAGGCCGGGAGGCCGAGTCCTACAGCGCCCCTGACCTGGCCCGCCCCGGGGAGCCCGCTCCCCCTCGGTAACGCGCAGCCTCCCGGGCGGTAGCAGCCAGCGTCCCACACCGCCCCCCGGCTCCGGGAGCTCCGAGAACGCCCTTCCGGCTCCCGGCCCCAGGAAGGGCCCCAAGCCCCTTTCCCCCGGGGCTGCCCCGCCCCCACCCCGGGTCCGGACCGGACCGTTCTGCCCCAAAGCGCGACGCTGGCCAGACCCGGGGGAGGCGCGGGGGGGGGGGGCCCCCCGCACACTGCAGGAGGGGGGCGGGGGCGCAGGGGGAGGAGCGACGCTGGCCAGACCCAGACCCGGGGGAGGCGCAGAGAGGACTGGAGGAGGGGTTGGAGGGGGGCAGCCTTTGGTTTCCGCTGGGCTCTAGTTTCAATGCAATAAAGGTGGAGCGTGTTCTCCAGAGGGAAGTGATCTGCAGACTGTGGGCGCCGCCCTGGCTGGGGGGAGGGGCCTTCTCCCCCTCCGCTCCCAGCTCCACTAGGGGGCGACACTGAGGAGGGGGCGCCGGCGCACCCCGGCCCCATCTAGGGGGTGGGTGCCTCTGGGGCGGCCTGCCCTGGAGCCGGGCTCTGCCCCCACAAAAGCCTGGGCCGGAGGGATCGCGCCTGGAGGGGCCTGGGAGAGGGGGCAGGGCCTCCCGCGAGCGGCCCCCACAAGCAGGAGCCATGCCCTCGAATCCCACAAAGAGGGTCCCAGCTGGGGGTGTCTACAGTGGGTGTGACCCCCCCGGGGGGGCTGGTCGGTTCCCGCAGAAGGGGATTCCCTCCTGGGGGGGCTGCGGACCCTCGGGCCACTGGCGAGAAGCTGCTTTCTCCCCGCCTGGGACGCCACAGACCGGGGGCTCCCCGTGAGGCAGCGGCCCCAGCCACAGACCCCGGGCTCCTCCTCTCCCGGACCGCCTCCCCCGCAGGTCCTCACTCCAAAGGAAGGGGGAGGCCCGGCGCCCTCAGTGCCCTTGGGCCGGCTGCTCTGCACACCCAGAAGCTGCCCCAATGTCTGCGGTTGCACACAGCGGGCGGCACCGGCCCCACAATTGGGGCTCGAGTTCAGATCCGGCCCGAGGCCCTGCCCCCCAGCTGCGGGCTGGGTGATTGCCTCCGGAGGCCCTTCCCAGTCAGAACCCCACCCCACCCCACCCCCGGGCCTTGGAGGGCCACAGGCCCCCTCGCCCTCTGCCCCGGGCTGCTGCCCGGCCCCCTCGCCCTCTGCCCCGGGCTGCTGCCCGGCCCCCTCCCCCTCTGCCCCGGGCTGCTGCCCGGCCCCCTCCCCCTCTGCCCCGGGCTGCTGCCCGGGCCCCCCAGAAGCCTCCCCGGCTGCGGGGTCAGAGGGTGAGGCCTGGAGCAGCCCCGCTTCCTGGGTCTCATGGGGCCGTTCTCCTGTGGCTCCCGCTCACCCGCCCTTGCCCACCACGGGCAACGCCCCGGGGCGGGATGTGAATGGGGAGAAGCCGCCGCTGCCGCCTCTACTCTGCAGGAACAAACGGGAGAAGCCCAGGAGCAGGTTTGGAAAACCGCTTTATTCTGGTGCTCGTTCAGACTGCCCGGTTGGATGCCCTCCATCCTCCCGCCACAGTCACTTCCAGAGCGTGGCCCGTGGGACAGGCTAACAAATAAGCCAAGTGGGCCGTTACCGCCGGGGCCACCTCCCTCTCCCAGCCCGGACGCTCACAGGAGGGACGGGAGGAAGACGGGCCCAGCGCTTCCTGTGCTTCCGTCCCCCTCAGAGAAAGAGCTGCCTCCTAACCAAGAAAGGCGGGCCAGAAACTGCTCCTGAGCCAGCTTTCCTCCCGTCCTCGGGGGCTGGCAGAGCGGGTGCCCTAGAATGCCAGGCTGGGGGCGCACCCCGGGCACACCGATGAATTCTCCCGTGTGCCAGTCCCGGCGCTTGCAGGGCAAAGGGGAGAAGTGGGGATCTAGAGGCGCGCCCTGTTACCTGAGCAATGATGCGCCAGGACAAAGGCGGGGAGGGAGCTCCCTCCGGTCCCACCAGAGTGGCCGCTCAGCGGCGGAAAGCGCTCCGACTTTGGGCGGTGACAGTTTTCCGAACAACTCAGAAGGTTCCCTTGATGCTTTGCGATACAAGTATAAGCGCCATTGGAAGAACACACAAGTATTTTAATGAAGCCAAAGATTTCTCGTTTTAAAACCTATCTGGAGCTAGACAGAGGCTACAGCCACCTCACCGCCCTGGCGGTCTCCAGGCCGCTTTCCCGGCGCTTCTGTCCGCAGCGGCCGACGCCTGGCAGCCTCCCCGCTTCCCGCCCCTTGCAGGAGGGTCGCGGTGGGCCGGGTCGCCTCAGTTCTTGTACTTGCCGATGTGCTCCCGGGCTATGATCAGCCTCTGGATCTGGGCAGTCCCTTCATAAATCTGAAAGAGCAGAGGACATTCTCTAAGCGCGTCAGGGACGCCGCCGCCGCCAAGGTTTCCCATTTTGTGTCGGGTTCCCTGGCAGCAGCTGCCCAAAGGTCAAAATGCGTGCTTGGCGCCCGAGGCGGTCTGAGAATAAAACGAGCCAGACTGACGTGGGCCCAGAGGAGCCTGCCAGGGCCCCCAGGCGGCTCCCACGTTTCTAAGAGCCTAAGAATAATGGACATTTCTCACAGTATCAGAAAGGATCTGGATGTAAATACAGTTTCTTGCCATCAGGACATCACAAGAACCTCCCAGGGAACGCACGTGTCATGGAAGAAAAGCCTGAAACCAGTCCCTGTGGGTCCCCTTGGGCCGGTGAACACGAGAGCCTCCTCCTGAGCCAAGGACTGTGGGAGGGACTGGAGCTGGGTGCCAGGCGCGCCCCCGACTCAGGCAAGGCCCCTGAGTCATGCCCCGAGGGCCCGCCTTGGGTCAGGGCTCTGGAAGGGGCCACGGCCAGTCCAACGTGGAGCCCGACAGCCAGAGCTCGGGGGGCTTCTGTGGAACAGCTTCGAGGGAGGCACAGAGGCTGCCCAGGGCTTGGGGGGAACATGGTGGGGAACGGCTGGGAGGGGAAGAGGGGCCCCATCTCGAAGGGCTCTGACCCCCAAAAGGGACATTTGAAGCAGAGGGAAGCCCTGGGGCTGACTGGGAGGGGAGGGCGTGGTGGCTGCAATGGGCCGAGCTCTGAGGTTCCCCTGCCCCCCAACAGTCCAGGTGTGGGTGACGAGGGCGGAGCAGGGGACAGGGAGGTGTTGAGGTATGATTGGCAGCCTGTGGAGAGGGAGGGAAAGGCAGCCAGGATGACTCCTAGGTGGGGGCCCTGAGGACTGGGAGCAAGAGGGGGACCCCAGGTTTCCTCTGTCCACCAAACTGCTCCTGGTGAGAGAGCTCCTCCCTTCCTCTGGGAAGCCCTGCTCCCCTTCCCCTCAAGCCCCTCACAGCCATCTCCATCCAGGAGGCGGCCTGGGCAGCAGCCCCGACCTCCAACCTCTCCTCAGCCATTCCTGGAGGCCCAGGTACACGGCCTCCTCTCTCCCCCAGGACAGGGAGTCCCCCATCACATGGCTGGGGTCGGGTGTCCCTTCTCTCTTGGCCTCAGGGACCAAAAGCACCAGGCCTAGGTCCCCGAGGCAACCTCCCAGGCCCTCCTGGCCCAGCCCACGGCCTGGTGATTTCAGGGGGCTGTCTCACCAAACGTCCTCGAGCCTCCAGTACCCGGCACTAATGAGCCTGGGCCCAGAGTCAGCAAGACCCGACTCAAGCCCAGCCTCAGACCCCACTGGGTGACCCTGGACAAGTCCCTGCACCCTGCCTGCCTCCGTCTCCTCATCTGTACATGAAAAGGACATGGCCCCTAGTCCGGGATCAAAGCCCCACACGGTCACAGCGAGCCAGACCCAACTGCAGGGGCCGAGCAGCCCAAGGACAGGGCATGGGGAAGGCACAGGACGGGTCAGCACCAGGCCCAGCCCATCGGCACCTCGGGCACTGGCGCCGGCTTGGGGGTGCAGAGCAGCAGGGGTCCACTGGGCAAGGGAGGGGACTTCCCAGGCCCAAGCCATCCGCTGCTAGCTCCGGGGGCACTGCTGGGCTGTGTAAGGGAGCACTGGCCCCCATCCCCTTGGGCCCTTGTAACCCCCCCCCCGAGGCAGCATCCTGTCCCCTTGGGCCCTTGTACCCCCCCCAAGGCAGCATCCTGTCCCCTTGGGCCCTCGTGCCCCCCAGAGGCACCATCCCAGCCAGGGGGCTCCTGGTGGAAAGGCCACGGAAGAACCGTCCCGGCCCCCGGGTGCATTCTGCCTCTGGCCAGCGCCGAATTAGAACAGGTACCTGGTAAATCTTGGCGTCCCTCATCAGCTTCTCCACAGGGTATTCACTGTTGAAGCCGTTGCCGCCGAAGATCTGCACGGCGTCCGTGGCCAGCTGGTTGGCGATGTCGCCGGCGAAGGCCTTGGCGATGGAGGCGTAGTAGGTGTTGCGGCGGCCCGAGTCCACTTCCCAGGCCGCCCGCTGGTAGCCCATCCTGGCCAGCTCCACCTTCATGGCCATCTCAGCCAGCAGAAAGGCCACGGCCTGGTGCTGAGTGACGCGGAAGGAAGGAGCGTGAAGGCATTATCAGCCAAACGGCCCAGAGAAGGTGCAGGCGGACAGATACGCTTCGGTTCTGGCTGCGGCCAGGCCGGGCGGGCAGTGCCCAGAAAACCCGGGCACCGGCTCCCTTTTAAGGCCCCTGAGTCTGCCTTCTGCTCCCTGGGCAGTTTCTTTGTGTTCTGCTTCTCACCCCCCCCCCCCCCAGCTCTCCCCTCTCAGCACCGCCTCCAGCGCAGCTGACCCACAGAGCTCCGCCCTCCCTGACGAGGTGTTCCCCCCCCCCCAGTCTCTCACAGACAGTGGCCTCTCAGGTTGCCTTTGGTGTTCTTTATACCCCCCCCACCATGACTTGTGTGAGCCATGATTGGTTGGGACCACCCTCCGCCTGTGGGGCTCAACTGGGTGCCCAGTGGACTTGTCTTTGTCCTCCGTGGGGCCCTGGCTCAGGGAGGGAGGACCCCAGCCTCCAAAGTGGCCGGACCCCCCCCCGCCCCACTGACACCGAGGGTTCCCCCCTTCACCCCCCCCTGCCCCACCAACACCGAGGGTTCCCCGCCTTCACCTCCCCCTGGGCACCGAGGGCTCCCTGTGGCAGCCCCTGAGGCAACACTAAGGACAGTGTTAACTTGCTCTCGGGGAGACCTGCTTTCTCCCCGTCCCTATGCTCCAGAGAACCTCACGGTCTGAGGACGGATGCGTGAGCAAGTGCGCCCCACTGAAGTTACAGGGGTACGGGGGGGGGTGATGGGGGAGGGCACTTTTCTGTTCCCTGGGAGGAAGCGGCCATTATTCTCTCCTCCCAGCAGTCAGCGGGAGGGCCGACTCCTGCTTCCCCAGGAAGGGAGCCAAGTGTGAACAAACAGGGAAGAGCCACTCAGGAGGAGCGAGTTTAGCCTGCGGCATCTCCTCCTTCCACAACGTTTTTTGGCTCCTTCGGCTCCCTGAGAGCCGCTCGCTGCCCGGGCCGGTCTCCTCTGGCTCCCCTGACCCCAGAGGCCCCCGGCCACCTGCTCACTGCCCAGGAAGGGCCCCCCCCCCTTCCGGAGCCTCGGGGCCCTTGTGCAGGCCCGGGCCTGTCGGGGCCAGTACCTCCACGAGGTGCCTTCCGAAGGTCTTCCTCTCCAAGGCATACTTGGTCGCTTCGTCCAAAGCCCTCTGCGCGAGCCCGACGGCCCCGGCAGCGACCTGAGGCGGCAAGACAAGGGCGAAGGGGAGCCATCACCTGGACAGGTCGCCCGGCAGCCCCGCACACCAGGGGGCGTTTGCAGCAGCCCTTTCTGCGGGGGCTGCAAAGTGGGGGCCGGGGGGGCAGCCGAGCAGCCATGCTGGGCCAGAGAAACGAGGGGCGGCTGAATGTGGGAAGGGTCGGCCCAACCCGGCCTCAGAACCCAGGAAGCCCAGGGCTCGATCTTGTGACAACAAATGCGCAGAGTTGGGAAAAATAAATACTATTAAAAAGCCAAAGAAAAGAGCTGCTCATTGGATGCCCCCAAAGTCCTCGCAGCAGGCTCTGTCCCTGAAGGGCTGTGGGCAGGCTCACAGGGACTGAGAACGGGGGGAGGTTCTGGGCCCCCAGTAGCTTTCCTCCTCCCCAGATGGTAGGAGGCTGCTCCCCAGGCCCTGCACAGTCTGGGGGGGAGGGGAGAGGCTGCTCCCCAGGCCCTGCACAGTCGGGGGGGAGGGGAGAGGCTGCTCCCTGGGCCCTGCACAGTCTGGGGGGGGGGAGGCTGCTCCCCGGGACCTGCACAGTCTGGGGGGGAGGGGAGAGGCTGCTTCCCGGCCCCCCGCCCCCAGGGGGGATCCCTGAAGGTGAGGAAGGACAAGAGTCAGCCAGACTCCCTTTAGAAAGCACGCCTGGAGAACAAACTCTTCTCTTAATGAGGATGGCGGGGGACGACTTCAGGGGGGAGCCTCCAAGCCTCGGGGAGGACTGGGTCAATGAGGCCAGCTCCCAGGGGGTCCCCTGGCCGCCAGCGTGGAGCAGAGCTGGGCGCGGCGCCCTCCTTACCGGGGGTCTGGTCTTGTCGAATGCCCCCATGGCGATCTTGAAGCCAGAGCCTTCCCCGACCAGGACGTTCTCCTTGGGCACGACCACGTCCTCGAAGATGATGCCCCTGGTGTCTGAGCAGCGCTGGCCCATGTTTATCTCCTGCAGAGGACAGACCCTGAGGGCTGCTTCCTCACCCGCGCCGTGACCTCTGGGGCGGGGGCTCCCCGAGCCACAGCCGAGGTCCCCGGGAAGAGGTCGGACACGGGGGGCAGAGCTGAGACCCCCACGTGGGGGATGGCACCTTCCCAAAGAGGCAGCAGCACCTCCCTTCCACTGAGGGAGTCCTGGCCCAGGTCCCTTGTGCCGCAGCCCCAAACAAGAAAGCGGGGCAGGGGGAGGGCGGGGGCCCTCCTGACCGTCCCGGGGTCCCGCCACGTGAAGCGGGTGAATTTCGGCGGAGCCTTGGGGTTGGGCCGAGCCGAAGGAATCCTGGAAGACTAGGGCCCCTTCAAGGGGAGCTGTGGAGGGAGGGCCGGGCTTCTCCCAGCCCCAGGGGCCCACCCGGGCCTGGCGGGCCCACCCAGGCCAAGCCCCGGGAGGGGAGGGGAGGGGACCAGGGGGGGCCAGGGCACCCACCTTCTTTCCCCGGGGTTTCCACATCTTTGCCCATTGAGACACCGGCCTTCTTTCCCGGGGGGCCCTCAGGCCTCCCCCGGGCCGCCCCGGTGTCCGCAGGGTAAGCCTTTGGGAAAAGGTAAAAGGGTGGGGCGGAAGCTTTGGGGACCCCCAAACAAGATCCGGGGGGGTGGGGCCCCTTAAAGCCCAAAGGCCACGCTTGACCCAGGCCGCGGAGCCCTCCCCCCGAGGAGGGGGGACCCAAAGGGGCGGGGAGGCCCCAAAGGGGGCCCGGGTTTCCCTGCCGGGCCTTTCCCCTTTCCCGGGCGGCTGGCCTCCTCTCGCCAAGGACCCCCTGGGACCCCCTCCCTTTGTGGGCGGGCACCCGGGGACTGTTCCACGGTCCTGACCCTGGCCCTCCTCCCCGGTCCCGAGGGCAGAAACCCGGGGGCTGGGGCCAAGCCTCTTCCCCGGGGGCCCCCTCGGGGGGGCCCAAACCCCGCCCCTCCTTTCTCACCCCGGGAACTGTCCTTCCCAGCCCCGGCCCCTTCCCCCCCGGGTTACAGGAGGCTGGCTCTGCTTGGCCCTTCCCGGCCGGGAAACATGCGGGGTGCCCCCCGCCCAACCCGGCCCGGGGTTCGGGCTGCCCCTCCGGGGGTCCCCCCGGCCCAGGCGTTTTAAGGGGACAATTGGGACCCTACAAAGGCCCGGGAAGGGGGGCCCGAGGGGCCCGGGGCCGCGTTCTGGGGGGCGGGAAAGAGTGGAAGACCCAGGGCCAGGCCAGGACCCCAAGGCGCCCAGAGTTTGCTGATGAAGGGCCTGTCCCTGCCCTTATCCCAGACAGGCCGGGGGCTGGTGGGAGGAAGGGGTTCCCACCCCATCACCTCCGCTCCCCTTTCTGAGGCCAGACTCTGGGCCTCCCTCCGAGGAGTGGGGCGGGCTCCGATTCCCCCAGGACCCCCTCCCACCACTCGCAGACGGCCAGTACCCGGAGAACCAGGGCATGCGTCACGGGGGCTCCCCACCCAGCAGCCCCCTCCCCCACACGCACCCACCTACTGAACCACGCAGGCATAAGCTGAGACAGTGGGTGGAGCCTAGGCCACCCAGGAGGGTCGGAGGCAGGATCTGCCTCCGTGCCCAGACCAGCCCTGGCATCTCCTGGGGGCCCCGTAAGGACCCTCCAACATGGTGCCTTTTTCCCCCAATCTTGGCACAAGGATGGAACAGGGCCGGGCCCCCTCATCTTCCCCCCTCCAAGGACAATTGGGTGAGAAATGGTTCTGGAGGAGCTGGGCCCTTGGTGGCGGGGCAGGGGCCGGGGCAGGGCCGGGCGGGGCCAAGGGCGCAGCTGTGTGGTCAGCCATGTTATGGCCGCTGGGAGCCTTGCCCGTCTGGATGCCCCGAGGCCGACCCCCCAGAAGGAGCCCCCTCCCGGGCCGGCCCTGTCTGAGCAGGTTCTGGGGCACGGGGGAGCCAGACAAGGAAACGCCGTCCCGGACGTTGCCCGCACTCCTTGACCACACCAGCACGGCCGCCCCTGGCAGTGGCCGCCCCCGGGCAGCAGCCGCCATACTCACGCACATCATGGGCTGCTCCGTCATCCTCCCGAGGTACTTCTTCTGCTGCTGGGCGTTCCCCGCGATGATGATGGGCATTTGCTGAGGGGGAAGCGGCCGTGTTAGGGGGGCATGGAGAGCCATGGACCGCATGGGAGGGGTGGCTCCGAGCCTGGAGGGGTCGCTTGGTTGGGGGCCCCCGGCAGTGGCCGTGCCCCACAAGAGCTCATCCCTGGGTCTGTGTCGGGGTTACCAGCCGACTCCCACGAGGACCGGACTCGGGGAACCTGAGCAGGGCCTGGAGGGGAGGCCACAGGCGCCCCTGCTGCTTCCTGCTCGGTGCCAGGCCCAAGGTCACGGGACCCTTTGGCGTGGCCCCATTCCCGGCACCACGCCGGGAGCCCCCAGTGGGGGGATCCCGGGAGGGGGCCCCAGGGGGCAGAAGGGCCATGAAACCATGCCACAGGCACCAAGCCCACCCACCACATGGCCCGGCCCAGGGGTCCCAGGGGTCAGCCCCACCCCGGCCCCGGGGCTTACCCAGGGTTGGTTGAGGGCCAAGCCTGCACCGGGCCAGCCCTCCGGATGAGGCAAAAAGATCCCGGGGCCCCAGGCCGCCGGGAAGGAGGCAGGCCGGGGCCTGCCAGGCTGGGAGGGGAAGGGGAAAGGGGTGGGTACAGGGGGCAGGCTGGGAGGGGGGGGCCGGGCACAGGGGCAGGCTGGGAGGGGGACAGGGGCACAGGGAAGGCCTGGGGGCAACCCCTCCCACCTGACTTGTGTCTGGCCATGTCCCACCTTCCAAGGGAGGTGACTTGGAAGAGGTGGCCCCAGCCGGGCCCCCCCCCCGGGATTTCGGCCCCAGGGAGGGTCTTCCTCTGGTCGCCCATGAGCGGGGAGGGTCTGAACACGGGTTTGGGCCCAAGCCCCTTAGGACAGGGAGGGGAGGGGCCCCGGGGGCCAGGGAGAACAGAGACAGAGAAAGGCGAGGGGGGCAGAGGGAGGGGGCACGGAGGAGAGACAGAAGGCAGGGGGCACATGGTGCAGCCCCCGCCCCGCGACTCACCGCAGCTCTCCGGAATGTGGGTGTTGATGAGCCCCAGCTCCCAGGCCCTTTTGATCAGAGGAACAGGGAACTACGGGAGAAGAGCCGGGGAGGCGGTGAGAAGGCTGAGCGCCCAGGCCCCTCCCAGACCCCCCCAATCCCCCCCCTCCCGCCCGCCTCGCCGTCAACTGCGCCACTGAATTCTTTCTGCAAACTTCCCCTGGAACTCCTTTGCTGCCCGGATTTTGGGGTGGGAGGCCCAGACGAGGGGGGCCGGGGGGGGGGCAGCATTTCGGGCCGCCTCCAGGGAGCGTCCCCCCCCCCTCAGACCGGGCCGGCCGCCACCACTGCTGCGCCCAGACCGGGCCTCGCCTGGGGCCCCACCGGGAAGGGCTCCAAGGGGAAGGGCCCTCGCCCCAGACCGTGTCCCAATTCAACCCACTGGGACTGGCCTGGGGGGTCTTTGGCCCCCCTTGCCTCCCGAGCGGACAGCCGGGCACCCAGCAGTGCTTAATGCCCACAGGGGGCCGAGGTTCAGGGGGGGAAAGACCACCCGAGGCCGGATGTCTGCCCAGGAAGTGCGGGCAACACGGCTCTCCGGGCCCCAGGAGACACAGGTGGGTACATGCTCATGGGGGGGCAGAAAGCCCCCAAGTCCTTCCTGCGGGAAAACTGTGGGAACTGGGCTTAAAGACAAACTTTGGACCAGCGCCACTGGGGAAGTGAGGAGAGCCGCTGACCAGGGAGGACCAGGGAGGAGCCTCTGAGCAGGGAGGACCAGGGAGGAGCACGGAGGAGCCGCTGAGCAGGGAGGAGCGGCTGAGCAGGGAGGAGCCGCTGAGCAGGGAGGAGCACGGAGGAGCTGCTGAGCAGGGAGGAGCCGCTGAGCAGGGAGGAGCCGCTGAGCAGGGAGGACTAGGGAGGAGCCGCTGACCAGGGAGGAGCAGGGAGGAGCCGCTGACCAGGGAAGACCAGGGAAGACCAGGAGGGCAGGGGAGGCCCTGAAGGGAGGGCAGGGAGGATCCATCAGGAGGACCAGGGAGGGCGACCAGGAGGAGCAGGGGGAGGGGTGGAGGGGGAGCCCACCAGGGAGGAGGTGAGCAGGGAGGGAAGGGAGGAGGGCTGAGGGGAGGACCAGGAGGGCCCAAACCAGGGAGGAGGGGAGGGGTGAGCAGGGGAGCATGACCAGGGAGGAGCAGGGAGGAGCGGCTGAGCAGGGAGGACCCGCTGAGCAGGGAGGAGCCGCTGAGCAGGGAGGACCAGGGAGGAGCCGCTGACCAGGGAGGAGCAGGGAGGAGCCGCTGAGCAGGGAGGACCAGGGAGGAGCAGGGAGGAGCAGGGAGGAGCCGCTGAGCAGGGAGGCCCCACAGGACACCATCTCCCCGCCAGACCCGAGCAGGGGGCACTTACCAAAGTTAAACCCCAGCGCAGGCTCCCGCTTCAGCTCACTCCGGGTGTGCTGCGGCCTCCAAAAGATCCCGGGAAAGCCCGGCAGCACCTGCCCAAGCAGAGTCCATGGGGGCGCTCCGGGAGCGCGCCTCGGGGCCACAGCGGTGCCCGGGCCCCGGAATCCCGCCCTCGGCCCAGCCCGGGCCGGACTTGGGCCGGGGCCCCCAGGGAAGGCGGGCCGCCAGCTCCGGGCTCAGATTACCGGACCATCCCCTCCCTGGGCCAAGGTCACCCAAGCCGG
This sequence comes from Sarcophilus harrisii, assembly GCF_902635505.1. Classification (NCBI taxonomy): domain Eukaryota; kingdom Metazoa; phylum Chordata; class Mammalia; order Dasyuromorphia; family Dasyuridae; genus Sarcophilus; species Sarcophilus harrisii. The sequence continues at coordinate 2,211,199 of NC_045429.1, forward strand.
TCCTCCCGGCCCCGGCGGCGGCCAGCTGGGCAGCGGCCAGTCCCCTCGGTGCGGCCCCGGCCCCCGCCCCGCCCCCCCCCCCCCCCCCCCCCCCCCCCCCCGCAGTCCTGGGGACACGCCCCCCTCCCGCCTCCGCCTCCGCCGCCGCCCCCCCTCTGAGAACGCAGCCCCGAGGGGCCTCAGGATTTCATCTCCTGCACTTCCCCCAGCACCGCCTCTGTCCGCCCGGGGATGGGCCGCCCCGTCCCTCTCCTCCCGTAACAAGCGTCAGCCTCAGAGACCCCCGTGGGGCGGGGAGGGGGAGGGGCAGATAGCGGGCACGGACCCCCCAGGCAGGGACAGAGCGGGCACGGACCCCCGTGGGAGGGGGAGGGGCGGGCGGCGGGCACGGACCCCCCTCCCCCCGCGGCGACGCCCGCGCCCACAAACTTACCCGCGCCCCGCGCCTCAGCACCGTCGCTGCCATGTCCTCTCCTTCTCCTTCCCCCCCCTCAGTTCAGCACCCGCTCCGCTTCCAACCGCCGGCAGAGACTTTTAGGGGAGAGGGAGCCCGGCCCCGCCCACACGGCCAGAGCCCGAAGCCCTGGGACACGCCCCGCGCGGGGAAGCTTCGCTGAGTCACGACCCCCGCGCGGCCGGATTGGACGAGGCGAGGCGGGGCCCCGCCCCCTTCGGTCCTGGAGCCTGAGTCCCGCCCCCCGGGGGCCCGGATTGGATGGAAGGTGACAGAGGCGCGTCCCCCCGGCGTTAGGGGTCGCCCACCCAGGGGAGAGAGCAGCACGTTGGCGCGACCCCCGAGGGCCCCGATTGGAGGAGGAGAGGCCGACGCCCTCCCTTCTCGCGCTTGGGACTCGGGGCAGACGGGAGGCCCCGGGGTGTGGGGGCGGGGAGCCGGCCAGGAGATGATGGGGCGCGGGGGTCTCCCGGTGCCCGGGCTGGGAAGGCGGGTGGGAGGAGCCCCCGGAGCGCGGGAGGGCGGAGCGAGGGCGGGAATCTGGGTGAGAGGTCACGGGGTCACGTGGGCCCGGCCTTGGCCTTGGCCCGGGAGAAGAGGGGCGGGGCGGGGGTCCGAGAGCCGGCTGGAAGGGCACCGACGCCCCGCGGCCTCCAGACGGCTCCGCCTGGGCCTGGAGGAGCGTCCTTCGTAGCTTTGGAGAGGAGAGGGACCTGGCTTTGAGTCCCTCCCTCACCCCCTCCCCAGCCCACTCGGGTCTCGAGGGCGCGGGAAGACGCAGTCGCTGCTGACGTCATGGTCACGTGCCGGGAAAGAGGGCGGCCCGGCCGGTGGCGGGGTCCGGGCAGGCCCCCTCCCCCAACCCGACGTTCTGCGGGGCAGAGGGGGGCGTCCCCGCCGGCCCCAAAGCCGGGCCTCCGCGCAGGTTCCCGGGATGCCCCTGACGGCGACTCCGAGCCCCCAGCTCCTGCGAGCCTCGGAAGCCTCCGGGCCGCCGGGTTCTGCCTCCCGGCCCTGGTCCCGACGCCGATTTCCTCCCCCCTCCCCCCCCCCCCCCCCCCCCCCCCAGAAGGGTCTTCCCCTCCCAAGGCAGCGCCCCGAGCCACCGGCCCGCCTCGCTCCGGTTCCCCCGGTCCCGCCCCCTCCCAGGCCTGCGGTTCGCGCCCGGGCTCCAGGCCAGCCACTGACCGCCGTGCGCCCCCCTTCGCGTCCGCTCAGCCCCGGGGCCGGCCTGCCCCCCTTGCGGCCCCGGCGCGGACTTTCCGGCGCTGACGGGACGCCCCCGCGGGGCCCCCTTCTCTGAGGGTCGCGGCCCATGGCGGGCTCTGGGCGGGGCGTCCCCGGGGGGCGCGCGCTTCCTGTGGGGCTTCGCCCCCAGTGGGGCAGCGAGCCCCGCGTAAATTGCCAGGCTCCCCTTGGAGCTCGGCCCCGCCCGCAGCCCCGGCAAAGCCTCGTCTCCTGGGACGCCCCGGCCCCGAGCCCACCGGGGGGAGAGACGCCGGGGGAGCGGCGGGCTGGAGAGGGGGCGTGGCCGGGAGCAAGGGAAGGGGGGAGGAGGAGAAAGGGGTCCTCAGGAGGGTAGGTGAGGACGCGCTGCGAGAGTCGGCAGGGAGAGGAAATTGCGCACCGGACGCCAAGAGCGGACTTTGTTCGGGAAAAATCGGGGGGGGGGGGGGACCGGTGACCCCAGACAAGTGACCGCTAAAAAGGATGCATAGGAAAAGTCGGGGAAGCCGCGGGCGCCGGCGCTTAGAAAGAGGCTGGAAAGTGGCCGGGACGCGGAACGAGCGGGCGGAGTCAGAAAATTAGGGAAAGACTCGGCCCTGGGAGGAGGATGTGAAAGGAGGCCAGAGGGCGGTAGTACAAGCTCAGAGACGCAGGTGGGTGTCAGTGCGCGTGCCCCTGTGCGTGACCGTGTGCGCGCGCAGATCCCCTGAGCTCAGCCTTCGTGAGGGGGGCGGGAGGGAGGAAGGGGGACAAGAGAAACCTAAAAGGAGCAAAGAAACGGGACCTTCGTGGAGACCGCAGTGGTTACTGGGTGGCTTCTCTCAAAATGCAGTTTTGTTCCATGATTCGAGTTCCGCTGCGCGGCAGCTTTTCTTTTTCTGTTTTGTATTGGAGTTTTAAATACAGACATTTTAGAAAGAAATAAAGGCTATCTGGCCCACAAACCCTTGGACAAGACTATTTAGTTTGACCCCATTTTGAGGAAAAAAGAGCAGGCAGCTAGTCCCACCCACACCAGCGGGCAGAGAGGGGGCAGTTTCCAGGCCCCCTCCCCCGCCCCATCAGGTCTCCCTTCCCCCGCTGTTTCTTCGGTTTGATTCCCCAGCGAATTCCCTTCGGCCCCGGATCGGTTATCGAGATAGGAAGCCCCAGGAGGGGGACGGGCCCACATTTTTCTGCGGTTTAAAGGTTTTTGTTTTGTTTTCCTTTTGAGGAGCAGCCCTGCCATTCATTGCTGTGAAGAACTTGCTTCTTCCAAGGCAGTCAAGCACGTGCCTTGTGGGAGGAGCTACTACCCGGGGCAGCCGCCCGGCTCCGGGACTGGGGGCGCTGGCAGGGGCAGCCGGCGGCTCTGGGACTGGGGCAGCCACCCGGCTCCGGGACCGGGGCCGGGGGCCTGGGACCGGGGCGCTGGCAGGGCCAGGGTCTGGGATGCAGCCACCCGGCCCGGACCGGGGCTGCGGGCCCGGCCCGGGCCTTGGGTCGGGCCGCTGGCAGGGGGCAGCCGGCGGGTCGGGACCGGGCGCTGGCGGGCGCGCGGTCGGGACTGGGGCCCGGGCGGGCCTGGGACTCGGGGCGCAGGCAGCCGCCCGGCTCCAAACCCGGGGCACTGGCGGCTCTGGGACTGGGGGGTGGCGGGGCAGCCGCCCGGCTCCGGGACTGGGGGCGCTGGCAGGGGCAGCCGGCGGCTCTGGGACTGGGGCAGCCACCCGGCTCCGGGACTCGGGGCGCTGGCAGGGGCAGCCGCCCGGCTCTGGGACTCGGGGCACTGGCGGGCTCCGGGACTGGGGGCGCTGGCAGGGGCAGCCGGCGGCTCTGGGACTGGGGCAGCCACCCGGCTCCGGGACTCGGGGCGCTGGCAGGGGCAGCCGCCCGGCTCTGGGACTCGGGGCACTGGCGGGCTCCGGGACTGGGGGCGCTGGCAGGGGCAGCCGGCGGCTCTGGGACTGGGGCAGCCGCCCGGCTCTGGGACTCGGGGCACTGGCGGGCTCTGGGACTCGGGGCGCTGGCAGGGGCAGCCGGCGGGCTCTGGGACTCGGGGCGCTGGCAGGGGCAGCCGGCGGCTCTGGGACTGGGCCAGCCGGCGGGCTCTGGGACTCGGGGCGCTGGCAGGGGCAGCTGGCTGGCTCTGATTTTCCAGGGCTGTGCCCGTGTGACAGGCAGGGCTGGTGGCTGGAACCGTGCCAGGATGCCTCTCTTGCGCATAGGAGGCTGCCATAGCTGGTGGAGGGGGGGAGGAGGAAGGCAGGGAAGGCTGGAGGACGGTTACTCCTCTGAGACAAAGGGAGCCCAGCGGTCAAATCAGTTGGCTGTGACCTTCAGTCAGCTTTCCTAACACCTGACTTCTCCGTGTTTATTTGTGGGCTTGTGTAGCTGTCTTTTGTCCCTAGGGGGAACTGGGAAACAAACCCAAAGGGAGAGGGGGGGGGGGGTTGGGTTAAGTCGGGGTTAAAGGGGTTTGTTATGTTAAATTCCCTCCCGACCTAACCCTAACCCCAATGCCTCCGACCGTCAAAACAGCCTCTTCCTGCTGGCCCTTCTGGCTGCCTCGGCCCTAGCATTTACCCCTTCCTGGAGCAGTAGGCACTCCCATGGCCCTGCTCTGTTATCAGGCAGGATGGGAGGCCCTGCTGTCCTGTTGTGCCACAGTTTCCTTTTGATGTCCTGCCCTAGTTTCCCTAATTGTCCTATTTAGTTACTCTGCCTCAGGTTATAACCTTTCCCTCTTTTTTTCTTTTTAAAAACAAGGAGCCCGCCTGGGTAATTTTTTACAACATTTCCCTTGACCACTTTTTTCCGATTTTTCCCCCTCCTCCACCCTCCTCCAGATAAGCAGTCCAAATTAAATCTTCGGTATCCCTGTCCAACGTGCAGAACCCAAAAGTTCCTTTTCACAAAAATTGGATTCAAAAAAATAAACGGAAGAAAACAAAACAAACCACTATTTCCCAGGGATTTTTTTATGTTTCTTCCACCTGTAATTTGTTGCTGTTTTTCAAAACAATAATTAAATTCCATATCTTTTCATAATTACCCTTTCCATTTCCCAGGGTGGGCCCAGCCCTCGTTTTGCCCCGTTTCTAAAAAAATATTATAAACTAAACAATTTTCCAACCATTTCCCCAGTCCCCCTTCTTTCTACCTTGGGGTAAACCCATAGGTTTTTTACACCTTTGGGGATCCCAAGGCATTTGGTCTGATTTTAATTTGGGCATAGTTTAAATTGTTCCAAACGGTTTAACCCCTCAATTTTGATGGACAAAGGTCTCCTCATTGCTCACCCCCCAAACCCCAGGCTAAACTTTCCTCTTAAATGGATGGTTTTAACTTTTGGGTTTAAATTTTCTTAATGTTTGGGTAAATCACTTTTACTTGAATATCAGGGCCCCCAGTACCTCCCTCCAGGTTATGGCCCTCCCATTAGGTTACCCCCAGGGACCCCCCTGTCTTTTCTTCCTGTAAAGAGCTTTGTCTTGCTCAGGGCTGGACTTTGGGCATACCTTCGCCCTGGGACACAGTGCATTTGTCCCTACTCTCCAAAACATTAAATTGGCTCCCCCTGCCCCAGTTCTGGCATTACAGTCCCTCTGCTCACCATCACCACAGACCCAAAATGCCAACAATCTGGGCCACAGAACCTCAGCACTGCACGAGAACCCAAGGGCCTGGGTCCATCCCATGCCCCCAAAGTGACTATTAGGCTTTTGCTTCAAGAACCCTTCGGGGGGACTCCAATACCTTCTTGGAGCCCAACAAACATCTCGAGCCCAAGAATATCTTGGAGTTTGGGGCTGATGTCTCAAGGAGTCTCAAAAAAATGCATAGTCTTAGACCACTTCCAAATCAAGGGGCAAAGATACCAATATCTCACCATTGACCCATGAGCCCAGGCCCAAAAGGGAGGGCAGCAGGGAAGGGAGCAAGGGAAAGATGCAGGTTAGGTTCTGTGGCAGAAGAGTCCATTAACAAGGGGGAAGATGCCATCAGGGCAGCTAATCAATGAGCCCTTGTGACACTTGGGCAGCAGGCCAGTTTCTAAAAGGAGTTAGTGATAAGTGGGGTTCCCGTAAGGAGAAAAATGGGGGCGGACATCATAGCTTGGCCTTCTCCTTGGATCCAGGGGACCAGGGCCTCCTCAAGGACCACCACGGGGCCCACTCAGGACAGATAATTCTCTTGGTGCCTTCCCTGGCACCCACCCAGCTTCCAGGGACCCAGGACCCCATCAGTATCTCATGGGAGCAATTCTACTGCTGGAAAACTCTGGTTTCCTTGCTCCCCTTCTGAGCTACAGCCCCCGAGAGAGCTCCTTTCCTAGAGCTCCCCCTTTTTCTTTTCCACTTCCTGCCTTCCGAACGCCACAGTCCCGGTTCTGATGGCATCACTCCAGCCAAACTCCAATCCCTCTCCTCTCCCACCAGGGAACCAGTGATCTCTTTGCTACCAAATCTTTATTTATTTATTTTTTTTGTTACATTTTAAATTCAGAGACTTTCCCTCCCCACCTTGTACTAGGGAAGGCCACAGACTGAACAGATGTCGGACTAGGCTGGGCATACTTCTAGGGGCCAGTTCTTTGGAGGCCAACAGCAAATTCTGGGCCAAATCTAAATGCTTCTCCACTCACCTCTGTAGCTTCTGACATTTGCTCATTCTCCTTTCCTTGAAAATGTCTCCTCTCCAATTTCAGGACATTCTTCCCTTCTGGTTCTCCGCTACTCATTCACTTTCGGCTCCCTTTCTGTTAGTCTGTTAATGCTCCATCTTGGGCCCTTAGAGAGATCCCATGGGTTCCCAGAATCTCTCATGGACGTCCCACCCAGGGCCAGGCCCCATCTCCTTGTCGTTGGACTCTCAGCCACCAATCTCATGGTGGGTTCACTCCACAAGCCCCACTGGCTCCCCACTAACTGTGGGGTCAAGTACAAAGCCTTCAGCTGGACACTGATTCCTTTCTTTCCAGGCTTAGCCTGCACTCCCCTCTAAGCACACTAGGCCAGATACACTGGTCTTCTGGTTCTCCCCTTTGCCTCAACCTCTCCATTTCTTTGAATTACTTCTTCAGGAGAGCCTTGCCCAGATCCCCCAGCTCCCAGTACTCTCAGTCCCCTGATTTTGTGCAGACTTTGCACATACCTGCTTGGTTACGGGTTGTGTCCCCTTGGCCTGAGGGTGGCGGGTGCTTGTGTCCGAAGCTAGCTGTGCAGTTCCACAAAATAACAATTAATTTGACATAGTTAAAATTGGTTGAGAGGTCAGTAGTTAGGTCTCCTCAACATATAAAGCATTATTGTAAAACTAATCAGGTTTTATATTTCACTTCCTGAACACTCTTATCTGACAGTCCCAAACAGGCCAGTGCCCAAAATGCTCTTTGATTCTTTGATCGCGTTATTAGGAAGTGTCTTTATAGTAATCCTAAATTTGTCAGGTCTTAACGTTCCTTCGGTGTCCTAATTTTTGGGAAAGGATGCCTGTGGAAAGTGAGCTGGGATAGGAAAGAGTCCAGGTAGAGGTGAGGGGTGAGCATTTCAGGCGGGGGAGGCAATCCAAGAGAATGCTCAGAGCTGAGAGGTGAAGGGTCCAGTTCATGGGACACCAGGAGCCCACTGGATCAGAGTCCTAAGAAAACTGGAAAAATAGGGACGGACTCAGGGATGAAGGCTCTGAAGCATTTGGTGTTGGAGCCTGGAGCAATGGGATTTGTTTATTGAATGGGGCTGCAGGTGGGGGATGGAGGGAAGAGGTGATCAGATAAGGCCGAGTTTTAGGAAAATCACATTAGTGACTGACCTGAAGATGCATCAGAATGGCCAGAGGCTGGGGGCAGGCAGATCCACCCTTCCCACTCTGGATTTTGCAATAGAAGTGATAAGGGCCCGGGAAGTGGGGGACCATGTTGGATCTAAGATGCAAGAGATGAAGAGGGATGGGGGGGAGGGAGTCCTCCAACAGCACGGATTGCATATGGTGCACCCCAGCCTTGTTTAGCATTCTCTTTATGTGGCTAGCCTTCCTGTAAGAATTCTCCGTGTGCCTTCTGAATGTCTATCCTGCAGCTGTCCCCTTTCTGACTTGTGACCCTTGGAGCATCTCCAGCATCCTCTGACCAAAGATATTTTCTGATCCTTCCCTGCTTGTGTCAACCCCCACCCTCCTGCATGAAAACAATTTCCTTCTGTTTGTTTTGTAGTTGTCTCATGTACTTATTGGCAACATGTGTTGTCTTGCCAATGGAATATGAATCTCTTGGAGACAAGGACAGTTTCATTTTTTTCTTTGTATGAAATAAAAATCTTAATTTTTATTACTCATGAATCTTTGTGTCTTAAGTGTGGTATTTGTAAACAACATTGTTGGGTTTTCCTTCCTGACACATTTTGATGCCCTCTTCCATTTTATGGGTGTGCTCATAACATTTACATTCAGGGGGCATGGTTAAGTTTATTTTTGTCTTTGTCCAAATCATACCATCTCTTTTCTTGGTCCTCTATACCTTTATTTAGGAAAAAAAAGAAAAATGGAATGAAATCAGCACTCATTAACAATAGTTTAGATTTCTTGAAGAAATCTAATTCCTCCCCCTTTTCCCTTATCCCCGACCTGAATATTGGGATCTAAATAGCTCTTTATAATGTTTTTCTTTTCATAATCAGACCTCTATAATAATAGTTCAATTTCCTCGTGACTGTTCATCAACTTTACCATTTTTTCCCCAAATCCCTGATCCAGCTATCTCCCTTGTTCACTATATTGTAGATCCACTATACTCCACCCCTCACCCTTCACAAATACCTTGCCTTACCTGCTACATATAAGAACAAGATTTATGAAGTTCCTGTTTCTCTAACTTAGTTTTACAATATTCTTTTATGATATCATAATAGTTCCTCCCCCTCCCTATTTTTTCCTCTAAGGTATTCATTTCTTTTTGAATACTTCAAACTTGAACTTGCCTTTCTTTGTTCCATTCGGGAGATGTGATACTAAAGATAGTGGATATCATTAGAGATAGTGAGATTCTGATTGTGAAAGGGCAATCCTCTCTCAGGATGTAAGCACTTTATCTTTTTAATTCAGTCAGTCAGTCTCTTTGTTTTCCTCATTAGGTTTCTTTTGTCTGCTGTGTTTGCCCTTGGAAGACTCTGCCCCTCTGATTTTTTCAACAGGAATTACTGGGTGTCTGTCTCATATTTTTTTCTGTGTTGTAGGTATTCTTTTTGTATCCAGTGTGGTCAATATATATTGAGATTTTTCTTTGCACTTTTTCCTTTTCAGTTCAAGATGTGGCCTGTGACCTTTATTTTATTTTTAGGACTTCCTAATATGTAGCAATCTTTCCTTAGATTCCTTCCAACAGTTTCCCTTGTGTTATAGTAAATCATCAGAAATAAGTAGCAGCAAACAAGTTTGACAAGTCTTAGCAGGTTCTTTCATGTTTCCAATTGTAGGATGGTTGTTTCCTTGTTGGAGATAACACTCTCGTCTGCCTTCACCAGGTGATCATCAGCCTGTTCCTCTCCTCTTCTTTTGACCCTTACCAGCTGATTTCTGCCCTGAGGACCTCTGTGGATTCCAATGGGGCTTAAGAGTATAAGCATTGACTTTCCTAAAAGTCAGTGGCATATAATTCCCTCGAGGAAGGCTTCTTAAACTGTGGATCACAACAGGGAGGAAGGCTCAGGAAAAATTTGGCAACAGTGAAAGGCTTCTGAAAGTAGAGACCGAAAATCAATTCAAACAGAAAGGCACAAATTGGAAGTGTTTCTGGCAGCGCTTGCCTGGGTCCCATTGCCTGGCTTCCCAGCCTGGGCTCTGAACAGCCTGAGTATACATTGTACTGTGTGTGCCTCAAACACTTGCCACAAACACCTCTACTGAGATTCGAGGCAGGGTCAAATAAAGCTTTCTCAGGCCGAAAGGGGCTGGGAGAGCAAAGAGCTCCTGCACCAGGTGGAGCTTTTAAACAAGGGGTCCCTTGTGGGTAGATTTCAGAACTGAGATGGGTGAAAAAACGAAAGGAAACAAAAGACCTTATGTGGTGATGTTTTACTAAACTAACTGAAGGTAAATGTTCTTCTACTGTGGATGAAACCAACACACACTATTCTGAGAAGATGTCCAGAGATTTCATCAAAAGGATGTAGTAGTAGTGGGGAGTAGTTGTAGTGGGGAGGTGAAGGGAGAAGAGGAAGAAGGGGAAGAGGAGAGAGAGGGATGGAGGAGAAGAGACAGAGAGAGACAGACAGAGTGAGAGAGAGTGAGAGAGAGAGAGAGAGAGAGAGAGAGAGAGAGAGAGAGAGAGAGAGAGAGAGAGAGAGAGAGAGAGAGACTTCCTGCACTAAGGGAAGCACTTCACATCAGTTACTGAACTTCAGCTATTCAGTTACCCTCTCCTTTCTTCTCTGTTACACTCTTTTATTCCTTCCAAACACTTCTTCAAGGGGGTTAGGATTTCTCTCTCCTTCAGATTCTTTTTATTCTTTGTTTTTATCTTTAAGCCCCCCTTTTTTTAATTAAAACGTTTTATTTTTCAAAATAGTGGACAGTTCTTCAACATTAGCTCTCGCAAAACCGTGGGTTCCAATCCCCCCCTTTCCCCACATCCTACCCTAGAGGGCAAGTAGTCCAATATATGTTAAACACAATAAAAATACATGTTAAATCCAATATACGTATACAGTTATTGTGCTGCACAAGACAAAAAGAGAAGCAAAATAAAATGCAAGCAACAACAGAGTGAGAATGTTCTTGTTGTGGGCCACACTCAGTTCCCACTGTTCTCTCTCTGGGTGTAGATGGCTCTTCATCACTGAACAATTGGAACTGGTTTGAATCATCTCATTATTGAAGAGAGCCCGTCCCTCAGATTGATCATCCTATAATCTTGTTGTTTAAACCCTTTCTTTACCACAGAAAACTGTTAGAACCTGCCTGAAGATTTTAAAGATGGAAAGTAATTTGTCAAACCTCTTTCCTGAAGCTTTTCATACCCATAATAATTAACTGTGAAGAGGCAGAAGACTTTGTGTAAGTCCATGTCCTCCTTTCTAGCCCGAAGGGATTCTCTGCAATCTCCTGGCCTTGCTGCACTAACACCCAAGGACGAGTCTGGGAGCAGGCTGCCAACTGGCAATTGTTTGTTCGCTTGGTTCGGGGCTCGGCAGCTGGCCGTGGGCTCTTTCTCACTCACTCACTCACTCACTCACTCACTCACAATTTTGACGAATAAAATAGGCCTTTTTCATGTTTACGTCCACATCCTCCCTCTGTGCTCCAACCGAGGACAAAATCTTCCTGTCACGAGCATATTCAAAGGCAAAACCTTTCAGCCCATTGACTACACCTGGGAAGGAGGGTCGGGATCCGGTGTCTCCTCCCCCTGCCCCGTCCCGGGCGGGCCGTTTGGCCGCGGCTCCTTCTCGGCCGGTTCTGAGACTGTTAGAACCGTTTCTCCTCACAGCATCACTGTGCTTCTCAGGGTTGTGCTGATTTTACTCCGTAGCCTAATTGTGCTAATGACGGCTAATTGGGCTCTGAGGGCTAATTTCATTATGCATGCGTGGCCTGCGAGCCTCTCCGCCTTTCTGGGAAGCCATCATAGTCTTGCTTTGCGCATTTTAAAGAAACATCTTCCAGGAAAGGCCCTCGGGTGTCTCCGAGATCCGCCATCCTGGGTCTTTGTTCGTTTTGTCACCCACCTGAGGAAAGAGCAGTTTGTTCCGATGGTTTCTGGCTTTTAGTACCGAGAGTTCCTTGCGGAGGGAAAGGCTGCTGCTCTCCAGCTGCTCCTTGGTCCCCTCGCCATCTCCTGGCTCCCCCGCCGAAGTCCCACCTTCTTCCTAGTTCCACAGTTCTTCCGCGGCCCCTTCCCCTCCCTAGCTCATTGTCGGCCCCTGCCTTGGGGGAGAAGGTGCCAAGGAGCGGGGCGGGGGCTCCGGAGCGCCTTTTCTCAGGCTAGGACCTCGAGCTCCTTCGGGGCCGTCTGCGCCCAGGGCCCGGCCCCAGTAGGGGCCTCCCTGACTTAGAAGGCAGTCCGGACTTGCCCTCGTTGTCTGTGGGTCCAGATGCGCAGAAGTCGGGCACATTATACGTGGGGAGTTGCGTAGACGCTCCCTGTGTGTGCACATGCTCGGAGCTCCCGGAGCACGTGCGAGTCTCCCAAAGGGGAGAGGGGCCTGGGACAAAGCGGGGGTCACCCTCCCACCTCCTTGGGGGGGCAGGTCTCAGTGGGGACCAAGGTCCTTCCCCTCCTCCGGCTCCCTCCTCTGCCCCAAACTCGGTGGGGTCTCCAGTGTTGTGTGACTCAGCCGATGGGCCTCAGTTGGTGCCATAGGAGGATTAGCGGGAGGACCCCGGCTTTGCTATTTGCATCCCCTGCGCTGCGGCTGTGGCTTTAAAGCTTATTACATGCTCCATGCATTCAGGTATTTTGTGACAGCAGAGTCTAAACATGACGGCCCAGAGTCACTGATGGAGAAAGGCGTTTGTAAAGAAATCTTTTTAAAAAATTACATGTTATTCCTCCCCAAGACAAGTAAAAACAATTTTAAACGTCCATTTTTCTCTCCCCTCCCCTTCCCTTAAGGGTTAAACCATCTGGTCTAGTCCCGCACAATGCATTTCCACATTAGTCATTTTGGGAAAGACAGACGGAAAAAGTCCCGGTGAAATAAAGGGGGAAGTTCTGTGCTGTGGCTGGCTCAGACCCCTCAGTGTGACTCCGGAGCCTTTTTCAGCCGGCCGCCTTTGGGAGCGTCTCAGATCCCGGCTGTGGGGAAGGGAAGAGCCCAGTCATCCAGGGCTCTTCAGCGGGTGGCGTGGCTCTCTGTGACCCGCGCTCCCCGGGTCCCGCGCTCCCCGGGTCCCGAGCTCCCCGGCCCTGCTCACTTCCCAGCCCCAGTTTATGTTCTTCAGGCTTTTCTGCATCCTGCCCGGGCGCCGCGGCTTGTTCAGGAGTCCCGGGCTGCCTCCCGGGAGGCAAAGAATCCCCAGATCTAGCGCCAGCCCCTCGTTGCTTGTGGTTCCGCTGGGCCGGCCCTTGGGGACCTTGCGGACGGCTTCCCTTTCTGGCAGAGATGCTTTACCTGGAATGAAAGCAGAGATGAAGGGCCTCGTGCAGGGTCACAGAGGCCGCGTTTGGTGTTTCCAGGCCCTGAGCGCTCCCCATCTCCCCATCTGGCTGAGGGACCACTGAGCCCAGCTGCTTGTGTGCCCTTCGAGAAGGCGGCTCTCTTCCTGTATTTGAAGAATAAGCTCACCAAGCTAATAAACAAGCTTTTATTAAGTGCCCACTACATGCCAGGCCTTGTGTCAAGCACTAAGAATATCAGCCAAAAGACAGACTGTCCTTGCCTTCCAGGAGGTTCCATTCTGTAAATTAATTTATTAAAAAAATTAAATTTATTTTATTTTTTAATTTATGGAATAAACAAGCATTTCCATAACATAGTTTATACATGTATACATTTTTGGGGGGGGCTGAGGCAATTGGGGTTGTGACCTGCCCACAGTCACACAGCTAGGAAGTGTTGTGTCTGAGGCCAGATTTCAACCTCCTGGCTCTCTATCCATTGCACCACCTAGCTGCCCCCATAGTATAATTCAGTACATGAAGCTGCAACTCTCTTATATACAAATTGTTATTCCTTTTAAATATATAATAAAATCACATAAATTTTTCCCCCATGGCTACCATTAGACCCAAATATATAAATGTGTGTGTGTGTGTGTGTGTGTGTGTGTAAAATCATTTTATGCACACTCCTATTCAATTCTTTCCCTAGATGCAGAGAGCATTTTTCTTTATATGTCCTTTGTAGTTAATTTGGGTATTTTTAATAATCATAAGGACTTATTTACTCAAAGCTGTTCTTAAAACAATATTGCTGTTATTATATACAATATTCTCTTGGCTCTGCTCATTTCACTCCTGATTATTTTGTGCAAGTCCGTCTATTTTTTATTAATTGTTTTATTTCTTTCTGGGTGTGTGTGCATATTAACTTTTAAAATACATATTTCTTTATGAATCATGTTGGAAGAGAAAAAACAAAGGAGAAAAACCACAAGAGAAATAAAATCAGGAAAAAAAAGTAGACATAGTGTGCGTTGATTTACATTCAATGTCCATAGTTTGTTTGTTTGTTTGTTTTTTCTGGATGCAGATGATGTTTTCTATCCAAAATCTATTGGGATTCCTGGGATCACTGAACCGCTGAAAAGAACCAAGCCTTTCATAGTTGACCAACACATGATCTTGCTGTTATTGCGTACAGTGTACTCCTGGTTCTGCTTGTTTCACCCAAAATCAGTTCGTGTAAATCTTTCCAGGCCTTTCTAAAACCAGCTTATTCATCATTTTCTATAGAACAATAATATTCCCTTACTTTCATATACCATAACTTATTCAGCCATTCCCCTATCCGTGGTTTTCTAGGATCACTGAGCTCATCATGTCTCATAGCCCAGTAATATCCCATCCCAATCGCGGGCCACAATTTGTTCAGCCATTCCCCAATCGATGCAGTCCTTTACCTCACAGCTGCTATAAATAGTTTCGAACAAATAGGACTTTTGCTTTTTCCCTAATCATCTTTGGAAAGAATCCTAGTCATTGTGTTGTTTGGCTAAAGAGTATAAACAGCTTCATAACCTTTGGACAGAATTCCAGCTTGCTCTCTGAAAGTGGCTGGATCAGTTCACAGATCAGTCAGGAGCTTTCACTTGAACTGGGGGAAGTTGAAAAACAAAGGCTCCGCCCCTGGGGTTTTGTTAGACTAGACCCAGTTCTTTATCTATAGTTGTTAAAATGTCATCATAGTAAATGCCTTTGCTTTGAGCTAATTGTGTTTATTGACTGACTATAAATATTTTTTTTTTCTGATAAGAAGCAAGATTGAATGAAACCCATTTACTAATAACTTCCAGTGTAAAAAATAAAGTCAGTGAAAAAATGAGTCTTGACCTTGCTGTTCCCTGGGATGAGGTTCTTCTACACTTCCCGGCACCTCCCAAATGCTGATGTGTGCCCCCAGAACAGAAGAGTCTGCAGGGCTGTGGTTGGTTACCCCCAGGGAACAGAGACTGGAGGAAGGCAGGGAAGGAACAAGAAGGTGTTCATTGTCTTTTACCATGGAATTCCAAAGCGAGGAAACGTACTCGACATCTGGAGACCAATGAGAGGGGAAATAATGTGTCCGTTTTCCAATTGTCCTATTCTGAGAGTCTGAACACTTAGCCTTTGAGTTTCTATACAGTGAAGATAGCTGTTCATATTTGTTCTCTCTGTCTCTCTCTGTCTCTGTCTCTCTGTCTTTCTCTCTCTGTCTCTGTCTGTCTGTCTGTCTGTCTGTCTCTCTCCAAATTGGCCATGTTTGCCCAGTGCAGAAGTGATTGCGGCACCCCTCCTCTGTTAATTCCGGTGGTTTCCTGTTACTCTAGAATGAAACATAAACTCTCTGTTTAGCCTGTAAAACCCTTTAGCACCTGGGTTCCTCCAGTCTTCTCAGATGCATTGGACCCAACTCCTCCACCTTCCTTCTGGATGCAGCTAAAATGGCCTTTTCTCTGTTCCTAGTGCCGGACTCTTGATTTCTCCTTAACTTGGCGGTGCTCCCCAGTACAGTTTGTCCCCGGAACCCTTTGATTAGAAAGCTGATGGGGAGGTCCTCCCTACCCTGGTGGATGGGGCCCAGGCCAGCCATCTCTTTATGTCCTGGACATCTCCATCTGCCCCTGACTGTGCCTCCCCTTCCCCCTTTTGCTCCCTTTGTCTTGCTGTTTCCCCAAAAGATTGGGAGCTCTTTAGATTGTGAGGCAAGGACTTTTTCACATTTATATCCCTGTACCTTGTATTCTATAGAGAAAGAGAATGGGGCAGTCTTATTTACTCGCCTTGCACTATGTGTGGTGGGCTTTAGTAAACATATAATGACTCACAGACTGGCTGGTAAATATAGACTGACTAGTGTCATTTAAAAGGCAGCCATTTACAAGGTTCTCCATCAGGCATTTCCTGATCCCTGCAGCCGCTTGGGACCTCTCTCCCAAACCCTCCTGTATTTACCCACTTTACACATATGCCTTTATTCACTTTGCATGTATGATGTGTCAATGCACACATGTGCATATTGCCGCAGTCTGCATGTGTAATTTGGAGCATGTACAGACATCCTAGAACCGGCTCTTCATTGAAGAGAAATCTGTGACTGCCCAAGTAGCCAGAAATGGGCTACTCTTATTCCTCTGACTTCTTCCTACCTACTTGTGGTGCCCCAGGGAGAGGCTTTGGGTCCTCCCAATGGAGGTCAGCATTCAGCTTGTGAAGAAGAACCTTTGTTCCTGCCTGAAACAGGAAAACCGGATGCATTGAGGCAATGGGAATTGGAGGAAGGAGTCCACTGCAGGCAGGCTTTGCAGGTGCCAGTTCTGCATCAATGCCCCAAAGAGAAAGGAGATCTTCTGGACAGGTAAGACAAGGATCGATTCAGCAGGTGAAGACTTGGCAGGACCAAGTTATATAGAAAGTGGAGTCTGATCACCTTCTCTCCAGATGTCCAGGTGGCAAAAGGGAGACGTGCATCCCAAGCACGGGAGAGAAAGCTCGTTCTTCTGTCCTATAGCCCCTCATGAAAGTTTAATGGTAATTAGTTAAATAGGGTTGGGGTTAACACCCACTAACAGGTCCTGAAGAACAGGGAGGGAAGACGGCACCGGCCTCCCTTTGGAGAATGAGGAGGCCGATCACCCAACTGCCTGTGGAGGTTTGGGGTTTCTTCATGACTGCCAGCTCAATATCCTCTTGCCTTTGTGACAACCATTGACAACCTGGTGGTTTCGTTCTTTCCCCTTAGAAATTATTGAAAGACTCGAAATCAATCAATTCCAATATTCTAGTACAGGAAAGTCACTGATTGTAGTGATTAATTAGCAGTGAGATGGGTTAATATGAAGTCATCAACCAGACTGTGTCTACACTATTAAATTTGCTGGTTCATTGGGGAGCAAAGAATTGCTTCATTTCAGGGGACCCAACATCTCACTCATTTGCTTTTAAGCTTTTTAAATATATCCCTTGTTTCATTTATTGTCAGGCTTTTATTGCTTGAAAATTGCCTTCATGTTTGGATTTGTATTATATAGAGAAATATAGTAGGAGCAGTTTTATTTACTTGCCAATTAAAAATGTTGCATCTTTATTCAAAGCAAAGAAATTATTGCTAAAGTTTGCTTGGTTGAGGTTTGTCATGTTCAAGACATTTTTTTTTTAATGTAACAGATACTTGTGAGCCATAAAATCCAATTAAAAACAACTTAAATAATTAAATATTAAAAGAGTTCCCTTGGATGCACTGTCTTTGTCCATTAAAATTAAGCTCCTTAAGGATAGACTTTCTTGGTCTTCATTTTGTTTGTATTTATATTCCTAGTGATTGATTCATATTCAGCACTTAAAAAATACTTCCTGTTGACTGACTAAATAGGTATTTTATACAGGTTGTGAAAGCACCTGGGCTGACTTAACAAGTAATTAATTTTTGTTGCTCAAAGGGATTAAAATCAGACTTCAAATCTCTGCAACTAGGTCCTCAATATTAGAAACTATTATCTTTCTGATAAAGGGAAAAGAAACATGGTACAATGTCTTCTAGATGTTAGTGTTCAGTAAATATGTTGAGAAATAAATCTAGAAGTTGAAGAGGTTGATGAAATTAAAGAAAAAAGAAATAGAAATGATATTGTCATTGCACTGTATGATAAACAGTTATTGAAATGGAAAGCACCGTAGGAGGAGGAGTTGTTTTAGATTTTTATTTGCTTTGTCAGTAAAACATTTAGTAAATGACTTGATGATTGACTGATTGATGGGCAAAAAGGAGAGATGAAGGCATTTATTTGATAAACAGATTTCATCCAGCTTAGGAGACATTAAGAAGTATTTATTTATCTGGATACCTGTTGGAACTCTAACTTTCTCAAAAGCTAATAATGCAATATTTTTGCAATTTGTTTGAGGGGAAGCTTATTTAATACAATTAAACCTAATGGAATAATGGTCAGGGAAAGGATTTCATGTAAACATTTAAATTAGTATCAGTTGCAAGCATTCAATTATTCTTTATTAAGCAATGAGCATTTAGGATTATGACTCAAGCATGTCACTAGGAAAAAGTTTTGAATAATGTACATGTTTTCTTGTAACCAGTAAGGAAGCCTTAATGATAAATATTGTGAAAATATTTGGAGACGTGTCCCAGAACTAAAATCCAGTAAACTGGCTGTGCCCTAAACTTAGAATAATAATGATCCTTTGTATTTTCAATAATCTCATCTTTGGGCAAAGCATATTGCTTTGACCCACACCAGGAACATATTCACTGAGGAACGTATAGACCTGTGTTTCCCAGGGACCTGAAAGCTATGCGTCATATCTCTTGACAAGCTCACAATCCTGTTTCTTGTAACAGTGTGAACCAAACTAGGTACTACACTCCTATTCCCCTCACACTGACTCTGTTTCTACACTTTACTGGGAGATCATCTATGTGGAGACTGTTCCCACAGGACCAAGGAATTCCTTCACTGCTCTGCAGGAACCTGCTAAGACACCCAAGAGGGATTAGGCCATGATCCAGCCTATCTATGTATGGAAAGCACGGGCTTTGTCCCAGCGTGTTGTCCTCCTGGGGGAGGAGGGTCAGAATGCGGAGGAGGCTTCCTCTTACAAGCATTTTTCATCTCTTTGAAATGAATTTTTTTATTATAACTTTTTATTGACAGAACCTATGCCTGAGTAATTTTTTTTTACAACATTATCCCTTGCACTCACTTCTGTTCCGACTTTTCCCTTCCCTCCCTCACTCCCTCCCCTAGATGGCAAGCAGTCCTATACATGTTAAATAGGTTATAGTATATCCTAGATACAATATATGTGTGCAGAACTAAACAGTTCTCTTGTTGCACAGGGAGAAATGGATTCAGAAGGTAAAAATAACCTGGGAAGAAAAATAAAAATGCAAACTGTTCCCACTTATTTCCCAGTGTTCTTTCTCTGGGTGCAGCTGCTTCTGTCCATCATTGATCAATTGAAACTGAGTTAGATCTTCTCTTTGTTGAAGAAATCCACTTCCATGAGAATACATCCTCATACAGTATCGTTGTTGAAGTATATAATGATCTCCTGGTTCTGCTCATCTTTGAAATGAATTAAACCTCTGTTTGATCCCTGACTGGAAGGAGGTACCATTGGAGATTTCTCTAGAGTCTGATACCCCTACCCGCTACTGCCGCTGAGTCCTCCGTTTTTAATTCCTGCTCCAATCTCTGGGATTATCCTTGATTGAGCTCACTTTTCTTTGTGAGGAAAACTCTAGAATCTCTCACTTGACCCTATATAGGGATATCCTATGCACAATCTATTTTCTCGAGCCTCTGTAAACTTGCTGCCATGTGCCTCCCCTAACTAACTATTCCTCTGTTTGGCTCTGGTGTCCCACGCCAGGAAATTCTTACACACCTCTTTTTTGACTCCAGCCCCCCTACATGCTAAGAAGATGTTCATTTAGCTCCATGACCAGCCCACCTCAATCATTTGGCCCCTCTGAACAACTCTGGTCTGTCTGTGTCTCTGTTCTTTGTTTTTTTTTTCCCTGCATCTCTCATGCTATGTGTGCCCTGAGTCAATCAGGTAAAATCAAATTTGAGCTTTACTGTTTGTATTTGTCTTGTCATTTTGTCTGTGTCTATCTTTGTAGTTTACAGACAACTACATGTCATGTTTGTATTGAGATCTGGATTCTGTTACCTTCCAAGATTTAAAATTCAGTCAACCAGAAAAACTTATAAGAGCTTTAGCCAGAACAGTAGGAAAGATTAATGAACTTGCATAACTGAAGTGATTGTTCCAGAAAGCCAGACTAGCTTCACTTTAGACTTTCTGAGGGATGCTGTGTTATAAGGATAAAAGGGGAAAAAAACCTTCAAGACACTTCTTTTCCGTCATTTCGACACTGCCCAAGTTGGAATTACAGAAAGAAAGTCAGATAAGCAAAGTCTGTAGAACCACTAAAAATCTCTTAGCAAATTCTGGAAGTTTGGGGATTCATTATGAGTGAGATGATGAAGTCCTGTCAGGGTTAAAGATATGTTTATGCTAGGAAAGCATGTCTCATTCCAAAGGACCCAAAATATCCTGTACCTTGTCTTGTAAATTAAATTGTTTTTGACAGTTAAAGTACATCCTGACCAAAACTATCAAATCCTCCATCTTAGAAGGGAAGGGAAGATGGTGAGATTTGAAAATATGAAAATATTGAGAATTATTAAAAATATTGTTTTCTTTGCTTTGTACTGGGGTAGATTTCCAAGAATAGGTTGTACCTCCTGAGACTCAGCAGATGGGTCAAAGGGGAAGAAAGGAAGGGGGTTAGGGTCTATATAATCTGCTTTGCTGAACACACATTTCTCTGTTTGCATCACTTCTCTGTTAACACCACCTTTGGTGTTTGGAGAGTGTCTTTTCTCAAGAAAGCTAATAAACTTTCCTTTTTACTACCCTTGTCCTGAGGCTGTGGAATTATTGGTAAGAGTCTTTGTCTCCCAGATGGCTGGGGGCTCGTCTGGGATTTTTAACTCCTTTCTTGGGGGACTCCTGACTCAAACCCCAAAGCAGACACGAGCCAGAATTTCAGGTGGCTTTCATGCTTAGCTCTGGATTTGGGACTCTCCTTGAAAGAGAAAAACCTGACAAGAAGAGATCTCAGAGTAGTAAAAGGGACATCAATCCCCCTTCTTTTTCCTCTTTCTGAAATTGATAATGAGAAAACCACTGTAAGCAGCCTATAGAAAAACAGTTAACAGCAATTAACAGAAGTTAACAGCAGTCATGTAAGTTTGTTCGTGAAAACTCAGAGAAGTGAGATCTAGGTCACTGGGCTCCCTGAGCTGAGCAGTTAGAGTCCATAAGAAGACCCCTTCTAAGTGGTTATAATTCATAAGATTACCCCCCCCCCCCCCCCCCCCCCCCCGCCCAGTTAGAGTCTGTAAGATGACCCTTCTAAGTTGTTTGGGTCCTCAAGAATGGGAAAGCTAAATTCAAAGTTGGGCAGGAAGGAATTGTTTGTTATCAGAAGTACTAGCTGATAGCTCTTTGGGGGGGGGGGGGTGTCCAAAAAGTTATTGGAATGAACTGCCAAATATAAAGGGAAGAAAATTGGGAGGGTGTTCCCAGAACAAATTGGGTATGTCACACTTAAATCTACATGTCAGAGCTGGAAATGGGAGATGCTTGTGTGCATCTGTGTGTACATGTCTGCTTTGCACTTTTGTGTTTTGTGTTAAAAGTTGGCAAGCTTGTGAGTTGCTTTAGCATCTGTACTGCTGCCTTGGAGAAATATCAGGCTGAATGCTGGAATTCATTCAGAATAGTAATCCTTTCAAAGGGGTTCAAGGTAAGATCTGTAGAAGTTCCAGACTATCCTGTTGCTCCATTAGGGCTCTGGTCTTTGACTCAGGATCCTAAATTCCTCTGCCTCAAACTTGGTGTGTGCTGAAGGAAGTGTTTTTTTTTTTTTTTTTGTTGTTGTTGTTGTTGTTTTTGTTTATTTTAATAGGAGAATGCCTTAGGTTTGGGAAATGTAGGAGAATAGATAACTTTGGGACCAGGAGACTGCACTTTTAGAAATAAAAACTAGCAGATTTAGTATCTCTCCTGTTTCATGGAAAGAAAGGGGATATCTCCCAGGAAGACAGCTTTGAATCTGTGATTCATTTAAAACTGGAAATCTGAGTATAGAATGTATGAAATTGAGTGGATGAGTGTATTGGTCTTTGATCATGGTAAGGTAATTTGGGAGCTAATTCTGGACTCCTTGAGATTACGAAAGGAAAGAGAATCTTTTTTCTCTTTCTCTCCCTCTGCCTCTGGCTGTTTGCAGCAGCTTTGCAGAAGAGGCAGGAGGAAAGGGAAAAATATATTTAATACAGTGAAGATGGTAAAAGCAAGTGGAAGAGGGTAGGCAGAGTGAAAAATGATACATATATAGAAAGGTAAATGAGACAATTTAAGCAGATAGGAATGAGAAGAGCATAGACTGAAAGGGATTAGAGAGTATGGAACTTTTGGAAAAATGGAAAAACTGTGCTATCACTTTAAAAACTCCTGCAAGCAAGGGGCCTTTAACTTCCTTATCAGAACTCGAATACCAGGAAAACGCTCAAGGTAAAAACTCATATGAAGCAAAAACTGGCTCTTCAGTCTTTCCTGGTTTCCAAAAGAGAGGAGGTTTGTGTGAATTGGGAAGACAACTAAAATGTAATTTTGTTTGAATGAGAAGTCTAGGTAGATTTTAGGGAATCTCACAAACGAAATCATTGGTTAATTTTAAAATAACTTTCAATTTGTATGTGTGTTAAAACTGGAAACTTAATTGGTTGTGATAGATTCGGTTCTACCTGAACTGATAAGTAATGGTTTTTTTTCTGAGATTGTAGAACCCAGATTTGGTTTGTTATCTAGTACCCTGAATGTTATTAGAATATAAAGTGAAAAACTAAGAGGAGGTGAAAAATGCGTTAAAGAATCTTATCACCCTTAATAACTCAATAAATGTAATTTAGGGTATTGGATATTTCCACTTTTACTTGTGAGTTAAGAGGAAATTACAGCTAAGACCATGGCTGTTGCTTATAATTCTAAGATAGTTCACTGTCTTAAAACCTACATTTGGTAATTACTGTGTTTATAGAACAAAAGTAAAAAGGAGAAGATTTAATAGTTAAGAGTGGAGAGATCCAGGCTCTGTAAATTAGTCAGAAATTTCAGGAGTTGTTAATGGATGGAATTAAAGAAAAAAAATTCTGTATACCTATTATAAAAGTCATTCCTGGATATGGGGAAAATTAAAGGATAGATGTAAATCCCAGAGATAGGGAATAATTTGTTAGGCAGAGTTTGGCTTATACAATTGATACTGGAATTAAAGGTGTTGAACCATGAGGTAATATTTAAAATGTCCCCTCATCTGGTAGAATAAGAATGGCAGATATAGGGGCGGTTTACAAATTCCCCACTTAAAATCAATCTGAAAAATCGATAGGATATAGTGTCTATGTTAAACAATCCCCTATATCATTGGAGGGAAAAATAAGATTGCAATCAGTAATAAAGGGACTGGTGAGGGATTAGAACTTTGTTATATTCCCTTTCAGTACCTCTGTTCTGCCTTTTAAGAAATCAGATGAGATTTACAGATTAATACAAGACCTTGGGGCAGTAAACAATTTATTTAGTGACAGGTAAATTCAGAAGTTATTCCGAAGAGAATAACCCCTGAGGTAATGAGTAGGGAATTGTTTAATTGATGAAGTAAACGTTTAAAGGAAGTAGCTTTGACAGGGAGGAGCAAGGAACGGATGTTTGTCCTTACAACAGAAGCAGCTCCTGTGTGTTCTAGGGAGGGGGAGAAGGGTTTGGGAGATATCGAAGCAATAAAAAATCCTTGAAGGAGATTGACAATTAACTGATAAGAGGGGAATGTTGAATAAAGGAAATCTTAACTAAAGTTAACTAAACCATTGGAGTGCTTAAGCAACTCAAACTTGGCTGTATAGGGATATGCACAATCGCAAAACAAGTGTCTGAAAGATTTGTAATATGGCCAAAGGCAAATGAGAAAGTATTGAGGAGGCGTCCCTCCAGAGCCAGGGAGCCTGTCTCCAGAATATTCAAGTTAGATTTTACTGAAATGACACGAGTAGGAAAACGGAGATATTTATCTGTTATAGTAGACCATTTGACAGGATGAGTGGATGTTTTCCCCTGAGCTCTGCTACTTGGAGAAGGGTTAGTAGAACAACCTCAGAACAAATTATAACTAGGTATGGATTGCCAGGGATTATTGAATGCTGATAATGGAACACATAAGGTTTTATAAAAAAAAATAATAATAAGGGAGGGGGCTACAAATTGAGTGCATCTCATTAAGTAAAGTGAAAAGAATGAATCAGCTTCTTTTTTTTTTAATAGCTTTTTATTTACAAGATATATGCATAGGAAATTTTACAGCATTGACAAATGCCAAACCTTTTGTTCCAATTTTTCCCCTCTTTCTCCCCCCCCCCCCCCCATGGCAGGTTGACCAATACATGTTAAATATGTTAAAGTATAAATTACATACAATATATGTATACATGTCCTAACAGTTATTTTGCTGTACAAAAAGAATCGGACTTTGAAATAGTGTACAATTAGCCTGTGAAGGAAATCCAAAGTCCCTTTCCCTTCTTTGGGGTATAAGCCTAGTAGTAACACTGCTGGATCAAAGGGTATGTGCAGTTTGATAACTTTTTGAGCATAGTTGCAAATTGCTCTCCAGAATGGCTGGATGTATTCACCATTTCACCAACAATGTATCAGTGTCCCTGTTTTCCCACATCCCCTCCAACAATGAATCAGCTTTTTAAGAAACAGATGGCTAAATTGATGTCAGATGCTAACTTGCTTTGGACTAAATGTTTGTCTTTTGCAAACTTTTGCAAACTTGGACTACTCCCAGAAGAGATCTGTGATGTTGTTGTTTGGTTTACCTTAGAAGGGAGGGGAAAGAAAAATACTCTCTTTGGAAACAAAGAATAAGTTTTTAAGGAATTATATGCTGACAGTGTCCTTATCCTTTTCAGCCCTTGGAAAACGAGAACCGCTGGCTCAAACATCTTTGGAGTTGGCAATTCCAGGAGATTGGGTGCCTGTTAAGTCCTGGAAGGTTCAGAGTGGGAAGGACCTTATCAGATGTTACTGATGACCGAGACCCTGGTCCAGGCTGAGAAGAGGTAAACTCGTTACACCAGAGTTAAAGGACCTGGGAAGGAACCTCATGAATGGATTGTTAAGGACAATTTATAAGCTCTAAAAATTGACTTTGCCCCAGGGCAATCCTGAATGTTTTGGTGGGGAGGAAGATATTTCAAAGAGCACATTTCACAGGAAAACCCTGAGGATAGTTGAGTGAACAGGCAGGAACTTCAAGCTCAGTCCCTCCTCTGGAACTCTTGCTGATTCCCCTAATTTGAAAGATTACTATGTTTCTTGAAACCATCTTGTCAGCCCTGGGGAAAGAGTTTGTTTAGGTTTTATAATCTCCAAACAAGCCATGGGTTTATTAATAATCTACAGGTTTGTTAATTAAAACGATTTCTAATGTTTACCTCTTATACCAGAATGAATTTAAGTTCAAAAAGGGGAAAAAAGGAGTGAGGGGTCAAAGATGTTAAGATCTATTGCATATGTGAGATTTAGTATTTTGTTTTAGTTGGTTGTTTTGAGTTATCTTAAAGCTGATTTTTTATTTATTATTATTATTGAAAGGGATTCTGAGAATAATAGTCTATGCCTTTGTCCCTTTGAATATGCTTAATAGCTGAACCTGTTTTTTGCTATAAACAATATGCAATTTAGAATTTTTTTTATATTTCTAAAACTTGAGCCTTTGGTTATTGGTTATTTAGCATCTTAAAGCAAAATGATTTGTGTAATGTTGAACTTAAAACCACCTACTTAGATACTGTAATGCCGAAGAAACTGAGCAAGATAGAGATTAGAGACCAATTCAATAATTTATTAAATGGAGAGAAATACTGGGACCAATGCCTCCATGTTGATCCCAGGGCTAGCCGAGACTAACATCTCAAAGAGTCTAGCCCCGACTATGGGGGCAGCGAGCCTTTTATGGAATAACAAGAACAATGACATAATGGAGGGACCTAGGTGGGGATAACCTAATAGAGGGAGGTTACTGATATTCTAATGACATTAAGGTTGGAGACCAAACCATCTCCATGTGCTGTTTCAAGGTATATTTAAACCCACGTTATGCTAACCAGGAATTCAGATCCAAAGGTAAGAAGGTTTTTTCACAACTGTACATCCCAAGAAATCCTATCTTAACCATTAAGAAGGGACGGTTTATAACCTAAGTCAGAATTACGAAATAGGACAATTGGAGGAACTGGTCACACCATTAAAGGGAACTTTGGCATAACAATATGAAAAATGTACTGTCAACTTTGTAGGATGAATCTCTTACTGTTACCAATGTAAGATTATGCTCAAGACTTATACAGCATGTAGGATCCGTGAGAACTAACCTCACCTAAAGTTTTGATTAATGAGATTTGCTATTTGAGATAAAATCTCTCGGGACTGTAGCTGATATTTGGAGTTTTGAATTCGGGTATGATTGTCTGATGGAACATCAAGCCAGTTACCCACCGTGTGAAAGAAATATACCACAAATTACTCAGAGGAATGGGATTCTGAACTATTACAGGTGGAGGCTTGTATCTGGCAAGAGTTGAGAGGACCTCCTTGATCTCTGTTTAAGGTGGGAGCCTTCTGACTCAGTTTCCCAGTAGTGTTCATTTGAATAAGAATCCACTTGATTATTCCTGAGTCTGGCTGTAAGGTGGAATTGTGACTGCATGAGTGGTTGAAAACTGTGACAATTAGTGTGAGAGGACTTCAAGTAGTAAGAAATAAGAGGGGGGATGAGTGCTATTATGGAGTCTTCTCAGAGTCAAAGGGAGGTTTATGCTAGGAAAGCATGCCTCTTTCTGAAGGGCCCAAAATATCTTGTATTTTGCTTTGTAAATCCAATTGTTTTTGACAGCTAAAGTACATTCTGACCAAAACTCAAAAGTCACCAAAACCTCCAGGCTAGAAGGGAAGGGGTTGTTGTCTCACCATCTGGTGAGACCTTATGAAAAACTTTGTTTTCTTTGCTTTTGTGCTGGTGTAGATTTCCAAGAATAGATTATACCTCCTGAGACCCAGCAGATGGGTGAAAGGGGAAGAAGGGAGAAGGGAATTTGTGGTTAGGGTCTATATAATCTACTTTGCTGAACACACACGCTTCTCTCTTCACATAACTTCTCTGTTAACACCACCTTTGGTGTTTGGAGAGTGTCCTTTCTCAAAAAAAGCTAATAAACTTTCCTTTTTTTTTTTTTACTACATTTATCCTGAGGCTCTGGAATATTGATTGATAAGAATCTTCATCTCCCACACAGCCATTAAAGAGTTTGGCAATTAGTCATTTTAAGACTGCAGGAGAGAACTCCTGAGACTTTTCCATGAACTCGCTTCCTTCTGAAACATCTTAGTAAGTTTTGGGGTACTTCTCTGTAAAATTTGTTTTAAGGGAAAATAAGGATTAAATCTTCCAAAGTTTTTATGAGGAATTGGAAAGAATAATAGTTTCATTCTTCTAGAACAATGAAGAAGAGCTAGTTTGACATACTTCAAAAATGGAGAGAGACAACTCTGACCTATCTCTGTTCCAGTTTCACCCACTCTCACCTCCTCCAGGCTAAGAAAGGATTTAGTTAGCTCCAAATCTTTGTGAGATGGAACATAATGGTCTCCCTTCTCATAAGAAGTCCTGTAAACAATTTGATCTGGACTTGATGTAATGTAAAATGTAATGTAATGTAATATAGGAATTGTGAATAACTATTGCATTGTCCGAACCTAGCCTATGTGGTTGGAGACCAAACCATCTCCATGTGCTGTTTCAAGGTATATTTAAACCCACGTTATGCTAACCAGGAATTCAGATCCAAAGGTAAGAAGGTTTTTTCACAACTGTACATCCCAAGAAATCCATATCTCTTACCTGAAATGTTGGCAATCAACCATTCATTTTTTAAGGGTCCCTACCAGGCCCCTTTGACCACTCCTATAGCTACAAAACTTGTGGATGTATAGTGATGTGCCCAACGAGTCATGTGTTGACATTTTCTCCTCCTGCATTCTTGCCCCCCCCCCCTTTTCTGCTTTTAAACCTCAAAGGTTCCATTAAGGAACTACCCTCTCCCCCACCCCTACCCCATATATCTGCCTCTCCTTTATTTTCCATAAGGAAAGAGGTTCTTCTAGACCTCTCCCCTTTTGCCAAAAGGGGGAAATATGAAGGTATTTGGAGATACTCTTTGCTAGCGCTAAGACCCAGTAAGAAGATTGTGTCCTGAGGCCCGCATAGCAACAATCCTTTGTGTTCTGAATGATCTCATCCTCTGGCAAAGTGAATTGCTTTGACCAGCAGCTGGCAATCTACTGACATACTCACAATCCTGTTTCTTGTAACAGCCGGTGAACCAAACTAGCTACTGAACTCCTATTCCTCCCAATACTGACTCTGGTTCTTCACTCTACTGGGAGACAATCTACATGGAGACTGTTGCCACAGGATCCAGAAGGGGAGATTGTTGCCACAGGATCCAGGAGAGGAGACTGTTGCCACAGGATCCGGGAATGCCTGCCCTGTCCATGCAGGAGCCTACTAAGACAACCCAAGAGGGATTAGGTCATGGTCCAGCCCACCCATGTATGGAAAGCATGGGCTTTATCCAGTGTGTTGAGCCTCTTTATGGGGAGGGGGAAGTGAGGAGAATTGGCACTTGCAAGCATTCTTCCTCACTTTGAAATGAATTAAAATTCTGTTTGATCCCTGACTCTCCTGTCTCTGGCCTACTTTATTCAGCTCCAGTCACCCACACTTAAGAGGCTGGTGCTATTCCTTAAAATTTTAAGAGTAATTTTAATTTTAATCTAATTAATTAAATTTTGAACTTTTGATTTGCCTTCTTTCTGAAATTTGATAGATGCTGATCTGGTTGATAATGTGGATCTAAGCAGAAGACTCTACAACTGGAAACATTTTTTTTTTAATTTAAATACCAATTTTTTTTAAAGAAGGAAGATCTGATACCCAGACTTTTCAAATTCTTGTAAATTCATGTGATATTCCACAAGTAAGTTTTACATCTCTCTTTTTTCCCATCATTTTAATTTTTTTAAATTTGAAAGCTTTTTATTTTTCAAACATATGCATGAATAATTTGACAATATTGACCCTTGCATAGCTTTGTGTTTCGGATTTCCTCCTCCTTCCCCCACCCCCACCCCTAGATTGCAAGCAATCCAATCTATGTAAAACATGTTAAATATATCTTAAATCCGATATATATAAACATATTTATGCAATTCTCTTGCTGTGCAAGAAAAATCAGATAAAAAAAAGAAAGTAAATGAGTAAGAAAACAAAATGCAAGCAAACAACAACAAAAAAAGAGACAATGTTCTGTGGTGATCAACATTCATTTCCCACATCTCTACCTTTCTCTGGGTATAGATGTCTCTTTCCATCACAAGATCATTGGAACTGGCGTCAACCATCTCACTGTTGGAAAGAGTCACATTCATCAGAATTGATCGTTGTAAAATATTGATGTTGCTGAGTTTCACATTTCTCATCAGAATAAAAAAAATCTTTATTGTTACTTATTCACATTTAAAAAAAGTCATCCCTTTTTGTTATGATTCTTATAATGTACTAAGACAGTGGAATTGATAGAGACAATAATTATCTAATTTAGCCTGGTTCAGTATGATTGATCTGATCCTATGAGGAGATGTTATAGGCTAGAACATGAAACAAGGGACTAAGTGGAATTGAGGAGACAATGGTTAAATCTAGTTTAGCATTGATTTAATCCTACAACAAATAATGATTTCCTAGTGATATAATGATCGGTGTGTACTCAGTGTACAGCATATAAGCAAGAAATTCTCAGGGCCAGATACACAAGCCCGCTCTTGGAGGCAGAGACAGATTCATTCCATCTTCCACCTTTGTGCTGCTGGAGGCTGAAGTTTTCCCATTGTTGGGAATTTATTATCTCAAAAGAGAGGTTACAAATCAAACTATACCTAGTCTATCACAAAATCGAAGGTAGAGAAATCACTTCCCTAAAAGTTCCTATGATTTCCATAAGAGCAATCAATCCTTTCTTGTTAGTGAGAATCAGATCCAGCATAGATGCTCTGTTTGTTCTTCCTTCTTTGAAAGGGGTAAAGGATGGGAGTCAGGAGTAAGAGGAAGAGTTAAAAACTAGAATTTCATTGATACAAGAATCCCACTGAGAAAATTACTCCTGCCAGAGCAGGTCAACAACTCTGGTGAAATTCTTCATCTTGTTGAGTTTCTTAGATAAGTGAAAATTTAAGTGATTTGTCGGGGTCACAGAGTCAATATGTTTCAGAAGTGGTACTTGAATTCTGGTTTTTCAGGGTTACTGAGAACTGATTGCTGGAAGCTTATTCTATCTACAGCCCCAGCCACCAAAGCAAATCAATTTCCTGCCCACTACTAGCTTTCTTCACTCTCCCCTTCTGCTTCTTGCTTTGGGAAAAGTAATCAAATAAATATTATCATTGCATCTGGAAAGGCCCTATGGCTCTATTCAACATTTCTGTGATTTAATCCTTCTCTGGCCACTACTCTTTGTGTGTCAAGTGACCCAGAAGGGCAAAAGCTGTCTCTCTTTTGTATTTGTATTCCCAGGACTTAGCACAGCACTTGGACACATAGTAGGCATGTAATAATGCTTTCGTTTCATTCATTCGCTTCAACCTCAAACCTCAAAACTTTTTATCTACTTTATCATTTTACCTCACATTTTTCTACCTTCTGAAGAATGAAAGTTTTCTAGCGAAAGGACAAAGTACATTTTCTCCTCTTTTTTTCTGGGCCCAGCATCAGTCATCAAAAGGACCCAGCATTTGCTTAATTTTATCAATCTTTTTTTCATTTACACTATTGTCCGTGTGTATATTGTTTTTTAAATTTTTTAATTCACCCTAAATCAATGTATTTCAATTGTTCTTTGTATACTTCCTATCTGTCTTTTCTCCTGAGCATATTCCGCTACGTCCATGTGTCATCATCTGTTTAGCCAGTCCCAAGCTGATAAGTCCCGCCTTGCCCATCCGGGTCCTGAGCGACACAGTTTAGGAAAGACACTGATAAGCTGGAGAATGTACAGAAAAGAGCAACCAGGAGAGTGCTCCAGAATCAGACCATCAGCTTGCTGGATCGTGTGTGTGTGTGTGTGTGTGTGTGCGAATGTGTGTTTGCTGAACACATATGTGTTTACTGAAAGTGTTGAAAATGTTTGTTAATGAGTGAGTGTGAGTGCATTGTGTATGAATGTGTTCGAGTGTTCGAGTGTCTGTGGATATATGTATATGAGTGTGTAGGTGAATATGTTCTTATATGAGTGTGTGAATGTGTGTGTAAGAGTGGGTGAGTGTATGTGATTGTGCATATGCTGGGATGTACGTGTGTGTGTGTGTGTGTGTGTGTGTGTGTGATTTTATAACCCAGAATACTCTGGGGAATAGATACTTTTATCGTCTCCACTTCACAGATGAAAAAATGGAGGGAGGCAAAGGTTAAACTGCTTTTTAGGATCATGGGGCTAGTTAAGTACCTGCAGCAAGATTGACGGTTATTAACGTCCATTTGCCTCAGTTGGGAGTGCAGACTCTGGATGACAAAGATAGCATCGGGTTTGCCATCTCCTTCCCTGGCTCATTTCACAGAAGGAGGGCACAGGGAAGCCCTGACGGTGATGTAAGTATTTGAGGAGCTGATTCCACTTGTCCTTGGAGGGCAGAGGCAGGAGCAGTTGGGGAAAGTTGAAAAGTAGATTATTCCTATCAGTGGAAGAGACAAACCAACCTTACTGCAAGTCTGGGGAGGTGCCGGCTCAGGCCTTGCTGGGAACCTGCCCAGACTCCTGTTTGGGGGATGCTGCTGGGCCGGGCTGGCCAGCCTGGATCCCAGGGCACCTGAGCTCCCCTCAGCTCTGCTAGGCTGCAGACCCCAGGATGCTTTTAGCTGCTGAGATGAATATGATTTAGCGTTAATTAGATTTTCTTGTTTTCCTCAGTCTGGAGAGCAGAAAATGAGCTTCTTGAAGCACCTTCTTTGCAGCAAGTTCTCCTCCCACATGGCTCTCACTCAGAAGGGGGAATAGAAAGGGTGCAATTGCTGGCAGAGCCAGCAGAGAGCGAAGAGAGGCAGCTTATGGCTGCTCCAGTTCCCTGGCTGCCGAGGGGAGAGGGAGGCTGGCCCTGGTCCAGCTTCGACTCCTTCTGCTGGCTCTTGGACCACTCTGGCAGGCGGGGCAGTTTCCAGGCCCCTTCTCAGAGTCAGGTTTCCTTGCTTACAAGGTGAAGGGAACGCTCAGTCCCAGGGAGAGACGCTGAAAAGAAAGACGTTGCCTTTCTTCCAGTCCCAGCTCACGACCGGGCTGGGAACCCTGGTGTCCAAGGCCGCCGGCCAGGATCACTGCAGGGCAGAAGAGCAGCTTTAAATAGCTCAGGCCCTAGATGTTCCACAGGGAGGGCAATAATTATGTGCGACACACATCGGGTGTTCGGGTCAGTTCAACAAAGAGTTATGGAACCTTCTCCGGAAATAGCATAGCACTGGGAGAAGAGTACGGGACTACTTGGCAATGGGACCCCTGGCTTTCAGTCCCAGCCCCGGTGCTTGCCGACCCCGGAAAGGGCTGAGACACTTAACGCCTCAGAGGCTCCATTTCTTCTTTCATAAAACAGGCTCCTAAGAATCCGTTCTCTACCTCCTCACGATGTTAATGTGAGAAAAATGCTCAGCCCGCCTGAAAATGCTCTGGAAACATCGGTAAGTAATTGCTAATGCTTTAAGGGTTGCAAAGTGCTCTGCAGATATTATCTTAATTGTCCCTGCAACTGTTCCCCGAGATAGATGCTATTATCCCCACATTACAGGTGAGGAAACTGAGGCAGGCAGATGTTAAATGACTTGTCGAGGATCAAGTGACAGAGAGCTCTATCAGTTAGCTGCTCAGCTGCCTAAATGGCAATTACTCCTATGTGACAAGACTCAAGCTGATTTTGTGCATTTTCAGTGGTGGCTTCACAGGAAGACGCTCAAGTTCTCCTTGGAGATTCAAACCATGGAGCTGGTGAATTTGATTTTACAATGTGTCCAAGGGTAGCAGGGTCACAATTTTAAGGGATGCTTGGCAAATTTGCCGCATGGAATTAGATGAAGAAAGATCAAGAAAACCCTCCCTCCAAGGTCAATTTACTTCAACTTTAATTTTTTGTGTCTTTAAAACCGATTGGAAACAATTTTAGGAGGGTAAACAATTTTGGAAAATATGAGTGAGGATCAAGAAAAGAAAGAGGTCCAGAGGTGGTGGCTACCCTGGAAATTGCTGCCGAGTCTCTGAACACTCCTTCAAGTAAAGAACAGGAGGGGCAGCCAGGGGTGCAGTGGAGAGAGCACCGGCCTGAAGTCAAGTGTCTGGTCTCAGATACTTAACACTTCCCAGCTCTGTGACCCTGGGTGAGTCACTTAACCTCGATTTCCCCAGGGGAAAGAGAGAGAGAGAGAGAGAGAGAGAGAGAGAGAGAGAGAGAGAGAGAGAGAAGAATAGGGAATAAGTGTGGCAATCACAACCCACATTTTTACAGCAGATATTGCCTGAATTTTTATAGAGAGGGAGCAAGTCGTTACTGGGAGTCATATCTGAACCCACTGGGAAGAGTCAGACCATCAACTGGTTGGATCAATGATCATGACCTGATTTTTAAAATGATTTCAGGCACAAGCTGCGACCAGCGGGACCTACTGCATCAGACAAGAACTGGGCACTTCAGTTTACAAGGATGCATTTGATGGTAGATAGTTTCTTTCTCCTATTGTGGGAATAAGTACAAGCAGATATGAAGGACTTTTTGGACCTCAGGGGTGGCCTCATACTACGATATTGCCAGGGCCTCCCTCCTGGGAGCTTTGGGTCAGGTCGGTTTTATCTGGTATTTACTAGAGGAGAATGAAAACGTCCTTGCATCATTATGACCCGTTTTGCCCTCACAGATCCCACGGGAGGATCTCTGGGATTCCCGGGGATCTCGGATCGTCCTAGGAAACTCCCGGGGGGAGGCCGGGCCTTCCCACGGATACTTTGCGTTGCCCACAGAAATGTGGCTCTCACGCAGCAGATGTTACGGTCAGGACCTCCAGAGAGGCTGTCTCAGCAATCCCGTTCTTGCTTCTGCTCGCAGCCGACATCGGGCAGCCCGGGGCAGTGCCAGGTGCCCCTCTCAGCCCATCTGCCCAGTCTTGGGCTGGAAGAACCAGCACCAAGTTTGGAAAGAGCCTCCTGGTCTTTGCCTTGGGCCTCGGAGTCCCCCCCAGGGATGAGGGTAGAGCATTTTCCCTCTCTGAGACTCAATGTCCTCATGTGGACACGGTGACATCCGGACGGCCAGAAACGGAGACGGATTCAGGGTCCCTGGTAAAGAATAAAGGTGCTGTGCAGCCAGGGTTTGGGAAGCGGCGAGGAGCCGGGGAGGAGGAGATTCTGTGCAGAGAACCTCGCCACGTTCTTCCAGGAGGACTTGGCGGGAGGACGGCAAGGGAACAAGGGGAGGGGAGGCTCCCTCTGCTTTCTGTAGCAGACTGTTCTCTTCATGAGGGACAGAAAGTTACCCCACCGGGTGCCAATCTTGCAGCGGCTCTGCCCGAGGAAACGGAAGCGGCTCCAAGGAAAACAAGGGCAAGGGTGCGGGCCAAGGGGGCCGGGGCACAGAACGTGCTTCTTTACCCCCCCCCCCCCATGTATGTGTAGTGCGTGTGTATGTGATGGGTGTGTGGGGATGTGTGTGCAGCTCTCTGCATGTCTGTCCGTCTGTCATCTGTGGCCGCCTTCCCCTGGATTTCACTTGGTTAATTTAAAACCAGGGCCCCGGCAAGGGGTCGGCAGGGGTACCTGCTGGGGGGGGGGCGGGGACCAGGTGACCTGGCCTGAGATCATTGGCCCACAGAGCTCCTTCTCAGCTTCATTTCTGTGACACCTTCCCCTCCTCCCAAGGACCCGGCCCTGCTTAGTGCTAAAGGGCATCAAAGGATCTCCCAGTGAGGGGGGGGAGTGGATCGGAACCCCTGGCAACCGGCTGGGGTCCGAAAGCTGAAGCAGAATGGGAAAGAATGAAGAGGTCACAGAGAAAGGGCGCTCTGGCAGGGGCATGGACACACACTCACCACACTCACACATACACACACACACTCACACCCCCCTACATACACACTCACACCCCCCCCACATACACACACACTCACCCCCCCCACATACACACCCCACATGCACACACCACATACACACACACACACACCTTTCACATACACACTCACACCCCACATACACACACACACACACCCCACACACACACACACCCCCCCCGACACACACCTTCCACATACACCCCCCCACACATACATACACACACAGAGAGTACACTCATACACACACACACCCATGCACAATGCACACACACAAGTCCCGGCAGAGCTGCCCCTTGGCTCTGGAGAGCTCCAAAAGGCACCTTCGGGCTCCCTCGCAGCCTCCAATGTGGCGCTGGCTCCGGAGCATTGTAAATAAGGGATTAGATACCGGCCTTTGAGGCAGTGTTTCCCTAGACAGGCAAGAAGAACAAATGGGCTTCATTAGAAAAGGACTGAGAAGAAGAATGGCGCAAACTTCTGTGCCGGCCGGGCTGCGCTGAAGGACGGCCAGTCAGAAATGAGGGAAATCGGTTCAGGAGAGCTGCAAGGTTCCACGGCTGGAGGCAGGCTCCGGGGGAGGCTCAGGAAGGAGGCTGCCCCAAAACTCAGCAGTAAGAGAGGGGCTTCGGGCAGAGGGCAGCCCAGAGGTGGCCCCGAGCCCAGTGGAGGACAAGCCCGGGGCGCAGCGGTGGGAGAAAGTCCTTGGCAGAGCCCTGTGAGGGGGCAGTCCCAGGCGTCTGTGGCAAGGCCCTGGTAGGAAGGGGCGTCCCAGGCAGAGCCTGGGTCTGGGCCCGCTGAGGTTTAGATTTGGGGCACCCAAGTGAAATCAGTTTCCTCATCTGTAAAATGGTGATGATGATAACATTTACTTGCCAAGATTGTTCTGAGGATCAAATGAGCTCATGTTTGTAAAATCCTTTGCAGTCTCATTCTACAACCAAATTCTAATAAGAGAAAAAAAGTAGTAAAAAGAAAGAAAAAACATTTTTTTCAAGTAGAAACAAAGAAAGAGATCAAGTCCTAAGCAGCCACATGAGACTTGATAGCTGTCATTCAAACGGGGTAGAGAGATTCTATCAAGGAAGAGGCAAAGGCTTACAGCCAAGAAGAACATAGGTAGCAAAACTAAGTCTAATCCTCCACGGAAGAAAATCGACCTTTCAGCAACGAAAGATGTTCAGTCTCAAAGCTGAGAAGGCCTGGATTTGAGTCCTGCCTCCATCATGAAGTGGCCCAGTGACCGTGGGCAAATGACTCGACC
This sequence comes from Sarcophilus harrisii, assembly GCF_902635505.1. NCBI lineage: Eukaryota > Metazoa > Chordata > Mammalia > Dasyuromorphia > Dasyuridae > Sarcophilus > Sarcophilus harrisii. The sequence continues at coordinate 2,247,101 of NC_045429.1, forward strand.
TCTCAGGGTCCTAGACAATCCTGGAAAGGCTGAGCTGCAGGGGATGTGCTGAGGGCTCTCTTTTGGGGGGATCTCACCTCATCCTCACCCAATAGTTCCCCGAGTCCACTAAACACCTTTGGGAAATTGGTCCCTCAGGGGCTTAAGACTAATGCTAGAACTCTTGAGAAGGAGGAAGAATCAAAGTCCTTTTGGGGACCCCAAATCTGAGGGCGTGGACTCAGGAGACCACCCTCCTATATAAACTCTGACCTGAGATGACCAGCAGATGGCAGGTGGGTGACCTGTTTCCCTAACACTCCCATCCAATCCTAAGACATCCACTCATGCAGGAAGTGCCTAGTACATCCTTGGCTGTATCCCTAACCTGCCTTCAGAAAGCTTACATTCTAATAGATAAGTGAACACAAACTATCTCCAGAAATACTGCAGAGTTGGCAGAAGAGCGAACTACCAAGTGGGGAATGGCTCGTTTAGGAGCAGGGGTCAGAGATCCAGGGGTCTGGACACCAAGAGGTCCCAGTGATGTCATGGCAAGTGGACAGGCACGGAGCCTGGAGTGGGCCGCCATTTCATAGAATCCCAGCTCTTTCTAAGCTTTTCTGTGTTTGTCACATGTCATTTCTTACAGCCTGGTCACAATTTCATCACCTTGATGCGCCAGGATTTATGAAGCCGTTCTCCACTGGAGATACCTATTTATTTCCAATTCTTTGCTGTCACAAAAATGCTGCTAAAACTAGTTTAGAGTAGATGGGGACTTTCTTTTGATCAGTGGCTTCCTTAGGGTATAAGTGCAGTAATGGATTCTCTGATTCAAAGCTTATGGACATTTTAGTCACTTTCATTTGCGCAGTTTCAAATTGCTTTCCAAAATGATTTGCCAAAGTGTGTTAAAGTACCTATATTTCCCCACCCCTCCGACACTGACTAGAGCCATTCTCTTTGGTTGTTTTGGCCAGTTTGCAAATCTTGGGGGTCCCATCGCTTTGGATCTCTCTTCTTAGTGATTTTGCACACTCTTTCATGTGCTTGTGAATAGCTTGCAATTCTTCTTTTGAGAACTGTTTGTTCCTTTCCTCTGACTATTAATCTATGGGGGAATGATCACACACACTTATTTTTCTAACAGCAGCTCATTTGTTCATTCATTCATTCAACATATGTTCATCAAACACTCGCTATGTGTAGGGAATAGCACTGCTCACTACAGAAAATACAAAAACCATAGTTGCTGATTTCTAAGAATCCACAGTCTCTCAAAGGAGATGATTGTGTACCAAGATAACTGTGACAGAAGACAATAAAAATGATACTCGCCACCCAAGAGGATGGTTAATGCCCCCAGAGGACTCTGGGATGCAACCTATCTCAGAACCTTAGAATTGTCATGGCAGCAGAAGTTGCCATCTAGCTCAACCTGCCCCTCAGTGATAATATACCCCCCAAATATTTGCGGAAGTCCTTGTTTTCGAAACCTCCACTTGCAAACTTTGAGTGAATGGGGCCTCTGGACATCCCAAGGCAGCTTATTCCTTTTTAATATGACTAATCATTAATAATAGATAGCACTGAGATCATGCTCTGAGTCTGCCAAGCATTTTACATATGTTATTTGCTCCTCAAAACAATCCTGGGAATTCAATGCTGTTTTTGCACTCATTTTACACATGAGGAAACTGAGGCTGGATTGAGATTGAATAGTTTACCTAGTGTCACCCAGCTGAGAAGGGTTCAAGATGAGGTTCGAATTCAGGTCTCTCTGACTCTGAGATCAACTCCACCCCCCACCATGTTTGCTTATTCTCATCATTGACATTTAAACTCTCAAAACAGATAATCAATTAGTATTGATTTAATTAATTGTTAATTAATTAATTACTGATAATTCTAAGTTGGATTTGGTTTTGACTAATTACAGCTTTACTGTAATCAAACTAATGTGAGAATAGAATTTATCATCAATGTTGACAGAGGGAAATCCATAAAGATGATCCAGGCCTTTCTAAATATTTCACAGATTTGGATGTAACCCTTGGAAAACTCAGAATTGGACTTAAAAAGGAAGAACTCTGATCTTAAACTCTTTGTGGTTTAAAATATGTATGTATCTATTGATCTCCATTAGAAAATATAATATATTGTGCTATGACAATATGTATCAATATAAAAGTTTTAACTTCCACTATCAAAATCTGTAAACAATATATCAACCATAAGCAACATTATCAAAAATATATAAACAATGTAAGATATATAAATAGGAATTTTTCTTTCTTTTGTGAAAGGGGGAAGAGGCTTAAAGCAGTTATTTGGCTCCTCTGAGGAGCTCCTGTTGTGACAATAATCTCCCCTGAAACAAGAGTGAAAGTCAAGTGCACCAATATTCATTAAGCATTAAATTCATTCATTTATTAAATTCCAGGAAGAAATGAAGAACCCAACTCAAATGAAACAAGAAAAAGCCAATTTCTATGAGAAATGAGTGTATGTGATTATTTCCCGGTGGTGCACCCCAACTCGAAAGCTGTGTTTATTATCTGTAGTACAATCATATCCCCCCTTTGTTTTTTGTCATCTTTTTGACCTGCTTTTCGGGGCACTGTAGATTGTGTTCTTTAAATCTTGGACTTTTGTAGACAGCTGGCGTAACCATAATGCAGAGAGCAGAGGGTCTGGGGTCAAAAAGACAGTAGTTCAAGTCTGGCATCAGACACTTAGTAGCTAGGGGACCCTGTATAATGGGGATAATAATAGCACCTATCTCTTAGGCATTTTGTTAGGATTAGATGAGATAACACTTGTAAAAAAAAGTATTCAGCATAGTGCCCGGCACATAGTAGGTGCTATATAAATGATTAGTTCTTTCCCCTTGAATACAGGTTGACAGTGACACCTTCTTTCACTCCATCCTATTGTCCTTTACCAGCTGGAATCACCCAAACTCTGCTGAATCAGGTGGACTTGGGCAATTGTTCTTATTTCAAAGAAAGAATGCTTTTAAAATGATAAAGTCTTTTTAAATGGGAAAAGTTTCATTTCTTTTGACTTTCAAATAGCTCAAAGTCATCAGAATCTTTTTATTCTCCAATTTCTCCAAACCACTTAACTTAAAAACAAGCACTCAACAGAAAAAATTTCCACTAAAACTATTTTTTCCAGATATTATGTAATAGGCCATTCTAATAAATATTTTCAGCCATTTGACTGCAAATGCAATCATGTACAATTAGTGACAATCATATTCTCTGTAGTGGAATATGTTTTCATCTTGCCCTTCAGTATAATTTGGATGACAATTCATTTCCCTTCTTGGCCACATGGAACTCTCTACTAGCAGCATTATGTGTCCCTCTCCCATAATCTGGCCATCCCTCACTGCACAGATCATTCCTTTCCACCCGTGACTGGTGATGGATGGCTGTAATGTGGACACATGTCCCCATTCCAGCCCGCTGGCTGCCCTCTCAAAGGGCTCGTCTAGAAACTTCCCGTAGGGGCAAAAGACCTCGGGCAGACTCATTTCATCATCAGCCGATGGGTTTCTCCAAATGTCACGCCTATAATACAGAAGTTGCTTCTTCCCCCATGTAGTAGGGGTTCCAGGGAGACTGAAACCTTGCTTTGCTTTGTTGGGGTTGGTCTCAGCTGGCCCTTGGAGCAGTGGGGAACCTGCACACAGCAGCCTGGGTTGTTTGGGAGGGCATCTTCAGAAGTCATAATGAGTCAGTCCCATCAAGTCTTTGGGTCAGCCCTGTGGAGACTGGGCAGCCCTACCTAGCCTGACCTGGTCTGGCCACTGCGAATTCTTCCTTAGTGCAGATCTGGCCATGTCAATCATCACCTGCAGCTCCCTATTACCTCCAGTGGTTCTCAAAGTATTGTCCCGAGAATCCTGGCAGGTCTCTGAAACCCTTTCAGAGGATCTAAACATTCAAAGTTAGTTTCTATTTCTAATATAGTAAACAGCTATAATATAACCCAAACAAAAACTCTTCGGACAGATCCTCAGTCAGTTTTAATGGTATAAAGATATTGAGAATAAACGTTTGAGAACCACTGAAACAGACACACCTGTTTGAAGTTTAAGTCCCTTCACAATCTGGTCCCAACTGATTTTTCCAGCCTGAACATCCCTTCTACTGCTACATTCTATGATATAACTATACCATCTTCTCTCTGTTCCTCACACTCAGTGTTCAGTCTTCTGTCTCTGAGCCTCCACAATGGCTGGAATATAGTGATAGTTCAGTTATTTTTAGTCATGTCCATCTCTTCATGACCCTATTTGTGGTTTTCTTGGCAAATATACTGGAATGGTTTGCTTTTTTCTTTCTCTGACACATTTTCTAGATGAGGAAATGGAGGCAAACAAAGTGAAGTGACTTGCCCAGAGTCACACAACCAGAAAATGTCTGAGGCTGGATTTGAACTCAGGAAGATGAGTCTTGGCCCTAAGGCACCTAATGCTTCATTTCCTCCACCTAACAGAGTTCTCTCCCTTTATGAAACTTTTTGTTGATCTGCCCAAGAGCTAGAGCCCTCTGTCCTTCCCAAGTAACTGTGCACTTAACTACTTTGCACTGATCTATATCTATTCTCTTCATGTTTATTAAATATATCATTGGCAGCTCTACCTTCAGAATGGACGCTTCTTGCTTTTAGAGACTGATCGTTCTTCGATCTCCCAATGCCTTGCACTGTGCAGAGCACACAAGCTAAAACAGCTTGCTGGCCGATTGCCTGATTGAACAACTCTATGCTCTGCTTGGGGTAGGTGCTATCGGTGCCATCACAAGCTGCCCTGTGGGATAGTCAGGGGTGTCCATAAGTCTTCCATTGGGGAACTTGGTGTGCTGAACACTTCCCTTGGGTCTTTGAGTATGTTCCAGTCACCAACACAACACTTCGATTATCCACTATTCCTCACCCTCCATATGTGACTGACCGACTGTTTACAGCCATTGAAGACATGATGGCTTGATGCTACTCCTGCAAACAAATCATCACAGGTCCACAATGTAGGCTACTTACGATCACCGAACCTCTTTCTGGCATTCTTTGCTCATCTACAATTTCAATTCTTCTCAGATTGTGGCAGTCTGTGGTTTTCAGCTATCTAGAATCACCAGGAATATGCTGATGTTAAGAAGTTATTATGATGTTAAGAGGTGTCCAAAAAAGGGTCCACAGTACCTCCCCAAATGAATGATGGAAGGAGAAAACTAGCTCATTTTCAGGAAAGACAATACAGGATAATGAAAAGATGTGGTCTAGTTTGCTTTCTAGATATTTGTTTAAAAAAAAAAAAAAAAACGGTCCATGGGAGGAGCTAGGCTATCCTCTTCCTGTTATTTCTCCATCTTAGCTCTGCCCCATGATAATAAAGTGAAAAGAGCATTGGTTCAAGACTCAGAGGACCTGGCTTCATAGCCTACCTTATCTGTATGATCTTGGGCAAATGTATTTCCATATTAATCATGCTGCACATGGAAAAAAAATGGATTAAAAAGGGAAAAAATACGAGAAAGGAAACAAAAAACCCATAAGCAACCAAACAACAACTACAACAAAAAGGTGAAAATACCATGCTTTCACGTTTAGTCTCCATAGTTCTTCCCTGGATGTTGACGGCACTTTCTATCATGTCTATTGGAATTGTTTTGAATCACCTCATTGTTGAAAAGAGCCAAGTCCATCAATCATCCCATAACCTTGTGATTACCATGTACAATGATCCCCTGGTTCTACTCACTTCCCTCAGCATCAGTTCATATAAGTCTCTCTAAAATCATCCTGCTGATCATTTCTTATAGAATAATACTATTCCATAATATTCATATACCATAACTTATTCATTCATTCATTCTCCAATTGATGGGCATCCACTCAGTTTCCAGTTTCTTGTCACTACAAAAAGGGCCGCCACAAACATTTTTGCACATGTGGGTCCCTTTCCCTCCTTTAAGATCTCTTTGGAATATAGGCCCAGTAGAGACACTGCTGGATCAAAGGGTCTGCACAGTTTGATAACTTTTTGGGCATAGTTCTAAATTGCTCTCCGGAATAGTTGGATCATTTCACAACTTCACCAACAATGCATCAGGGTTCCAATTTTCCCACATCCCCTCTGACATTCACCTTTATCTTTTCCTGTCATCTTAACCAGTCTGAGAGTTGTCAAAGAGTTTATATTCTAATAGGAGTAAGTGACTGTGGTGTTTTTCTTTAAAATAATAATGGTTCTCTCTAGGAGAAGGTTTCTCAGGGAGGTTTTCTGGAGGCAGCCTTAGTTTCAGTTAAAAGTAATAATCACCCAAAATGCAGCCAGCTGATAAAATGCAAACATTTATTTTCTCCTTCCAAGTTTTGTCTCTTTCCTTGGGCCTGGATAGCTAGATTCTTAGAGGCCTATCTCTCTGCTTGGTTCCCAGAGCTCCCCCCCGAATGTCTCCAAATCCAAAGGTTTGTCCTTCAGCCTCCAGCCAGCACCAAGGTGGAAGATGCAATGACTCTCTCTTGCCTCCGAGAGAGGGCTTGTGGGCTTCCTCCCAGAGTGCTCTTCTCCAACCCCTGGGAATGTTCCCCAGTAACTTCCTTGAAGCTCTAAGAGCTTCCTCTCTATATATGATCTCCCAATCTGGTTGTGCTTCCGAGAGTGGGCTTCTGCTGAACTGACAGACGCTCCCTTCTTCAATCTAATTCAGCTGAACTCTTCTCTCAGTGTTTTCAGCTCAACTCCCCAAGAGAGCCTCTGTCTGTTTCTTATATAGGATCTCTTTGGAGAGAGAGGGATATGGATTTCTCCCAAAGTGCTCTCTGGCCCTGAGAGCTTCAAGGGAGGTGCGAATTGGGATATCTCATATTAAACCCTGAAATCTCCCAAATGTGTGAACTCCAGTGAGTACAGGTGTGAACACAAGCATTGTTTCTCAGTTCCATGTAGTACCTTGTTTCAAGTTGAGTTAACACTAGGATTCCAACAAGTGACATATAAATAACTACTTAAATGCAAGTAGTAGAGAAAGTGGATACAAGGACTATTCTGGTAGTCATTCAACAGCTGGAGATGAATTTAGTGAGATCAAGGTTATGTAGAAACTTGACTTAAAGATGAGCCTAATCCACTCTGAGATTGAGATGAAATAGGGGAAATTATGCTCCTGAGGAGGAAATGTGTGTCCATTTGTTTGTATTTATTTTTGAAATAGGTATCCCTTCATAAAAAAAAAAATTATTCCATGTTAAATGGTTGATGCTAGTCATTGGCTCCTAACAAATGGGGTGGGGGGGGGAGAGGGAGAACCCATAATTTAGCGGGAAATTAAGCATTTATCAGTGGTAAAGAAAACAAACTGTGGGCATCTGACTTCTCTGCTAAAGGGGAGATGTAACAGATCTGGTCTGGAGAGAGGGACTACAGCATACAAAAAGATTCAAGATATATGGCCTCTATACTGAGAAGGAGCTTATGCCATCCATCACTCAATAGGATTCTGGCTGGCTTTTGTGCTTCCAGCAAAGCAGCCTGTCTTGTCCCTGATCTTATACATTTTCTTTAACAAAAAAACATCAGTTTTATTCTCAGTTCTACATTCTCTCTCCAACCCTTCCCACTCCCATCAAGAAAGAAATAAAAAAACAAAACTCTCTACAAACATGTATTATTGAGCAAAATAAATTCTATAGGAATTTGACCAACCCCCCCAAAGTTACATTTCAGTCTGCACTTTGAGTCCATCACCTATCAGGAGGTGAGTAGAATGTTTTATCTTGGACCCTTTGGAATTATAGTTGGTTATTGTGTTGATCAGATTTAGTAAATTTGATAAAAAATGATTGTTTTATGATATGGTTATTTTATAAATTGTTCTGTAGACTCTATTTGCTTCACTTTGCATCAATTAATACAAGTCTTCCAAATTTTCCCTGAAGCCATTCCTTGCATCCTTTTTTATAGCACAATAGATTTCCATCACATTCATGTAACTTGTTCAGTGAATCTCCAAATGATGGGCATTCCTTCAATTTCTAATTTTTTGCCACCACAAAAAAAGAGCTGCCATAAATAATTGTATATAAATAGATCTTCTTTCTTTTCCTTTGATCTCTCTGGGGTATAAACCCAGTAACAGTATTGTTGGGTCAAAGGACATGCACATCTTAATAGCTTTTGGAGCATAGTTCCAAATTGCTTTCCGGAATGATTGGACCTGCTCACAGTCCCATCAAAAATGCACTGATGTATCTATTTTCCTGTAACCCTTCCAGCCGAGCATTTTCCTTTTTTGTCAACTTTGTCCATCTGATGGATATGAGGTAGTATCTTAGAATTATTTAAATGTTCATTTCTCATTTAGTAATTTAGAACACTTTTGATAACTTGGTTTTTATTCTCTAAAAACTGCTTGCTCATATTCTTTGATCATTTGTCCCTGGAGAATGGCTTTTCTTCTTAGAAATTGAAACTAGTTCCCTATATATCTTAGAAAGAAGGTTTTTATTAGAGAAACTCGCTACAATTTTTTTCCAACTTTCTGCTCTTTTAATTTTAGCTATATTGATTTTGTTTGTGGGAATTTTTTTTTGAGTTTTTATCATTAAAATTATCCCATAATTCCTTTATCTCTTGTTTGGTTTAGAACTTTCTTCTTATCCATAGAAATGACAGGTAAATTTATTTACACTCTGCTAATTTGCTTCTGATATCACTCTAAGTCATATACCCTTTTGGAACTTGTTTTGCTGGAACTTTGGTCTATATTTTGTTTCTGTAGATTGTTTTCAAATTTTCTAAACAGTTTTTTTCAAATGGTGAGTTTTTGCCCCAGTTGCTGGATTTTTTGGGTTTATTAAACTCTCCAAGATTACATCTTTGTAACTTATCTTGAGATCTGGTATTTCTAGGTGCCCTTCCTTTCCACTTTTTAAAGTAAGTCCTTTGATATTTTGACTTTTTTCTTCCATTTGAATTTTTATTATTTTTTTCTGGTTCTGGTAAGCAATCTGTTGGTAGTATGATTGGCATAGTATTGAATAAATAAATCAATTTAGGTAGTAGTTTCATTTTTTGTTATATTGGTTCAGCCTATCCATGAGCAATGAATATTTCTTCAATCATTTGGATCTGCCTTTATTTATGTAAAAAGTGTTTTGAATTGTGTTCATAAAGTTCCTACATGTCTTGCTTCCCTATATTCTCTTAAAATTGAGTTCAAATCCTCCCTGTCCTCAAAAAATGCTGTGCGTTTTTGTGCAATCAAGTAATCATTGGTATATAATGTATGTAGATATCTTTTTATTTTATTTTATTTTTTTCTGAGGCAATTGGGGTTATGTGACTTGTACAAGATCACTTGCCAAGAAGTATTAAGTGAGACCAGATTTGAGCTCAGGCCCTCCTGACTTCAGGGCCTGTGCTCTATCCACTGAGCCATCTAGCTGCCCCTATAGTCAGATATCCTAGTATTTCAAAGTGTTTTACAATCAAAGTTAATAATAATAACTAGCATTTACATAATACCTTAAGGTTTTCAAAATACTTTATAAGTATTATGATACTGTAAGAATCAGATGAGATCAATAAAAAACTTACTGGGGGTGGGAGAAAGACACAGAGAGACAGCTAGCCAGAGAGAGATTTTAGAAACCAAGAGAGAGTGGGAGACAGAGGGAGACAGAGACATACACAGAAAGAAAGATGAGAGAAACACACAGCAAGAGCTCGAGAGCTAGGGAAGAGAAAGGGCGAGCTATTAAACAGCTTTATTTAAACAGCTATTTATTATGTCGGACAGCTCTCTTCATTTCTCTAGACGTCAAAAAACAGTGAGAATAAAGGAGATCACTACATACCAGTTATCCCAAGTTTTAGTGCTGCTTTAAGTCATTAAACCCTATAAGCTTTACACTAAAACTAGGCCACTAGATGGCAGCAGGGACGGACCTACAGGAAAATCTAATTTCAAACGTGGCCCCACTAGTTGTGAACCCTGGGCAAGTCACTTATGTTTGCCTCGGTTTCCTTATCTTTAAAACGGCGGGAATAGAAGCATCTGCCTCCTAGGGTCGTTTTCAGAATAAATGAAATATTATTATATAGAAATATTATAGAGAATGATATATAGAGTTCTAGAATTCTAGAAACTATGGAACTTTGAGGTCTCTCAAGGACTTTATAAATAATATTTCATATAAAATTCTTGAGAGTCCTCAAAGTTCTATAGTTATTATTATTCGTATTCTTTGTTACTAATAGCACTTTTTAAGAGGAAACTAAATCAACAATAGGATCACTACATTGGGCAAAGTCTGACAACCAGTGCAATGTGCACCATCTGTGGACGCTCCTCCTCCACCAAGAGCCGGGAACCTCTCCCGACTCTTCCTTCATTGATCTTTGCAATTTTAATGCAGTCACCTCTTTTTGGGGAGGGGGCGTGTTGTCCCTTCCATGCCGGGTGGTTGGAGCCTTTGTCGTTTCCTTGGCTTCCGATCTCTCTCCGTTCATGTAGATCTTCCAAGCTTCTGCCTTCACACACACGCATCATTTCTTACAGCCCAGGGATATCCAGGACACTCAGGGACGCAATGTATCCCCCCCCTCCCCCCACCATCGGGTCTGCCCCCGCTCTTCTCTCCGAGGCGGGACACGAAAGAACAAACAGCTTTTCTGGGTCTGTCTGTTTGGTTTCTTAAAATCAGCACGACGGGGCAGGACAGCTCCCGCAGACCGGCGCCAACTTTGTAATGGCAAATGGAGCAGCGAGGCCTTTGATGGACCGGGATTCAAAGGGAAGGAGCCCCCCGCCCCCACTTCTCTGTACTATAGGTCTGATGCCACCAGCTCTCTCCCTCCTTCCCTCTCTGCCTTGGGGAACTGCCCCGGGCCCTGCTGTTAACTTTCTTGGGCTAGAACTGGGGCATTCTTCCAGGGGTCTGACCCGGAATTTCAAGTCCTCCAGGTCTTCTCCAAGTGGAGGCAGAGCTGCCCGGAGACCACCCAGCTTCTCTCCCCTCGGAGTAGGCCCTGGAAAGTCGAGCCGAGCGGAGGACGAACAGGGTGGGAAGGCTGGGGCGCTGCTTGGCTCAGTCCTCAGTCTCGCAGCCGCCTGCACCGCCCCCCCCCCCCCCCCCCCCGCCCCCCGCCCCAGTCTCCTGGCGCGGATTGCAGGGGCCGGTTGCGCTTCTGCGGGTCTCTTGTTCCCTGGCTCCTCTCTCACCCTGGTGCTCCTGCCACCTTCCCTCCCCCGCTCTCCCAAGCTCAGAGGCTTCCTCTCCTCCTATTCTCCATCCCTCACCCCACCCTTTCCGTATCTCCTTCCTCCTCCTCCTCTTCAGATGCCCCTTTTCCCTTCCCCCTAGTCTTCCTCCCCTACTTCTTCCTCTTCCTCCTCAATTGCGAGGCCCTCACTCCCTCAGCTGTCCCTTTGGCTCACGAAGTCCTCTCCTCCCCCTCAGTCCCCCCTCCGTCTCCTTGGCTGCCGTGGCTCTTACCTTTTCTCTTCTGCCCCTCCCCGGCCTCCCCCATCTTTTCTTCTCCTTCCCCGCCCCACTGCCCCCCACCCCACCCCACCCCAGGCGCTCCGTGACGGCGCGAGCTCTGGTTGGACCGGAGTAGGTGGCTCTGCTCCGACGGGACACTGGAGGCTGAGGGCGGGAGAGCGGGAGGGAGGGAGGGAGGGAGGGAAGGGAAGAAAGGTGTGGGGACTGGGAGAGCGAGGGCAGTGAGGGCCGGCCGCTCTCGAGCCTGGGATCCGCTGTCTCTCCCGCAGCAACAGCCGAGGCGGCGGCGGCGGCGGCGGCGGCGGCAGGAGCAGCGGCGGCGGCAGAGGCAGCAGCAGGAGCAGCGGCGGCGGCGGCAGAGGCAGCAGCAGCAGCAGGAGCAGGAGCAGCAGCTGCTGCAGGAGCAGCAGCAGAGGCGGCGGCGGCGGTGGGCAGCCCGAGCGGGCGGCTGTGGCGGCGGCGGGCAGCCCGAGCTGTGGGCGGCTGTGGCGGCAGCTCGGGCGGGCGCCGGCCGAGCGGGCGCGGGGCTGAGGCGGGCGGCCAGCCCGGCGGGGCCTCGCGGATGCCATCGGAGCCACAAAGAGCGCGCTGAGGCGTGGGCGGGAGCCGAGCGGGCGAAGGAGCCAGGCGTGCCCGCCTGGCGAGCTCCCGGAGCGGCGGCCGACGGCGGGAGCAGCGGCAGGAGGGGCCCCCGCGGGAGCCTGGGGGCAGAGATGAGGGAGAAGTGGCAGCGCCCCTCCAGATACGGTGAGTCTCGGGCCCCGCGCCCGCCCTCCTCTCGCCATCCCCGCTCCAGCCGGCCAAAGGCGCCGAGGGGGAACTTTGCTTTTCTCTTGGGGGGGGCACCAGTCGGCCCCGGGGCGCCGCGAGGGGCTCTAGCAGGGGTTGGTTCCCTTAGATGCCAGAGGTGTCGGGGTTCTCTGCCCCCCGCATCCCGCTCCTGGCGCTATCTGTTGCACCTGCTGTTCTCGGGGCAGCGGGGAGCTCGCAGTCTCTGCCCACGCCTCCCTGGGGTGGGGGGCCCAGCCCTCCTGGCAAGCCGGAGGGCCGCGGCGACCCCTCGCTCCTCTTCCCGCCCGAGCCAGAGAAGTTCTGCAGGTTGCTCGGCCATCCTGGACCACGCAGGCTCTGCTGGGCCTTCCCCGGCAGCCGGGGGGGGGGGGGCAGCTGGCTCTCCCCGAGGCCAGAGATTTCGGCCTCACGTGTGCGCGCGCCGGCTGGGGGGGGGCTTTCTGCCTCACCCCACGACCTTTCCAGAAGAGCCAGAGAAAGTGGTGCCCCCCGCCCCCACTCCCACCCCCACGCCCACTTGCTGCTGTCGCGGGGAACCTGGGCTGAAGTCGGAAAGTTGCGGAGGGGGCGGTGCCCGGAGCTGGAGGCGCGCTGGGGCTTGAATTTGGGGGGCGGGGGAGAGAGGAAGCGAGCTGGCGGAGGGGGGAGTGTGGCCCCGGAGCCTGGCGGGGCGGCTGCGCCTACACCGAGGCATCCCCCGGGCAGCCTGGGAGGGCGAGGAGCGCGCCCGAGCGGGCGGGGAACAGGTGAGGCGTCGGGGCGCACGGGCCCTGGAGCTGGGGGGGGGCAGGGTTCATTGCCGTCGGCGAGCTGGAGCTGGGGAGGGGCAGCTCCAGGAGGGGTCTGCAGCCCTGCGGAGACCCGGGGGCTGGCTGCGGGATCTCCTCCCTGCGGAGCCGGGAACCCCGGGGTGGTGCGACCGGCACAGGCCGGAGGGCTGACCGCCTCCGCGGGGAAGCCTCGCAGACTTCTTCGTCTTGGGATGGTGGAGAAGGAAAGGACAGGCGCGGTGGGCTGCCAGGACGCGCGGAGGTGGGGTGGGGAGGGGGCGGGCGCAGGACCAGGGCGCTGGGGCCGACCCGGAATACGCCGGTCCGAGTGGTGGGGGCTGGGAGCTGGGAGCTTTGCTTTGCCGATCAGAAGGAGCTCCGCTTGATCCCACAGGTCCCTGAGGGACACAGTTTTGACCTCCCGGATTCAGTCCTTTTGAACTGTCCCTCTCGGCCTTTTTCACGGATTCTTGATTCGTAATCCCGGGGGACACTTGTGCAAAAGGGAACCTGCAGGAACCGGCCTTAGTCCTGAAGGGAACCGGCCTTAGTCCTGAAGGGAACCGGCCTTAGTCCTGAAGGGAACCGGCCTTAGTCCTGAAGGGAACCGGCCTTAGTCCTGAAGGAAACCAACCAGCCTTTTCTTTTGAAACTACCAAGACTGTGTTGCTATTCCTGGCCCAGTTGTCGCTGCTTTGAAACTGTCAGTGTTTGAAGACTGTAAAGTTCTGGAGGGCAGGCCCGGCCCATGTGAGGGCTGTTTAAATGACTGTCTCGTTGGATAGTTAAGAGAAAAGGCCTTGAAGACAATTAATTTAATGTTAATGTATCTGTTTCTGGTTCCTCTCACCTTGTGGTTGTGGGAGGTGACCTTAAACATATTGTAGGCCATCGAGCCCCCACCTTCCCCATCTCACCGTGTGTGTGCCCCAGCTGCTCTGGGATCTCGCTGGAGGTTGCTGCTTTCCACCATGGAGCCCCACGGCAGGAGGAGAAAGACAGGCTTGGCGCCTGCTGATGGGCCGGGCATAGGCAGAAATGCCATTGGCATCTGCCCCCCTCAAAAGCCTTCCAAGTTCCCTGGAGAGCCCCCAGCACTCACTAGGCAACTCCACCTGTAAATGAGTGCCTCGGTATGGAGTGGGCTAGACCACCTGTTACCCATGTGACCCTGAGGTGACACTTCACCTCAAGGGTAAAATGAGGCAAATGGATCAGAAGATCTTATAGGTCCTTTCTAGGGCTGTTCTCTGGTCCTACAGTCCTTAAAAGGAACCCTCTTCAGGCAGAACCTTGAATAAGAGAACTGATTTCTAGTCAGACTTCATTTAAAAAATAGAGGAGACATGGTCGTCTATGTCCAGAGAAGGCTTTGTGCTGTTTCAAACGCCGGGGTGTTTGGGAAGTGAAGGCTCCAGCTGATTGCAGTGCTCTCAGGGAAGGGTTACTTGCTCCCCTGCAAGAATGAGTGTCAGAGAGCTTCAATGGCATGGGCTTTCAAGGACTGCCATGGCAGTGTGGAAATCAGGTTTCCTTGGGCCTTGTCTTGTTTTTAAAGGAGACCGAGAACATTTAACTCCCATCTCCGTGTGCTCCCTCATCTCTCCTGTAATATCGGGGTTTTATCGGCTCATTTAACTTTTCCTGGGAGAAGACAGATTTTTGCTTTGCCCTTGGCATAGCCCTAGGTCAGGGCAGGAAAGGCCTTCCTTTTTCTGAAACCTCAGATACTGGAGAAGTTTTAGTCCCAGGACTTGCCTCCAAGGAACATTTTTGACTTGAAAGAGCCTGAGTTGGGATCTGCCAGTGACAGCTGACAAGGGCTTGGCCAGTTGCTCTTCCTGAGCCTGTTTCCGAGCTAGCTCTGGTTGCTGCTGGCGAGCTGCTCCCGAGCTGCAGCTGTCTGGTGGAAGTGCTCGTTTCTCGACCTGCTTTGGCTGGAGCTGCCTCTGGGACCTCGGGGGGCTAGAGAGCTACTCCATGCGGGGATATTACACACTGTTTTGGTTATCTTCTTAAGCAAGCCCCATCTCTGCTTTGCAACACTGCGCAGGGGGAGGAGGGGAAGCCATTCACCGAAGCCAGTGACACGGGACTTGCTCATTGGCTTCCCAAATCCCAGCAATAGAGAGCACATATCTAGAACAGACAGAAATTGGCTTAAGGGAAATGCACTTTCTCCACACCAGCAGTGAAATCAGATGAGTTGGCAGTATTTCTCAAGGGGGTAATAGCATTAATTCAGGACACCTCATCAAGAAGCATGGCAAATTAAATGTTTGTCGTTTTAGTGTTTATGATGCATTTATACCCCAAATCCCTTTGAGTCTACCCAACAGGAAGTGTCTTATAACAATCCAGAAACCTTGTCAGTGTCAGTAAGATAAAGTCTTTTAAAACATGACTTCCTGCCAAAATGGGGCTTGTAAGAATCAGTTGGAAAGTACCCCGGGGGCCAACTTGGCCAAATCTCCTGGTAAGTGGCCAATCCAGCCTTTGCGGCAAGACCTCAGGGTGGGGCTAACCCACCGCCTCTGGGGCCAGCCACTTTCAATAATCTCTAATGACTAGGATGTTTCCTATATGGAGTCTTAATCTTCCATAACTCTAGGTCAAAAGGACAGTTCTGATTTCTTTTCTGCATGACATCCCTTTAAATGCTTGGAGAGGCAGCCGACATGTGTCTTCTCCAAGGTAAGCATTCTGGTTCCTTTGACAATTTTTTGTATGACTTGCTCTTTGATACTTTGTGCTTTTCATTTCGATTTCGAATCGAGATACTAGATGGATAAAGTTGGACTTTAGGAAGGAATTTGAAAGTCCCTGTATGATATCCACAAGGAAAAAAAGTGTAGGGTATTAGGCTGGTTCATAATACCGTTAAATGGTTTCCTAACTGGTTGAATGAAGGCAAGTATTTAATAATGTATCTTCATCAACCTGAAGAGTGTCTTTAGTGGAATGCCAAAAGGTTCTTTGACCTTATTTACTATGTCTAGTATTTTGATCAGTGACTTGGATGAAGCCTGAGATGGGATGCTTATCAAAGTTATAGATTATATCAAACTTAGAAGATAACTAATGCTTTAGATGGTGGAAGAAAGATCCCAAAGCTCTGGGAGTTGGACGCTTCGATCATCTCCACCCCTCCCCAGGCTCTCCTTATTGCTTTATCGTCTATTTTTCTGCTGCTTACAAACATGCCTAGGTCTTCACGTCCTTAAAAACTCTGAACCTCTACTTGATCCTCCCACCTCAGAAAGCCATGCCTCGGTCATTTCTCCCTTTCACAGCACAAACCTAAGCAATGCTGTGCATGCTTCTTTCAGCCTGCTGCATTCTTTCCTCTCCCTCACTTTCTCAACCTTGTCTCTGCCTCTAAGGAAGATGTTCTCACTAAAATTGCCATTGGTCTCCTAGTGGCCAACCTTGTCCTAGTTCTCACTCCTTGCCTTCTTGCAGCTTTTGAGCCTGTAATATTTTTCTTCTGACCCCAGCATTTTCTCCTCCTCTTAGTTTCCTTCCTACCTGGCTGAATGTTTTTTGTCTCAGCTTTCTTTTCAGGGATCATAATCCATGTCTCACCTCTGAGTACAAAGTCAGACCTGGATAAATTCTTGCCTCTTCTCCCTCAGAGATGTCTCCAGCTCTGGTGAGCTTAATTATCATCTTTACACAAATGATTCTCAGGTGAATAAACCCAGCCCTCATTACTTTCCTGAACACCAGTCCTGCTTTAAATGCTGGCTGGGCATCTCTAGTTGGTGTCCTGGAGGCAGCTTAGACTCAGTGTTCTAAGCTAAAACTCATCGCCATTCCTCCCAAGACCCCTTGTTTCTTTGGGTAACCTCATTGTCTTTCTACTAACTAGGTTCACAACCTCGGGGTTACCCTCTCCTCCAGTCTCTTCTGTCCTTGACTCAGATCTCAGGTGGCCTCCCAAAATCTTACTTGTCTGTTGACTTTTCTGCCTTTACATGATCCAAGTGTTGGAGACAAGATTTGAAAGCAGATTCTTATGCATTTTCTTGGATCACTGTATTGCTGAGAATGGTGTCATTCACAGTTGGTCCTCGGTAGGATATTGCTGTCCCTGTGCACAATGTTCTCGTTCTGCTCCCTTCACTTTGCATCAGTTCATATTAGTCTTCTCCAGTTTTTCTGAACGGCTCATCTGTCTTATAGCACAGTAATACTTCAGCACAATTACATACCAGACTCATTCAGCCATTCCCCAATCAATGGAGATGCCCTTGATTAATTCTTAGCCACCATAAAAGAGGTGCTATCAATATTTCTGTATATCCTTTTGACAGTCCTTTCAGAATTGAGATCCAGAGCTGGAGTGGATCTCAGCAGCCAACTAGCCCAACCTCCTAGATGAGGAAACATTGAGAAAGTTAGGTTGAAAAATTGGATAAGGCCGTGTCCCATCACTAAGGCAGAGTTTAAATCCAGGCCTCTTCCTCCTGAGCCTATGTTCTTGTCATTAATCGCCTGCAAACATTTTTGGTTAGGTGACAGCTGGGTGAGAGGCTTTGTGCTGAGCGTTGGAGATATGAAGTCAAAATGGAAAAGGCATTGATCTCGTGGGGATCTGGGAGATCGTGGAGCTGATATTCTGGGAGAAGAGGAAAAAATAATCATAATCATAATCATAGCACTGATATAGCCCATTATGCACGTTAATCTGGTCTGGTCTTCACCATGGTCCTGAGTGAGGCAGGCACTCAAGCTATCCTTGTTCTCCAGAGGTGTGACTTAGCCAGGGTCATACAACTAGTAAATGTTTGAGACCAGATTTGGATCTGACTCCTGGCTCAGCGCTCTATCCGTCTTACCACCCCGCTATCCGACATTTACCCAGATAAATAAAAAACATTACAGCTGCTCTCACATATCTGAAAGGCTGCCCGTGGGAACCAAGCTTCCCTTTATTTTCCACCCCAAGATGGGTGGGGGCAGGGCACCAACAGTGATCAATGGTGAAGGAGGGACTTTCTATCAGCAGGAGCTGTGCAAAGGTGGAAGAGAGGCTGCTTAATGAGGTAGGTTGTTGCCAACACTAGAGGTGCTAAAGCAGAGGCTGTTTGAAATCTGGTCACATGGAAGTGATGAGAACCCTGGGAGAAAGGGATCGTTTCATCCTTGAGTTCATTAGCACCAAGAAGGAAGAGGGGGATTTTGATGTGTCTTAAAACCATGGTTTCAAGGAATTCAGCAAAAACAAGAGGCAGGATCCCATTGGCCTGAACCTCCACAAAGGAAATTCAATTCAAGGAGAATGGGAAGCTCTGATGGGATAAAGTTCTGCAATGTGGTTGCAGATAATCCTGAGTCGCAGCTTTGAAAGGCTCCTTTGGAAAGGAGTCAGAACCTCCCGGTCAGAGAAGAGCACAGACCCGTTAAGAGGGTTGTCAGGAAGTCTAGAACCCAGCTGAAGTTGAACCTGAGGCAGATGCTGAGGACCAATGGGAGCCCTTCACAAAAAGTTCTGCTGAGAGAGCCCCGAGAAGCTCAGCCATCCCTCTGGGCTTTGAGGGATGAAGGATGTCAGGGACCAGGGGCACTGCTGATGTCCTGTTAGGTAACTGTCTTTTCTGTCCCAAACACCACCCACATGGGAGCTGGTATCCATCAGACTGAGCTTACATGACTGGGAGGAAGGGGGGGGGGACAAAAATCATGGAGTCTGTTCTGCCTGAGGTCAAGGCATGGGTCCTTGAGAAGTCAACTGATCTTTGAGCCACGGTTCAACAGTCACCTACAGCTGGGAGAGGGGTGACTGCCACCAGGCTTTTCACAAAGGAGAAGAAAATAGATCCTCCAATTATAGACCAGAATGTTTGGGACTCATCCCTGGAAAGATTCTGGAAGAGTATTGGGTGCTCAAGATCACTTGAAAGTGGCCTCCCGCGAATCATGGAAATGACCATATCCCCTTGCTTCCAAGGTTGTGGACAAAATTGCAAACTTTCTATCTATCCACTATGTCAATTTGGACATAATTGCAAACATTATATAAATGCTAGTGATTATTTTTTCCTAGCCAATAGCTTGAATCGAGATAGATGCCATGCTATCGAGGTGGGTAGACAGCTAAAAATATTAGCTGAGACCTTGGATGATTGATGGCTAGAGTATTTAATAAATGCCTACTATGTGCAAGGCACGTGCTAAGTACTAAAGGTACAAATACAACAAGTTCTGTTTTCAAGGGGTTCATATTCTCAATTTAAAGAGAATCATATTTTTCTTTGTGCAGCAAAAGAATTATATAAATGTGTTTATATATATTAGATTTAACATACATTTTAAAGTGTTTAACATATATTGGATTGCTTGCCATCTGGGGAGAGGGTGGGGAAAGAGGAGAAAATCTGAAACACAAGGGTCAGTGTTGAAAAATTATCTGTGCATATGTTTTGAAAATAAAAAGCTTTAAAAATTAAAAAAATTAAAGAGAATCATAAAGAGTAGGTAAAAAGTGGGGGTGAGAAAGGTCTGGGCTGGTTTGCAGAGGGATTGGGCATGGGGCCCTAAGGGAGGGCAGCTTGGTTGGTATCTGGTTGGTGGGAAATAGGGTGGAGGTGGAGGGGAGTTGGGGGTGGTGGAGATCAGGTGGTCAGTCAACAAGTATTTACCACTCACTATGTCTTAGATTCCTGGCAAGATATGACGAATACGCATCCATCAGAGTCAGAGGCAGAGACAAAATCAGAATCTACCCATATTGGCAGGCTGGGATGATTGGTCTAAGCAGAAAGGATAAAATTCAATAGGGAGAAATATAAAATTCTGTGCAGAGGTTCAAAAAATCAATGGAGGTTTTGGAGTGAAAAGCACTATGATCTTGACAAGAGTTAGGATCAAAGGGTAGAAGTTATAAGGAAACACTCTAAATCCAGAGTGACCCCACAGTCTTAATGCAAGCCCAGCTTCCATTTGGGGCAATCATCTGTAAGCTATACCTGCACTAAGACTCTGAGATACCTTATGTAATGGAGTACTTGTTTACAAAGCAGTTTCCAGTGACAGAAGGATCTATATCTGTCACTGGAAATCTTCAGGCAGAGTTGGGAACCTACTTTACAGAGATGTTGAAGGATTCAGGTACTGGGCATGGGGTTGGACTGATGAAGTTTCTTCCAGTTTGGGACTGCGGTACTATACACCCAGAATGTTTCCTTGTGATACCCCTGGCCTTTGTGATTGGATGGTGTGAGATCAGGTTGGTTCCCCCTAGCAAGCAATCCCCCAGTCCTCCATCCTCCCAAGTACTCGGGATTCTGACACTTCCACACCCCTTTTATTGAGCTGAAGAGCCCTCTGTTATGTTGCAGGGATGGCACGTTCCACTCAGTAATAACTCATTTCAGTTCTTTGATCAGATTTAGACAAGACTGAAAAAAATGAGAACCAAGAGAAGGAAGGAAGATTCAGTCAATCAGTGCATCCAGCAACGAGTTTCCCAGTGCCTGTTTTGGCCCAGGTCTGCCAGTCCACGGCTATAAAGAGCCCAGAAAAAGCAACCCTGTTCAAAAGGAGCTTCCTTTCTGTAAGGTGAAAAGCACTTTAGTGGAGTAGAAAGATCACTTGATTGGGAGTTGGGAAGACCTGAGTTCAAGTCCCATTCTGATACTAACTTGGAGACAATTGGCAAATTATTGGACCTCCCTTTTTCACCTGCAAAATAAGGGGGTTTGATTAGAGGGTTATAAGATCCTTGTCAGCAGGCATCTGTTTCATTGATTCACCGGTTTTTTATGGTCCTTTGCTGAGCATCAGGCAGGAGACTGAGGGGACAGGAGTTTGAGGGGGCAGGAGATTGAGGAAGGCAAGAATAGCCCACTGGCTAGTATTCACAAAAGGAATCATTGCTATTTCAGCAGCCATGAATCATAAGACATGTGTGGTGCCCCCAAAACACATCTCCATATCTTCTCCTCAGTCTCAGCTCCTTTTCCTCTCATTCTCTGCTAGTAATTAAAAACCAGACTTCTATTAGAAAGATCTGCAGCTGAACTGCTCTGCTCCCCTGATATAGGAGAAAACTTAGCAAAATAAACTTATCACTTGTACATGATAAATTGGATCATTGGATAGAAGGGGGAAATACTGAATGTATACTTGGGGTCTAGCACAGTGGGGTATATATAGGTGGTGCTTACCAAATGCTTGATGAATTGAACCATGTACAAACAAGTATTTCATCTGTGGCAGCAAACTTGGCAGGACCTCTCAGGGCCAAAGTCTCAGATGAGAATACTGCATTAATTATCAGGAAACTGAACTAGTGCTCATTCAGAGGAGACTTTAGACATCATCCAGCCCAATCCCTTCAGTTCATGATGGGAAACTGAGGCACACAAAGATTAAATCGGCTTTGTCTATTTCTCCCCAGGCACTTACATATCACTTGAGAGTAATGACATCGAATTTCTTTATGCGTTCCTTAATTGGCAGGGTTTTTTCCATTAACTCAGACTGACCTCTTCTTCAATTATTTGAATTAGCTTTATGGTGCATTACCTTTTTCTGAAAACAGGGTTTCTATCCTGTGTTGTGTGCAATCTGTTGGTTTCACAAGTCACAAGGAAGACTATAGATGTGCTGTTGAGTAGTTGAATCACTGGGATTTATGAGTCTCTGAGGCCCCATATATTTGGGGTTTAATATTAGGTGAGAGTCTCTTAATTGTTCCCTCTGGTCTCCGTGTCTCCTGCTCTCTGATCCAAGCCTCACACAGCTGCCAGATTGATATCACTAGAACACACATATGACCATGTCGGTACTCTTTCTCAAAAGTCTTCAGAGGTTCCCTCTTGTCTCTAAGATAAAGTGAACAGTTCCCATCCTGACACCAAGAGAACATCAGCTTTAGTCTTATTACATGTTACTTTCCTTCACACATTCTCTATTCAAGACAAAGCATCTTGTTCCTTGGTCCCCACGGGTGACGGTCCATCTCTAGTCTTTATATTTTTGTTCAGATATGCTCTTTATCTGGAATATATTCACTTGTTACCTCTAATGACTCTCAAAGTCCCCCTGTAACTGTTTTGTGGGGGGTGAAGGAAAGGACCTGGGACTTCTTGATTGAACCAATCAATCAAAGCTGTGAAGTAAAGGTGAATAAAGAGCAGACAGTTCCACCAACCAAAGGCATCTTAAAAGGGTGCACTGGCCAACCGAGATTGGCTGATTAAGCTCAGTCTCAACTTGGAGTCCTTCCTTCCAAATCCAGCTTGGTTCCTAGGTCTGGCAGCATTCACCCAAACTTCTGAGAAGGAATGAGAGAGAGCTTCTGTCATCTTCTCCCACACTGGCCATTAGAGGAGTCCATGGTGAACTCCAGAAGGCTGGAGGACCAGGACTTCCTCTCCTCCCACATCCTGCCACAGGTGGAGTTAGGGCAGCTGGGTGTCTGGGAACTGAGGAAAAACTATTTTTATTTTTTTATTTATTTTTTTTTTGCAGTTTTTTTTTTATTTAATAGCCTTTAATTTACAGGATATATACATGGGTAACTTTACAGCATTAACAATTGCCAAACCTCTTGTTCCAATTTTTCACCTCTTACTCCCCCCACCCCCTCCCCTAAATGGCAGGATGACCAGTAGATGTTAAATATATTAAAATATAACTTAGATACACAATAAGTATACATGACCAAAACATTATTTTGCTGTACAAAAAGAAACTGAGGAAAAACTAGATAAACACCCCATTCAAAAGAGAGTTTCCTTGTGGGAAGGGATGGTTAGTTTTTGCATGTGCAATTAAAGTGAATGATGCAACAAGGAAGCCTAAAGCTTGGTGTTCTACATTCCCGATGGTTCTGTGTCTTCCATCCCCGCTCCCCCAATTCTAGCTGTGTGTAGGAAGACCCAGCATAGATATTGGAGTGAGTCCTTTGATCCTATGCATGTATGTCCAGGTCTGCCACCTTCTTAAGACTTTAAGGCAGCTTTTCATTCATTCCTCTGGGGTCGTTTGTAATGTAGAACACATGGTGTAACTTTAAAAGTCAGAACATGGTGGAATGGAAAAAGAAGTGGACCAGAAGTCAGTAGGGTAACAGTATGATTCTGGAGTCAGAGGACCCAGACTCAACTCTTTCCTTCAATAGTTAAACTGTGTATGATCTTGAGCAAGTCATGTTACCTTGATGTGTCTCACTTTCCTTATCTGTAAGATGAGGGGATTGGACCAGATCACCTCTGAGTTTCCTTCCATCTCTAGAGTGAGCATCTAGCACCTCCATTTGCCATAGTCTTGTCTCTGCTGCTCTTTAGGGTCATTCTGGATGCTGTCATTTCTATTCTTTTAGTTTTCCAAATCCCATCTGTAAGACTTGGAATCATAGGTCTCCTACGATCAGCTCACAGGGTTATGATGAAATTTGGATAGCAAAATATCCAGGAAACATTTTTCTTCTCTGAAGCAAAGCAAAGTGGAGAATCTGTAGATAGAGGGCTAGAGCTGCAGTCAGGAAAATGGAAGCTTAGATCTGACCACCTCTGGAGAATCCAGGATTGTTTAATATTTGTGACATCCTGGTGAAACCTTAGAGAAATGTTCATTCCATCTATAAGAACATTGGATTTGAGGCAGGAGAGATTTTGGGTCCTGCTTCTGATGCTGTGTGACAGGAGGCAAATAGCTTAACTTTTCTGTGCCTCAATTTTTCTTGTTTGTTAAACAGGTATAAAATGACCAGGAGTTCCCATCTCAAAGAGCTCTCTCTGGGTGTGTTTGTACATATGTGTATGTTTGTACATATGTGTTTGCATGCTCATAGGCAGGAAGGTAAGAGAGAAAATCAAATATCATCATGTGTACAAAATGCAACTGCCAGAATCTGTTAGAAAAATAATTGGTTCATCAGCCATAGGAGAAAAACGGCCATTACATGATTGGGTAGTGTTGAGTTTTTTTTAATGACTATTGTTTAGAGTGTAAAAAGTTTATATATCTGTCTCTTCTCCATCTAGCTCTATCTGTCTTATTATTTCTATAGCTGTCTCTCTGTATCTATCTGTCTTTATCATCTATCTGTGGTCTGCCCCTGTCTGAATCTCTCTCTCCCTCTCTCTGCTATCTATCTATCTATCACTGCTTGTTTTCTTGCCAGGCTGCCTGCCAGTCAATCATTTCTCTCTCCCTCCCTTCCCCCCGCTCTCTCTCTCTCATACACACGTAATGATAGAAACTGTCTATAGAAAAAATCTTTTCCCTAAGACATCTCCCAATCACCCGAATGGGAAGAGATTTTAGCCAGCCCCTTCCTGCATTTGGAATGACTTAGTCCAATTAATTTCTTTTCTGAAATCCTGAGGGAGCATTTTCTTTTGTGGTGGGAAGAAATGGGCATCAATATTTTCATACTTTGAGTCAGGCTTATATAACCAAGACTAATGCTTTGCCTTTAAAAATAAATATAACGAACCCATACATTTGAGGGAATATAACTTGAAAGTCTTATCGAAAAGAAAAAAACCTCAAGATGTTTTCAAAGATGTTCAGAGCAGCATTATATTTAATCACACACACACACACACACACACACACACACACACCTAGAAGCAACCCAAAGGTCCAGCTGTAGGAGAATGGTGAAATGACTTGCAGTCCACGATTGCCATGGAATATTGTGATGCAATTGTGATGGATAAGTATGAGGAATACAGAGAAATCTGGAAAGAGCTCTAGGACAAAACATCGGAGAGAAGCCAGGACTGAGGGGTTCCCCTATTAGTTCTGTGCCCAGTGCTGAGGATGCAGATGGGATGTGATCCTCCTCTCTCTGGGAGCTCAGGCTGATTGTGAGAGTTCTTACCCAGAGGACAGTCTGGGTCATGACAAAAACCAGGTGCGCCTTAGGTTGTGGCAGGAAAAGGAGGAGAAAATCGAGAAGCCTCTAGAATCTTAGGCAGCAGTGATGGTGGCTGCAGAGCCGATGGGCTCTGGCCAAGAGCACCAGTATCCAAGGCTGGGGGGGAATAGAGTCTTGCTGTGCTTGGCCAAGGCAGGACTGAGGGGTGGGGTGGGTGGGTCAACAACCCTCAGTCAGTGAGCAAAGGGGCAGTGGGAGAAGGGCTTGGGAAGGCCCATGGTGTCTTGTTGTGACTTCTGAGATTGGTTCTTGGCCAGTCCAGGAGAAGAGAGATCACATTAAATAAGACCAAATATAAGGAAAAGGGAATGAGAAAGAAATGGAGACTACTAATGAGGAATTAGAGGGAGGGATTGAAAACATGTTATGCTACTTTAGTATTTAAATGAATGCATTTAAATGTAAATGGTTATTAAGCAAGTTTAATTGGTTATATTGATGATCCATGTTAAGCCTTTAATAAAACATTTATAATAAAAATGCAATGGAAATATCAGGCGTGTAACCCCAGGTGTCATTTTAAAGGTGGTTAAATGCAAATTATTCTTTCTCTGTTCAAAATGTGCATGTTTAACTGATGTTCAGGGTTAAATATAGTCTCAGAAATGCCTATTTTGGTATATTTTTAGGCTACTCCCTAATTTAAATATCCCAGTTCTAGTTCTACTCCAGGCACTTAATTCTGTGTTACCTGCCTCAGTTCCCTCATCTATAAAAAGTTGATGATAATAGCACTTGTAGGGAGCTGAAACTCCTGAGTCATTGCACCGAGGTGGGTTCAAGCACTTGGGGTTAATTACCGATTGGACAATAATACTCTATGGGCACATGCTTGGGGAATGGCCCTTCCCACTATCCTGTGCTGGCTCGATAACTGGTGTATACAGAGAATTGTAGGAGGGACTAGGGGGTGGAGTAAGACTAGCCAGAGTCACTTTGGCGCTAGGCGAGAAACAAGGAGGTCGTGGAGATTCTGCTTCCATCCAATCCAATCCTACCTCTAAAGACCAAGAATAAAGACCAAGGACTTTTGGTTATCCTGACTCGGGCTGATTCTAAGGTATCCGGGGGCTAACCCGGTCGTTACAGCACCCACCGCACAGAGTTGTTAGATCAAACAGGATAATGTTTGTAAAGCACCTGCGCGGTGCCTGGCACGTAGTAGGTGCTATAGAAATGCCTAGGAGGCTCTGTGCTTCTAACTTCAGCGCTTTTCCCACTACACCGGAGCCTGCTTGGAAGAGGGAAACCTGTCTTTTCTCAGAGGATCACATTCTAGCTTCCCAGGAGATTGGAGAGCCCCTGCCAGGACAGACTATGGCACAGCATCAAATTAAGGTTTCGGGTTTGGGACCCGAAAACAATCCGCCCCCAAGAACCTGGGGGTGGGGAGGAGGCCACATTTCTCTGAAAGATGGAGGGGAAGCGCTGGCCAGTGGCTTAGTGCTGACTGGTGGGTGCATGATGCTGCGGGGCGGGATCTGGCTCCCTGCTCATTCCCAGTGTGAGCGGGCTCTGTCCAGGGGGCACCATCTGTACCACAGGCGATCTGGATGTAGGATCTGGAGTCGCTTTTTCTCTCTTTGCATTCAAGGCCCTGATGCTAGTTGGAGCTGGCTTAGCTCTGTCTCTGGCTCTAGTTAAGCTTCTTTTCTTCCCTGCAGAGCTTCAACCATGAGTTGTTCAAAAGCTGCTTTTCCCCTTCTACATTTATGGTGACCCAGTGCTTGGTCGTTAGTGCGTTTCCAACAAAGACATCCCAACAACAAGCGCTGGCATTTGCATGGTGACTTGAAATGTGTGTAATACTTTAGATGTGGGAAAGAAAGAGGCGGGCATTTATTAAACACCTACTATATGCCAAGCACTTTACAAATATGATCTCAATTTCTCCTCACAGCAATCCTGGGAGGTAAGTGTTACCGTCCCCAACTTACAGATGAGGAAGGGAGGAGGTAAAATAAGTTGCCTGGGGTCTCACGGCTACTGTCCGGGGCAGGATTTGAACTCGGGTCTTTCTTCAAGCCCAAAACTCTATTCCTTGTGCCTCTTAGCTGCCTGTAAGTAGAGAAAGGGTGGAAAGCTGAAAGGCAACAAAAACTTTGGAGAGATGGAAGGCCTCGGAGAGCCCGAGAAGGATGGCTCCAGATTTCCCGGCTGCCGCTCTTGACTCGGGAGCCTGCTTTGCCTGGGAGATCCCAGGCAGGCTGGGTGGGGAAATGGTTTTAACCCGAGATATGGAAATGAATGTCTCAGATGAGCCCGCTGTGGAAAGGAGCAGCCGAGCCGCAACGGAATAAAAATAACTTAGAAAAATAGATGGAATTAGCATCAAAAGAGCATCTGAAGGCGAGAAGAGTCTTAGATGATGAACAAAACCCTCGGGACTTTGAGAGGTGCCCGGGAGAGGGAGCTGAGCTGAGGAGGGGAGCAGTTCTGTGGGGCTGGGGGTGTCTAGAGATATGTGTGTGTGGGGAGAGGATGGGGGGGGGACTCTCCTATGCCCGTTGTGGGGGAGGAGGAGGGATCACCTGGGATAATCACAGGAAGAGCAGATGTTTGGATGGCTTATTAAGGTTTGCAAAGGACTCCCTGCAGCCCTGGGAGGTTGTCCGAAGGTAATATCGTATGATCCCCATTTTTCAGATGAGAAAACTGAGACTCAGAGAGGTTGGGTCAGAGGTGAGATTCCAACCCATCTCCCCTGAGTCCTGTAGAAGTAGCTGGCCTGTCACCACATGCTGCCCCTCCCAGTATTAACCAGAAAGGTTTACAAACCCTGAAGCACTTTGCAAATGTCAGCTGTGGTTCTTACTGAGACCTCAGGCCAAACTGGGGCCCATGGGCTACTGGGGGAAGGGCAGGGGCGCTGCTTCATTCCTGGGATCCTAGATTCCCTCCGTGGCCTCCGTGGGCCTCCAACCCTGCCCAGCTCTGCACAGGAGCCTCCCCTTGTCACGTGGCCAAGCGACGGCAGCTGCTTCCAGTCCCAGTCCGTTCTTCCAGGCTGCTTTCCTGTTCTGCCTTGTCAGAATCTGGTGTCTCTTTTTAAAGCGGCGGACCCTCTGGAACTGGACGCTCCGCTCCTGCTTGGGGCCCGCCACTCCTGGGGCCTCCCCTCCTGCGTGGGGGCCTCCCCTCCTGTGTGGGGGCTCTGCCCTCCCCTTGGGGCTCTCCCTTCCCACTTGGGGCCTCCTCTCCTGCGTGGGGGCCTCCCCTCCTGTGTGGGGGTCTCCCCTCCTGCTTGGGGGCCCTCCCCTCCTACGTGGGGGCTCTGCCCTTCCCTTGGGGCTCTCCCTTCCCACTTGGGGCCTCCTCTCCTGCGTGGGGGCCCTGCCCTCCTGCATGGGGCCCTCCACAGAGTGGCTGCCTCTCACTCTCGGGGGTTTGGGAGTCAATTCTGGGGTTCCCACTTCTAGGTCTGTTTCAGAAGAGCCCCCCCTTCATTTTCCCATTACCGGACCCCCAAAGACCTGCGCTCCATCTGGCACTTAGTGGTAAGAGCTTGGACGCGTCATTCTGCCTCAGTCTCCATAAAAGCTACCTCGGAGCCGGGAGAACGAGCCGTGTGGGGAGCGCTTAGCCTGGCACTTAGTAGAGGCTGTCTAGGTACTTCCCATTTCCTTCTCCCGCCTAATGAGCTGAGACTCAGGCTTTCGGAAGGGTGAGTCCTGCCTCAGCTGCATCCAGAAGGGGCCACGTGGCAGGCCAGCCCTGATGGAGACCCGCTGGTTCCGCCTCGGCGAGCTCGCAGTCATCACGCTGGCTCCGTAGCAGGCGAGGGTTCGGACGTGATCCGGTTCCGGCTGGCCAGAAGCGGCTCCCCTCGAGCATCTCTCCGGCCACTTGGACTGGACTTCTCGCCGTCTGAGCTCACCGGGATGGTCCCATCCGCGAACCCGCGCCGGAAACCTTCCCAGGCTGTCCCGGCAGGGCTCAGGAGCAGCCTGAGGGCCCGGGCTCGGTCTGCGTCCAGCGGGGCGGCTTCGGGAGGGTCCGGGCTCGGTCCGCGTCCGGCGGGGCCGCTTAAGGCTAGCATGTTAGCTCAGAGAATAACAATAATACACATAAAATATTAGAAAAGGACCCTTCTTTTCAGTAGCACGAACGTTCTGGGAGATATATGGGCGCTATTAAAAAGATGTACACTTGAGAAATGGGGGGACGTTTCTGCTAATATTTCAACGTGAAATTAGAGAAGGGAAGCTGAGCCAGGCGGCCCTTCCCAAATGGATGCCTTTCCCCATTGTTCGGAGCGTTCACAAATCGTCGAACGGGAGCGCGGCATTTATGGCTCGGTTTTCGTTCCCTAATCTCCAGGGAAAGACTGACAGGCTTTTTGGCTAAGAGGGATCTCATGACCCTAATTACTTAATGGATTGAAATGACAGAGAAAAAGACTCCTTTGTTTCAGCTGATTTGTGGTCTTACTGCTTTGAAAACACAGCCAGTGCCCTCCATTTCCTCTCATCCTGTGGGATTTTGGTCCTTGCCTTCTCATAATTCCTTCACAGCACCTCCTCCTAAGGTGTTAAGTGCCTTCTTCCAGCTCGCCTGACAATCTATGGGTACCAGTTTCAGTAAAGGCGGTCATTTGTTATTCTTCCTCTGATGAATGAGCTCTTTTAAATTCAGAGCACTTTAAATAATTTCATTGTGATGTTATTTTCTGACCTGATAGGATTTGGGGACTTAAAAATATCAATAATAGCCAATATTTATGTAGAATTTATTAAGCAATGTGTTTGAGTGATCAGGTTTCGGTTTGAGGAATCTCTTGTGTAGCATATGTGGGTTTGGGGTGCATCCACATAGTGACAACTGTACCAGTCTTCACCCCATCTGGGGCTGGCTCATTTCCTTATTGCTTCTCCACCTCTCACAGTCTGGCTTCCGACCTCATCCTTCCATCAAAACTGCTCTCTCCAATGTTACTAATGATCTCTTAATGACTAAACGCAGTGGCTTTTACTCCATCCTCCTTCTCTCTCTTTTCTCTCGGTTTTCAGGACATCACCCTCCTGATTCTGATGTCCTCCTATATGATTCCCTAGATGATCTCATCAGCTCCCATAGATTTAATTGTTACCCTTATCTTAATGCTCTCACATCTACCCTTTCTGCCCAGACCTCTCTGTTTGCCTTCAACCTTGCATTTCCAACCGCCTTCCAGGTATCTCAAATGAAATGTCCTGTGGACACCTTAAAGTCCATGGATCCAAAATGGAACTCATGGCCTTTCCTCTCTAAAACCTCCTCCCCACCCCATCCTCCCAGCCCTTCAGATTCACAAGCTAGGAGTGATCCTGGACTCCTGGTACCTGTCACCCCACTCTCCATACCCACTGTGGTACGGAGGCCTGTGGATTTCCCTTCAGCATCTCTCCAACATATCCCCCTTTCTCCTGGGACACTGGCTCTCGTGACCTCACATCTGGATTGTTGCTGGAGGGAGGGGAAAAGGAGTGGCTGTCTATCTGCTTCAGGTTTCTTCCTTTTCTAGTCCATCCTTCATTCAGTCACCAAAGAGGCTTTTCCTAATCTTGGGTGTCTGTGTCAACCCCAATGGCTCAATACTTTGGGGATCAAATGCCAAATGCTTTGTTTGGCCTTCAAAGCCCTCCACCAGCTAGCCCCTTCCTACCTTGCCAGTCTGTTTGCACTTGACTCCTGCCCAGGTGCTTTTTTAATCCAGACTTTGTGTTCCTGGCTATTGCATGAACACGGCGCTCTATCTCTGAGATCCAGGCATTCTCCCTGGCTATCTCCCATGCTTGGACATCTCTTCGTCCTGTGTTCTGACTGCTCATCTCCCTGGCTTCTTTTAAGTCCCAGTAAAATCCCATTTCCTGCAGGAAGCCTTTTCCCACCTGCCCTAATCCCAAAGCCTTCCCTCTCTTAATGATTCCGTTTTCCTGTATATAGTTTGCTTTGTATAGATTCATTTGCACGCTGTCTTCCTCTTAGGTTGTAAACTCTCTGAGGGCAGGGGCAAATCTTTTGGCTTTTTGTATCTCCGGCACTTAGCCTTGTAGCTGGCACCCAGCAGGTGTTTAATAAATGTTTAATTACTGGGACAAAAACATAGCTAACTATTCCAGCAAGGTGTCACTTGTGAGAAAGCTCAGGCCAGAATCACTTCCTCATCTGCCGCAGCTGCCTTTAGAACCAGTCCCTCATCCCCTTTCTCAGGGATTCTTTTTATGCAAATTTTCTACATAGATTTTTTTTCCCCCTTCAATTAAAAAAATGATAGTTAACTCACTCTCAGGAAGTTCCCTTTGTCTCTCTTTTAGATTGGACCCCGTCATGGCCCCAGGAGACTCACCCTCCTCTGAGATCTCAGCAGCCTCACCAATACCCTCTTTGCCCCTCAGCCTGGAGGGTTGAGCCCAAACCTCCTTCTAAAGTCTCTCCTTAATGAGGGCTCCCAAGGCAGCCTGCTTACCCTACTCCTTGGACTGGAGCCCATCGTGCTCTTCCCCCACTCTCTCTGCCCTTCGTGGTCCTCCTGAAGGGGGTACTCTGTATCTGTGTGCCCAGCACTTAGCCGAGGGCCTGACACCAAGAGCCATCCAGAGCAAACGCACTAGGAGGAATCCCACCATCCTCGTGGGCTAGGGGGTTAAAAGGACATGGAAAGATGCTTCAGGTTTCAGTGGGCTCTCCTGATGTGGGTATTCCCTTGAACAAGGCAGATGGCAGCCCAGGCAGTCAGGGATTTGCGGGATTATATGTTTATTATGTACCTAGATGGAAAAAAGCATGTTTGTCTGTTCCTCTGATTTCACTGGTGTGGGAACTTCCAGGATGGAAACTTCCTTCCCCAACGAAGACCTGTAGCTTCTCTGTGACATGATCTTGAGCTGCTCGGTGCTCCCTGTGACAGGGCTTGAACCCCGGTGGTCTTGATTCCACTGCCAGCCAGCTGCCCACTGGCTAACACGTTACCTCTTTTTCATAGTCAGAGAATACTCGGGTATCTGAGGAGATCTACAGACCTATAAATATTATGCACAAACATAGGTGTATGCACATATATCTGTGTGTATGTATGTATGTGTGTGAAGTTCCCTTCCAAAGACTTTCATTTCAAGGAGGGCAGCTTTGTTTTGGGTTAGAACAGTAGAAAATGACTTTTTCTTCTGCCATCTCTAACTCCATTTTATTTCAGTTGTACAAACGCAGCCAGCCAGGTCTCCAGGCCCGGGGAGGGGGGGTACTCCTCATGCCCTCCCCTGCCTGCCTGTCTATGGACAAGAAAAGCCCCCTGATGTCCCCCGGAGGCTGCCCGAGGAAGACAAGCCCTGTTTAGCTCCTTCCAGAATCTCTGGAAAATCTGGAAGTTCAGTTAATGGGCCCGGCTCTAAAAGCCCGTTTATTAGATTACTGAGACCCAGCGTGGAGGACTTGATAGATGAGCTGGCTCTTTGCCCAACCTGTAGGTATTCCCTTACAACTATATCTTCTCACTGCTGGCATTGCCCCTCCCAGAGACTACTGGGGTAGAGAATGGGGGGGCCTTTTCAGCCTCCCCCTTTTGGACCTGGCCATCTGTTCCAGCTGTCTAGCAGTCTCCTCGCTGTTTCTTCGCGTTCCTTAGATGTTAGCAGAATTAATGGATTTGGGATCTGAAGCTCCGGGGCTGAACACGACCTCCACCACTTAGCACCCATGTGACCTCAGGCCCATCCTGTGAAATGAGGGGGGCCAAACCAAATAGCTCCTAAAAAGCTCCTTGAACTTTGCTCTCCCAAGATGATCTCCCAAGGATCCCGTGAAGCTGGGACTCCTGGGATCATTCTCATACGGCAGCTGAAGAGATCCAAGGATTGGTCCAGAATCCCAGAGCCAGTAAGTCGGAGGTTCCTGACCCACGAGCAGCCCTTGCCCTCCTGTGGATGGTGCCAGCTGTGACCCAGTGGGGTCCTTCCCAACAGAGTTGTGCTTAATGAGGGGCACCATGCCCGTGTAGTTTTACTTACTGAGATAAGGGCAGGAAAGGTTGGCGAGAGGGAAGATCCAAGTTTCCATGGATAAAAGATGGGAAGAGGAGCCAGCCTGGTGTTGTGGCTGGTGGGCTGGACTTTGAGTCTGGACAAATCCTGGGTTCGAATGTTACAGCTTCTTCTCTCAGGACCCTTCAGAGGAGCGATCCGTGCTCCATGTGTGAGCTGTTGCCAAGCCAGAATGGCTCGGATATTTCGTCTTAGGCCAGACACTTTTAACTGGCTAGTTAAACATTTTAGCAAGTCATTCTTAATAAGCCCCAGAAAATGAGTTCCCGAGAAATACGTGGGCGACGGCACACTCCCCGGGCTTCTGTGATTGTCCATCACTTAGGAGGCATCTCAGGCCTCTTGGAAATGAAGATTATGTAACCATATTGTTAGAGTTCATTAAATAAAAAAGCTCTTAATAGAGCATCATGTAAATGGATGACTTTGGAGCCCGAGAACCGGGTGCTTTTGATGCTAGAATATTATGTTAATTTTCAGGAGACATTTTAGAGAATCTGTCATTGCAAGATTGGTCTTTGAAAGCGCATGTAGCCAAATGGATTTGGGATGGTCTAAGAACCGAGGTTTGTAAGAGCCTTCCTGGCCCCCGTTTTCCAAGCTTCCGCCTGGTTTCATTAACCACTGTGACCTGGCTGTGCTATTGTGGTGGAGGGCATTTCTTATTTGTGTGTGAATTCTCGAGGTGCCCCTTCTTCTAGCCCCAGGGCCTGGCATATTATACGTTTAATAAATGCTTGTCCATTGATTATCTAGATTTTTTATCCAGGTATTGGATTTTGTCCTTCAATACCCCAAAATAGAAAAGGTACCCCAGGAGATTACATGGGGGAAGCCCTCTGCAGATTTTACTGGGCTGTATCATTGGTGGTTCCTATTATCATTATAATAGGAACTTGTCTTGAGACTCTACTTGTCTCAAGTTAGTGGATTAAAGCATCCAAGAGTCCTTTTTAAAAAATCAATGTACGCTTTCCATCTTGTCTTTTTTTGCCAGTAGAGTCAATTACCACAGGTCCAGCTAGTCGGGGCATTTTTTGGAAGGCCACAAAAAAAGGAGAGAAAGGGCTGAAAGCCGATCTTGGCTCTTTAATAGGATAAACTGGAGAAGAGTCATCCTCCCTTTGATCTCATTGTTTGCTCCTGGGGTAATTCAAGGTGTTAACTGGGATGCACTTGGCCCTCTCTGCTAACTTATCACTCTCCGTGCAACCTCCTGAAGCTTAATTCAGCTAAGCCCAAAATTAGATGACTTGAGACTTTTGCTGACAATTTGAAGGTTTACCATATTTGCTGAGGCATTAGATGCACTCGGGAGGAAGGTATATAATTATCTTTATCATAAATATTGTATCCATGTATAAGATGCAAGCACTTTTTGAACCTCCACATGGTAAAAAAAAAATCCCTTCCTATAGCAGCAACAATATTTATCTGGAGAGGGGTGTCAGCAGAGTTTTTCAGCTCTGTATATGAGATCTCCTTGTCACAGAGAGGGTCATCTTTGATTCTTGTCCCTCCTAACAAGGGGAAAACCTTTCCTTTTTATTACATGCAAAGTCAAATCCAATTCTCTTCCTTTTTATTAAGCATCTCTTAAAAGTAAGGCACTGTGTTATATGCTGGGAATAGATCGATAACAGAAACCAGTTCCAGCCTTCAAGATGTTTGCATTTACTGTTTCCTTTTTTTTTTTTTTCAATTATCAAGTTTTTTTTTTTCTCCTTCCCACTTTGCCCACATCCACTGGCAAAAAGAAACACAGAACTCATGTGTCACATAAACATAGTCGAGCAAAACAAACTCCCACGTTGGCCATGTCTAAGAGTGAGTTTGCTGTTGCACTGATCAAAATTCTAAAGGATTTCAGAATTGTTCATTTTTATGATAGATTGATATGTTTTTCTCCTGAATGTTATTTCACTTTCTATAAGATCATATAAGTCTTTCCAGGTTTCTCCGAAGCAGTCTGTTTCTTATAGCTCAATAGTATTTCATATATCCATAATGACATCCATATATGTTTTTCAGTCAGACCCCAATTCATGGGAACCCTCCAAATTTTCCATTTCTTGCCACTACCAAAAGAGCTGCTCTAAACATTTTTGTAAAAGAAGGTTCTCTCGTCATTCTTTGATATTGGACATAAGTTCTAATAGGAAGACTTCTGGATCGAGGGGCTTGCCCAGCCCTTTAAGTTTCAAGGCATGATTTCAGATATGCTTTCCATAAAGAGTAGGCCATTTAGTGTTTCTCCAAATGTTCGTGTTTCCTGTAGTTCCTCCAATATTATTTTTATTTTTGTCCACTTTTTGAGCCCGATAGGCATGAGGTAAAACATTAGAGTTGCCTTAATTTTCATAGTGATTTGAACCTTTTTTCCCCATTTGCTCTAAATGGGTTTCTTCACTTGAGAGCAAATTGTTATATCTTTTGACCATGTATCAACTAGGGAATGTCTTTTATTCTTATATATTTGAATCAGATCCTTATAAAACTTGCAAATAAGACTTTCATCAGAAACACTTGATGAAATGATTTTCCCCTCCCCAAGTTTAGGGTTTTTCTTCTAACCTCAGCTGCAGCAACATTTAACTCTACTCCGGGGCTACTTCTTCCTTTCTCAGATTATTGATTTCAAAGATTGCTGACCATCTAGTCAATCAGACCCTCCCAGTGCATCCAGCTGAGAAGACTCGAGCTCATGAAGGGCAGTTGAGTTTTCTCTTCTTTTCCCTGCTTGTGCATGATTCTCGCACTGACTTCCCCAGTGTCAAGACTACACTTCTATGCAGAGCTAAGCCACATCTTTCTCACCATTTTGAAGTCCGTGTCCCTTGGGCCAGAAGCAACGGCTCGATCCCTTCTCTGCTCTCATCTTTCAGGCCACCAGAAGCTCCCTCCATGTTTTGTGCTCTCGGGCTGAGGTCCCTCTGGTTCTGGAGACTGTTACTATTGAGTTGTGTGCCAGCTTTTGCTGTGCATTCACCCTCCACCTTCTTAAATCTTCTATCACTTTTCCAAACAATCCACGGTTTCCAACCAGGCCTTTATTACGACTAGCCTGGCTGTACTAATAATCCTCCCCGCTGGTTCATCTGCCTCCATTCTCTGCCCGTGAAAGAAGTCTTTGTTTAAATGACTCAACTTGGCAGACGAGCCTGAGCCAAATGGATTAATAAATTTGCCAAATCTGTTTCATTCCTGAGAACTCGCCTCCTTCAATCAGCCAGGCTGCCAATCAAAATCATTATTTAGCACTTCCTTCAGGCACTGTGCTCGGTGCTGGGAGAAACCAATAAAAACTACTTCCCATTAGCTGCCCTGGTGCTTACTTTCCTTTACAATCCAGGGGAGTAGAGGGAGGAGGAGCAGAGGGCGCGGATATCTGGGAAGTGGTACCCAGCCCCGCCAGAAGTCGCCCATCGGACCAGGAAGCATCCATGAGGGCGTGTGGGAAGCTCTGCTCCGAAGAGCCTGAACCCAAACCTCCCAACAAAGGAGCCAGTAATGGTTGTGCCTCCTGTTTGTCTTCTCATTCCATACCAGTCCCTGAAGGCCGCTCCAGAGGCATTAGTTAAAAAAAAGGGAGAGTACCATTCTTGAGAATGTCATCTTGAGTATAAATAAAAGAATCTCAAACTCCCCAAATTGTCCCCAAATTTCAGGATATTTTCTTTCACGTATATACCATTTCCTGAATGAATGAAAAAAGCATTTATTAAGCACTTAGTGTTTGCCAAGCACTGTGCCCAACACTGAAGATGTAAATGCAAAGGTGATCTCAGGGCTTCCATTCGAATCTCTCGCCTCCTTTCCCTGGCAGAAGCTGTGCCCTGTGCTTGCAACGTTTTCTCTCATTCCAAGGTTATCTGAGTGCCTGGTTAAAATTTCTTCCAGAAATTGTCTTGTGTTCATTCTGTGCCTATTTTATATCAACTTATCCGTGTTCTTGCTATTTCTGCCCGGTAGAATATCAAGTCCTGGAGGACAAGAATAGTTTTGATTTTGTATTTGTGTCCCTCGCATTTGAGACAGTCTGGCACACAAAAGGTGCAGAATAAATGCTTACTGAATAGAATTATGTCATGAACAGCTTCTCTCATAAAAATAAACTTCCTTTTTAACTTGCCATCCTCTTTATCTTGTCCATAGAAGATGCTCAATAAATGCTTATTGGTCATGCTGTTTAGAGGAACAGCTATGGAATTTTTTGATGGGAAAAATGCACGACAGAATGAATGGGGCTCTCACCCCCTTTGTGAACTCTCAGTTACCAAACCAGGAAATAGCTGGTTCCTGTGTCTACCTACAAGTACTTTGGCTGTATGAGAAGACCATGTTGCTCATTTCCAGACCTCCATGATTCCATATCTGTAAGTCATGAGGTGCTGCTCTACCTATAATAAGGACCCAACATTCTCTTCTCTTCTTTCTTGGATCTCTGTCTGGAATAAAATTAATTCCGAAACCAGCCATCTCGGAGAAGGGGAGGACTTCCAGTGGTCCTTTCTCTTGCTTGTGTTCCCTTCTCTGCATTCCACAATTCTTGGCAACATTTGGCAACGTCCCAGAAAGTTAGTTCTGCAATCAGATCCGAGTCCTTGGCAGCCCTTCTGTCTCACACATTTCCTCAAGGTCACCGCCCACTGTAGCTTCTCTTTACCAGCAGCATAAACACCGTCACAGTCCCCACTTTATCTGACACCTTGATAGATCAGCAATTTGAAACAGGATTTCCCTTCTGCTTCCTTTCTTTCCTCTTACGGTGAGATGAAAGTAAGCGCTCTTCCTCTATGCTTTAGTGCTTAGGGGATACAGAAAGGCGGGCAATGCAAGTGACCAAACACAAACATTTCTCTTATCGAAGAAGAGAAAAAGAAGCTCTGAATCCCTATTACGTACACTTTATTTTAAATTATATGTTCAAATTAACACACTAGTCCCAGTACTGTCCCACTTGCCTTACTTTTTTTTGAATTTCCTATTATTTCCTTCTGTGTATTTTCAAATGATTTCATTGACATCCTTTTTTTTCCCATCAATGTCAATGACCACCTATTTACACTTATACATTTTTCTCCCTCCCCACCTCAAAGAAACACTAGTCTTTTTACCAATAAGTATATTTGAGCAAACACGCTCATGAATTGGTTGTGGTTGAAAGTGCATCTCTGATCTGTCTCCTTTTGCCAAAGGGGGAGGTGAGGAGCTTCTTCATGGGATTTTGGGGAATTGTAATTGCATTGCATTGATCACTGTTCTTAAATATTCAGTGGTTCTTTTCCTTTACAATTTTGTAGTCATTTTGTAAATTGTTCTCACTTCACTCCGCATCAGTTCACACATGTCTTTTCAGGTTTCTCTAAAATGTTCTCTTCCATCATTTTGCATATGGAACAGTAATATTCCGTTAATTCATATGCCATAAATTGTCCAGCCAGTCCCCAAACGATGGATTTGGTTCTTTGTACAATTAAAAGAGCTGCTATAAATATTTTTGTACATGTGTGTCAGTCCTTTTATTCTCTCTCTGGCCTCTCTGAGGTACTGAATAATGATCACTGAGAAGTAAGATTGCTGGATCAAAGAGAGTGCACATTTTAATGACTTTTTGATTAGGGTTCCAAATTGCTCTCCCAGAATGGCGGGACCAATTCCCAGCTCCATCAACAGGATACTGATGTGTCTCTTTCAGCCCTTCTAATAATGGCCTTTCTTCCTTTTTTCATATTTGCAGACTTAAGGGTGTGAATGGACTGTGGGTATTTGAGTGCGCATTTTTAATATTAGTGATTTTTGAAACATTTTATGCCCCCCCCCCCCACTCACATACACCGTTGTTAATAGCTCATCACTGGAACATTTGAGAGATACCACGCTAACGCTAACATCATTTCTTTGAAAGTGACCTCTCCTTTTTAAAGGGCCATATTCCAAAAGAAAGGAGATGGTGGCTCTACTTAAGTGTGTCCCAGTGGCCTATCTATGAAAATGTTTGGAGCTCTGGCTTAGACTTCCCATTTTCCCGACACTTTTCCCTTCCCGGTGCTCTCTTTTCCAAATTCCTCAGCCCTGTAGCTCAGCGTTTACTTGCGGGGCTGCCAACGTCAGGCTTTGGAAGGCTCCCCAGCTCCTCTGTGCCATGTTCCCTCCGATGGCAGGGAGCGTGCCGTGCAGCCGGGGAGCGTGCCGTGCAGCCGGGGAGCGTGCCGTGCAGCCGGGGAGCGTGCCGTGCAGCCGGGGAGCGTGCCCGTACAGCAGCCCCTTCTGAGCCCATTAAGAGGTGACCTGTCCCAGCCGCCCTCGAGCTGTCCATCTGGTGGCCCTCCCTCTCACCGTGTGGCGGGTCCAGTTTCCTTCCCAATCTTACATTTCCCGGATAATGGCTTTCAGGCCACTTCTTGAAATTGCTTTAAGAAAGAATAAAAATAACCGCGCTCCCCTGGAGCCACGGCACAAACTGGAGCATGCTCATCATCGCTCCAAGCCTCGTCTGCCATTTGAGAGAGAAAAGTAATTACTTTCTCCTATTGATGATCTAATCTCATCCAAATGATTCCCGAATCTCATAGAAAGCCTCCAGTCGTCGCTTGCATATTGATAACAAGAACCGGGATTGCTCCCAGCCTCCCCTCCCCGCCGGGGCTTCTGGAACAGAACACGGGGAACTTGCATCTAAGTACTTTAATGGGGCCGAGCCAGGCTCCAGCGATGGGGGCCGCCTGGCCGCTCCCGCCGGCTAGGGGCCAGCTCCCCTCTCAGGGACCTGGGTTCCAAGACACTTCCCTTCCCTCCCCAACCCGAGGAGGCCCCGGCCCTTCTCTCTCGCCATTCAAGCATCGGCCCAGCCTCGGGCGTCCCTTTGTGGCTGTCCGTTGGACGGCCCCCAGCCTCCCATGAGCTTGCCGAAGGCTGTGAGGAGGAGGAGGAACAGAGAAGGAAGGGATTTCCCCTGAAGCGGTTCCCTGGCTGCCGGCACTTGCGGCTCGTGCCTGGGGCACAGGGCGATGGGCCGGGACAGTGTGAAGCCGGCAGGGCCTGGTGCTGAGTGAAAGGGACGGAAAGGAAGGCAGGAGATGCCCCCGACCTCGCGAGGCTCCCGCTGCTCCAAGGGACACAGCGTGTGGACTGCCAAGGCACAAGGGGCACAGCGCAAATTGGAGGTAGTCCCAGCCGGAGGCTTAGAAAGGAGGGACCGGGAAGGGAGATTGTAGCCCAGGCTCGGAAATTACGCCGCACGTGGGCATCGGAGACCGGAGCATTCTGCCTTCCGCGGCGGTGACTCCCTTCGCAAAGGGGACACGTGGCTCCTTCCAGATCGCCCCGGGCACAGCCCTGCTCCTCAATGATTCTCAGGGGGCGAGTTCCTTCAGGGCGGTGGATTCATGTTCAAAGTAGTGTTAATACAGAGTAATGGTTAAACCAGCCCCGCCAAAAGTATTGTCTAGTTTGGGGCTCCCCCTCTCAAAGGCTGCTGGGCTACTAACAGCCCCAGCCGGCCCAGCACTTAGCCAGGCCTTTACAATTTGCAAAGCACTTTGCAAATATTCTCTCCTTTGACCCTCACAGCAATCCTGGGGAGAGCTGCTTATTCTCCCCATTTCACAGAGGAAGAAACTGAGAAGTGCCTGGTCCCTAATCACCGGAAGCCGGGGGCAAACTCGGGCCATTCTGGCTGCAGGTAGCATTCTCTCTCCTGAACCTCCGGGTTGAAGGTGCACGATATGGGACATCCTCATCCACTCTTCTGCCTAAGGACCCCTGGGCTTCTCACAACTCCTGGACGGCCTTTTCCTCCCTTCCCCACAGCCAGCCCCAGATCCTCTCCCACAGCCAGCCCCAGATCCAGCCCCACAGGGATCCCCAGATCCTTCCCCACGGATCCCTTAAAGCGGAAGTAAGGGCTGAGGAAGCTGGGTGGCCAGAGGAAGGACAGGATTCCGGATCCAATGGCGGTCCCAGCCCGGGCAGATCCATCTTCCACATTTCTTGGAGAGTCGGGTCCATACAAGAAGAATAATGATTTTTTTCTAGATCTAGTATTGACTTTATTTTTATTTTTTTAAATAACTTTTTATTGCCAGAACCCATGCCAGAGTAATTTTTTACAACATTATCCCTTGCACTCACTTCTGTTCCAACTTTTCTCCTCCCTCCCTCCATCCCCTCCCCCAGATGGCAAGCAGTCCTATACATGTTAAGTAGGTTACAGTAGATCTTGGATACAATCTATGTGTGCAGAACCGAACAGTTCTCTTGTTGCTCAGGAAGAATAGGACTTAGAAGGGAGAAATAACTCCGGAGGAAAAACAAAAATGCAAACAGTTTGCATTCATTTCCCAGTGCTCTTTCTTTGAGTGTAGCTGCTTCTGTCCATCCTTGATCAATTGAAACTGAGTTAGATCTGCTCTTTGTCGAAGAAATTCACTTCCATCGGAATACATCCTCACACAGTATTGTTGTTGGAGTGTATAATGAGCTCCTGGTTCTGCTCATTTCACTCAGCATCAGTTCCTGTAAGTCTCTCCAATCCTCTCTGTATTCGTCCTGCTGGTCATTTCTTACAGAACAATAATATTCCCTAACATTCATATACCACCATTTACCCAACCATTCTCCAGCTGATGAGCATCCATGAAGAATTATTTTTAATGATAATAACCATCATCACTAGTAGTTGGCAGGCACTTTCAA
Organism: Sarcophilus harrisii; assembly: GCF_902635505.1. Taxonomy (NCBI): domain Eukaryota; kingdom Metazoa; phylum Chordata; class Mammalia; order Dasyuromorphia; family Dasyuridae; genus Sarcophilus; species Sarcophilus harrisii. The sequence continues at coordinate 2,288,782 of NC_045429.1, forward strand.
GTTTGTAAAACACTTGACAGATGCTGTCTCATTTGACTGTTCCGGTTGCAGTGCAGGGTAAGGTGGGGGACATTATTATCCCCTTCCTAGAGAGGAGAATTAAGTGATTGTGGGAAAGGTTAAGGGATTTCCCCGAGCTTCCAGGCTTCCAGCCTTTGAATTTCTTGAGAGCAGAATCCCTGAGAGCAGGGATTGTTTCCTTTCCTCATTTGTATCTTCAGCACATGCACAGTGCCTGGAACACAGTAGGCGCTTACTTGGTGCTTGCTGATTTTACTTGGTTAGAATGCAGGTTTTCTGGCCTCCATCGTTCCCTCCACAGGACCCTCAGCTTCTTCTCACCTGTAAAATTTGAGTTGCTCTGTCTGTCCTCCCCAGGGACACCCAGGATCTCCCCCACTGCATCCGCGTTCGGATGGGAGTGTTGGGCTTCCAAGAACGACGGTTCACGGGTCAGAGCATCATTCTGTTCTGCATTGTGATGTAGGAGGGCCCCATTCCCAGCTGCCTTTGAAGGCCGGGGAGCCCAGACACTGTGAATGGTCTTTCTCTGATAGCGTTTCCTCCTTGCCAAGGGCTAGCCTGACTCCTACTCTTCCAGAGGTTCCAGGTAGGCCATAATGGTGCTATTGGACCTAAGAGGGGGCGGACCCTGGCCACCTTCTAGCTCTGTCACACAGATAGGCCCCGACTGGTCCCACGAATGGCCTTCCTTTGGTCACTGCCACTGGCCTGTACGAGAATCATCACTAGCTCCCTATTGCCCAAAAGACAATGTGCTGCACTGCCTCCCTTCAGACCCTCCCCGATGCGTCTGGGGAGAGGTTGCATTTCAGAGCACTTCTCTTAATGGACACTGCAACAAAGCCAAACTGAATTAAACCGACATTTCTTGGTCTTGCCATCTCTCACCTTTGCGCTTTGCGTTCATGTACATGTCATGGGGGAAAACCCTGCTGGAATTGGCTTGAGAAGTCCCGGCCAGAGCCACGGCAACCACAGGGTGCTCTTGGTTTCCTTATCTATAAAAAGGGGGACTGGGTGAGATTCAATCCCAGAGTCCTTTCCAGATTCGGGACCTCTGTTTCCTTATCTGTCAAAGGGGGGACTGGGTGAGATTCAATCCCGGAGCTCTTTCCAGATCCAGGACCTCTGTATGGGCGGGAAGATGGTTAAATGAGCCGAGAGGGGCCCACTCTGGGACAGCCGTGTAACAAGAAGCAACAGCTCTGGGCCCCTTGCCCCCACTTTCTCCTCCTTGCCGGGTATCCTGGACCAAGTTCGGTCCCAAGTCAGGCCAGGTTCTGCCTTCTCATCCCGGCTAGCCTGCTAAACCCTCTTGGTGCTCTGGGAATTGTTTAAAGCTTGGGCTGCGGCCCTGTCAAAGTGGGAAATTGAGAAAGGCTTTCAGTGTGGTGTAGGAATCAGGTCTTTATTTCCGACCCACAAAAGAAAAGCCCACAGACACAGGCTTGGATGGACCAGAGGTGAGGGGCCTCAGGGGCTTAACTTGTAACTGGGGGGCCCGGATACCTCCACCCGCTCAGAACCAAAGTTCCCGTGGGGCCCGTGATAGACCGTCCTGCTTCCCCCGGGCCTTAACAATAATGTCCAGTTGCTGTATTTTTATAAAACAGGGCAGGCTCGGACCCCTTCTCTTGCTGGTGGCCGTCTTCTGGCACGCGGGAGCCCGTCGGCCTCAACACACAGGACCTAGGACTTCCAGACCTCCGCCCTCCTCACCAGGTCCCCTCTGAGTCTGGACACGTCTGTTTTGCACAGATAGTCATTCAGCTAAGATCCAAAAATTTCGTCCTCAAAGGTTCAGCCAGAAACCCAGAGCCCAGTTCAGGAGGAACTAGGTAGGAGATGTTCTTTTTATCTATGATGGGAGCAAGGGGACAGAGTGACTGGGGGGAGGGGAGCAAGGGGTGCTTTCTGGCCCTTTGGGCCGTGCTTTCTGACAGTGGAAGGAAAGAGCAACAGGCGACTCCCTGGTCAACACCCATTGGTCTTGGGCTCAGTGGCTCAAGGAGGGGAAAGCCTTCTTGTCTTCTCAAAAGGCTGAGCCCTGTGGTCGCTGGGCCCCCGAATGGTCCCCAAAGGACCCAACGCCGAGTCCTCATGATCCTGGATCCCCGGGTATTTTAGGGGAGCGCTGACCTCATGACACCCTTCCGGGCCAAGTCAGCCCCTGCCCTTTCCTACCGGTGATCCTGTGATCCCACACTCGTGGTTTATTTTCATGAGAAAAGAGAAATAGAACGACTTTGCTCGTCCGCTACCAAGGACTTAACTAGTTTTCTTTTCCGGCTCTGAATCAATCATGCCTTTAAGACTCGAGTGTCTCACAGTCAAAAGGAATTGCCTGAAATGTTGAACTTTGTTGTTGAAATTGCATTTTAACCACAGCTGAAACTCCAGACAGGATGGGACGGGGCAAACGAAGGGGAGAGAACTGTATATAGCAGAAAGAAAAATGGAGTAGGAGCATTTTGAGAGACCCTTCTGCCAAGGATCTGTAGGGCAGGGGCTCTCAGGCCGTCCAGGAGGCGCCCCAGCTGGAGCCTTCCCCAGGCTTGGGCCGCCACGTTGCCCTCCCTGGGAAGGATCCGATCCTGGCGCTTGTCACCAACATTATGTGTGTCCGTCTGTGAGGGCCTGATGAGGCCCCGAGACCACCGCCTTCGGACCCGGGCATTGCGGACTTTTCCCGTGTAGCTAGGGCGTGGCTGTTTCCAGCGGGCTTCCCTCGCGTCCTGCTGAGATCTTGGGAAACATCCTGGAGATGGGCTAAGGGGTGTTTTCGTGCCTTCCATAACAGCGGCGCTTCCCCCCAACATCATCTGATTCAGAAGAGGCGCCGTGACGTCCTGATCAGCGGCGGTGGTCAGAGGGGCAGGGGTTCGAGGCTTCGGTCCTGGGGCTCCTCCCATTGCATGAGAAAGTGGGGGCCCACTTCCCCCTGTGAATCTGTGGGCAGCTCCAGGGCGATCTTCTACCTGAGGCCGTTCCCCTCCCTAATGGGAGAGCTTAAGTCTGAAATTACTGGTCTTTGATGGGATATATTTTATCTGTAGTTATCTGTATTTCCTTTTAATAATAATGATGATGAAGATGATGGCTAACGCTGATGGAGTGCTTCAAGGTGTGCAAACACTTTAAAAATACGATCTCATTTGATCCTCAGAATAATCCTGAAAAGTTGGTGCTATTGTGGGGAAACTGAGGCAGACAGAAGGGAAGTGACAAGTGTCTGGAGTTGGCTTTGAACTTAGGTCTCCTTGACTCCAGACCCAGTGCTCTATCCATTGGCTGCCTCAGTCATAATAACTAGCATTTATATAGCACTCTAAGGTTAACAAAGCACTGCCCTTTCAGTGAATGTAAACTCCTTGGGGTCAGGGGCTATTTTCATTTTTATTTCCTTCCTTCCTCCCTCCATCCCTTCCTTCCTTCCTTCCTTCCTTCCTTCCTTCCTTCCTTCCTTTCTTCCTTCCTTCCTCCTGCCTGCCTTCTTCCCTCCCTCCCTCCTTCCCCTCCTTCCTTCTCTTTCTTTTTCTCTCCTTCCTTTCTTCCTAGGTCCTTTCATTTCTCCCCCCCCCCCTTCTTTCCTTTCTTCATTTAGTTGACTAAATCTTGTTAAACTGAATTGAACTGAATCTACCTTCTCTGACTCCAAACCAGCCTTAGTGTTTCTAGGGTGTGTTGGCAGCTCTGGCAGCTCCCTGCCCCCTCTCATTCAGGCTTTGGGCTCATTGGCTCCCCCCCTGCTCCTTCCCCGAGCGCCATTCACGATTTCTTCCATCTCTCGGATCACTTTGTATCTCTTGGGATTCCTTGGGGTGAGGACGAAGGGGGGGGGGAGGTGTCCGAGGAGAAGGTGATTCATTTTCCCCAAACCTTCTCTCCTTTAGATCAAATTGGCTTTTCCCCCAAGTGGAAGAGTCTGGCCTGAATTCAGAGTGATGACTATTAACCGATTTTCCCCAAAGAGGAGAAAGTCCGATTCTTATTCATAGGCCCAGAATGCATTAGCATGCATTGCTATCGGTGATTGAGAAAGTCTGGGGGAGAGGGGGCCTGGCTGGGGTAGAGGGGAACTGTCCGGGGGAGAGGGGGCCCGTCTTGAGGAGAGGGGGCTGCCTCCTGGGGAGAAGGGCCGCATCCTCCCCCACCCAGATCTGGACCCCAGTGCTGGAAAGTTCTACGAGGTCACCTTGTCAAAGGGAAGGGGCATCATCCAGAGCAGAGCCGGGCAAAGCCCAGGCCCCCCTCCCACCTCCCCATTATCCTTCGTGGCTAAATTGAACTAACCATTTCCTTCTTTTTGCATCAAAATAGAGACGATTTAAGAAAGAAACATTGCTTGGCTTGGGGAGGGGGCGCCTCCAAATCCCAACAGCAGGAAGGCAGGAAGGGACCTCTTGAAATTTGATGGGAATTGTGAAGGGAACGTGGGAGTGTGGGAGTCATTTCTGCCCACCCCCCCCCCCCCCCCCCCCCTCCTCTCCCCTGGTTCAGGAAACTTTCCTGAGCCTCCTTTCTGTTGATTAGTGCCCGTTTCTCCTGTCCGGAGCTCGGCTTTCTGCATGTCATCTCCCCAGAGCGCCATGAGCTCCGGGACAGCATGAACTGGCCGTAGCCTTTCTCTGTGTCTCCAGAACTCGGCACAGTCCCTGGCACACAGCAGGTGCCTAATAAATGTTTGTAGTCTGATCGACAGGACTATGGTGGCGGCGTGCGAGCGGAGAGAAGGGATGGTCGCGGGAACTACTGTGGAGGTAGAAGCCACAGTTCAGTTCCTGGTTGGCTTGAGGGTCAAGGAAGCGCCTAAGTCCAGGATGTGATGGGGGCATGGGCTGGAGCCGATGGGATCTGAGAAGGGAAGGAGGGAGAGAGAGAGAAGAAAGGGCTGAGGCTGATTGAGAGGATGACTCTGATGAGACGGAATCACGTCTGATCCTCCCCTAGTTTGCCATATTTTGCTTTTCTGCCAGAAAGCGTTCATGATGTAGAAGTATGAGGTTTCAGAAGTCTAGAATCCTTGGCCACCTTTTAACCTCAGGCTGTATTTTTCAAAGTCATTTCCCCGATTTCCACTGTGCCCATTTCCCTGCTGAAGTCACGGAGAATCACGCCACAAAAGGCCGACTCAGCCAAAAGGGTTTTTCCAAGTCTTCCTTGGAGCTTCTCCCCCTCTTCAGCAAGTTCTGCTGGGAAATAAGCCTGAATCAGTCGGTTGGCTTATGCTCATTGCGAGACTTTGGGACTGGGATGGCCGAGGGCCGGTGAAATTGCTTCTTGTGACCTTTGGGTAACTTCCTTCCTCTTCATTTCACCGCCTGTGCCCGCCCGCGGTGAGAGCAGCCGCAGGATGGCCGTGGTGAGAAGCGCGCCCGGTGGCTGGAGAAACGCCGTGAGGGGGGCAACAATACTGGTAATGTCTTCTCTACCTCAGGCCTGTGGAGAGTGAGCGCCCTGGGCCCTCCTGAGTCACAAGGCAGAGCGGTTCTGTGCTTTTGCCCCATCTCATGGGTCCCTGTGGCCAGAAAGGCCCAAGGCGGCGATTTGGAGCCAGAGGGAGAGTTAGCGGCTGCCGCGTCCAGCCCTTCCCCTCATGGATGAGGCGCCTCAGGCCCCGGCCGCTGACCCGGAAGGTCCCCAAGATAGGAGCTGTAGAGCAGTGGGCCTTGAACTCCAAACGGGCCCGCTTCCCGGGACACCGGCTTCTCAGGTGCTTGTGCAGATAAAGTCATCGAACATCTGTAAAGTGCTTGATCGATGCTATTATTTCTGTTGTATTTAATCTCACTCATTCCTCATTAGCCCTGGGAAGTAGATGCTATTATTGTTCCCATTTCACAGTTGAGAAATAGACATTCAAGGACTTGCCCATAGTCACACAGCCAGAGAGTGCTGGAGGAAGGGTTAAATCTGGGTCCTGGGACTCTGGGCCCCCTCACAGCCTGGCCCGGGCTGCCTCACATCCCACAGGCCGAGGACCCGACTTCCGAGCTGTTGCTGGTGGCCAGTGATGAGTGACCGAGATTTGAACTGAAGTCCGCTGACTCCCACAGGAAGGTAGCTGCCCCTGCCCCGTGACTGCCAGGGAGGCGGACCCCTGTGCGACTCCTTGAGCACCTTAGAGTGGCTGTGTAAATATTAGCGACTCTTTGGGTTATTAGTTAGTGACTTTGGCAGAAATGTCTGAAGCTGCCTTGGAACCCATGATTTGGGGACTCGGGCCGCTGCCTCCATCGTGAGAACCGAGATCGGGCAGCGACTGTGCAGACAGCCGAGGATGGGGGTGGGAGCAGTGATGTCCTCGGACCTCAGCGTCCATCCTCCCTCTTGCCTTAGCCAGCTGTGGAGAAGTGACTTACTGCAGAGCTCCCAGCCCAGGCGCAATGTCAGCTGGTATCGATCACAGCAGGATGATCACCATGGATGTGTCACATATTTCTGAGCCTCAGTTTCCTTCTTGGGGCCTCTTTCTAGAAAGGGGGTAGCCTTGGAAGCAGGATGGCTTCCAAGCTAGAGCATTGGCTCAGGCATCAGGAAGACCTTGCTCCAGGCGCATCTTGGAAAGTTAGCAGCGTGGGACCCTGGGCAAGACCGGTGCCTCAAACACGGCCCTAGAATTCATCAGTTACTCGATCAAAAACATCTATTGATCATCTGCACTGGTGGAGGCCCTGAAGTGTCTGGGCGCGCTCTGGGGCAGCAGATCGCAGTCCCTGTAGCTTCCGGGCATTCCCTGGGGCAGCGGATCATGGTTCCTTGTGCCCTGGCAAGCTGCAGTATCTCCAGTGGACTGCAGCTGTGGGGGTGAGCATCCCAGACACCAAGTCAGAGAGCTTCAGCAGGCTCAGGATGTCGAGCCTGGAGGAGGCTTCAGGCGGGAGGCAACCGCTTTTTTCAAGTTTGAAGGGCTTTCAGGTGGAAAGAGAGTAAGAGGCAGTGGTTTGTGCCATGAACAAGCATGGCCTGGAGTCAGGAAAACCTGAGTTCAAACCCAGCTTCAGACAATTACTGGCTTAAGCCACTTATGTCCTGCTTGCCTTCTCTTCCCATCTGTAAAATGGGGATAATAACAGCACCCCTCTCTCATGAGGTTGTAACGATCTGGTGAAGTAACTTTGTAGAGAACTTTGCAAACTTTTTTTTTTTTAATTTAATAGCTTTTTATTTACAAGATATATCCATGGATAATTTTTCAGCATTGACAATTGCCAAACCTCCTGTTCCAATTTTTCCCCTCCTTCCCCTCATCCCCAACAAATGGCAGGTTGACCAATACATGTTAAATATGTTAAAATATAAATTAAATACAATATAAGTATACATGTCCATACAGTTATTCTGCTGTACAGAAAGAATCGGACTTTGAAATATTGTACAATTAGCCCGTGAAGGAAATCGAAAATGCAGGAGGACAAAAATAGAGGGATTGGGAATTCTATGTAGTGGTTCCTAGTCATCTCCCAGAGTTCTTTCACTGGGTGTAGCTGGTTCAGTTCATTCCTGCTCCATTGGAACTGATCTGAATCATCTCATTGTTGAAGAGCCACGTCCATCAGAACTGATTATCATACAGTATCGTTATTGAAGTCTATAATGATCTCCTGGTTCTGCTCATTTCCCTCAGCATCAGTTCCTGTCAGTCTCTCCAGGCCTTTCTGAAATCCTCCTGTTGGTCATTTCTTGCCGAACAAGAATATTCCATCATATTCATATACCACAATTTATTCAGCCATTTCCAACTGATGGGCATCCACTCAGTTTCCAGTTTCTGGCCACTACAAACAGGGCTGCCACAAACATTCGTGCACATACAGGTCCCTTTCCTTCTTTATGATCTCTTTGGGATATAAGCCCAGTAGTAACACTGCTGGATCAAAGGGGATGCACAGTTTGATAATTTTTTGGGCATAGAGAACTTTGCAAACTTTAAAGAGTTATAGCTGACCTCTTGTGGCCGTGGAGCAGTCTGTGTTTGGTTCCAGCGGGGATTGCCCGGTGGCTGAGACTCCTTCCAACTTGGAGCCTCATTGCCTCTTCTTATCTGTGGACATGCTGCTTCCCTCCAAAAGAAGGGAAGCCCCCTTTTCTTTTGTCTTTGTGCCTCCTAAGCCCAGCACAGGACTTGGAACACATGGACGCCCGAAATCAATCCTTATTGATTGACTGATTCGGTGAATATTGAGCTCGCTGTATTTTCATCCCCCGCTTCTCAGATTGGAGGCAGCCTGACTGGGTGCACAGAGCACAGGATTTGGAGTCAGGAGCCCTTGAGATTCAATCTGCCTTCAGCTGCTTATTAGCTGCGGGACCCTGGGTCAAACACTTAGCCTCTGCTTGCTCAGCTTCCTCAGCTGTAAAATGGGCTCATAACAGCAGTTACCTCCCAGGTAACTCTCAGGGTTGTGAGGATTGAGTGAGATGACTTCTATAAAATGCTTGGACAACTTTAAGGTTTATTATTGCCATGTACTAGTGTTTTCTCAGTTGTGTCCAATTCTCCATGACCCCCTCTCTTGGCAAAGATTCTGATGTTTGCCATTTGCCGCTCCGGCTCATTTTACAGATGAGGCAAACAGGGTTAAGTGACTTGTCTGGGGTTATCCAGGTCACCAGTGACCCTAGGAAGGGAAGTGGCCCACACCACCATCTGGGGCCGGATTTGGACCCAGAAAGCCGTCCTGACTCCAGGCACAGCCTTCCGTCCCTTGTACCATGTAGCTGCCCATTGTTATCTAGCGTGATGTTCAAATCCAGTCATCCACGTAGCTATATTGTCTATGTTTGTGAGTGTTAACAAAACACCTTCTTAATTATAATCATGTGATTTATTATAACCCGGAATATTTGGATCCTTCCTTCTGTATCAGAAGCAAAGGACCCATAATGTCAGTAGTTTCAGAGCAGACCCTTAGTATCCGTGCTCTGGGGAATTAGAAACGTCTACTTCTTCATTTTTGGTTGATATTCTTATTGACATTTTTGGTTGCTTTCTTTTGTTTTTACATCACCTACAATTCCCACTCTCTGCCATCTTCCAATGCTTTGCCAAATCATTAGTGGTCACAGAATTCTTTGAATTTTGGAAACAGTGCCCAGTATCTCATTTCAGCAGACAAGGGACGGATGGTCATCGCCTTCCTCTGTCGCCTGTTGTGCCTTTTAAACATTATTATGATCTTTTTGAAAGATCAGAGCTTCGTACAGCAATAACCTGAGAAAGAAAAGCATTTGCCTTTTTTCTTATCATAACGACAAAGTACTTGTGGCCCCTGGAAGGGGCTTCCGGGCTTCAGGAGCCAACTCCGAACAGCTCGCCTGCTGTTGAGTTTCCAAAGTGGCAGATGTGCTGACTTGGAAAGGGGGGGGGGATTTCATCAGATGGAATCCGAACCTCATTAATTCTTCGGGCCCAAGTGTGACTAAACACAGTGGAGAATGCTCGTCTTTGGGCCAGCTTAACTCTAAATATCTAACTCTCAAGCTCAGCCCTAAGTAGGATGTCTCTTGTCAGGAGTCTTTGGGAAGATCGCACCTTAATACCGAGAGCTCTTAACCTTTCGTGTGTCGTGAAGCCCTCTGGTCGCCTGGTGGTCCCTTCGGAGCCTTTCTCAGAGAAACGTTTTTAAAGGCACAAAATGAAACACCATCCTTTAAAATGCCAGAACCCTGGGAGCATCATCAGTCAAATGTCACCACGACCCCCTCCAAGGGCACGTGCCACTGAAAGCAGGTTTATGGCAGAAAATCTGTGCAATTGAATTCTTCCTTCCCACGTCGTTAGTCCAAAGGCCAAGGTCTCCCACGGCACCTGGCGTCCTGGCCACGGGACCTGGGTGGCTCTGGGGGAAACTGAGGCTGGTGGTTTTGCCCAGCCCCCCCGCTCACTTAAATCCAGCGTGTCATGGCACCTCCCTGATATCATGGTCCTCTTCGAGAACGAAGGACAGACAATAACAACCACGGCAGCCCAGAGGATGAGTGTGTCCTGATAGAAACGGGATCCCTGGGGAAGATTGTGGGCAGTGAGAGAAGGAGGAGGGGAGGTCCGGGAAGGGGTCACAGACAAGCTTTTACCCTCCATGGTGTCCTCGGAGCTAGTGTGACCTGGAGTGTTGGGCTTTTTGGACAATCGCAAAGAAGCTACTTGATTGAGTGGAAACGGGGCTGGACGTGGATCAAAAGGGACCTCGATACAAATGTCAGCTCTGACGCCACAGACTGTATTACTGTGGGCAGCAGCCTCGGGCCTCTGTCCCTCCATCTACAAAATGGGGATATTCTTAGAGGAGAGGGCTCTTCTGGGCGTCTCCGTGCAAACCGAATGCAATCATGCAAGTGACCCGATCGGTCAAGGTTGGCTCCTGTTATTACCCGCTGCCGCCTGACCCCTGAAGTCACTCAGCCTGAAGCACTTCGACTTGTTTATTCCATTCGCCCAATTTCCACGTCCATTGTATTCAAGCTTCCCTCCAAGTCTCCGGCATCCTTGACTCCAGGCGCAAAGACAGAAGGCTCTCTCCCTGCGGGAGCCGGCGCTTCCACAAGCACGCAGCCACTTTTAGCTTTTCCCAGGATCTCTTACTAAACTAAGAAATATTCTCTGAGGCAGATTTGAAAACGTGCTTAGCAGATTTCTCAGCTGGAAGGAAATTTAGGGGCCAAATCCCTCTCCAACTCCTCCCCGCCAAGAAATGCCGTCGCAGCGCGTCCCGGCTTCTGCTGGAAGAGCTTCGAGGGCTGAGGGGACTCATGGTCTGGGTCTGGGCTACAGCTCGTCTCCCTTTGGGAAAGGGCCGGTCCTGGGGTGGGGGAGGGAGAGATTTGTGTGACTCCTTTGAGCAGAGCCTTCCTCGTACCCTCCGGCCCGGAGCCGGACCTAGGCCTTGGCCCTCTTTTCTCCGGCTTTCTCGGCCGGCCTTCCTCGCCAACTGAGTGAGATGTTGGTGCTAATTTGGGCGATGCAGCAAACCCGGGGCCTTGTGGCCCAGAGAGGAGCCTGAGCGAAGCAGAGCCTGAAACGGAGGGAGCGCCTGGGAGGGGGAGGCCTGGCAGGCCGGGCCTGTCCTGGGTCAGGGGAGGGCCGGTGCGGGAGGGGAGAGAGGAGGGGGGAGGGCCGGCGCAGGAGGGGAGGACTGGCTCAGGCTGGCCAAGCTGACCTGGCCAACCAAAGTGGGGAACCAAGTGGGAAAAGACAAGAAAAAGGAAAGAAAGAGCCGGGCCAGAGGCAGAGACCAGGCAGAGCTAGTCAAGGGCGGGGTTAGGCTGCGCCAGCGTGGTGACGGCCCATGCCAGTACAGTCCTTGGCCACAGGCCGCCATGCCCGGCTAGTTCTTGGCCTCGGGCTGCCGTGTCACCCCTGTCCCTCGCCGCCTTGGCCGTAGGCCGCCGGGCCAGTCTGGCGCCCGGTCAGAGAATCAGAACATCAGGACTGGAAGAGATTGGAGAAATCTCGTCCGTGTCTGTGGGGGCAACGGTGAGAATTCTGGCTCTGTGGCCGGGGCCCCACTGTTCACGCTGGGCCCTTGATGGCTCTGGGCTCGCTGTTCTCCTTTATAAAACGAAGGCTGGCCCAGACCCTCTCTCAGCTCCTTCTAACGGGACGTCGTCACCGTCTTTGTTTCCCCTGTGAGGAGGCCGAGGCCCAGGAGGCTCCGGTTGCTGGAGGTCCTTGCTCTGAAGTGGCTGAGCCAGGACCGGAACCGGGTCCTCCTGAGCCAGGGCACGTGGCCCTCAGGGCTGAGCAGCCGCTGCCCTCGTTTCTCCACCTGTTTCCATTTCTTCATCACGTGCTCCCGGCCTGCAGTTTCCAAAGATGATGAGCTCATTGGGGGGGGGGAGAGGGGGTCCCTCTTGCCACGCCTGGGGCTTTTCAGAAATAATCTCGGGGCCGCTGCATCCAGCCCAGGGGCCAGCCACTCTCTGGGCCCGGGACGTTCATGGCCCATCCCTCGGGGCCAGCCTCCTCTCCAGCTTGGGGGCAAATGACAGACCCCGAGACAGGGCCATTCCCATTAATGAGGGGCTCGTGCCCCTAACCATGGAGAAGACTAGAATAATGATTGATATTGGGACAGCACTTAGAGGTTCATCAAGCACTTTACATACACGACCCCATTCAATCCTCAGCCTCCCTCTTCCTTAGCCCCATTTCACAGATGAGAAGCCTGAGACTCCAGGAGCTCCTGCGCCTTGAAGCCTTGGGTCCCTTCTGACTAGGTCAGTGCTAAGTAAATAGTAGCATTGGTAGTGTCCTGGTTGCTTTCTGGAGGTCTTGGGACCAGCCTTTGTTTCAGCAGAGCAATCACCCCGAGAATAGCCAGGGATGAAGCCTAAGTTCTTTATTGTCTCCCTCACAGTCTGGCTCCTCGCCTGGGGCCCGAGCCGGCTTTCTGGAGGCCCTTCAGACGGGCCTTGGTCTCAGTGGGGGAAGCAGGAGGACAGGCCGGCCTCCACCATGGTGGGAGATGGAACAAATGTCTCTCTTCCAGCCCTTGTTGGTTCTTATATGTTCTATTATAATCGTAGGTGAGCATCTTGTGGAACTATATTAAGTACTAAGTACATGTACTGAACTACAGAACTCACAGCTAAACTAGGTAACCGTTGTCTTATCGATTGCTCTGAGTTAGCACTTGTTTCAAGGACGCTTCTCCAGAGTTCCGGCTCTCTGCAGTGTCACATTCCATTTATTATAATGCAGAGCAAGAAGGGGCTTCAGAAGGGGGAAGTGAGAGCCACGGGGATGAGTGGGATGACGTGGTTAAAGGCACCCGAGGCTTATGGGAGGGCTGCTGCCTCAGCCTGGGTGTTTGGATTCTAAACCTCGGCCTTGTTCCACTGCTTCCTATTGTGGGCTTTGTAAAGCGATATTCTCTGATTAGTTCATCTCAATTCCCAGAAAAGGTTGGGAAGAGGCAGGGACACTGAGGCCTGATGAGACCGCAGGCATGGAGGGGATGTAGTGAATAAAGCAGTGGGTCAGGAAGACCCCAGGTTCAAATCCAGCCCAACATTGATTAGCTGCATGATCTTGGGCAAGTCACTTAATCTTTGCCTCACTTTTCTTTACTGCAAAATGGGGATAATAATATCACCTTCTGTTTTTGTCAGCATCAAAGAAAGTAATATTTTCAAAAAATTATAGCTTTTTATTTTTTCCAAATAAATGCAAAAATAATTTCCAATATTTATCTTCACAAATCACGAACTCATTTCACCCTTATCTTGGTAGATGGTGTTAGATGTTGGTCAGTGCCTAGTTTCTGCCATACTAATTTCTGTTTTTTTCCAGAAATTTTTGTCAGATAGGGAGTTCTTCCCCCAGAGGCTGAAGATTTGGGGTTTCTCAAACACTAGATTACCGTAATCTATTCCACTGATCCATCACTGTAGAGAAGGCGATATTTGAGAAGCTCTCGGCATATCTGGCACCCAGTGTGCACTCTAGGGACACTAGCTCTGATTGTGTTGTTATGTGCACTATCCCTTTGGTCTTAGTAATTGTAGTTCACGGGGAGCAGATTTAGGGGGAGACAGGAGAGAGAATACGAGATCTCCTTGCTAATTCTTGGTCAGAAGTTGTTTTCTCTGGCCAGACGTCAGACTCATTAGAGCGATGAGGAAAGTTTGGGTTCATCTGAAGCTTTTCCTTCTGGCCTCAGGATGTTGATTTCCTAACCCTGTGTCTGGAAATCTTCGTCATCATCAGTGATCACTGAAGATGGAAATGGGACTGAACACAAGCCAGCAGTGGCCCTCCCCTTCCCCGCACAGGCTCTTTAATCTGCTCACTAATGAAAATGAGGGGGATAATAAAATAAATGTCCATTAAGGAACCTTTTCAAAATCAGAGGTATGAGATGGGAGAGAGGCCATCGTCTCTCTCTCTCCCATGGGAGCAGACGGCCACGGGAAGGAGAGGCTAACACAGCCTCAGATGCCGCCCAGTGAAAGCTTTTCATTATGTTCCATGAGGATCATCAGCATGAAAGCCCTTGTCATTTTCTGGGGGATTTAAGAGGGCTCCCGCAGGACCAGGGATGGACAGCGCAGGGTGCTGAAGCAAGGCCTCTGACTTCCTGTTCTAGGCGGAGGGAGACAAATCCAAGAGAAAAGCTGCCCAGCCAGGAAATCGTTGCTACTTGGAATCGTTTTCCCTATGAATGAAGCCTCTGGTTTTTTTTTTTTTCTCTGCACATATATGGATAGAGTCGGGTCATTTTCCTTATTGCTATGAGGGGGATAATAAAAACATCCACTGTTCCTTGACTCTAGGCATTTTCTCTGCCGGTCCCCTATGGCTGCACATCCCCCTCAATCCTCCCCACTTTCTTAAGTTCTTACTGAAATCCCATCTTCTACAAGATGCCCCCCCTTAATTCAGTGCCTTCCTTTCCTTCATGATCTCCGATTTATCCTGTGTGTCTCTTATACGTCCATATCCATTGCATGCTCCCCCCCCGCCCATTGGATTGGCAGCTTGGCCAGGCTGGTCCCTTAACTTTGTGTCTGAGGAAGAATTGGAAACCAGGTCTTCTTAATCCCAAGGCCCCCACTTTACCCATTGGACCCTGCAGCTGCCAGTTGTGGGATGAGGGAATAAAATGCTGGGGTGTAGTTTCATTTGCACCTCACAAAAACTCTGTGAGGGGAGTCAGTATTATTATCTTCATCATCCTCTCAGAGGAGTTAGGTGCCTATTTCAGGGTCACATGGTTGGATAGGGTTTGATTCCAGCCCAGCACTATCTGATCTCCCAATTATGTTGAAACATGTGGATTGCTCCCCAAATTAGACTTTAAAAATTCTTCCTTTTTTGACCGGGAGATGAAAGAGACAAAAGTAAGAATTAATCCCACAGAGCCAGTAGATTACTAACGAGATTGCCGTGATTTTCCCAGGTGTGATTGGCTAGAATTAGAATAAGAAGCCTGGCTGAACCAGGAGCATAATTAGGAAGCAGACGAGGATAGGGCAAACCTTTCCAAAGAGAGAAAAGCAGGGAGGCTGGCCAGACTCCAGGAGGGCTGAAGTGCCAGGGAGTGCCAACAAATACCGGGGATTTAGTGAGTTTCCCAAAGAGGAACATGTGACCTGAGGAGAGCATCTGAACAAATGTGATTATTAATGGCCTGATGAGAAGGGGCCTCTGAGTCAGGTCTTCTTGGGGGTCTTGCCAGGTTAGTGGTGGAGTCTCTTCTTTACTACTGGCCTGTAAGGAGGCAGGCTGAGGTCATACTATGTGTTAGACCTGTACTAGCCATGGGATCCTTGACAAGTCACTTAATATTTCTCAGTCTCAGTTTCTTCATCTGGAAAATGGGCATAAAAATAACACTGACCTCACTAAGTAGTTGTGAAGATAAAATAAGAGGAGATTTTTTTTCTTCCTCCAAGAATTGCTTGAGGATTCCCTGTTCCAGCTCTTATATTACTATTATCATTGATAGCCTTACATCTTCACTAGACTGATCTTGTAATTAGTGTGTGCTCTCTTGAGGTGGGGGTGGTGCTCTGGTGGTGGCCATGGTCTGATTACTAATGGATGTGGTTGGAAAAGGGTTGGATGTGGAGTCAGGAAAGGCTGGATTCGAATTCTGCCCAAGCCACCAGTCCTGTGGCTGTTGCCTCTGAATGTATTATTATAGGAGGCCCTGCAAAGCTGAAACGTCACTGGAGTGGGGGACGTGGGACCAGTCCTGCCTTTGCTCTTTCCTGTGTGACTTTGCACAAGTGTCTCTGGATTCCATTTCCCTCGTCTGCAAAACCAGGAATTGAGACTAAATTTATCCTGGAGCAAAAAGTACCAGGCTTTGAATCAGGAGGCAGTCATGCTGCCTCCTGCACTGGCCACACTGCTCTGGCAATTCAATGAGCCTTTCTGAGCCTCAGTTTCCTCAAATGTAGAATGAGTACAATACCACCTTCATATCCCCCATCTCAT
This sequence comes from Sarcophilus harrisii, assembly GCF_902635505.1. Taxonomy (NCBI): domain Eukaryota; kingdom Metazoa; phylum Chordata; class Mammalia; order Dasyuromorphia; family Dasyuridae; genus Sarcophilus; species Sarcophilus harrisii. Next base: position 2,304,752 of record NC_045429.1, read on the forward strand.
TGGATTGTTGTTAGGACCAAGCTCAATAAAGCATCAAAAGTACTTTACAACCTTAATCAGCCCTGAAGGGATGGGGAGCTGTCAAAGGAAAAAAAAACTCCTGGAGACTCAAAGAGAATTAATTTTGATGGGAAGACAGTTTCCTAAGAGATCGACACGGACACAGAGAACTCACCACTCGTTGTAGATTTATTTTTATGTTTAATCATCAACATTTATTCACAGCCTGTCAGTGATATTGTGGATGGTTTTCTGAGATATTGAAAAAGTTTAGCCTTTTTCTTTTTAACATTTTTGTTCTATTTTTATGGCTGGCTTTTATTTTTATATCACATTCATTCCCCAGCCTGGCTTTTCCTCTTCCCTCCCATCGAGTCACTTCTAGTAACGAGGGAAAGAAAGGGTGTAGATCAACAAAACCACTGACACAGAACAAGGCTCTGAGAGGCCCTGGGATGCAATATACCTCCGGCTCCCCACCTCGGACAGGAAGGCCGAGGGACTCATTTCCTCATCTCTTGGTCTTTCCATAATCAATGACACAGCAGCCAGTTTCCGTTTGTTCAGGTCGTTCTATTGATATTGCCTAATTGTTATATAAGTACCCTCCCCCCATGCACAGTGTGTCCTGGTCCTGTTTACTTTGCTCTTGTCGCCTCATTTAAGTTTTCTCCTGGTCTCCAAATTCTTCAGTATCAGTAACTTCCCATTTATGTGCCCGCTTGGCTTTTCCACCCTCCACTGCACAGATCCCTGCTTGGGTCCTAGGTCTTCTAGTCTGTACAGAAAGGGCTCCATCGACATCGTCCTGTCTTTAATCTCTTGTGGGGCATTGTAGCCTTTTTATCCTGGGCATAGGAATTCTGTGCAAAAGCGTTTTATCTAACTTAAATCTTCTCGGTTTTTGTCTCTGTCTCTGTGTGCGAGAAAGACAGAGAGAGAGAGACAGACACACACAAAGAGACAGACAGAGACTCAGAGAGACAGAGACAGAGACATACAGAGACAGACACACAGAGACCGAGACAGAGAAATCCTCTTTTATTTGGCTAGGACTGCTTCCTCTCACCATAGCTGTGCAGAAAGGCCCCTGATGCCATTCTCTGCTATTTTTCTTTTAATGGCGGGGCCCTTTACATTCAGGCTGTGCACCCACTTGGGTTCATTATGTACATGTGCCAAATGTGACTGATTTGACTCCTCCATCTAGGTTTTGATGGCAGCAAGGATAGATCCTGAAGCACCAGGAGGGAACTTTGGCCCATGTTAGCAGCAGTGTCAGGAGCACTGAAGATCAACACCAGACAGGGTGTTGTCTAAGCGCAGCAAAAATATGGAGATGGGCCGGGGAAGGGGAGGAGCTATACTGGGGCAAACAGGAGGATGGAAGAATTGGGAGTTCCTGCAAATGTAAGCCCTTGAGGACAGTAAAATCACAGAGAGAAGGGGAGTGCTCAAATAAAGTCTCTTCTGCTAAGAACAGTCCTCAGTCCCAGAGAGCAAACCCCAAATAACCAGGAGGGAGGGGAGGCCCAAGGTGAGGAGGGGACAAAAAGAGAACCCCAGCCATCCTGGGTGAGACCCCCATTGCCCAAGCTGAGCTCTATGGTTGGGCAGAGGAGAAGCAGAACAGGCAAGATGGCGGAGAAAGGTGGCAGAGAACAGGGGCATCTTGGAGAAGGAAGAGAACAATGGGGTTTGTGGCATGCAGGCCGGGGAGCTTGCCTCTGCCAAGATCCCGGGTGGGGGGACAGCCATGACTGAAGCACAGCAGGGACTGGGGGACATGATTTCCATTGGCAGATCTTTGGCAGCGACAGAGCGCCCTGATTACAGGCCTGGAGAAAGTCTCCCTGCTGCTCTCTTAGTACCGTATAATTAGAGAGATTTAGAACTGGGGGAAAGCTGGACCTGAAAAGAGGGTAATTATCACTTAATATTCTGACTTCACTGTGGGAGGAAGCTCTGCACTGGAGGCTGCCCGGGGTCTGCACTTGGGTATTAGCGACTTAGGCCCGGATTTCGGGACTTCTCTTGGGTCTATTCTGGACCCTGCCTGGGAGCCTCTAGAGCCCTGCTCCGAGCAAGGTTTTTAAATACCTGAAGTAGGGGAGGACGGGAAACCAGGTCCCTGGTTTACACCCCTGACTTGGGGAGAGATGGTGATTTTTCAGATTTGGGGCAGCACCAAAAGGGACATAGGGTGGAGCCAGGAAGAGCGGGCCCCCAGAGCAGCAGAAGGGAACGTCCTCTGACAGCCCAGGTGAGAACAAGGCAGCTTAACAGAGAGAAACAGAGCGGAAGGAGGAGGGGTCAGAGGGAGTGACCAAGATGCAAAATCCCCCAGAGACAGCATCCGGAGAATCCAAAACTGATACTGGTGGGGGCCTGACCCGGCCCCAGTGGGACTGAGAAGGGCTTTTGGGGGCAGACCGGGGAGAGCTCCTGGGGATCTGGGAGAAGGGAAAGAGTCCATGACTCAGAAAGCAACATGCCTTAAGTAGGAAGAGAAAATGTCAAAGCAGAGCGGTTTTATTCTCCCAGAGTCCCATGCAGCAGGAAAATGGCAGGAGAGAGAGAGATTACACTGCGCAGCCGTATCCAAGCCCCTGATGTCCCGGCAGCAGCGTCCAGCTCCCTATCCGTGTCCAGTTGGGCTGACCGGGGATGACCCCGGAGGAGTGGCTCGGCTGTGGGTTTGTTCCTTCCTCTTTCCTTTTCCCTTTCTTCCTTTTCTTACCTTTCATGTAGAAGCCATAGAACATCCCTCCTCAGGATTCTTTCCAGATGGCTTTTTGTGGTGGGGGGAGCAGGGGATGAAGCAGCCCCCTCCCGCCCCTGGCAAGGGCCCATCCTTGTGGGCACAGGACTTGCTGAGACATCTCACTCCCTGCCACGTTCAGGGTAGGGCAGGCTCTGGGACCCTTCCATGGGGCCGAAGCTACTTTGGGGCGCCAGGCTGGGGCTCCCCATTTCACCAGCAGGGTCTCCCTGAACAATAACCAAAAAGTCGATTTTGAGGAGAAGAAGCTAGAAAGTAATGAGAAGTACCAGACCAAGGAGAGCAGAGAGAGGAGCAAGGTCTCACTGAGCAATAACCAAAAAAGTGATCAATGAGAAGTACTTTCTGTTATTATGTGGGAAGTCCTGGGCATCCAAAGGCAAAAGGGAAACAACTCCTGGCCTTCAGGAGCTTCCGTTTCAGTGGCAGAGATGGTACAGAATGTGTACAAGATGAACCGAAAGTGGTTTGCAGATGGCAGGCGTCCTTAGCATCCGAGGGGACTGGGAAGCCTTCATGAGGAACCTGGCCTGTAGCCGAGTCTTAAAGAAAACCAGAGACTCTGAGAAGCAAAGATGAGGACGAGGCGTGCTCGTGGGGCACCCAGAGACCAGAGGTGGACCTGGAGTGTTTGGGTGGAAGAACAAGCTGCATCAAGATGCCTGGTCCTCAGAATGGGCCCCAGAAAATGGAGAGTGTCACAGGCAGGATCAGAACCCGGGACTCTCTTTCCCTCGCATTTATTTGGCCAAAATCTTCTGCTACAATTTCCCAGAACATAAAAGCCTTTATCCTGGAGAGCCCATCTGGGCAATGGGGCAGTGGCAGGGAGGGTAGATGGCAGGGCTGGACAACGGAGCCTGCTCCCCATCCCACCTGGGTCCAGGGGAAAGGGAAGGAGGTCAGGAAGGAACCTGAAAGGGGAGACCAGAGGAGCAGAGGAGGTGCAAAGACTGTCCTTGTGGGACTGGGGACAGCACGCTCCAGGGAAGTAAAGGGCATCCCACAGGACACATGGGAAAGAAATGAAAGGACTTTGGCTTTGAGGTCTGGGCTGCAGTTGGGGTCCTAGTTCCAATGTCTTCTCGAGCATATCTTGCCGTCTCTTCTGGGCCTCAGTTTCCCCATCTGTAAAGCTGAGAGTGAGACTAGGTGACCTCTGGGGCTCCTTTCAGCACTGATTTAGCCAAAGTCGTACAATTAGTGGTAGATGTGGAACTGGCAGAAGTGAAGAGCTGGGAGATCATGAAGGGCTGAAGAAAGGGAGTAGGGATGATGGAAGGGACAAGCGCTCAGTAAAGAGAAGAGTCTAACAAGGGAAGAAGCATTTATTAAATACCTACTGTGTGCCTGAGACTTGCTGAGCATGAGCATGGAGAACTCTTACCTTGACTGAGAAAAAAGGGGATCTGGGGCAGCCCCTGGAAAGATTGGAGTAAAATATGGAAGGAAAGAAGAAAAATGTAGAAAGAGGGAGGACAGCTGTTGAAAAATCACTTAATTTTCTTGGTTAAGTTTGTGGAAAGGTTCAAAGGCAGGAAGGGGGGGGGGAAGGAGAGGATGTGTCTGAAGATGGAGGCGGTTTGAACCAGAGGCTAGCGGGTGTGGGAGCCCCTCAGGGATGGCCGTACAGTGTGAGGACTCAGGCAAGATCAGATAACCCAGACTTGTGTGATTTCTGCCAGTCGTGTTCCAACTACGCCCCTAGAGCCCCAATCGAATAAACACTTATTAAGCAGATGGTCTAAGGGAAAGAGCCCTTGATGTGGAGTCGTTAAGTCTTATTTTTTGCCACTCACTATTTCAGGATGTAATTAGCCCTTGGGCCTCCATCCACTAGAGTGAAGGGCGGCCCAGCCGGCCTCTCCGTCCCTTCCAGGGTGAGTCTGCCTCTTGCAGAGTTCCTGTGCACTGACTGCCCAGAGCGAGCTGCCGGAAACCCAGAGGGCCTGAGACCGTCCTCCCGACGGGAAGCCCGCACAGCTCTGCAGCCGAGTAAGGGCACCCAGCCACCAGCGAGCAGGAGGAAGGGCCCAGAGCTGCAAGGCCCAGGGATGGCCTGGGGAGGACATGGCACCCGAGCTGCCTGGGTCCAGCCAGAATCAGCCGCAGGCTTGGGGAAATCAGGAAAATGGCTTTTACTTCCATTGCTAACATGGGGCAACTGGGATTTGCACAGGGACTGGTGCTTAACTCATCAGGGACGCGAGAGCAAGAGCCAGTTCGAAGGGTGGCCAGTACTCCATGCCAGTTGCCACATGGCAAACAGCCACAATCTTCATTAAATTCGATGTTTGGTGCAGAGGTGTGGGGAACAATCCGCTGCTTGTCCAGGGTCCTGGAATCCAGGAGGGTTTCCATGAGCAAGTGGCTCTTGAAAGGGATGGCCTACCCATACTGGGAGGTCGATTAGCTAAAGGATGCTCCTTGTCTAGGTTACATGTGCCCCTATTGGTCATCAACACGTGCCCGGGGCCGGGTCCTGAGGGAGGCTGGCAATCTGGGGGAGGTCGGCATTTTCATCTGACAAACATCTCGGTCTTTCCCATGATCCCAGATCATTGCCTGGCTGGCTAAAAGGCAGTCATTTCTCTGCTTATTTTCTTGTGATGCCATTTGGCTGTAGCTGATGGGAAATGGCTCCATTAAAGAGAATCCAGGACAGGCACATTGGGGGCTATAGAAGAAGCCTCTTGTGGTCAATACCTGAGAAGTGAGTCGCATAGTCCTGCAGGAAAACGGCAGTGATTGGAGAGTTTGGGCTTGAATTTGAATATTGGCTCTGGCACTTAACACCTGTGTGACCTTGGCCTGGCCATCCGCCAAAGGACAAAGCTGTAGCGGGCAGCCTTAGGTCCTTTCCCACCTAGATCTGCGATGCCTTTGACCCGCAAATGGCCCTGATGCAAAGCCTGCTGGGGACAATGGCGGGGTGCCCAAAAGGCATCGGGGTATCTATGAAGGGGAGAGAAGTTGGACTGATCATGTAACGGGGGTGGGGGGAGACCTGGCTTCCCAAGTAGTGCACTAGAATCTCCTAAATCGGGAAGCCGCCGAAGTCTCCACTGCACTCTCCGAGTGGGTGATTGAGAGCAGGGGTTCTACACCCAGGTCCGTGAGCATGCTCGTAAAAATGCCTGTGTAACCATTTCAGAATGATTCATTTCCTCTGTAGTTGTGGCATTTTATACTCTGACTCTGAGGAGCAGTCCATGGCTTTCCCAGACTGGCACGTGGCACACGGCACAGTCAAAGAGAAGAGTCTTGTCCTTGGGAGCAATCCATGAAAGACATTGCAGGAGAGGGGGTGTCACTGTGGGAGGTGGGGGGAATGGCCCCCCTAGGATCCTTCCTGGACCTGGCAGGAATGGCCCCAGTAGGAGCCTTCTTGGACCCTGGAAGAAATGCCCCCCAGTAGGATCATTGCTGGACTCTGGCAGGAATGGCCCCCGTAGGATCCTTCCTGGACCCTGGAAGGAATGGTCCCCGTAGCATCCTTCCTGGATCCTGCAGGACCTCCAAGGGCATCTAACCCCCCATGCTAGAGAGCAGCAATGGGGATCGAGGGAGATGATGTGAGGGACCTGCTTTAGGTTAGTCGGCCAGGGAATGAGCAACATGCTGGTGGATAGCAGTGTTCACTAAGAGATACTTGGCTCCCACCTCTTCTCATTCATAAAAAGAAAAGCCTCCATTGGATTTTGACTTTAAATTCCCCGAGGTAGCACGAGGAGCTGTGGACAAGAGGGTACGAGAGGCACACTGGGTGTCAGGAAAAGCCTCTGCCCATTACCAGCCCTCTGTGGATGGACCAGGCTGCCTTGGAGGGAGCCCTCTGTAACTGGAGAGCTTTGAGCAAACTGGGTCACGACTGTCAGAAATGGAGGCTATGACCTTCTTTTATGGAACTGGACAAGATCAAGTCCTTTCACCTCTGAGACTCTGTGGTTCTGGAAGCTTTGGATGAGAGGACAGGGACTGGACCTGGGACTTCACCTGTATTGGGGGCTCTCATCCTCACTTTTAATACTATAGCTGCCTCACAAAGTTAGGAGGTAAAGTGACTGGTCCAGGGTCACCCAGCGTGCTGTGATCTCACATGGTTCTTGAGCTCATCAGCCGTCTCCTCTGCCATGTGGCCTCTCCATGAGGTTCAACCTCTGTAGAGTGACTTTGGGAAAATCCCTCCCAGATTGGGATTAGGCTGACAGCACATTAATAAGAATTATCCATTTTCCAGGATGTTGAAACCAAGATCTCTTTTTTCTGTTTCTTGTCATGATTCATTCTACATGCAGGTAAATAAATCTAAACTGGGGCTGGCCATGGCCTTCCGCTGGGCCACGGCTGCCAGAGTTAATTTCAGCATCTAGGAATGAACATGGAAATTATGGCCAAGATCAGTTCAATGGTTTTTTTTTTCAGTGTAAAAAACGGAAATGTAGATATTAGAAGCCAGAGGCTGATCACTCTTTGTACTTCCACCTACAACTTTTCAGTGGATTAATAAAATATTATGAACTTAAAACCCCAAAGGAGCACGTTCTACCCACCAAAGGATTCCAGGAGAACATAAGAAGCCAGGAATATTCTAGGGAGAGAATAAAGCCGGAGTTGATCACCAAAGCTGCTCTGTTCTTGGGCTTCCCTTTGAACTTCCCTTTTGTCTCTTCTATGCTGTAAAACAGGGCTAATGGCCCCCTTTCTTTCTTTCTTTCTTTTCTTTTCTTTTCTTTTTTTTTTTTTTGAAGTATCACCATTGCTGATCCTCCTCCCAATCCTTCCCATGCCAGTGAAAAGCTGAGAAGGACAAACAAACAAATGCACCCTTGTAATGCAAAGCTTAGGCAAGTCCAGCCAAGCCACACAGTGGCCATGTAGGACACCGGGGGGCACCTTGTGTGGAGGTCTCAGCACCCTGCTCCACCCTCAGCTATGGCGCTGGATGGATCTGATCTGACTTCCAAAGCAGCTTTTCTTTGCAAAGTCGCTGTCCATGTGTCAGCGGTGCTACTGGTTCTGCTCAACAGTTCCCATTACCCAGGATGCTCTGAAAGCAGGTGTTTCCCTTACACTGCCCTGGAGCATTCTGTCACACTCTGTGGGGCCGTCCCCCAGCTGTCAAGGAGGCAACTGAAAGGACTTCTGTGGATTGGAGTCCTGTCCTGAATGGGGGAACACAGGTTAAGGAATACAAAGGCCCTGAAGTGGGAAACGACACGCACACGACTGTGTTCAAGTAATTATATAGACTAAATCGAGGGTGGCCTTCTGGGGAAATATTAGCAGGTAGGGCTGATAAAACTCCCAAGTGTGAGCTGAGCCAGATTCAAATGTAATTAGGAAAGGATTAGCAAAATGATGTAATACAAATAACAATTAATATAAATAACACAATTAATTACAATTAAAACAAGTAACAAAAATAGAGCATAAATAATGTTAACTGGTGGTTTTCTGAGCCCATCTGGTCCAAAGGGAGAGGAGAAGAGGTTCCAGAGTGAGCCTTGGATGATATTTTCTGGATCACCCAGCAAAGGGACCTGAGGAGGAGCAGTCAGGAGGTGGGAGGGGACCGGGAGAGAAGAACCAAACTGAAAGAAGAACGTCTGAAGAAGAGCCGGCAGAGGAGGCGCTGAGGAACAGGAGCAAGGAAGAAAGGGAAGAGGAAGCTCATGGGGAATGGCCAAGAAGCCAAGTTCTGGGCAGGGAAGATGAACAGGAATGGGCCAGACCCGAGCCCTCTCTGTCTGCTTCATGGCAGTCAGAGCAGAGAGGGGACACCATGGCGGGCACAGCTGGGTGTTTGCCACGGTGTTTGCCAGCATCCACATGCTGGAGTCACCATTGCTGGCCCTGTAATCCTTCAAACCCAGGCCTGTCCTGTGCAAAGGCAAGGGAAAGTTAGGGAGTGAGAAGAGTGGGATCCAGAGACACTCTTGAGATATTCCAGAGGACTCCCCGCACCTCAGGGTGGACCATCTCCCCTGGGAGGTCCCACCTGCTTTGTCTTCATGTTCCTAAGACAGCATTGAGGTGCTGACTTCCTGAAATATTAAAAAAGATTGTAGTTGTGTGGGACTTGGAGAACAAGACTGGAATCAGGGAGATCCAAGGTCAGTGACGGGATTCTGGCCAAGTCACTTAACCTCAGTGCCTCAGTTTCCATGACTGTAAAATGAGGATAATAATAGCACCTACTTCCCAGGGTATTGTCAGGATCCAATTGGAGGGGTGTGTGTGTGTGTGTGTGTGTGTGTGTGTGTGTATACATGATTGCTTATGTATATATATATATATATATACAAAGGAATATATTGGGTTGTATTTATATTTAAAATAGCGAAATTATTTTAATGATTAAATTTTTACAATTAAACGTAATAACACCCATAGATAGATGCACATGTGTTTATATGTTTCTGTGGTTGTGTATTTGCAAGTTTTGCAAACCTTGAATCAGTCTATGAGCTCACAGGAAGGCCGATAACCAGACGGAATCATTCTAGGCTGGGGGGTTGGCGACTTTCTCCCAAAGCCCTTCGCCTCCGGTGCCCAGAGCTCTAACTTGTGAGGGACCAGGAGGTGATGCTGCTGATTGACAATGCCTGAGCTGCGACCAAGCCAGCTTCTGACTCTGGGGGCTGGTGGGTGGGAGGGAAGTAGGTGCCAGGAACGGCCCTCCAGATCAAGGACGCCTGACTTGCAGATCACATTCGGCTTTCAGACTAGAGCTTGCCAAGGACAGTATTTAGAGAGCTCTTCAAAAAGGTTTGAACAAAGGGGCTATTCTTGTAAACCTCTGCTTTCTGGTTTGCTGGCGTTTGTTGGATTTTACATTTTACTTTACATTTTCCCTTCTGTAAAATTGAAACATTTTCAATGCTACCCAAACCTTGCGTCTCCATTTCCTTCCTTGCATCCTGGTGAATTAGATCATGTCCTCCTTGCCCTCTAGCATTCTCCCGCAAATGTCTTCTCTGCCCTTGACAAGTGTTCCCTCCCATCCCTTGGTCATGGTGGGCTCCCTCATAAAGAGACTTTGGACTTGGTGTGGAGGCCATGATCTTTCCAGCTCCTCATCTTTGAGTCCCCCACCCACAGATGGTTCACAACACCGTGGAAAAGGCAGCCGGGGATAAAACTGAGTAGTTCCTGGAAATGGTTGGAAAATTGTTTCAAGATAAATGAATGCATTCCCTTAGGAGGGACCCCATGTTCATCAATATGCTGGAATCGTCCAAGGCCAGAATAGAAGAACCCCAAAATAGAAAAAAGCAATTAAAGGCTGAAAGGCACACAAAACATGTCAAGTCGGGAGGAACATCCAAGAAATTGCAGGGTCAAGTTCAGAGGGTCATAATAATGGGAAGAACCAAAGGACAAAAGACGGGAAAAAAATCCCATTAAGTAAACATGCTACGATTTTACGAGTACATGAATCACTAAAGGTCAAAGAATGTGTGGGCAAGGTCTCTAATGGAAAGCAAGGCTAATTCAGTGACCGGAAGAGTCTGGTACATGGCCAAGAGATGAAAAATAATATGAGAGAAAGTGCGGCAGTCCTGCTAGGAGGGAAAATCCATTTTCAATAAAAGAAGCAAACTTGGGAACTGGGAAGGCTGTGAGATAATCACTGATAAAGACATGATAAAATAGGTGGAGACTTAACTGTCTTTTCCAGCTATTACCTCTTGGTAGGAGAGAAAAGGGGAGACTCATTAATTTAATTTGGGTCCAGTTCTCATGAGGATCTGTCCCTTTTAACAAGCTAGCCAGCTTAGGAAAAGTGCCTCAGTTCCTTCTTGGTACCCAGACAGATGGAGTGTCTCCCTGAAGCACGTCCACACTGCTGGGAACACAAAGACAAGGCGCCCATCTCATGGGACCCCAGAAGAGGAAGAGATCCCTTACATCCCACTCTCCAATGATGTTCCCTGGGCCTAGAACATGATTTACTTTGGGACTCCAAGGCGAGTGATGAGGTCAGGGGAGCAATGTCTAGGGTGAAATAAACATGTGACTGTACGCTTATATTGTATTTAATTTATACTTTAACATATTTAACATGTATTGGTCTACCCGCCATCTGGGGGAGGAGGTGGGGGGAAAGAGGGGAAAAATTGGAACAAGAGGTTTGGCAATTGTCAGTGCTGCAAAATTACCCTTGCATATAACTTGTAAATAAAAAGCTACAATACAAAATAAAAAAAGAAATAAATAAACATATGACAAGTCCCCAGTGGCCATTCTCTTTGGCAAAAGGCAGGTTTGTTTAGGAGAAGAGGTTATAGACAAAATAAGAAGTAAAATAGGTACCCAGAGTAGCTCAGTACTGCTAAGAGAGTGGGAGAGCATAGTATAGTTAGCAAGGAGACAAGTTCCCCAGAGGAACTCAAAAAGAAGGGTAATACTCCATGAGGTGGGAGGAAGCCGTTGACTAGCAGGTTAGATCCCTAGGGGAGTTCAGCAGACTAACCTGTTAGCCAGAAGAAGGAGAAAGGCGCCTTTGGAGGGAAGGCACTGTGGGGAGGGAGAGAGAAAGTAGCTCATAGGGGGCTTAGTTCTGAGAAGAACTTAGCAAAGATCTTCATCATAAGCAGCTCTTCTAGAGGGGAAATCCAGCCTTGGAGATTTCTGAGGAAAACCAGGGAAGTAAAGGCAGGAACTCAAAGGGGGCTCAAGGAGCCAGATGGGATGCGCTTGGCAGACCAGGTCCCAGTCCCCTCTAAAGATCTGCCCACCAGTATTTCAAAGGTTGCTTAAAGATGCACAGAAGTGGGAGGGACAGACAGGGGAGTTCCAGCCTCACAATCGGTCTATAATTGGGAATTGGTTGGGCTTCTTCCTGACCAGGGAAGAAAATCGTCCGCATCCCAAGTGTCGTAACTGAAGGACTGCATCCCAGAAATCCGGGGAAGGCGACTGATCCTCTCACTAGCACCAGAAGGATCCCTGTCTTGTTGAACATTACATGATGAGGAAAGTGGATCCGTTCAAGTTTGGAGGACGGGTCTAGTCCCGTTGGACTCATCGTCTAAGGCTGTCACCAGCTGGCGACTTCCTGCGGGCCTTGGTCTCAGCCGGTGGCAGAGCTACCCCCAATTCTCTTGGCCCCTCTGCTGGATTATCTGGATACATTCACTTTAATTGTGTTCTGAGTGTCGCTTCCAGCCAGCCCAGGAGAGGGGGGTGCTTTGTAGGTAGGGGCTGAATAGGTTTATTCTAGGGGGATTCTTCTGGGTCACGGATCCAATTTTTAGGTTCAAAAAGCCCCTTTTGTCTGTTCAATGCCTGTTCAGTATGCCTATGGTTTCTATTCTGTGGGGCTGTAAGTCCCCCTCCAACACCCCCCTCCCATTCTGTTCTTCATGATTCCCTGTCAATCCTCTTCTTTCTGTAGTAGAGAGTTGGAATCAATAAATACATAAGAAGCACCTACTATGTGCTAAGCACTGGAGATACAAAAAGAGGTATAAGATAATCCCTCATGGTCTAATGGGGGGAGAAAGCTGAAAGGGGTGGGGAGACCTTGCCCAGGGCCAGGGGAATCTGAGGCTCCGAACCCATTTTCTCTTACAGAAAGATGAGTTTCTGGAGGTCACAAAGCCCAGGAGAGCAGCCAGGTGGGAAATACTGAGAATTCCCTGGGTGCCCCTCTTGAAAGGTGGAGGCCCTGCATTGGCCACCCCCACTCTTGACCAGAGGGAGGATGAGCTGCTGAGGTCATTCCACCTGTAGACTGATGAGTTTCTGCAAATCCTTGCAAAGTGCCAGGAGAGAGATGCAGCTTTAAAATGGGAGGTTTTCTCCAGGTCGCCCCAAGCTGCCAGGATTATGCGGTCCCTTCTCCCGGGGCTTCTGAAGCACTTTGCTCCTCTCCTGCTCCAGGAGAGGGAGCACAAAAGGAAGGACCCACATTGGAAGCATCACCCATAGCCACCTTTATGGGACCCCCTGGTCTGTGCCCGGTCACGCAGACTCGGAAAATGTGGCTGCCACCAGTCTGGGGGAGTATTTAGGAAAAGCTCCTCCTTCCCCTACAATGCAGCCCCAAGCATTTATGAAGTGCCACTGTGTACCCAAACTGAATGGAGGGATGCAGAGGTGAAAGCCCTTGACAGAGTTGATATTCTGTTCTGTCGAGGGCCCCGGCAGCACAAAGATGGGTTGGTACGGGCTGCCCGGGTCAGTATGAGCTGCCCAGGTCGATACAGGATGCCCGGGTCAGTACGGGATGCCCGGGTCGGTACAGTTTCAGGCCCTTCTCCCCCTTCCGCACCCTCCCCGCCCCACTTTGAGTTTGACCTGCCTTCCTATTGAGTCATTGGGATGTTACTGGGACTCCCATGGGCCTTGTCTTAGAAGGAAGCAGTGCTGACTTATAATGTGCAGAAGCTCTTGGCACTTTTCCCAGACAGAGCCATGCTGGTCACAGAGCTGCAGGGTCTCCGCAGGATGGAGTGTGTCCTTCTAGCACATTATGGGTGTGTGAAAAACAGTGAAGTGTCAGCGTTTCCCTCCTGCTGCCCTGTTTACTCCTCTCAGGGGCTTGGCCGGGCACAGACCCAGGCCCTCTCTCTTTGCCCGGAGCTTCCGTGATCACGGTTTGGGCCCATCAGGTGTCTTTTGGATAGATTTCACTTCATGAGCTGCAACATTCATTTTCTGTTCAAATAATTTTCCTGTCCCAGGTTGGACCCCTGAGCTTATCACTGTCAGCCAACGGCCTCAGAAGCTGGAGCTGAAAATCGAATTAAATTCAGTCAGTTTAAGAATGAGCTTGGGCCTGGTCTGTCCACCCCAATTTTGAAGGTCTTCCACCTCTCCCAAGTATCTGGGCTGTATGTTAAACTCCTGCTGCTTATTAAGTGCTCACAATGGCCGAGGGGCCGGCCAGCCACTTTTTAAACAGGTCTCCCAGTTCCCAGCACTTTGACACTCATGCGAAGCTCCAGGTTCTTGCAAAGCTCCTTCTGTTTAGCTCTAGCAACAGCCACCCGCACATAATGCTTTAGGCTGGAAATTCCTACCCTGGGGTCCATAAGCTTGTCTTAAAAACAGGCAATTCTAGTTAAAATCCTTCGTTAGGAATCCTTTCCTTAGTCCTTTTACTCGCCACATCTTCCCCCTGCGATGATCTTCAACGTATCCTGCATTCACCTCATGTGTACATAGGTTTTTGTTTTTTTCATGTTGCCCCATGTAAGCTCCTTGAGGGCAGGCTCTGTGTCATGTCTCTTTTCCAGTTGTTCCAGTGCCCGGAGCATATAGCAAATGGCTATTAAATGCTTATTGACTGATCGTCTCAAGTTCTCCCCACTCCAAGCCATGTTCCACTAGGCTACCCAATCCCTTTTCACAAAGAGCAGATCTGACCGCGTCACCTTCCTCCCTTGAGACATTTCAGTGGCTCCCTCTTACCTCAAGGATCAAATGTGAAAAGCTCTGTGGGGCACTCCCTCTGCAGACCTCTGAAACTTCCGTCACCATCACAAACATGGCTCCATGGTACTGGCATCTTCCTCCACCCTCCCTCTGGCGAATCTGTGTCTCTGAAATGGCTCCTCTTCCCTCTCGACTTCCCCAGCTTCCTTCAGATGCTGGCTCCCTTCATCCCTTCTGCAAGAGCTCCTCTGTCGCTAATGCCTTTCCTCGGAAACCATCTCCCCCTTATCCTCATCTCTTTTATGTACAAGATTATCCCTATGTTTTCTCCTGCTTAAAAGCAAGGACCGCTTTGGGTAGCCGGTGTTCCGAACAGGGGAGGGAACCTATGTATGCTTGTCGACTGGCTGAGAAATAGTTATATTTAAAATAATCATATGTACTGATTTTGTCCACAGTCATTCAATTTGGTAAATAAAAGATTTCCTCATCACATTTGAAATAAATATATTATTTCTAGATCTTTAATGTTTTTAATATGCATATTATCTATCCGATTGGAATTTATTACATATTTTGAAGTATGAATCTAAACCTTTTCTGCCATATTGCTATCCAATTTCATCAGAAAAATTAATGGATGTTAAATTATTTCCTTGATGTTTCATAATCTTGGCTTTATCAAATATTAATCTCTTACACAGAATTTATTTTATTTTTGGAGTCTATATTTTCTTCCATGCATCTATTTTCATAATTTAAAATAATGGATTGTTTTTAATAGTCAAAATAGACAACTTAATAGACAAAATAGACTTTTAGATAAAACCAAATTGTTTTGGCAGTTACTGCTTCATGATAATATATTTTGAAAACTGCCAGAAGAAGATTGCTTTTGTAGTTTTCTTTGTTTCTCATCATAAATTGTATCATTTTATCAGATTTTACGAAGTAGCCATTTGCGGCTTGGTTGTTATTGTACTAATTCAGATGGTATTGATATTTTTATCTTGTTTGACTCATGTGCAGAATATATTATTCTATTTATTTATATCTTCCTGTTTTTCTGTCTAAATTATTTTTAATGATGCTCCTGTGGATATTAGTTAAGTTACTAGCCAAATATTTGAAACATTATTTTATTACGTGGCATTTGATTTTTCTTTCAGTTTTTTGTGTTTTAAACCACACCTGATTTTTAGTGTTTTATCATATGCCTTGCCAAAGTAATTTAGTACTTTCATTTTTCTTGCTAAATTTGTGATTTTATTAGAAAACTTGATTTTTAAAAAAATTTCTAGACTTCCAAGTGTGTCATCTGCAAATAATGGGGCTTCCCCACACCCATTCATTAGCAAGACAGACATAATCCTTTACTATCTTGTTGCTAACTTAGATGTGAGATAAAAGGTAATGATTATGAGTTCTCTACATTAGAATGGAGTTTAGTGGGAATGGCCCGAGATTTTCTCTCTTGTGTATGATCCTGCCTTTTGGTTTGGAATATTTGCAATAAGTCACTGTCCCTCACTTTTTTATGTCTAGACAGCCAACAAACGTTTGTGATATTTTTATCCATTGAAATAAAAACATCTTTGGTTACTTTTTAGTGTATATAAAAAGCAAAACCAGAAACTGAGTGATACAAATGGGCTTTTCTATCTGTTGATGCAGAAGGATATTGTTGGTGATTTTACTTAATGACGTGACACATTGATTATTTCCCCCTGTTGAACCATCTTTGACTGTTTAGCCTAAATTCTACTTGGGGGCAATGAAGAGTCTTTTTTCTTCCCTCTTCTTGCTAGATTCAGCAGTGGTTTGTAGCAAGCTTCAACTAAATTATGAATCACTTGGTACATTTTCAGTGTGAACATTCACACCTTGGGAATTGGCAAATGTTAAAAATCAGAGCTCGATTTCTTGCTTTCTTGATTGTCTAGATTTGTGAGAGTGAGGGGTGATAATAATACAGATTAAATTTAAACGTCTGTCATTCCGTACAATTTTAAAAAGATCCAATTGTTAAACATTTACATCGAAAGCAGAACTTAAAGGTCATCTAGTCTATGGTCCTCGTTTTAGAGATGAGAAAACTGAGTTCCAGAGAGGTTAGGGATTTGTCCAAGGTCACATAGAGAAACAAAAGTCAGATGAAGCCTTTCAGCTCCCAGCCCAGGCCTCTGCTCTCTGGGTTGCTTAGCCACTAATAGACTTACAAGTCTCAATCAGTAATTATTTTGCTAATTCTTTTGGGGGCTGAGTGCCACCCAAAGTGCTGGAAATATATGTGTTCAATATGTACAATTTGTTTGGCCTTTGTACAATTCTATGAAGACAAGTCATCTTTGTTTATAATCAGAAATTTAAATCAAAAATCTACTGTCACTATAGCAAGTTCCTTCCCACTAATGGGTAAACATTGGAAAATACTAACTAACTAATTAGGATCCCAGAGTAATAGTGCTTGCATTCGTACCAGTTGGTAGTGGGGGAGATTATTATGGCTCCAGATTAGGAATGGGGCTGGGAGACCTCGAGGCTTTGTCTGTGGGCCTCTGACCAGCCCCTCATGACCAGCTGGAGCGATGACTGAGCAGACCCCAGTGTGGACTCTGAGATGCTGCTGGCAGCTTTGTCATTGGGGTGACCTCCATCCTGGTGGCCAGAGCTCCATGGAGTGAGGAGGTCAGCCTTGAGGGGAGGGGGGACCACCCAGCCTCCCCCTACTCCAAGGGTTCTGGGGAATGTACCAGATGATGTCAGGTTCCACCAGAGCAAACGGAGGGCCTGGTGCGATCTGTCGATGTGATATTGAAATAGGAAACGGGGATTTCTTTTTGAATCGGAACCGAACCGATTGCATTTTGTCTCCCCTTTGGGATAGGGACTCCTTGAGGGCAGCACCTGCATGTTTGCCTTTGGTAATATTCCAGCATGGAGCACAGGTGCTTAATAAATGCTTATTGATTGACTGAAATAACATGAGGGATATTCTTTATAATTTTCATTTTAAAATTAGGTCAATCCAATTAGTATTGATTAAGCACCTGTTGGGTACCAGGCACTGTGTCAGGATCTTAAGATTGCTGGGGCAGGCAGCTAAGAGGAACAATAAGGAATTGAGTTGTCAAAAGCTCTGAGTCTTGCCCCAGACATGAATGAGTTGTGTGACCCTGTCAAGCTTCTTAACACCTCCCTCGGCCTCAGTTTCTTCCACTGTAAAACAGGATAAGAACAGGACTTCTATCCAAGGTTATGAAGTTCAGGAAGAAAATGTACGTGATGAGCACTTGCCACCTGGAAGGGCTCCATAATGGCTGGTGATTCCAATCCAATCCAATCCAATTATAATCCAGAGAGCCCGGAGAGAAGCCGGACGGTCACGTCGGAGGGGTCGGGCTGTGGGCACGGCAGGTCACACGCAGAATCGTTAAGGGAAATGGTGGGCGAGACCTCCCGGAGAAGGGACGCGGGGGTGATCAGCAAACTCAGGCGTCTCCCTCCTTGTCAGTTCAAACGAAGGCCCACTTTGCATTTATAATGTGAACTATAAATACCCGGGAGCTTTTATTGATGAGCATATTTGCTGTTCTTTTGACATCTTGTCTGAGAGGGAAAATGTCGCAGGAAAAACATCTCCCCCAACCATGTGGCTCCCATGCGTGTGTCGAAATTCTCTGAGGTTCCTTAAAATCGGCTGAAGACCCTCCGCTCACCAGTTAATGAATGAGACACTCAGAGAGCTAATGGGGCTTAATGAGGCCATTATGGTCAGTTTACCATTCACTGATCGATCAGTGCTCATCCAGGGCATGTCCCACGGTCATGGAGAAGCTCCAGCGTGGAGCCGGGGTTGGAGGACTCCCTGCGGGTGCCCAGGTCCGCCTGATGACCCTGCACAGAGGGGCTGCTGTGCCTGCATATGCACCACGCTCCAGGACCCAGTCACGGTTCTAAAGTGAAAGTTCTGACTCTGCGCCTAGAACAGACCTGGTCCATTCAGTGGGGACGCCTGCTGTCTGGCTTAGGAGGAGCAAGAGGGCTGACTGGGTAGCCTGGGAACCAGGATTTCTGGCTTCTTGCTGCTCCTGGCTGCTGGCTCTGGGCAAGTCACAGAACTTCTCGGGGCTCTGTGCTGAAGAGGTGCTGACCTGGGCCTGTAGAGCTTCTGGAGGGAGTTCTTTCTATATACAGACAGTATATCTCTTCCTTTGTCGAGATCAGGGTTTCTAGATCAGAGGGTTCCTGAACTCCTGCCCGCAGCTTCCTTCTAAAGGGGGGCTGGGCCAGCCGGGCTCCTTTAACAAGCTCTCTTTCTGGGGAAGAAGTTACTGTTCTTATACCTATTTTATAGTTGGGGAAACTGAGGCAGAAATGAAGTGGCCTGCCCAGGATCACACTGTCCATGGTCTGAGGATGGATTTTAATTCAGGTCTCCTGTCTTCAGGCCCCAACCTTTATCTGCTGAGCCATTATTTGCCTAAGCTGCAGTCAGGAAGTGAGTTTAAATCTTGTGTCAGACAATATTAACTCTGTGAGTGAGACCTCAGTTTCCTAACCTGTTAAGTGAAGGTGTTGGAGGCCCTTTGAGGTCCCCAAGCATAAATGTCTAACCCGATGGCCCTTCCTCCTTACTGAGTGTCCCAGAGCTTTTAAAGTTCAGGGGCCTGCAGGGGTGACTTTGGGTAGCCGTTGCATGTCTTAGGTACTGGGAATCCCAACAGGTGACTGGGGGTGGGTGACAGACCCTCCAGGCCTGCTCTGCCCCCTCCCTTTCTCTGCCTCTGAATCTACATCCCCAAGGGGATGTGGAAATCCTCGGTTGGAGTTCCATCGACTCAGCCCTGGGAGAATGTGCTTGGACACATTCATAGTCAGTCTCACTTGCCATTTCCCGGCCCAGCCTCCCCGATCTTGGCCAGATTCTGTTCCCCAAATGTGACCCAAGTGTCAAATTCCTTTGCCAATGGGACATTTTCAGCCAACAAAGACTCCTCTCTATTGGACGCTTTTGGGCCCCCTTAGGTGCCCAAGGGATCAAACTCCTCTGCAAACCGATGCTTCCCATTTCAAAGCCCCCATGCACCCATATTCACATCCCAATATGGTCTTTTGTAACCTGACAACCTAAAGAGCGAACTCCATTCAAGTCTGCGCCTGGTGCTAAAAGGCGCTGAGAACTGGTAATTATCTCGTGAATTTAGCCAATGTAGACTTCTTCAGCCCCAGTCCTGTGGATAATTGCTCATCTTTCTACTTAATTTAGGCTGTGAAAAGCACCCTAACATCTTGGCAGATGCCAGGGCTCTATCACTGCCCAGCTACTGGCCCCACCGATGTTTCCTTGGGTGCCCTCTTATCCTAACGAGTCTCTGTCACTCAGGTAGCTAGTTCCCATGATATTGCGTTCTTATGGAGTCATTTCAGGTTTCCTCTAATGAGATCATGGACTCCTTGAAGGCAGGTGGAAGTCTCTGTGTGTCTCTGTCTGTCTCTTTCACCTACTTCCCTGACCGTAATTCTCCATTTCTCTATTCCTCATCCATCCAGCCACCCACGTCCATCTATTTTTATAGCCTGACACTGGGCAATGAATCGGGTCCCAAACTAAGTGCTACTGGGAGATTTGAGAAAGCCGTTAACAAAGTTTTGCTCGATACCGCAGAAACTCATTTCTTGAAAAGCATTATTCCCTCAATCTGGCGAGAATCAGGGAAGACTATGGCTGCAGAAAAACAAAAATTGCGGGCGATGGAGAGGGCCAGGCCAAGCTGCCTGTGGCTGTCAGCAGTGCAAACAGCTCTGGGTTCAGGCAGAGGACTTAAGTGTGAGGACCAGTTTTTCTAGTTAAATTACCTGCATGATCTTGGTCTTAGTCATCTGTGTCAAGTGGGAGGGTTGAATTAGATGGCCCTGGGATGCATCTTCTGGGATGCAGTGTGGTGGAATCACTCAAGAAGTAAGAATTTATTAAGCAGCCCACGCTCCAGCCTTGTCCTAAGCATCAGGGGTCCAGAGAGAGATCCCTGCCCTTGAAGAGCTTAAGTTCTGGGGGGAGATAACATGCAAACACATCCCGGCTTAAGAGATCTATACAGCGGTGATGGAAGGGCTAGTGGAAAGGACATGGGTTTGAGTCTCAAATTTGCAGCTTAGTAGTTGTATGACTTGGGGAATGGCTCCTGATCTCAGTTTCCCTATCTGTAAAAGGAGGTGGAAGATCTCTCACATCCTTCCAACTAGGAGTCTATGCTCCCTGATTCTCAGGCCATTGATGTCTCAAGCATAGCAGGCTGAAGTCTCAATAAAGCAGCGGTGATAATAGAACGGCTAACGTTTATATGGCACTCTTTGCAAACATTGTCTCATTTGATTCTCAAAACCACCCTGGGAAGGAGGGTCTAGTCTCATTCCCATTTTACAGAGTGGGACACAGAAGTAAAAGTGACTTGTCCAATGTCATACACTTAGTGAGTGCTTGAGGATGGACTTCAGGTCTCATGCTCTATCTACTGCACCACCCTAGCGCAGGTAGCTACCCCAGGATAGCTCTCACCTCAGAAAGTTATAACTTGTCACTTTGTCAACAAGCATTTAGTAAGTGCCTGCTGTGTACCCGACATCCAAAGACAAAAGACAATCATAGATTCCCTCAAAGAGCTTACATTGTACCTGGGAAAAGCCAAAGAAAACAGGCAAAACCACGAATTCTCTTTTTCAAACTCTGACCTTGGAGAGAACCCCAGAATATCAGCATCTCAGGGGCATTTCATGTCCTGTGGACCATGAATGTAGTGGCCACGTCCAGCTCATGCTTGGTTTCCACAGCTGTAGCACCAGGGCCCCCACTCCCAAACAAGGGCTCGGTGGCCAGCAGCACTGGGGACAGGACGCGTCTGTCTCCCTCCTGATCGATGCGGGAGAGAAGTCCTTACAGGATCCAAGAATAAAAGCGCAAAGCACAAAGCAGTCCCAGTAGCTCAGAGGCCACCAGTGGGATCCCCTTTCCTCCTCCTACAGGGAGGACCAGTCTTCCACATGAGAAGTTCTCAGATCTTAATGCTGCTCATGGAGCTGGAGCCACCTTTGATATTGAGAACACTTTGAAAGTAAATTTGAGTCTGTGTTTTATTTTCATTTGAAAAAAAAAAGATTCTCTTTGAAGTAGGTAAAGCTATATGCTGGGAAAGAAATCTAATATATATATATATATATATATATATATATATATATATGCCCATTTAAGATATATAAATATTTATTGTTAAGCTGGAGATCTCCCATGGTGGCAGGAAAGGTCAGGGGTCTGAGCCACCCAGAACCCAGAGGCTTCTGGGCTCTTGTCACTGCTCTGTGGGGGGTTCCTCTGGGGCCTTGTGGGAGTGAGTAATCTTCTGGGAATGCTCCTGGCCAAGCCGTACAATCAGGATCACGCTGCATGGCCGGCCCACCTCCCGTGAACGGCGTGGGGATTGATGAAGAGACGGTCTGACCAGACCGGTGGAAACCCACTAAATCACTCACTTCAGAGGCTCATTAAATCCTTTGAAGCCAGGGGCTCTTTAGGGCACAGGAGAATATAATTTACTAAATGGTCCCTTGCTAGCCTCCAAAAGGCTAATGGGCTTTCAGCAAGTGAGGAATTGCTTCCTTCTCTGGAGCCAGATGGCCTCTCAATCTTGTAAATCACCATGCAGGGGTGGGCTTCATCAGCTGGGCACATTAGGGGCATTGAAGAACTGTCACAATTTGTCTGCTACTAACCAGGAGCCGCTGCTGGAACTAGATTGGGAAACTGCCTGAGCTGGAGCCCAGGAGCTGAGTGCAAGTCCTGCCTGTGCTAGGGCCTCCTTGCAGTGTCTTGGGCAAAGTTCTTTATCTTTGATTTGTGCCTGGAAAATGAAAGGGTGGGGCCACACGAGGAGCCCCAAACCCATGGTCCTCCTGCTGTAGCCTTTGGGAATTAGAGATATTCCTTATCTTTGGTACAGAAGACTGAGCTCCAAACCTGCCTTACGTGGACACCTGTGTGATTTAGACCAGTCTCTTCTCCCTTTGGGGCCTTTGGGGCTCATCTATATACTAAAAGGTGTGTTTACATGTGACAGAGCTCAGTGACCTTGGTGGTCCTTCTGTCTCTAAACTTTAGATCTGTGAAGTGCACTGGAAAGGATCCCCCCATTTTACAGATCTGGCAGTTGAGACCCAGAGATGTTCTGTATTTATGATCTTCTTCAGCATAAAAGTTCTCTTTCCCAGGGAGCTCCTTTGTCCTCTTAAATCCTAAATGCAAATTATACTGCGCTGTTACTGTGGCCTTTGCACATGGATTTTTGTGCACAGAGTGAACGCTTTAAGTTCACCTTCAGTCCCATTCATCCTTGGAACACTTTCTCCTCGGCTGGGGGTTGGGGGACTGGGCACTGGTCTGTGCCTGCTGAGCCCCCAGAGGCTCCGAGCCTCGTCGCCTCACAGCTGGCACGGGTCAGAGGCGCTTCCTCCGTGTGGGCCTGGGAGCCTGGATTTGCACATCAGGGACTCCAGAATCAGTCCTTGGTAACTGGTTTGCTCACAGCATTGTGGATACCCAAGAACCTTCAGAAAGGCGGGAAATGCGCTTCCTGCCGCCACTTTTGGGGAGATGGAACCAGCAGAGCCATCACTGCTTTTCTCACCGGACTTTTCCAGCCAGTGCGGCCCACACCGGCAGACGCCCCACACTGGCAGACGCACCAGAGGCCGGGCCACGGTGGGTGACTCCCGGCTCACACTCGGCTCTTGCTGTAGTGGCAGAACATGGCCCAGTGATGTGACAGAAAGGGCCCTCTGAGCAGCCCGGGGGCAGTTCACAGACCCAGCAGGCCCATCATCACAGGCCCGGTTTCTTTCTGGGAAAAGAGAAGTGTGTGTGTGTGTGTGTGTGTGTTTATCCATACCTGATTCGCTGAACCCCAAAGTACCACGGTAGCCCCCAGGAGCTGATGAA
Organism: Sarcophilus harrisii; assembly: GCF_902635505.1. Lineage (NCBI taxonomy): Eukaryota > Metazoa > Chordata > Mammalia > Dasyuromorphia > Dasyuridae > Sarcophilus > Sarcophilus harrisii. The sequence goes on from NC_045429.1 coordinate 2,327,911, forward strand.
GCTTGCACGGATGCCTCCCTCTTCAGAAAGCAGCTGAAGGGATGACGATGGACCAAATGGTTCAGGACTTTGGGGTGGGGTGAGATACCAAGGAGGCAGAATGGTTGGAGTAGAGGGAAAGAGAGGCGGGAGGAGCGAGACAGAGACAGACAGGGGGGAGAGGAGAGAGATAGAGACAGACAGGGGGGAGAGGAGAGATACAGAGACAGAGAGAGAGGGGCAAGGAAAGAGATAGAGATAGAGGGAGGAGAGGAGAGAAAGCAGAAAGCTGAGATCCATTAAAGGCCGTTTTTGTATTTGCAAGATAATAATCAAAGCCCGAGCTTTAACTAGAAATAGTTTCAGCTAGGCAAAACCTGGTGGGGAGGGATGGAGGTGATCCTACTTAGAACAGTTTCACCACAGATTTACTCAGGCCAAGCCTCCTCCCCGACAGGAGCCGGGGGGGAAGGTCACCACCCTGACTCAGGAGCATCGTCCTGTCGCCATTTGCTGAGGGATTGCCCTGAGTTTGGACTGCCCACAGGAAGGAAGACTGCCCTTCTATGGAGAAATGTGTCCCGGCTGGATGTTAGTGTGTCCAGGCAAAGCTCCATTTGCCCAGACCTAGTTGTGTCTCTGATACAAGTTTACCTTTCTTTAACTCTCTTACAAAGTGCTTTTTTCATAACAGTGATCTGCAAATGTATTATGCAAATATTATTCCCATTTTACAGATGAGGAAATGATGATTCAGAGTGACCATGTCCCACCCCACACAGGGATTAAGCTGCAGAGCCAGGACTCAAGTCAAGTCAAAAAGCCCTTATTCATCACTTACTGTGTCAGGCTCTTAGTAAGAGCTGAGGAGACAAAGAAAGGCCAAAATTACAGCTCACTTCCAGAATCACAAAGAGTCTCTGTGGTCTTAAGGTCCAACCCAGACCTAAGAAAGAATCGCTGTTTTAACACACACACTTTCTGCAGGAGGACCTCTCCTCAGCCCTCTTCCCGCAGCCTCCTCCCCCAGCCTCTTTTCTGCAGCCTCCTCCCCTCCAGCTCTTTTCCCATAGCCTCTTCTCCCCCGTCTCCTTCACACAGCTTCCCCCCATCCCCCTCTCCAGTCACTACCAGACTTTCGCTCCCACGCTGCCCTTTGCTCACTTGGTCCATGTCTTGAGTGTGTACAGGTTTGGGTGACATCTCCCTAGAGTCTGTCTTTGGCCTTCCTGGTGCCTAGGACCGTGTCTGGCCTGCAGTAAATGCTTCCCAAGTGCGGCCTGGCAGATGCCTGACAAGGACCCCCAGCTTCTGCTTGGGCCCAGAGCCCACCACCCGCTGCCGACTCAACACCATGGCCTCTCCCTCTGCGTACGGGGAGGGCACTTTTCCCGGCACCAAGCCACCTGTCATGGTGGCTTGGATCCTTGTATTCTTTTTCACCCAGTTATTGTTTCTTTTCCACTGTTACTGTTTCTTTTCACCCAGTTATTCTAGTTCTTTTTTCACCCAGTTATTCTCTGTTTCTTTTCCCCTCAGCTCTTCTGTTTCTTTTCACCCAGTTATTCTGTTTCTTTTCTGCTCAGTTACTATTTCTTTTTCACCCAGTTATTCTGATTCTTTTTCACTCAGTAATTCCCTTCACAGATGCAGGCAGAGCAGGGAGGTAGCAAGAGTACTACGATCTCCCCTAATCGAGGGACATTCTTAACTGACAAGGACCAATTTCATGGAGTGTTTATTCTCCTAGGGCAGCTAAAGCCAAGAGCGAACATCCATGTAAGCTTTATGGTGTGTGAAACTGTACACATATTGCCTAATTTGGTTCTCACATTGTCCCGGGAGGTTCCTCTATTTTAACAGCCAGGGAAACTGAGGCATAGCTATGCCCAGGTTAAGAGACTGAGCTTGTGTTTTGCCCAGATCACATAGTAAGTATTGGACCTTGGTCATCCTACAAAGTCAAAGCTTAATCTGCCTAAAGTTATTTGGAAACCATTCATGCTTCAATTAATTAATCTCAAGGAGCAAAGCCTCCTAACAATTTTTCTGTGAGTCCTTCTGAGGCAACAGTGGAAGTCCATTCTTGGGCACCTTTTGGCTCACAAATTTGTGGCTGGTCTATTCTCTCTCCATCTGCTCCTGCTTTTTGTGATTTGTAGTCATTTATTTATCCCATCGTTCACAAGCATTTTTTAAGTGTCATTGGCCTAGGGGCCAGGCACTCAGGAAAGAATCTCTGCCCCCAAGAAGCTTACATGATGGTCTTTTATTCCAGAAAGGTCTTTCCAGATTTTTTTGTGTCCTTCTATTTGTACTCTTCATGATCTTCATTGAATTATAGTGTTCTAGTACATTCAGGAAGCCATGTATTTGGCCATTTCTCTGTTGCCGGACTTTTAGGTGATTTCCAATTTTGTTTTGGTTTTTCTTTTTGCAATTACAAAATCTGAGCATAGATTTCCCCCAATTCCTTCACTTTTAGGTCCACCATTACTTTATCTTTCAGTGTTTTGGTGAATTAACATAGCCATCCACACGTTGTTTTCCTCCAAAGAATGTAAACTCCTCCAGGGCAGGGGGATATATAGTTTTGGTCTTTGGGAAATCATCTTTCACTAAACACACACACACACACACACACACACACACACAAGTTGTTGTCCTTCTCAAAGAGGGCCATTTGCGTGTGTGTTTGTGTGTATGTGTGCACATAATATACAACTATATCTATATAAGCATACACACTCACATATACATATACCTATGTACCCAGTTAGTAGTTTGTCTTCCATTCGAATGGGAGCTTCTTGATTAGGACCGTGTTTTTGCCTTTTTTTGTAGCCCCAGGGCTTAGCCCAGAGCCTGGCACATAAATAAATGCTTTAGTGCCACAGGACCTAGCACATAATAAGTGTTTAATAAATGGTGATTGCCTGATTTTACATCCCCAGCTCTTATCATCGTTCCTGGCAATAGGAAATATTTAGTACTTTTAGTATTAATTTTTCTCACATGAGGCAGCCATCTGGAGCAGATGACGCTTGGTCCTGAGGTATGGGAAGCTCTCCCTCTTTGCCTTTTCCTTCTTGCTTCCTTCTGCACTCTGTCTAAACCCCTACCTTCTACAAAATACCTTTCCCCGCCTCCCAGCTGCTGGTGACTTCCCGGTGAGATGGCTTCCAATTTATTGTCTGTCTTCCTGCCTATCCGTCTATGTTTAGATATATATGCATGTATGTATGTATGTATATGTGTATACATCATGGTCATTAGGTTGGCTCCTCCATTAGAATGTAAGCCCTTGAGAACAGGTGTAGTTTTGCTTTTTTTTTATATCCTGACTGTCCAGCACAGTCCCTCACATATAGTAAGCTCCTAGTAAATGCTTGTTGACTCCCCCTGACTTGGGGATGATCAGGGTTTGAGAGATGGAATGGCAGGGAGCAGAGTAAGGTGAAGAAGAACAGACAGCCATGGCTCTTCCCTTCCCCCTCCACATAAATTTGGGGCAAAACCAAATCCTGGGGGAAACAAAGAGTGCTTTGAATGTCTCCGCCCTCTCCCTGTTCCCATTGAGAGTGGGAGGGCATTGAAACCTCCCTGACCCCCTGCTCTTCACCCCCTTCCACCCCAGTTGAGACCAAGAAATAGCCCAGTTGAAGACATTCAGGAATCGGTCTCTGCTTTTCCACTCACGCGTCCAACAAGCTCCCTCCTGCTCATCTGCACAAGTACCTTGGATAGCAGCACGCTTTTCGGCCGGCAGGGAAGTGAGAAATACGGCCAGAGTGGAACTCGGCAAGGCTGGCAGGTGAGACAAAATGGCAGGCCGGCCCAAGTCAGCGGCAGCCGCGGCCCCCGCTGCCTTGTTTACTGCTGGGGCTAATTTATTGACAAGGAAGCTAACTCGGTGCAAACCTGACTTGATTATATTTGCTGATAATCAACAAAATTTGACTTTCAATGTCCTGCATATAATTCTGCCAACCGCAAGAGGAGAATATATTTGCCGTTCTATGAATGAGTTGTCTCAGCCTTGAAAATAATCCATATCTCTGCAGAGACTGAATCAGTCACTGAAGAATTTACCTAGCTGCTGCTTATAAAAAGCACGACTTTAGTGAGAAATGACCTCATTTCCCCCCCCCCCCAGCAGAATTAGATATCACTTGATCTGTGGGGGGAGGGAGAGGCACAGATGGAGGGAGGGAGACAGAGAGAGAGCGAGAAAAAGAGAGAGAGAGAGAGAGCGAGAAAGAGAGAGAGAGAGACAGAGACAGAGACAGAGACAGAGACAGAGACAGAGACAGAGACAGACAGAAACAGACAGACAGAGCAACAGACAGAAACGACCCAGATCTGGAGCCAGAGACAGGCTTCATCTAGGCTTTGCCTTTGCCTTGATTACCCATGGGACGAGTTACTTCTTATTTCTTCCCCAGAGTTTCCTCATCTATCAAAGGCAATTGAATTTAGGGAACCTCTAAGGCTCCTTCCAGGTCTGGCTCTATTGGAGTCAGAGGCTTCAGGCCCTGCTCTGCCACTTGTCGCCGTGTGAATCTGGTGGAGTCACTTCACTGGGCCACATTTCCTCATCTCTTCTAGGTAATAGGATGATAAAAAGGGGTGTTGAAAGGGGGAAAAGACCCCATTAGTTTATGGGTACATGAGTGTCAGTGGGCACAGCATCTTGAGGGTTCCTTCCAGCCCCAGAGGCCATCCAGAGCAGTTCCGGGCATCATCACCATTGGAAGCAGTGCAACCAATGTTTACCTTCATCACCTCTCTCCTGCTGGTAGGACTTACCTGATCGCGTCCAGCTGTTTATATTTGTCCTCCCCCTGGGAGGAATTTCTCCACTTCATTTACATCTATTTTGCCTTGATTTACCTGTTCCCGCTCATTTCTCCGGATGAAATGTAAGCTCCTTGAGGGCAGGGACCCCCATCCCATGCAAATCAACCGTGATATATGATTAACTCATGCTTGCTGAATTAAATTGGAGGAAAACAGGAGCTGGAGGCCAGAGGAATGCTCTGCTATCCTGCCTTTGAATTTAAAAACCAAACCCACGAAGCCTTGAGATCCTGGCCCTCCTCTAGTGAGCTTGGCTGAACCAGCACCCTCATTTTCTGCTCTTTCTCTGCGGGGACCTTGGCCGTGTTCTTTCAGGTAGAGATGTTCTAAGCCCGGGCCTGTGCTGGGTAAAAAGCCCCACGAACCCCTTGTCCCATAGCCCTCCTTGTCCTTCAGCCCCTTCCTTGTCCCGCAGCCCTCCTTGTCCCGCAGCCCTCCTTGTCCCGCAGCCCTCCTTGCCCACACTTGCCCCAGAACACCTTCAGAAGACAAGCACAGTAAATCTGGTGGAAATGCCCCAGAAGTGAGGAGAACGTCGGCCACATCACTGATTTCACCTCCACAGGGCCCGTTACAGAGATGACAAGGCATGGATACAGAGGTGATAGGGAGATGATCCATTTCAGAGATTAGAGAAACAGAGATCAGAGAGGCCCGTCCAACCAAAGCTGGGGACTGGAGCTGGACTGAGATGAAAGGTCTGAGCCAAGCGGATCAAGGGAGACTCCCAGGGTCAGGCGCACAGATTGGACGACGGTGGGATGTACCAGAGCCAATGGATGGGGAGGTCTTCCACAGCTGGCTGTCTCTAGAAGCGCTCCCTTCTCTCCAACACCTCTATTTGTGGAACAAAGCTGTCCTCCCTTCCCCAAGGCCTTCCCAGCTGGCCTCTGGTCCCTTAGTGTCTTCATCAAAGCAGGGACAAGCAGGGGACCCAAGCCTGCAGGCGTGGAGCTCCTTCCTCTCCATCCCTGCCTCAGATTTCTATCCTGTGCTCCCCTGTGTGTGATAGGTCAGGTTCCTGTGTCACAGTTTTAGAGAATCAAGCGGCGTGTGTAGGTGCCTGGAAAACCTCCCAGTCCATCAGAAGCTACCTCTTTTCAGATGCTTTTAAACGATGCCCCGATTTAGGGGATCTGGGAGAAACACGTTTGGGGAAGTGCCCGCATCACCCTGGAGACCGTGGCCCTTCCGGACGAGTGGGCGCCGGGCCGTGATGGGCTCCTGGTGACGGCCACGTTGCGGCATTAGCGGCCCTTGGCCACCCTGCGCCCTCACAACTCCCCGCATTTTGCAGCGCCTGATCCTGGTTTGCAGTCAGGGCTGCCCTCTTGCCACCTCTCCTAAATAGACTTCAGACAAAAAGCACCGTTTGTCCCCCGCATCTAGCGAGTGCAGCCTGGGCTGGGCTGTCGCAGACTGGCTCTGATGGTCCTCCCTCCTTCCTCGCTCTCCTCTGGCCTTTCACGGGCGGCACTGGTCACTCGCCGGCACTTCCGGCGGCCCCAGAGAAGGAGCTGGATCTTGGCCCTGCAGAACCGGAGGGGTGGGAGGTCAGGCTCCTTCTCCGGGACGGGACAAGTGGAAAGGAACCTCCACAATTGGCCTCTTGGGTAAACCTGATGACAGAGTAAGGAAGGCCTCAGGGGTGGGGGTCACCTGACAAAATCAGGCCCCAGGGACAAAGGACGATGGTCCAGGAGACTTGGGTCAGAAAACGCGGCTCTTCCACGCGACTCTCACCGGCAGCCTTTGGTTTGTGGGCGCCGGGGATTCTGGAACCGCGTCCTTCTGCCGGACACCATGGGCGGGCCCTGGTGACGGATCAGATCCACGAGCAAACTGAATGATTCAGGGAGAAGCGAGTGCCGCCCCTTGGCAGCGTGTGGGCCTCGTGCCTCGCGGGCACTGCCCCCTGCCAGCAGGAAGGCCACGGGCCCCGAGACTCCGCGATCGCTCTGTATAGCCTGGGTGCCTATGATGTCGGTGGGCTCTCTGAAGCCTTGTGGGAGGGGCCGTGGAGTCAGATCGCAGTGATTTGTGCCCGGGGGCACTTCTCCCCTGGCCAGAGGTGAGCTCCGGGGGAGCTCTGCATTCAAGGCTGCTGCTGGGAAAGTCTCTGCCACTTAGTGCCCCAGGCAGCCCCAGAGCCGCTGCTTCCGGCACTTGGGAACTTGGTTAAAACATATTCCAGAAGTATATTTCAGCATGATGTTTAAACGATCCTTTGTGCGCTTGGCATTTATTTTTGACTGTCATTTCACTTTCTGTTTTCTGCATTTACAACCATTATTCTGAGAAGGTTTTACCAACGAGGGCCAGCGCCACCCTAAGCTATAAATCAGGACATTTCTTTGCCTGAGGAGCCATGTTTCCCCCAGAAACTCCCTTTGAAAGATAGACCCAACAAACCCCAAAGTCAGTGTTCTTGGGGAAGAGGAGCTGCTTCTGGCTCTGCTGCGCCCCCCCCCCCCACGTGCACACGCACGGCCGCGCTCCCGGTGAGGGGGGAGCCTTTAGGGACGAGGAAAGTGACCTGGACCCCCGTCTGAGGCGTCCCCGGTTCCCATTCGAGTGGGTTGTGCCCACGCATGTGTGTCCTGCCAGCCAGAGGCCATTACAGGGGGATTCTGGGACTCCATCATCGCTCAGACCTGACACTGACTGGCTCCCAGGGAAAAGCAGGAACGGCAAATGGTCCCACCCTGCACCGAGTGCCAGGGCCAGCGCGCTCAGCTCACTTGCCTGAGCCAGGGGCACCCCGGGCTCTGCCGGCATTGGTTAAGGCTCTCTGGGGGTGGTGCTGGGACATGCGGGATGGAGGTGGGGCTGGCTCCGGCATCTGGAGGACGGGAACTTCACCCTCTTTGGCCCAGTCACCCACTTCTCAGCGTTCTGGGCAGCTCCCTCGGGTGGCAAAGGCAGGGAAGGTGTCCCCCCGCATGCAGGGAGTTTCCTCCTCTGGGAGTTCCCTGTTCTGATACAATCACAGCCTCTTCCTTCCAGTAATTTCTCGTGTGTGCTTCTTGTGTGGTGACTTTGGTAAAGGAGGCTGAAGAGTGCCTCCCCCCACCCCCTGCCCAGCCCCCTTTCAGGTCCTACAGGACATCTCTGGGAGAGGGGCACCTGCTGTTGGACCAGCCCTTAGTTTCCAAGATTTCTCCAGTTTTCAAAGAGGGCCGTGACCCTTGGCAGGTCAGGACCCCCCCTGCCCCCACCTGTGGAAGTCTAGAAGGCATTGGGAGGCCCTGGGCAGGAGGAGGGACAGCTGGGCATTTCAAGCCCTCAATCACTTGGATCTTGCTCTCCATAAGGGGCTTGGTGCATCCCTGCCCTCCCCCTTCCGGGGTCCAGCCAAACGGCCTTGTTTTCTGTTCCCCGGGGCCTGGGGGTGCCCTCCCACCTCAGATCTGCCCCCAGAATTCTTAGCTTCCCTCAGAACTCAGCTTACCTTCCTTCCCCTGCACAAGGCCTCTCCTCTGTGGGCCCCAGTACTTTGAGAGGTCCTGGGATTGCAGAGCCTGTGGGAGGAGACCTCAGGTGGCTATTGGGGAGCCATGGAGCGGGGGGAGAGGAATGGGCTAGCTGGGGAGGAATCAGGGTAGAACCACCAGGGAAGTGCTTGCTAAAGGTTGGTGGCCGAGGTTAATGCCCTGTTCACCCCACCCTAGTTATAGTACGAGCCTGATCAAGGATGCAGAAACTGCCTGACTCCTAACCCCGATAATGATGGGCCTGGGTGGGGGGTGGGGATGTTAATGGGGCTGGTCCATACTTCTCCCAGACTGTCCCTTAAAGGGGGCAGGACACAAGTTCTGTGAGTGATTTTCCTTCCCCCTGGCAGAGCCCAGCCTTGGCCCTGCCTGGCAGGAGGAACCCTCCCCTGCCCCTGACTTTCCTATGAAAGTGTAAATGGGGCCGGTGCCCGTAGTGCCGTTGTTAGAAGGACCCGAGGATTCCTCGGTGATGCAGTGGTTACCCTGCGCATCCTCTTGCGCCTTTATCGTGCCTCCGTTACCGTGTTCTCCAAAGCTTCTCTGAATTCTCCATGTCTCATTCTCTTTGCCTTGGCAGGGGTCCCATGTTCTCATTCTAAAATGTATTTAGCCCTTGTCTGATCAGGAGCCCCCAGCATCACCTCCAGCTCCACCATCCAGGGTTGTTAGGGAAAATAACCGTGTCTGGTACACAGTAGGCACTTAATAAATGCATCTTTTCTTTCTTTCATGGTCAATTGCATCTTCCTAAAGCACGGTTCTCCTTGTTGGGACTTTATGCTAGGAGAAGGGGAGGAGAATGTGGAAGAATTAAGAACAGAGGAAGTTCGCTTGCTAGGGGGATGAGGGGGCAAAACCCACAGCTCCAATTCTCTCCATCCTTAGGGAAGAGCAGATGCAAGACCTTGGACAGCGCTATCCCCAGAAGTCAGAGGTCCAAAGGACTTGATGCTCATTCCCCCCAAAAGAAGCTTTCCTTGGCTAGAAAGAGCAGCCTCTTAGATCGGGGGCACCCACCCCTGATCGGGGGTGCCCGAGCAAACCGGCCCCTTTAGACCAAGGAACTTGGGTGGCCGGCGCTTTCACCGAGATCCCCCAGCATCCTCTTACAGAAACAACAGATTTTAAACAAACACAGAGAAATAGCTAATGACGCTTCCCTGCAACGCTCTGCTTATTTAAGATGGTAATTGCTGCAAATGGCCACGATTCCACGTCTTTTTGGGTGTTCGCTGCATAATTCATCCCTTCGCACCCTCCTTAGGGCTGAGATGTGAGGAAAACCAAACATATTATGGGAATGAGGTGATTATTTAGAGACGGAGGGCCTTCTTCTTTAAGATAACAGAGGAATATTCATTCCGGGCACTCCCTTCACTGTTTATTTTCCCTTGCAGTTTTATTAACTTCTTTAAAAACTCTTCTCTCCTCCTCTCTCACAATTTACTGCTTTCCTGAGGAGCTCTGGGTCGAATGCATTAAAACATTAGTGATGTCATGAGGCAGCGAATGCCCCCAGGAGGCTCGGAGTTTAACAGATTCACTGGCCCCATTGTTCTCCCTTCTCTGCTCCATATGGAGCAGAAGAGAAAGCAAGTCATTAAAAATTAGTATTTCCAATTTAGGCAAGGCCAAAGGATGTGTTGCACTTAATAAAAGTGAGTAAATCTTCTGCAAAATATGGGGGACTTGGACTACTGGACTTTAGCCAAGTCTTGCTTGAAATTTGAAATCCCTAAGTTGGAAAGGTTTGTTTTGCTTTTGTTTTTTGATAGCAGGATTGCCAATAATTCATTTATTCATTTAAGGGCCATTCTGCAGCCAGGTGGGCAGGGAGCAGAGGACCTGGCTCTGAGTCTAGCTCTGCCATTTTTTGTTTTAATGTGTGACTTTGCACAAACCATTCTGGGACTCTTCTCATGAGGGAATTAGCGTCAGATAGGGAAGCTTCCCCATTGTTGGTCTGACCATTGATCCCTTTGGCAGTCTGAAGCTTATCAAGCCTTCTCAGAATCCTATTTTTAAACAATTGAAAGAAATTCTAAATGTCAATTGAAGGTGAAGGAAAATCAAGATGTCTATTTTCCCCATTCATTCAATACTAGACCCTCAACCCTCCCCCCAAGTTAAGGAACCCCAGGACAAGAGGATCCCCCAGGTCCCTCCGATCTCTAGCTACTGTGATTTGTTCATTCAACACATTTCTAAAATTTCGAGTACACCTGAGATGCTGGGGCAAGTGGAAAGTATAACAAGAGGACCAGAAGGCTGATATCTGGAACATTTGATGAGCTTGCCATCCTCCAGGTCATTGCTAAAAATCACAGGGCCAAGGACAATTTGCCTCAAAATCAGTCAGCCAACAAGCATTTATTAAGCACCTACTATGTTCCTGGCACTATTTGAAGTTCTGAGAATACAAAGGGAAAAACACAGTCCTTGGTCTCGAGAGGCTCCCCTTCCGATGGAGGAATCAATTTGCAAATAATTATATGTACATATGAAACAGAGTAAATGGAAGAAGTCTCTGAGGAAACTTCAAGGACCTTCAACATTTTCCTTTTCCTTTTCTGTCATATTAATCAGTCTGGCAGTAGGAGTTGGAAGCTCAGAGTTGATTTAATGTGCACTTCTCTCATCAATAGTGACTTAGAGCATTTAAAAAAAATATGGCTATAGCTCGCTTTGATTTCTTTGTCCGAAAACAGCCGACACATATCCTTTGATCATTTATCAATTAGGGAATGGATTTTATTTTCATAAATTTGACTCAGTTTTCTCTATGTTTAAGAAATGAAATCTTTATCAGAGAAACTCACTGTAAAAATTCTTTTCATAGTAATGATTATCAGCTGAAGATTCCTCTCCATCCTATTTTCCTCTTCTTTATCCTACTCTCTCTGTTTACCTTGTCTGTTCTCAAAAGTGATTTGTTTTTGATTTTTACCTCCCTTGAACTACTCTTCATTCTGTCAGCTCTGCTCCTCCCTCTCCTTCTCTTGTCTCCTCTTTCTACTTTCCTGTATGGTAAGATAGATTTCTCCATCCAACTGAGTATATTTTATTCTATCTTTGAGCTAATTCCTATTAGAGTAAGGTTCATGTCTCCCCTCCCTGGTTCTTCCATTTTCCTCATCACTATAAAAATCTCTTTTAGGCTTCAAAAAAAAGTCAAGTAATCCCATTCTACCGCTCCCTTTCCTCTTTCCCTATTGCATTATTTCTTATCCTTTAATTTTTTTAGATAATCATTCCAACATATTCAACTCATACCTTTGTCTTCTATGTATATTCCTAACTGTCCTAATAATGAGAAAGTTTTTAAGAATTATAAATATCATTTTCCCATGTAGGGATATAAACACTTTAATCATATCAAATTCCTTATAATTTCTTTTCCCTGATAGCTTTTTCAGCTTCTTTTAAATCTTGTATCTGAAAGTCAGATTTTCTCTTTAGCTCTAGTCTTTTCATCAGGGATCTTTGATAGTCTCCTATTTCATTCAATATCCATTTCCCATCCCCCCAAAATATTTATATTTATTTTTGTTGGGTAGATGATCTTTGGTTGTATTCCTAGCTTTTTTGCCTTCTGGAATATAATATTCCAATCTTTTAACATAGAACATTTTTCCTTCTTTTGCTTTTATTTGATTGTTTTTTGATGTCCCAAAAAGTCATTAGCTGAACAGAATCAGGAGAGCATTGTAATGGCAACCACAAGATCATCGTATGATCAATTCTGATGGATGTTTGATGTCTCTTTTTGATGATTTTCTTGTATCGCTCATTTCTCTTCCTTTTTACCCCTCTACTTCTCTTATATAACTTTAAAAATCCTTTTTGAGCTCTTCCATAGCATGAGACCAATTCATATTTTTTTGAGCCTTTGGATGCAGGAATTTTGACTTTATCTTCTTCTGAGTATGTTTTGATCTTCCTTGACACCAGTGTAACTTTCGATGGTCAAATTTTTTTTTTCTGTTGTTTACTCCTTTTCTAGCTTATTTCTTTGCTTTTAACTCTATGTTCAAATGTCGCTCTGCTTCTCGAATGCAGGTGGCTCTATCTCAAGCTTCAGGATTTTTGTGCAGCTTTTTCAGGGGTAATTCTGGAGAGTAGTTTTTGACTCTTCCAAGGTACTATGATGCAAGGAAAGGTGTGTTTCCTATAATCCGAATTGTGCACTGGCTTATGAGAGACCACAAGCACTCGCTCTTTTCAACCCTGTTACTGTGAGCAGGATCTCTGCTCCCCTAAGACTACAAGCTCTGAGGAGCTAGTACTCCTCCTCACACTGGACTAAGACCCAGGAGTGTGACCCAAATCCAAGAAAGGCAATGCAACAAGTCCTGCCTCTGATGCCAGCAAAAGGACCCTGTAAATCTCCTCCTGACCCCTTATCTCATCCCCTTACCATCTGTGGGCTGGGAAGTCTGGAAATCACCACTGCTGCCCCTGGTTCAGTACCTCCCAAGGCCTGCTCCTGGTTCTCTGGGGCTAGGACTATGCTGGGCTGGGGCTTCTTTCACTCTGGTGCAGCAGACCTTTCTGGCTGACCTAAGTTGTCTAGGACTGGGAAATTGTTTCACTGCACATGTTCACAAATCCTGCTGCTCTAGAATTTGTCTAGAGTCGTTATCTAAAGGTCTTTGGAGGAGAGCTCAGGTGAATCTTTGCCTTTTTACTCCATCGTCTTCCTGAACTTTTCTTAAGAAATTGTTCTGCGGTCCCTTTGTTTCTTTTCCTTTCACTCTACAAGACTTTTTAGTGCCTCGTTCCAGAATGGGAGTTATATTTTAGAGGAAAGTACTTTAGAAAAACAAAGGAAATTCAGCTAATGGACATTGAGATCCCACCTTACACAAATACAGTGTGCTAGAAATCTTCCTGCAACTTTAAGCAACTAAATCATAAATTGGCACACAGACTTTTGGGACAACCTATATTTTCTCATGTGAGCTCTGAAACAATTCTTAAAGAGGAATGCTACAGGTATTAATTTCACTTGATGAGGAAACTGAGTCATAAAGAGATTAAATGAATTGCCCAAGTAGGAAGATTTCAGGTAGGATTGGCCTGGGGCCTTTCCTGACTCCCGGCTCTTTACCCACTGCACCACACTGCCTTTTATTGGAATGGTTTTTTTTCCCCTATCAGATAATCCAGCCTGCTCAGAGTTTACAGTTTTCTGGAGAGAATTCTGCCTTCACGTTGCTAGCATTTGCTTCTGGGAGGGCAATGGAAAACACTTTCATTTTATTCACAAACATGACATTTGATTCAAATGCCGTATTTGATTAAAAATTGACCTCCTCAACTCAGCTCTGTAGAGGAGGATCATTTCTCCAGCCTGTGAGGATGTTTGCCAAAGCTTTACAGCCGCGAGAGCATTTTCTGGGCAAACAGTCGCAAGATCCGAATGTTTGATTAAAAGGGGGGGAAGCTCTTGCTACTGAGAGCATCGTAAATGGGGCTGCTCATGCTCTCCCTTGACCTGCCGTGTTCTTTCACTCTTTCCCTGCCAGGGCAGGACCTTCACATCCTACAGCGTTGCCTCCAGTCAGTGACCTTGGTCCTGCTCTGAGCAGCCCACTGGTCCCAAGCCTTGGCCCTGAGGAGTTCCCTCCGTGCCGTCCTCTGGGCTTCGACCCACTCTAAAGTTTTCTGATGTTGCTAAGAGTCCACACATTTCATCTTTCTAAATCTCACAGGAGGTCTATATATTTCGAGCTAGAACAACCGGACCTCCAAGGTCATGCAAGGCAGAGTGCCTCACTCTACAAGTGAGAAAAATGAATTCGGGGACTTGCAGTGACTTTCCCAAGAAGTCCTAGATCAGCCTTAGAGCTGGAAGGGGCCTTTTTGTCCAATTCACTTTATAGTGATTCCAGGATCTTGCTGGAGGTCCCACAGGCAACTAGGTCATAGAGTCATAAAAGGGAACTTCTCTCGGCCATTGAGTCCATCCCTAGTTTTATAGATTAGTAAACTGAAGCTCGGGGAGATTGACTTTTCTGGGTCATGTCGATTGCAATGTCAGAGATAGCACTTGAATCCAGCTCCTCTGACAGCAGAATGTCCAGGTCCTTTCCTTCACGGTCCCACGTTTCTCTGTTCATCCTAAATGCCCAAAGCCGTGTTCTCCGTCCAACAGGCAATCAATGCTTCGATGAGTTCCCTAGGACACCACCTTGGTTCTGGCTCAGAACACTGATTGCTCTTCAGCCAAAGCTTGCCAGTGTGGACAGATCTATTCTTAAAACTGGTTGCTTCTGGAGACGGCAGTGGGAATCTTCCAGCTGGGGAATGGGTTTGAGCTGACTCCCTGGAATGGTGGGCTTCTTGCAGACCACTGGCCAGCTGTGGGGATTGGGAGGGGGGCTGCTGGGAGCCAGGGGTCCCAGAAGTCGGGCTCCCAGTTCCACGCCCAACATGCTGCAGTGCTCTTCCTGTTCTGTTCTCCATCAAGGTTTCTTGGCCATCTGTGTGGAGATGCAGGAGGAGAATTCTGGTGTTTTCTAAGCCGGGGAGAGCTGCCGGGGGCCTGGAGTAGGGTGGGTGCCTTGCCCATGGAGATAATGCTAGTGTGACCATTTGGCATCCAGGGCCAAGGACAGACTATGTTCTCACAGTGCCCCGAGCCTTCCTGCCTGACCTCCTCCTCGTGCTCGCCCTTTCCTTCGGACTTGGGGCTGGGAGGATCGTGCAATCTCCCATTTAGAATCTGAAGCGACTCTGAGCTCCTGGAATCTCCCTCCTCCCTCTCCCAGATGGGCTCTGCCACGATGCAGGGCCTGTCCAGGGTGAGGCTGTAACAACCCACATGGGAGTCATTGCTGATCCTATCATGGGGATCGTCTTGTTTGTCATCAAACTCCATTTGCCTCGGGGCCCTCGTCCTGGGGACCACTAGCTTGTCCCTCAGCATTCTGATGACTTATTCCAGTCTGATTCACTTTGGTGGCAATTCTGGGCTTGAAAGAATGATTCTGAGCAGCTTCTATGTGGGCTGGTGGAGGTCCCAGGACCCTAAATAGGGGAGGAGCTTCTCCTGCTCAGATGATGTACAGACAGCCTGTTCTCTGGTCCGCCCGTGTCACAGGAGGACCCATGGGGCCGAACTTGGAAGCCGTCCGGCAGCTGGGGACGAAACATTCGGAACCGAGGGTGGTGGGGGACATAGTGGATTTTCTTACCTAAACAACACCCACCTTTCAGAAATGATTGTTTGCTCTCACACCAGACACTGCCCTTTTCAAGAACAAGCCATTTCTTTTTTCTTTATATCATTTTCCCCTGAAGGTCTATGAAAACATCTCCAGCAGAACCAGATAAGTCACTGGGGAAGCATTGGGAGGGGGCGGGTGGTGGACTGGAAGGGGAAGAATGGATCCACCATCGCTGAAAAGCTGTGCATTTTGTGTCTTGTTTCAAAAGATTTAGGGACTAATTTTTCTTCTTCTAAGGCTTTGGAGCATCAGGTCCTACCTTTCTGCCCAGGGCCACGCTGCAAACAGCGCCCCAGCACTCACTCCCATCCTGGCTGTCACCTCCAGGAGCCAATCCTAGGGACGCGCATTTTGCCATGGTTGTTTGGTCACTTCACTCATGTCCGACTCCCTGTGATCCCATTTGGGATCTTTCTTGGCAGAGATGCTGAAGTGGTTGGCCATTGCCTTCTCCAGCCCATTTGAAGATGAGGAAACTGAGTCAGAAAGGGTCTGGACCAAGGTCCCCCAGCTAGTAAGTATCTGAGGTCACTCTGAATGCCAGTCTCCTAACTCTAAGGCAGGTGCTTTGTCTACCACGCTATCTACCCACCCTTGGAAGGTCATGCCAGTGGCCCAATTAGTGGCTTCCTTATTAATTTAATCTTTTTGGCTCCGTATTCCCCAGCTCCCATTTCTGGCTTAATCTGTCAGTTTCCCTCCCAACTTTCTATCCCCCAAACCCTGTCATACAAATCTGCCATCCTTGGGGTTAATTCCTTCCAGCTATTGACTGACTTGGGGATTTGAAAGAAAGGAAGCAACAGAAAGTGTTCAAGCTTGGAAGAGTAAAATATAGAAGCTTTTCTTGAGAGAGAAGTGCTGATACACTAGAGAATTCTGGGTATGCTAAGGCTAGAAAATGCTTTTGTGAGGCAGAGTTCTTGTAGCACGAGGAGGCTGGTAGAATTAAGAGTCTGACCAATGAGCATCCCCTCTCATTAATGGTGAAACAAACAAATCAAAAAAAAAAACGAATTGAGAGGGATTTATGTTTGATGTCTGTGTCTCTTACCTTCTCTGGGGTGAAATTGCCCTCCTTGATGGGATTCGTCTTTTGGATGATTCCTTCTCGGTGCCATGTAGCGGGCACAGAGGGCACAAAGATGACCCTCTTCATTTGGCTTCTTGCTGAGGTGTGAATACTTCACGAGATGAGGAGAAAATTGTCATTGTTGATGTTATTTCATCTTTGCAAAAGGCTCCCTTACAAACGCCAGGTAGAGGGCACCTAGGAATAGAACAAAAAAAGCCTCTTTATTTTGTTTCTTGCTGAAGTGTGAATAATTTAGGTGGGGAGATTAAGGGGATTCACAGCTATTTTCCTCTTGTGGGGATCATGTCAGGAAAGGTGACTCTTTGCAGGGGAGCCTTTGCCGGAGAGCTCGGGCTCTCAGGGTTATTATCGGAGAACTTGAGAGGTGGGATTGGTTCCACCAAGTGTGAAGCTTTGGGATACTCAGGGTCCCTGTTATCTTTAGGTTCCAGGTGCTTCCCATGATCCAACCTTGGAGAACGCCCCCTGTCACATCATGAGAGCTTGAATTTTCACGGTTTACTTGGCACTTCACAACCATTGTCTCAGGAGAGCCTCCTAACAACCATGGGAGCGGAGGCTGTTCCATTGGAGCCTTGGGGAGTTCAAGGGGACCCTAACAGTTAGGCAGCTCAGGGCTTATTAAACTACTCATGACCCCTTTTTACCTGAGATTTTCACATGACCTCAGATACGTAAGAGTGTAAATATGTATAAAAACCAAACATTTGCCGATGAGAACTCATAATTTCATGACCTCTACATTCAGTATGTGACCCCACATGAGGCTGTGACCCACATTTTAGAAAGCTTTGGTCTAGCCCACCTCCTCATTTTATGGAGAAGGAAACAGACACTAGGGATGTTAAATGGTTTGTCTAGGGTCAAAGTGGAACTTGAACTCAGGGCCAGTGGCCAAGTGAATTGAATATTAGACCAGGAATCAGAGAAGACTTGAGTTGTCTGACCCTTAGGGACTTAGCTCTGAATAACTGGCTCAGCCTCATGGAGACTCACCTTTCCTGATCTGTAGAATGGGGATGATAATAACAGCTCAGGGTTATTGGGAGGATCGAACAAGACAACAGATTTAAAGTGCTCTATGAGCCTTAAAGTGCTTTATAAAGGGTAGCTATTAATAGTATTACTGTTGATATTATTACCAACATCATTCTCATCCATTTCCTCAATTGGCACTTTGTAATGTAGGGCTGTGACAGAGTCCTTTCCCTATCCTTTGTTTGCCAGATCTTCCCCAGGGCCTTCTGGGATAAGCGCGTGGAAGACCCTTGTCAGGGCCTTCTAAAGAGGCTCCTGGGTCAGGGAGTAGCTCGGGTGCACAGGAGACCTGCATCCTTTAATATAATACAATATAATATAACATAACATAATAATATATTATTCTGTTATCAAATAGTATCTCATTTAATTCTCAACAGTCCTAGGAGGGGGACGTTATAATTCCCCTTTCACAGATGAGAAAAAAAATCCACATCAGCGGCAGCCTCTGAGTCCGTGGGTCTGCCTCTGCCTCTCTTTCACACACATGGATTAATTGATGGATTAATTCAAGAGGAATCACAGAACTAGGAATCCCCCTGTTTGGAAACCGTCCAGCTGGGTGCTGGGTGGGGGAACGGGCCTATTTCATAGCTACTAATGTAGGTCAGCATTTAGAAGGGAAATTACTGGCCCAGGGTCACATTGCATTGCATTTATGTGTCAGAGACAGGGCTTGGACCCAAATCTTTCTGTCTCCAAACTAGCTGCTATTGTGCACCAAGGTACGTCTGGGGAAATGAAGATAAAAATGATACAGTCCATATGCTGGGGGGGGGGGGCAGGCACAAAGGATTGGATCTGCAGTCCATGAGGTCTGAGTTCAAATCTGGCCTCAGACACGTAGAGGCTGTGTGCCTCTGAGCTTCTCCCTTCACTTCTGCTTGCCTCAGTTTTCTCATTTGTAAAATCAGAATTAAAATAGTACCCACTCCCCCTGTTTTTATGGGGCCCAAATAAAAGAATGAAAGTAGGTACTATACAAATGTTAGCTCTTCTTCTTACCCTCAGGAAGGATACAGGGTTAGAAGGAGGAAGATGTTCCAAAATGGTGAGGGCAAAGGAGATGCAGAGAAGGGGCTTGCGGAAACCCCTTGAGAACCCATTGCTGCTTCCCAGTCTCTTTTATTCCTTGAATTCCCTTAAACAACAAATAACTCGGCAGACCCCGGGGTAAGTTAATAAGCTATTCACAGCATCCGGCAGCTGTTTACTTCTCAAGGCCCCGTTAAAGAATCTTTAGAGTGAACCCCTTGGACCCTCAGCACAGACTCCAAGGGTTTGCACTCCGTTAAATGGGACCCACCAAAATACACTAACCTAGTCCTCAGTGTAGACCCGAGGTAATGATGAAGGGGATTGGAAGTGGCTGAGGAGAGGGCTGGAGAGCAGGCAGGAGCCACCGGGCCATCTTCCCAAACTGTGGGTGCAGTGAGGGGAGTGGGGGGTCCCCTACCTTTGGGGGGAGTCTGGGGAACTCGTTGTGGAGATTGTGGTCAAGATTCATTCCTTGCACTGGGGTTACAATGAGTGCAGTTCTGTCCATTTAATGCAGCCCACGATACATACACTGGGGACAACTTTATGGCTTGGGAGGAGCCAATCTGAGGCAGCGGCCATGAGTTATGTTCCTGGGCAGAAAGGCATGACCTGCGGGAGGTCTGAAACTCTGGCTTTTAGGGCTTGTGTGGGAGGATCTTGGTCCCGCTTGGAGCTGGAGAGCTGGAGGCCGGTCTCTAGCTGATGAGGCTGGGTCGGTCCCGGAGCCAGAGAGTCTGAACCTCCCTTTGGCCCACTTCCTCTCCCTCTTCTTCCCAACGAAGCCCTGGACGGTTCCCTTGTGCGAGGTTTCCCTCCCAGCGATGCTTCCGAGAGCTTTCTTCCATCTGAGGCTCTCCAAGGCCCCACAAAAGCTCTTTGGGAAATGTGCCTCCCTTTGTAGAGGCCCTGGGTGGGTGGGGAAGTGTTGGGGGAGGTTTTCCTGGGGACTGAAGAACCCGCGGCTGAATGCAGGACCGGGATTCAGTCCCGGAGCTGGGAGGCGAGGGAAGCCCCAAGCGCAGGGAGAAGGCAGGCGAACGGCGCTGGGCGCCCGAGGTGAATTACGGCCCGGATTTCCACCCCAGACCAGGGCTCCTGGATACATAAACCAGTTTTATAGTCAGCTTCCTTTGAGGTGGAGGGAAACGGCAATCCGTCATGTCGGAAGAGGTAGCCAGCTCGCTGCAGAGGAGGAGGCTGAGATGGGGGGGGGGAGGAGGGAGAAGGCTCTCCTTCTTGTTTATGGGTGGGGGGAGAAGGATATGAGCCCTGGGACAAGGGATGCTGAAGGTGTTTGCGGGACAAGTGCTACATGGAGGGAAGGATTATTCGGCCGGAGAGAGGAGATCCAGATGAGAGGCAGGAATCGGAAATCTTCCTACATGTTTTAATTGATGCTTTAATCGGGAGAATTGTATTGAAATAATCCCGCCAACTGGGGAATATTATCTCTGCGGAGCACGGGTATTTCGGCTTTTAGATGAAAAACTGGGATTTTCCAAGCCTGGAAGAGGTGAGCTGAATGTTATCAGGGGCTGGCACATGGTCAGGGCACCCCCGGGCCGATATCTCGCATCCCAGCCCAAGCGCCCTCCAACCCCAGCAACCCCCTCCTTAATTGACCAAGTCATTTTAATTTTCATCACGGGCGGCTATTTGTGCGAAATTATCACTGGAAAGATGATCGTTGTAGGGCAAGAATATTCAGAGTGTGCGAGTGGCTTTTCCCGAGTTCTTTGGGATTAATGAGCCCTCTAAAATCTTCTTCCCTTTGCAGAATGGGGACCAAGTCTAAACAGTTGGCTTTCAGAATGCATGGCTGGGCTGCCCCCACGAGTGAATGCATTGTCCTGGCCGAGGGTCCCCCCACCCACCACGTCCCTCCCGGTCTCTTGTTCTCCCAGGCTTTGACCTTGCTTTGTGTGGGAGCTGCTCAGATCTCAGGGGAAGACCTAGAATCCGTAGCTCATCTTGGCTTGGAGGATCAGGCTGGAGGGCTCATCGCTGGGCACCCCTGGAGCTCTCTTAGGCTGGCACATCTGCCCTGTTGTCCTCATGGGAAGGGGCCTGTGGGGGCTTGGCTTGGCTTTAAAGGAACAGCCCACCCCCATCCCCCAACAGAAAATGAGACCCAAAAGGAAGGAAATCTTTGTTCATGGCTTGGAATACTATTTGCATCACGTAAAACATGTAAGATTGCAAAGGGAGGCTTTCATATTGGAATATAATTATCAGAACATAAAAATGTTTCATGGAGCCCGAGTTAAGTGATTTGTTCAAGGTCACACAGGCAGTGAGCATCGGAGACAGGAAATGAATCCAGTTCTGCTGACAAAGTTAATGCCCCCAAAACCTTCGAAACAAGTGGATAAATGTAAAGTTCTTTGCACTTGGTTAGTAATAAATAGCTCTGGATTGGAATTCAAGGCCTTGGAATCCAAAGGAAGCTGGAGGAGGGGTGGTCCAGCCTGGGCTCTGAGCACCCTCTGAGTAAGGGGCGGCTGCTCCAAGGTTTGGCAGGAGTGGGGGAGCACCTGGCAAGACTGTTGAGGCTTTGGGCCTTTCCATAGGGTTGCCCCCTTCTCTTGATCCCAAGAGTCTTCCAGTAAAAGTCAGAGACTCCCACAGGAGGTAGGAGGACATCTTCTTTGTCTTTTCTTGGGACAGGCTAAGACTGGCTGAACTCTAGGGACTTCTCCCTCTCTAGGATGCTATCATTTAAAAAGGGAACCTCTATCTTTGAGAGAAGGAGCTATGGCTGCACTGCTTGGCTATTAAGGTATTAGAACTGATTTGCAAGATACAGGGAAAGCTGGCTCATGCTTCCAGTACCATGATCCCCATTTTATGTTTGTAGAGACCGAGGCCCTCACGTGCTGCCTCTGAGTCACAAGTGATGAATTGGTTGATGTTATTGAAAGGCAATTGCTTTCTTTCCTGGTTTAATCTTTGTTACAAGCGCTAGCTTATTGAGAGGAGAGGGGAAGGGAGATATTCAGAAATGAGAGCAATGTGGAAACACAAGATATATGCAGAAAAGGAAGCCCTGGCGTCTCCCCACTCCCCACGATCCCCACAGAGCATCCCGATCGGCCTCCGCATTTGGGACCGGATGGGACTTAATGAAACGACTCTAGAACCCCTCTGTTTGCCCTGCTGACCCGACCTCTAAAACCATTGTTTCAGAACCATTTCCGAAGGAAATACCCTGTCCAGCAAGATGTGACCGCTTCCCACCCAACACAAGAAGGAAGAGGCCGGCAGGCGGGCAAATTAATTTACTAACCCTTGGAAAGATAATGTGCTTTCACTGTTTCTAGGCAGGCCTGAATCTTTTTTTTTAAACCACCGGGTTGAGGTTTCTTTTTTAGTTTCATAAAATTAATGGTTTGTAACAGCTCGTTATAGTGCAGGACTAAGGGCACCTTTCTCATCATTGCTGGATTCTCTGCCTCTGAAGAAGATGTACAGAAGGCATCCTAGCAGACTAATGTTTAGGGATTCATTATTCCCACAGCAAGCAGAGAGTTTCAATCCTCCCCAAACCAGGAATTAAGTGTGTGTGTGTGTGTGTGTGTGTGTGTGTGTGTGTGTGTGCAATTTGGTGGAGAGAATATTTTTAATATTCCAAAATCATAGACTTGGAGATAGATGAGATGTAGAGATCGTCTCTTTGAGGAATTTAATGTTTCTGATGTCATGGAACTTCTGACAATCTGATGCATCGAGTCTCATGTTTGTTCCTTCAGGAATGAAGGAAATAGTCACATTTCAGCTCGAGTTGAGGAAGAAAAGAGAAGGCCTTTTTCTCCCAACAAATTCACAGTCCCGTGGGGGGCCATGGACCCCAGGGGAAGAGTCCCAGCCTCAGTAGGACCGCTTCACTTGCAAGGAGATTAAAGGCAGTGGGAGGAGTCCTGACTGGCCCAGGGAGCTGCTGAGCAAGGCTTGAACTAGGTCCTTCCCTTCCACACCTAGTGTCCTTCTGTGGCTCACCCTGGGAGGATGACATGATCGGGACAAACACTAGCTTTTACAAAGGAGCTTTGGGGGTCAGTGAACCTTCGAGGGGGCTTTGGCAGCCTCCTTCCTGGGCCCTGCAACAGCGTGGCCCGACCAGAGGGGCCATCAATCTGATCTCGCTTTCGTCCTGTCACCGGCTTCCCTTCCTTGTCACAGCCCTGCTTCTGTTCCATAAGTGGTGACAGTTGGCCGCCTATTTTATTGACAAATATGGTCTGGATGTGAAATATTTGCGATGCCCAGGTTGGTCTTGAAATGTCATCCCCGAAAGGTGGGGACGAGGAAAAGATCGCTGGTTTCTTCTTTGGGGATATATCTACTACCTGTCTGCTTGGCTGTCTGTCTCTATTCTGTCTCTCCATCCTAGCCACATACACAGTCATACATTTCTAAATGGCAGAAATACAATTAATGTCTTTGGGGGGAAATGCCGTCATTTAAAGGTCTGCGGTATCTGCCATTTTGCCATGTAGACTTCCAATACTCATGGACCGTGAGGGGGGGAGGGACAGGCAGTTAGTGACGAGCTGTGGCCCAGAGGAAAGCTAAAAACACAGCACAAATCTGCCCTCAGAAGTCAGTAACCATAGGACCCTGAGCAACTGTCTACCTGCCTCGGTTTCTTTAACTTTAAAATTTGTATTGTAATAGCACCTACCTCATGATCATGGTGATCAAATGAGATCAGATGTGGCAAGTGCCCAGTGCAACTTGAGGCATATGTAGTGGGCACTTGGGCTTCCACAGACCCATTTTTGTAGCTGTGGAGACAATGTATAGAAAACTGCCTTAGCGGATGGGGGTCAAGTGGGCGGCATAGGAGGCTTAGATGGGAAGCAGGTGAGACCTTTGAAAAGCTTTCAGGTGAAGAGGCCTCAGAACCAGTGTGCTCAAGTGAGAGTTTTCTGACCCAGACGGGAAGATCATGGTTTCCTTGACAAAAGACAGAAGAAAGGGAGTGTTTGGGGGAATGATTATTAGTTCTATTGTGGACCTGTTGAGTTTGATACGCCATCCAATTCCAGATGTCCTTGTGTTCTTTCCGAGTTTCTATTTCTGTGATGACCGCCTTAACATCCTGGATACCTTAGAATTAGCCAGAGTCAGGATAAGCAAAAATCCTTAGTCTTTATTCTTGGTCTCTAGAGGTAGGGTTGAATTGGATGGAAGCAGAATCTCCATGACCTTGTTTCTCGCCTACCGCCAAAGTGACTCTGGCTAGTCTTACTCCACCCCCTAGTTCCTCCTACAATTCTCTGCATACACCAATTATCGAGCCAGCACAGGATAGTGGGAAGGGCCATTCCCCAAGCACATGCCCATAGAGTATTGTCCAATCGGCAATTAGCCTTAAGTGCTCCAACTGACCTCAGTGCATCAACTCAAGAGTTTCAGCCCTCTACATATTTCCCCCTAGTTAACATGAGAATATCCTTCTAAGCATGTGATGGATCATTAATTTTCATACTTCCTATCTGTCGTTTGCACAGTGTAACCATGCAGGCTATATGGACACCTGGAATCATAGATCTGGAGGAGTAAGGGACCTCAGAGATCATTTAGTTCAGCCCTCTCATTGTCCAGGATGAGAAGACTGGATAAAGGGAGAAAATAATTATGTCCATTACACCTGCTATGTACCAGGTAGTGCTTTCAAAAAATATCCTACTTGATGCTCCCATCAGCCCTATGAAGTAGGTGCTGTTGTTATCCCTGTATGATACTTGGGGAAACTGAGGCAAACAACAGTGAAATGTCTGATGGGGAGGCCAGATTTGACCTAAGTCTTAACTACACTGGGCCACCTAGCTGGGTAAGATCCCTTTCTCCACTTGGAACCTAGATTGTAGACAAGTTTTGGAGCCATATGCTCTCTCACGTTGCCTCCTTCTGGTGGTTCTTGTTACATCCCTACGAGGGCTTCATCTGAACTATTTTCTTCATCCAAGGAGGGCCCAGGGAAGGGGAGAATCTTGTTGAATTATCAGGATGTGTTATTTACTCCCTATAGAATGTTCTGGTTGAGGTGAAAATGAGGCTTGAGTGGAAGGATTAGAAATGAAGGCAGGTGTTGGAGAGATTGAATTTTCAGCATCTAAATGTGTTCACACCAAAGCTTGAACGTCTGCAGCACCGGCCACCCTCTCCAGGCTTGTCCCCATGGGAAATCACTATCATTTCTCACACCCCACATAAAGTTGCTCTAATCTGGGCTTTAGCTTTGGAAAAACCACTTATTTGTGTTTACAGAATGGGAAAGCCATCTTCTCTGGCTGTTCAAGGGCTTTCAGGAGCAGGGAGAGAAAAAAACCAAATCCCTCAGGAAGACCAGACGTTTTTTGCCCATGATTGTGTGCTTGTAAAAGTTTTATTTTACCAAGCAGATGCTGAAGCTCCCATAATGCTGTGGTTCCATTTGTGAATGCATTTCTTCTTCACATAGAACAGACTCTGCTCAGGGAAGTGGGTTAGGAAAAAAAAAGCCAGAGTGCTGTTTTGGGGCAGAGTGCTGTGCTGGGAGGGAGATGGGGCACAGATGACAGCAGCATCCTTTTCCGTGTTACCAGAGCAGATGCTAATGGGCAGCCCGGCCATTTGAAGGAAAGGGGCCTTAGGTCCGCTCAGTTCCTCCTGGCAGGCCCATCCTTGTGCTGTACAGGGATTCTACTTCAGGGAGACTAGTTCGTACAATTTATGTTCTGTGGACACATGGCTGTTAATTTTAATACAGTTGCTCTCACTCTTGAGAACATCTAGTTGAGTTATAAATCCGGCTCTCTTAGGAATTATTTTCCACTTGTGCTTCTCTGTGTCTGTGTTTTCCCTTCTCATTTTTTAGGATCAGTGCTTGCCTGAAGAATATTTTCCAGGTGTAAATAAATACATGTTGGAACATTTGCTCATCACTCAAATAAAAATCAAACAGAACAATCCGGGTCCTGTGACGTCCGATCTGCTATGACTTCCTTGAATGAGCTGAGATTGGGTTTTTGTGAGCACTCCCAGCCCTCCCTCGATACAGTTTATAATCCTTCTATAACTTATAGGATCACACATTCAGGATATAGGACATGGTCTTCAAAGCTTTTCCCCTCCCCCTGTTCCTTGAGTTCTGGAACTCCTCGTTTCCATCAAAGCCACCGAGACCCTCTGGTCTCAATGGCTCATGGGTTTGGAGCTTAACGGGAAAAGTGAGACATTTATCCCGACCCCTTCCTTTTACAGGAGGGAAGCTGAACAATTTACCCAGTTACTGGGCAATCTCAGAGCCAGGACTGAAGCTCAGATGCCCCACCAGAGCCCTTCCCCTGCATGTAAACTCTACCTCCACCCCACCCCCACTTCCTTACTGGTGTTCTCACCTTGAAATCATTTTGTTTACACCTTCTACTACTTACTTGGGCACAGATTGGCTTTTTTTCTCCTTGGGGGACCACCATCTTTTTTCTTAGTATTTTCATCATCTAGAATATTATATAGTAGGCATATAGTAGGTACTTAATAAATGCTTGTTGAATTTTATTCAAAGTTTGCTGTTGCTAAAAACTTCCTTCCCATGGTCAGTTTGGTCCTGTGCCTCCCTCGCCTTGGG
The DNA here is from genome assembly GCF_902635505.1 of Sarcophilus harrisii. Taxonomy (NCBI): domain Eukaryota; kingdom Metazoa; phylum Chordata; class Mammalia; order Dasyuromorphia; family Dasyuridae; genus Sarcophilus; species Sarcophilus harrisii. Next base: position 2,354,269 of record NC_045429.1, read on the forward strand.
AAGCCCACACCAACCTCTCAGTCTTCCTGACTCCAGTCCCAATTGCCCCCGGGCTGCCCCCACATGGGGACCATCAGTAGGGAAGGGTCCTTCCTCAGCTGGCCTGACACTTTAGTCTGATCAGTTGTTTCTATGATCTTTAACTTGGAAGGATGGAAGCTTCTTGAGGGTAGCGATGGTTCCATTCTTTCTTCAGCACCTAGGACAGAGCCTGGAAGAGTCGGCCCTTAGGAAGTACTTGCAGATTGAGCTTTCTCTTCTCTGAGCGGTCTCTGAACACTCTCAGCACATATTTATGTATCTGCCTCCGCGTTGTTTCCTGAAATGGGTTCCGTTGTAACCTTCTTGCGAGAGGGATTTTTAATCCTTGGTACCCTGTGCGCTTGCTAAGCTCTTAGCAGGGGCCGGGCCCTAAAGCTCACGGTTTGTTGTTTGGCAAAGTGAGCGCTCCTGAGCCTCGCTGTCCCCACTCCCATCCTGCCCTCTTGTGCTTGAGGAGTACGTGGGGAGACTTTGTCTTAGGAGCCTCTGACTAAGGCCTGGGAGCCCAGAAATCTTGCCTTGTTACCCTGCTACTGCCCCGGGGCCCAGAGCTGAGCTGAGAGGGCAGCAGATCCCCCTGGCTTGCTTTGTTCTGAAATTTCCATTCCTCAGACTGTGCAGTAAAAGGATCTTTTTCCTCCTTAAAACAATCAATGTCAGCTGATCTTAGAGTCTGCAAGAAGACTCAGCAGCATTTATTCCTAAATGCTCTCCACGGCAACGGGAAGAAAAACTATCAAAATTTTAAGAGCTGGAAATTTTAAGGCCTCATCCATCCCGACCGAACTCCATCTTCCTCCAAGTTGCTAAAGGGAGTTTCCTGGCGTCCAGATCTGACCACATCCCGCCCCGACTCAGTCAACTCCATTTTTTTTGGACTTCTAATAAATCCTGCTCCAGGCACCAGCAGTATGACCTGGAACAAGTTAATCTCTGCCTCAGTTTCCTCATCTGTAAATCAAGGATAACAATAGCATATGCTCCCCAAGTTGTTAAGAAGACATTTTACAAACTTTAAAATATCATATAAATCAAATAGACACTATTGTTGTTATTGTTATTACTATAATTTATGGGAACAAATACCAAAGCCCTTAAAGGGCCTTTTAAAGCTTTCCACAGCTTGGTCCTTCTCACTTTTTCAGGCTTCTTGCCCTTCCCTCCCTCCCTCCTTGCCAAATATTTTGTCTGGAAAGAGTGGTTTGTCTCTCTCCCCTGTCTCCTTTTCCATGTGACTTCCTTGAAGGCAGGGACTGTTTTTTTCTCTTTGTGGTGCTCTTAGTGTAGTGCAGCACCTGGCATACAGAAGGCCTTTAATCAATGCTTGTTGGCTGGTTGGCTGAGCTCGGCTTTAGTGTATTGTCGTGGAAGAACTGGGCAGTCCTTTGGCAAAATTGTACCCTGATCCCTCCATGTTCCTCAGCACAGTGCCTGGTGCATAGTAAAGGCTTACCAAATTCTTGTTGAGTTGCATTCAGGAAGAGTAGAGCGGAACCCCCTTGTGCCGGTCACAGCTTCCCAGCAGTGGATCCGGTCAATGAGTTGTTGCTGCACTCCCAGCCAAAGCAAGAAAGGAGACCCTGCGGCCTCCTCTTAAAGTGCTCTGGGTAACCCCTCCTCGTTTCATTTTACAATGAACAGACTGAAGCTAAGAGGTCAGCTGGAACGTGTTTGTGGGAGCTGATTGTTAGAGTTTCTGGGCTGAGTCTTTATCCCTCAGAAATCCGCCAGACTGCAAAGCAGGACTGAGTTGATTGTGCTGTTGATTGTACAGGATTATTAAAACCCTGGACAAGATGTTTCCGATGTAGCTTGCAAGTGTCGGGGCACATTTTCCCCCAGGAGAGCTGGTTGTTAAATGATCAGGTGTGAGTATACATTTCCCTCCAGGAGAGCCCCTTGGTGACCATATTGCAGCCTCTGTGCCGGCTCCCTCCATCACTCAGTGGCAGAATGAGGATTTGCCAGCCGGTCTTTGGCCTCCACACCAAGTGGTCTTTCTATTCCACCAAAGTCTTCTGATGGGTCACCCCGGGATCCTGACCAAGAGCGGAAGTTTCTCATCTCGCAGATCCAGAGACCGAAAGAAGTCTGGAAGGTTTCATGAGCCCCCACATGGCTCTGCAATGAGCTTTCACGGGGGCTCTGAGTGCTCTGGGTTTTTGGGTGGAAGTGGGGGGCTTTATGGTGATAATTTAGGACCAGCATGGACTAATGGACTTTATGTTTGGGGCCAGCATTTCCCCCTCTCCCCAGCTTTTTCTTGTTCCCCTCACTTCATCTCCTGGTTCCTTGACTTTCTGCCATGACTTGCCACCTTCCCAAGGCCCTTCCTGCCCATTCTGCTAGGATCATATAGAGTTTTTTGTTTTCTTGGAAAAATCTGTGTGCCTATTGTCTCCCCGGTAGACAGGGGCAAATCTGTGGCCCCAGCAGGTAGCACAGGGGTCAGTATGCAGTTGCTTGTGTAGGTCGTACCACATGGGCAGCCATACAGTTGGCATTGAATGTATGCTTGGGGATCAAATTGAATGACACAGTTAGGTGGGAAAATAAACACTCAGACCCTCTTCTCCTTTCTTGAAATCTCAAGGGAGCCGACTCCCAGGGGACTCTTTGGACGCGTTGGAGGGAGGAGGACTGTCATTTATGCTCATCTGGAGTCAAGTTAATTTGCAAGAGCCAAATGACATTTTTTCTCGTAATTATTTCAATGATGAGTAAAAGCCACTTTTGCCCCACAATCGGGCTCGGGCCCTGGTTGAGTCATCCCACTCGAGTGCAAGGGTCAAATTGGCAGCCGGACTCCCGATCTTTGACTTGGGGGCCCCATGGATCCCGGCACATCCATTTTCTGGTAAATAGTAATCCCCGTACAGACGGCTGAGGCTCTGCAGGTGCTGTTGGTGTTGCTGTGGCTCACTCTGGCCTGGACAGCAGGGGTGGTCCTTAAGGAATGGAAGACAAAAGGAGAAAGTGAAAATAGGGCCATCTGATGGTGTCTTGGTCCAAGAGAGCTTTTTTCCTGCCCAAGGCAGCGCCTTCCCTGGAGCTGCAATCCAGTGCTGAGTTTTCTTCCTGGCCTCTCCCCCTCTGAGCAGCCCAGGCTGATTTTTTTTTCCAGGTTTTTACATGGGTGGTAATCATGGCAGGGATGGGTAAGTTGAATAGGTTTTTTGTAAACCACATTGACTGTCTTCCTGTGATAAGCAGTGTGATTTTACAGTCAAAAAATGGACCAGTATTGAGTCTTCATGTCATGTTTGAGGGCTGGTTGCAAAATATATTGTATCTGGGTTTATGTTCTTGAATGCCCTTTAAGATTCGTGCACTGATTAAAAACCAATATAGCACATCCACGTTCTACTTCTCCCGGGGCATAAGTAATTGGGGACATAAAGCATCCTCTAGGGAGGGCAATTTTAAGTGGCAACTTCCATTTGTGATTCAGTTTCTGTGACATACAAGCGCCTTCACAAATAAGAGCCTTTCTAAGTTTGTCCCTGGGTCAAGCTCTGGCTGTTTTGACTATGCCGGCCAGGTCCCGCTGCGTGGGAATGAGGCTGCCCCCTGAGCAGCCACAGGGATTCTGCCGGGCCCTCTCAGAAGGGAGATTCAGCAGAATCCCAGCCTTGGTTCAGGCCTAATGGAGACCTGTGGTGCAAATGCCAACCGCGTGCTCCATTGGGAGGACCTGGCCGAACACGGGCCAGTCTACTGGGGGAACTGCGCTCCTCCGAGTTTGGAGCTCCCAGCACCACTCTCAAGGGCCCGAAGCCCTGGTGGCCCGCATTTCCATCTGGGAGCAGCCCTGGACCAGACCCATCATCACTGGTAGCTGCCACCACCCTAAGCCCTCTGGGTCTCCAAATGAAGTTTGCCCTCTTTCTCCCCAGGGTCTCCTGCACTCCTTCTGCCCCATTAGTGCAGAGAACACCCCCATCCTCCCAAGGCTGACTGGCCTCTCTCCCCTTTCATCAGCTCCTCCATTGCCACATACAAACCCTTTCCTTGTGTTCAGAGCCCCCCCCCCCAGAGTGGGGAGGGCTGGTCTGGGAGGCAGAAGCCCCTGTGTGAGTGGAATCTGGCTCCACACTGGCCCTGACCCTCTTTGAGGAGCAGCTCTTTTCAGGGCCCCCCAAGCTGCAGAGAAGGGGATGACATTCATTGGCAGAGGAATTTTGCTCACACGAGACTTTCCTCTACCCATGGCACCTCTGCCATGTCCAGGACAGTAACTCTGCACTGTCTACCCCATGATCCTGGCAAAGTAAATGCTCTTATTAACCCCATTTTACAGATGAGGGACCCAAGGCTGAGAGAACCTCAATGATCTTTCCAGGATCTCGTGGCTAGTAAACTAAAAGATCAGTCACTCGGTTGCCTTTTGGCTTTGTCTGGTTTCCTCCTCATCAGACCGGGTGGTCCCATTTGCTTGAGGTGCAGCTTCCTGGGACCCTGTGCATCTTCCCCTTTCCCACAGAGAAATTGTGGCAGAAAATGTTTTCAGGAAACCAGTCGTACTGGGCCCATCCTGGGCCACAACCAGCAGGCATTATTGCAGGGAGGGCCGCCTCCTTCCCATTGAATATGTTAAGGGATAGGTCAGTTCTCTGAGAGCCTCCACAACTGGGGATCACAGCATCTGAAGGCATTGCGGGGCAGCCTTTGCTGATACAGGTGTTACTTGTGAACTGGGAAAATAAATTGGAGGCAGAGGGAGGAGGGAGGTCAGAGAACACAACGGCCGCTCAGTCTCCTTGTAGCATCCCATCCTCTCACACAAAGAGATCCATTCTGGGTCGGACCTCCAGCAGCCACTGTTGGGTGGCTCCCGTGTATTCCAGCGAGGAAGCTGCTTTTATCCTCAAGCCAGGGCTCATCTGGACACATTTTAGGAAGGGTCATAGGCAGACCCGCTTCCGAGAATGCTTTGAGCCGCCAGAGGAGAATTGGAATTGATGGGAAGACTTCCCCTTGATGGAACCTTAGGAAAATGGCTTTGCCAAACCCGAGGGGTGGAAGCTTGTTTAGATTACAGAATGGCGCTGGCTCCAAGCTCCCAATTGCGCTCAGTCATCGATACCCACTTGTAGACATGGGAAACTCAGGGCAACATGCATCCTGTGCCAAAAAGGGACCACACTTGAAACTGAGTCAGTCCTCTCTGTCTGAAACTATGGGGTAAACATGCAGTCCTCCCCAAGCATACCCTGAGTGAGGGGCTTTCTGCTGATGGACCGGCCCCCCCTTGCCCTCCAGATAGCCACGTTTATTTCCTTTTTTTGTTATATCATCAAAAACCCAGCCGCCTCTCATTGGCCATGAATTAATAATGCTTTACCTGCAACACACAGGCCTATTAAAGTGATAAAAAAATGGGCGCATTTCCCAGCACTAATAAAAAGCAGAACACCCTCCCCCCTGCCCCCCCCACCAGACTATCAAAGCCCTGGGGACAATGCTCAGTTCGCCTGAACCTGGAGTCCCTGGCAGGACCTCATGACCAAATGAGTGACTCAAACCAAGATGTGCCCCCAATGATCCTGGAAAGAGTTCAAATTAATTTCTGAACAGTATTGAAATGATGATGTCACATCACCTCCTGCTTTATATTTCTTACCTCATCTGTCCATTCAGGGAGCAAACACTACTACAGCTGTTGATTTCCAAAGGGTTAGAAAACTTGTTTCTTTGATGTGACTGGAACTTGGGGAGCAGGGGAGGAATTCTGGGGTGTTTAAAGGCTATGGGAGACTGTTCTTGCTCCTGTTGACTTGGCAGACAGATTGTGCCTTATTTCTACTCATAAAGACATTAATGTTTCACGAAGGCAGGGGATGGACCTCTGCAAAACTCCAAAAGAACAGGAATAAAAATAGTCCTTGAACTGTTTCTAGCTGAACTCCATTGAATAAGCAGATCATGTTTTTGATGATTATTATTCAATTTTGGGAGTATTTTTCAGGTTCACATTTACATTTTACAGTTATTACATATTCTACATTAATGTAATTACATCATTTCATTTGATTCTCACAACAACTCAATGAAATCAGGTAATAAATGTCTATTTTACAAATGAGGAAACTGAGGCAAAGAGAGGTAAAATGACTTGCTTATTGCCACATTGCTAAGTGTCTGAGGCAGGAACCAAGCTAGGAAATACTTTATATGTTTTTGTATCTCTGGCATGTAGCTCAGTGACTGGTGCTTCAAAATTGCTTGAGCAAGTTCTGATTCTTGGGCTAATGCTAGTGCTAAGTTTGGAGTCAGGGGACTGAGTTTGAAGTCAGAAGGCCTCAGTTGCTCCCCCCTCACAGCGGGGAGGAGATCAGTTGAGCTCTCAAGTTCTTACCCATCTGGCCCTCAGTGCCTTGCACAGTGTTCTAGTGTCATCATAAGTATTTATTGGGGGAACGTCCGGGACCAAAATCCTCACCATTTCACACTTAACCAAGACTCTTTGCTGACTGTCCTGACCCAGCGGATTGGTGATTTCATTTGGTTCTGGTTTTTTCCACCCTGACTTTCACAGTCATTTGACTGGATGAGTTGACTCCCTGGGCTAGACAGGCTCCAAATCAAAGCATGTCATGTCTGAATCTGCCTCGGAGGCAAGTCCTGGGCAGTGGAGAGAATGCCGGCCTTCAAGTTAGGGAGACTCCAAAGCTGGTCTCTGTTTGCCTCAAATATAAAAGGGGAATAAAAATCCAATGAAAGAATCACTGTAAAGTGTTTAGTTAGGTCCTGGCACATAGTAGGTGCTTTACAAGGGCTTTTTCTTTCTCCTCCCCCTGTGCTCTAATTCCTGTTTCCGATGCTGCCAATTTGGCATTTCTGATTGAATCTCTCCAGAGTGGGGGTGAAAGCCAAGCTCTTCCCTAGGGAGGTGAGAGAACAAGCATCTCAATTTACCTATTACCAGTCTTGAGATAGCCCTTTACAGATGACAAAGTATTTTCCCCTACTAGTCTATGAAGTGTGTCGGGTCACTCCTGTCATGTCCAACTCTTTGTGACCCCATTTGGGGTTTTCTTGACAGAGATACTGGGGGGTTTAGCCATTTCCTTCTCCAACTCATTTTACAGATGAGGAAACCGAGGAAGAGAGAAATAACTCGCTTGTGTCTGAAACTGAATTTGAACTCACTTCCTCTGGATTGCAGGATCATTACTCTATCCACTTGCTGCCCCAGCCCTGTGAAATAGGGAGTGCTGTCCAGTATATGTTCCACCTAGGACAGTGATGTGGAAATGGAGCATCTGAGGGGTGTGGTGTGACTTATCCCAGGTCTCAGTTGCCATCCCAAGAGATTTGCAGTAACCGGCCAGGGTTCTACTGTGGGCTCTGCTGTGTCTGACTTAGAGAAGCCCCTTCTCCATTCGTGGTCTCAGTTTCCCCCATTGTAAGATCAAGGACCAAGGACTCTTTAGCAGCCGGTTCCAGTCTACTTTGCCTCTGCCTAAGGCTGGCCCTGACTTTGGGTGGAAAGATATTTTTAGCCTGATTATCCAGATAATTGCCTAGCTTCTCTCCTTCGGTTTACATACAGAGACACCATCGCTGAGAATCTGCCTCACTAATTTATTTCAATCCCCTAAATGTCATTTTCTTCAGGAAAGGCTGATTAATGGTCTAGAAATAACTTATATGTATGCTCTTATCACTGGAATCAAGGAGAATTCTTGACAATGTTTTGTAAATCTGTAAAAATAGAAGCCATGGATCCGAGGGTGGACCAAGGAGGAGGTTCTGATTTGGGGACAGTTGGGAGCCCAAGTGCCTCCTTTGGAGCTATAAATAGGCATCAGCATTCCCATGGAAAGCACAGATTCCACTGATCGGTTGGGATAAACGGCGGCTGATTTGCAAAGATCAACATGTGCTGGGACTTGGAAACAAGTTGGCCTAAAAATAATCTGGGTTGTGCTAATGATGAGAAATAATGAGCCGGCCTGACAGACACAGACGGTCTCCTTGGAGTTCTGCTGTAGGTGGGGGAGACAATCTGGCAGTCGGCATTAAGTGCCTACTATGTGCCACGTATCTCTGCTAGCCGTGGGGCTACATGTATGAAGCAGGGAATAATTCCTGGCTGGGATCTCTCTGACTCCCCCGGCTCTTCCTGACTCCTCCTGAGCACTCTCTGTCTCCCCACAACTCCCCTTCCTTCCCCTTAGCTCCTCCTATCCCTTTTTGCCTCCTTTTGTGTGTTGGTGTCTTTCTCCATCAGATTGTAAGGGTTTGGGGGAAGGGAGTGGTTTTTTAAAAAAACAATTGTACCCCGTGATCAGCTGGTTCCTGGCACAGAGAAGGCCCTTAATAAATTTCTGGACAGCTAGATGGAACAGCGCATAGAGCACCACTCTTGCACTGAGTCAGGAAGACCTGAATTCAAATACAACCTCAAGCAGTTATCAGCTGTGTTGTGTGATGCTAGTCTAGTCACTTATCCCTTTCTGCCTCAGTTTCCTCCTCTGTGTAATGAGCTGGAGAAGGAAAGAGCAAACCCCTCCGGTAACATTGCCAAAGACACCCCAAACGGAGTAGAAAGAGTTGGACATGACTGAACAACAGCTAGAACAATAATAACAGTGACTGCTCCTGTTTGGGCGGGATGATGGTCAGTGGGTTGGAGGAACCCTTTGGGGTCTTCTTGGCAAAGATCCCAGAGGAGTGTGTCATTGCCTTCTCCGCTCATTTGGCAGATGAGGAAACTGAGGTAAACACCAGCCAGTGCCCCCCTGACAGACCACCCAGCCAGAACCCCTCTACTGAAACCGACTGGGCTGCTGCTCACCCATGCCCTCCAGATGTGGCGAGTGCCCCTCCTCCTCTGCAGGTGCTCAGGCTCCCTCCCCAGTGGCTGCTTAGCTGGCAAGAGCAGGGGGTGAGTTTGGAGAGCAGAGAGACCGGAGCAGAGGAAACCGGGCCGGATCTGTGGCCTGGATCTCACTGACCCTGGCTGCCCATCCATGACCAGAAAAGAGAAAGATGGTGCCCATTTGAGGCAAAGGGGGGGTTTGTGAGCGCTTGGTCCCCGCTTAGTGCCCAGGATTTCTCTAGTTCCAGAGGGCTGGCCCGCTTCCAGGTCACTTAATGGTTTCAGCTTCGACAAATAATGCTGAAAACTCCAGGGAAGAAAAAAGGGATCTTTAAGCATCTGGAAAGGAAGCTGCTGGTGGTGTGGACACGAAGCTGGTGGGAGCAGGGCAAGATTCCAACGCCTCCCTGCATAGATGGATGGCTCTCACTCTTTTGTGTTTATTTATTTGGGGTTCCTGGCCCGCCTCTTCCCAGAAGCCCAGAAGTCCAGTATTAACTCAGAGGGTCTGTGCTTTCCGAATGAGCTCCTATGCACTTTTTTTGGTGAGGGAGAAGCTGCAGGGATTCATGGACCCAAGAGTCATTGGTTTACCTGTTGTTGCCCAAAAAGAGCCCAAGGAGAGCTTGGGAGGACTTGGAAGCAGCTTTGTGGGTGACTAACCATGGCCCACCTTGGGGTGAGCCGAGGGCCTGGTCTCTGGCAGCATGTTCCCATTATTCCGGATTGTCAGAATCTGGGGGCACCCTCCTTTCCAACGCTCAGGCCCCCAAGCAAGCTCTGCCCCGCCATTGCTGTAACAGCCACCTTTGTGGTCCGGGTGATCTCACCTTCTGGCAAAGGGTATTGATCTGAGCAGCCCCAGGTGTTCACTGAAGGACTCATAATTTTCACATTAATCAATAATGGTTTATGTTTTCTGGCTCCCCTCCCCCCAACCCCCCATCACTCACAGGCTCACAGTCCCTGCTTCTTGGAATGGCTCAGTGACCCGAAGCAGGTACTGCCCTTTCCTGCAATGCTACTGCTACTGCAACTGCTACTAATGGGTCCATTTCTGTCTCACTTGTGGTGCTTATGTATATAAATGTACATATGTATATATGTGTTTATGTATATAAAACACCCCTTAGCCCCAACATGTTAGTCCCTCTTCCCTAGGAGGAAGGACTTCCATTCTCCTGCTGCAATGAATTAAACTTCTGTTTGATCCCCGAGGATCCTGGCTCTGGGGATGGAGAAGCACAATTAGGGTTAATGGGGATGGACCTCTAGCAGGTGCTTGGGCTGGACCAAGGAGGAAGATCCTTCCAGGCAAAGGCAGCTCACCTCCATCTGCCCGGTGCAGCGCCCCGTGGTAGCATCAAGAGAGCTCGTTAAAAGGGGAACTACTTCATTCAGCTTCCAAGTGTGTGGAAAGTGGCTCTCCCAGGTCTGACTGGGGACCTTGGCAGGGCAGCAGGGCTGGTGTTTCACATCGACATTGAGAAGGTTTTAGAGAGAATTGTGGCCCAGGAGGAGAGTGCTCAGGCAATGATCCTGCACACCATAAAGGCCTCATAGAGAGAAAGAGCTTCACAAGCAGGAAGACGCCGGGCTCTGGTCTTGTCCCTGACTAGCTGGGTGACCCCGGGCTGGTCAGTGACCCGGACACTTGTCTAGCTTGGATATTTACAGAGAGCCCTGTGCACTGACCTGGGCTTTCATTTTGAAAGTCCCTCTGCAGTTGAAATCTCAGGTCAAATGGAAATAAAGGGGAGCCATGGTGCTTTTTTAAAAGAAAAAAAAATTATTGTCAAGCATTGTTTTGCTTTCCCCTCATTCTCTCTCTTTGGAAAAAGAAACCCATTGAAAGAAATCTGCATAATCAAGCAAAACAATCCCTGTATTGGAGGAGTTGCCTTCTTCTGCCTTTCGTTTCACTTCTCTGTCAGGAATCGGGGAGCCGTGTTCTTCCTCTGTCTAGGGGACCTCCATCCTCATCACGTTGAGCAGTTTCAGAAATGCTGCCGTATAAATAATTCTCCTGGTTCTGCTCGGGTCATTCTGCTGATGCAGAGTCTGGGGCGTCCCGTCTTCGGAGATTTCTCTGAAATCCGTCCTTTCCCAGAGCCAGCAATGACCTATCACGTCCGTCCACCCTGAATTGTCCAACCATTGTCCAGGTGATGGGGATGGGGGGGTGTGCTGCCGTTAGCCATCTCGAAGGCTTGGTCACGTCTAGACCGTGAAGGAGAGGGAGGCTGCCCTGTGTGGGAAGACCTTGGCCAGGGACATGCTGCTTTCTGGCCATGAACTTGACAGCGTCTCCTCCTTTCCATCCCCAGATGCAACAAAGCATAGGAAACTAATGGCATTTTCAATGGAAAACAGCAGTTCATTAGGATTGGTTAATAAGTTCCTGGCAACATTTCAGCTCAGCCAGGAGGGGAGTGTATCTCCGTGTGCTCAGCGAGGCCGGCCCCACGCTTCTTAATTGGGCCACTCCGTACTATAAATTTGCTCTGACAGCCGGTAAACAGATAAACGTGTCGTGGGAGCAAAGAGTACGGACTTGGGAGCTCTTTTCAGGGAAGTCGGGGCAAGGGGAGCCAGCCAAACCTTGCCACAGATGGCGACCTCCTCTCCCTCTTTATTCTCTCCTGGACTGTCTGAGGAGGAGGTTTCATTTCCAGAACCCTAGAACATAGGAAGGGATGATCAGTGATGAGAAATGAAGTCTTGGAAATTATGCTTTGGGATGGTGGGGCTGGGGGAGTATTAAATGGCCAAGGACCCAATAAGGTTCAAAGTCACTGCCTCAATTTCTTGTTGTTCAATCAATAGTTCCTTTGCTTGCAACAGCTGAGTGGGCAATCACTCCATGGGACTGTGGACTGTGTCTAATTTAATTCAGTCACCCAGAGACTCTGCCTGCCACAGTTTCCTGCAGAGAGTTGCCCTGACTCCTCAATCTGCCTACTTGGGGTGCCCTGGTGGGTGAGCAGCCTGATCCCCAAGGGCCACGGGCAGGGGCAGGGGCTCTCTCTGAGTTCCACGCCTGTTGGGACCATCCAAGCTACCCCCCCCCCAGAAAAGGCATCACTTCTAATCATTACAAAAAGGACTTCTGAGAGAATGAGGGCGGCTGCAGGGACAGCGTCCTGCCACAAGAAGCTCTTAATTAAGGGCTTGCAAGCGATGTCGGTGAGCGAGGAAGCTGGAGAATAGCTTGGGCCGAACGCGTTTTTGGAGTGGAACAAATGGGTAAAGGATCCATTCTTTGGGTAATTAGACCATGAAGAGAGTGGAGAAAGGTTCTCCTGTTGGGGAGTGGGCTGAGTCTAGGAAGTACAGGAGGAGTTAGGATCGTTTCTGGTGTCAGAATTCAAAGTCCCACCAATTCAAGTCCATCCAACCCCTCCCCTCCATTATACAGAAGGGGGAAACTGAGGCTTTCATGATACCCCTCCAGAACCACGCCGGTTCTCCATAGGTACATGTCCCCCGGTTTCTCGGCGTCATGCCTTTGTTTACTTTGTAAATCCCACTCCTCACCCATGGGGTCCCGATTTTGTGGCTGCCTCTGAACACCCTTTCTGCTCCAGGGCCCAGATGAACATCTGTCTCCTTCTAAAAGCTCCTGCTCATCTCCCTCCTTAGGAGATCTCCCATAAGCCCACCACATCGTGAACACCTGTCTTAGATACTTCCTCGTCTGTATTTTTGTCCAGCAATCTGGGCTTCCCAAGTGACTCTGGATACATAAAGAAGGAGGTGTTTATGGAGACCAGAAGATCTTGAGAGGAAAGGGCCAAATGTACAAAAGGAGAACGAGGTGTTTCTCCTGAAGGCCAGACTCCTGAGCCCGAGCTTGGGGGCTCCCCCTGACCCCCAGGACCCAGTGCACTCTCCTCTCAGGCTTCTGGCCCCTTGGAGACCCCCTGGACAGCCATATCCTTCCCTCCATTCCAGCCCCTCCCCCGGAATGTCGGGGACACTTATTCGGATCACTGTGGCTAGAGAGTAAGACTTGGCTGCCAGTGAAGCTTTGTGGCATGAGACAGTCTGGGGGGGGGGGGGAGTGAGAGGGGCCGCTTAGGCAGGATCCAGTCCAACCCCTGGGACGTTGGCCGGAAGATGGGAGATGGAGGATCGGGTGTGAGGAAGTACAACTGGACAACAGCCGATAGGACGGGAGCAACACAGAGCTTCTTTCTAGTTTTAAATTTGTGAGTCAATGAAAAAGAGATGGCTCAGGCTTTCAATATTCACCCACCCCTTCATCATTCTTTCGTTCGTTTCTCTAAAAAGTTTCTGCTGGGCATCTTGCATCATTTAATCTCTAGGTAGATATACAAAGCACAGAAGTTCCCCTTTCCAGATACATCATTTTGCATTTCTTTGACTGCTCTCCCAGCCTGGAGGTGCCTCCCCCGCTCCTGCTTTTTGCCTTTCTTTTCTGGATTGTTTCCCCCATCAGATTATAAATCTCTTGAGGACAAAAGGGGGCTGTCTTTCTCCTTCCTCTTTGTAGCTCTATTACTTAGCACAGTGCCCGGCACCAGCACCCAGTAGGTGTTTAACCAATGTTAATTTTTTTTGAAAAGGTAACTTGTATATGCATATGAGATGCTTCTGTTTTACGTATGTATTTATAATACATAACCATATGTTTGGAGGAGCAAATTTGTAAAAAGGGCTTAACACCGTGTCTGGCACATAGTAGGTGCTATGTAAGTGTTTATGCCTTTCTCCCAACCAGACAGTGACTCCAGAATAATATCTAAGCAGACATGTGCTGCGGGGCCCAGATGGTAAGCATTAACGCTGAGATGAATTCATCTAAAAAATAGGTCTTGTAACAACAATTCACAAGTGACATTTGAGTTGTGCATGATTGACTTATTCAGATTTCATCAGGAACAAAGAAATTAGCATTCCTCTTCCCTCCCCCCTCCCAGCCCAATACCTGGCATAAAAGACTGATCATTTAAATCTGTCTGGAATGAATGCATTATGAAGAAGGAGCTGGTTTTTTTTTTTTTTTTATCAATTTACATTGTGTTTGGAAAAATTGTATAAAGCAGCCATCACCAGATGATTTTCTCCCGAAACTGCCTATGAAGGCTAGTGGGGGGGGGGGGGCAGGGACAGGTCTTTGTGGTTCAGGCCATCGAATTGTCCTGTGGCTGGGATCCCCTTGGGATGAAATCCTTCTCTTTGTTTTGTTTGTTTGTTTTTAGATTGTTAACAATATTCCCAAAGAAAGGAAACAAAGGAACAAAAACCTTCCCCCAATAACAGAACCAAGAAATGGGAGACCTTACTGAGTCTCCCCTTCTCTCCTTGACCTTCCATTGATTAAAATCCAGTGTATGGGTTGCTCTGTGAGTTTGACCCCCTTCCTTTTCTCATTATGTCACATTTTCCCTTCTTCATGATCATATTTGTAACTGTTCTCACTCCTTCCATGCTTGGCACATTGTAGGTGCTTAACCAATGCTCATTGAGTTAAATATTTCGTTATTACAGGTGAAACAGCTACATATTTGCACCGATAGGTCTTTCTTCCCTTTTAAACTGTCTTTTGAGTACATTCCTGGTAATAGGATCAGAAGGTCAGAAGGAATAATGAGTTTTATAATCCTCTCCAAAATGATTTTAATTGATTTACATTTTTCCCAGCAATGCAAGCGGACCTATTTTCCCAAACCTTGCCACCATTGAGTTTTAACATTTATTCATATACATATATATTATATATATACACACACACAAATATAGATATAGCCTATTTCACAATATGAGGTGATTCCTTAATATGAATTTAATTTGCATTTCTTTAATAACTAGAAAAATCCATGTTATCATTTGCAGTTTGTCTTCCTGCTTTGGGACGGTGTCTGTTCTTGGTCATTTATTCATTGGAGTCTCATTTATTTGTTTCAATTTTTCATGGATTTCATTCATCAGATTTTTTCCATAGTTTTAATGCAAAAACATGTTCCCAAGTTAATACTGTTCATTATTGTTTTTTGTTGTATATGTTTTAAAAATTAATATATTTGAATCCATCTACTTCGTCCCCAGTAATTTCTTCCATTTGTTTAATTGATTTTTAAAAAATTAATGTATCCATGCTTTGTAGTCAAGATGTATTTATCATTCCTTCTAATTCTTTTATGTTTTGTTTTTAATACTTAACTTATTGATCCTTTTGGAATTTATTATATTGGAGGGCATAGCATGAGTTATGACTCTAAACTAAGTTTTCACCATATTGTCTCCAATTTTCCCAATAATTTTCATCGAATAATAATTTTATTTTTTGACAGTTTAATTTATCAAATGCTATTTTTTTGTGTTTCTGGGACTTTTATTTTATTGCATTGATCTCACCTCCCTTTCTCTTTTTTGGTTTTCTTTTCTATTTTCCTCTCTTTCTTCTTCTTTCCCTTTTTCTCTTCCTCTTCCTCTTCCTTCATTTCTTCCTTCTCTCCTTTCATGTCCTTTAAAAAATTTCCTCTTAATATTCTTTCACATTTGTTTTCCCTTAAGGATTTCATGATGATTTTTATGAGATTTTTATCAAGCAACTCACTGGAATCATAATTGCTTTTACATTAAATCTTTGATGAATGTAGAAAATAATTTTTTTTTAAACAATCATCTCCATGTTCCTCCCATTGTCCAGGGCCGAATCCTTTAATCAGTTATTTCTGGTCAGGCCATTTGTTTACAAATTCCCTTGAAGAGTTAATGCTTGCAACACATTTGACGTTGATTATGTATGTTTGGTACCATGAAATGGTATTTCTCTTTTCATCCACTTTTCTTTTAATCTCATATTTGGGGTTTTTTGCTAGCAGTTCTGGGGAAATGGATAGTTGGTGGTTCTCTTACCTAGCTACTGTTTACTTTCTCAAGGTAATTTATCATCTCAATTAAAAAATTTCAGCTGACTTCCTTGGATTGTCACCTACAGAGCTATTTTCTTCTCCTCTTTTTATTACTAATTCTTTCTGAAGTTTCTCCTTCATGCTTTATTATTAGCTTGTACCCCATTTCTCCATGTTTAGAAACAATTTCTACCAGCTAATTGCCTGCCAGTTTCTTTTGGAGACAGTTTGGGCCAGTGGTTCGAGCCCTGATTCTGGAGTCCAAGGCCCTGCCTGCGGACACTGCCAAGACCACCTCGATGTCTCACCCCCATGAGACAGCTCCTGCAAAGCAGGATTCAGCATTTTCTGCATGACGTTACTTACTGAATCTCAGAGACCAGTCTGTCCATTGGAGAGGCGAGGAGGGCACCGACCCCGTCACAGCGGATGGCGTTTGGGAGGAGAACCTTCCCAACATCACAGAGAATCCTTCCTGGGAAAGGACACAGAAATCTGATCTGGGCCGGGTTTGAGCTCACAGCCCCACATCCACCACCACCAGACCCATCAGGGAGGGACGGCTTCTCCAGACTAAAAACAGAGAGACGTCCCAGAGAGGGGTCTGCTCCCTTACCGGCGTCTTCCTTTTCTCTCTCCTCCTCTCTCTGTCTCTCTCTTCCTGCTGGTGCTCCTTGTCTTCTTGCCTGTTTTTTATGCTGGTCCCTTCCCTGGTGACTCTCCAGGACAGACATTTTCTTGTGTCTCCACCTTAGGGCAGGTCCTCAGGGTCTCCCTGATCCATCCTCCTCCAGCAGTGATCTCCTCACCACTCGTCTTCCTTGTCTGCATTTTCTTCCCTCTTGTTTCCAATTAAGCTAGGGTTGAGCCAATGGAGCCATTCAGTGATGATGGGCCATTGGGAGCTAGCCACTGGACCCGGGTCCTTTCCTAGGGGCCATGGCCAGTGGGGAAGGTCTCCAGACCTCTTCCCTTGGGGCATTGCCTCCCCCTTGTACCCACAAGGAGAAGTCCCCAACTCATCCCCCAGGAGACATGAAAGCATGGGGGTTGAAGCTGATTGTCCTGAGGACCCCTCTCCCCAGTCCTGGCCACGCAGTCCATTGCAAAGGGCCCCTCTTCTCCATGTGCTCAGCAGAGCGGGTCCAGCTGTGGAACATAGGAGCACGTCCAAGGCCCCCTGCCCTTCCACCCCAGCTTTCCCAGGAATGGGGTCCCCATGGCCCCGGGAGGAAAAGTCACAGAGTCCCTCTGCAAGTGTCCCAGCCATCCCTTGGAACTTCTATTTTCACTCCCTGTGCTTAGCTAGGGCAACACAAGTGAGCTGTTAAGGGTTGTGCTGACATGTATCCATTTGTCTGTCTGTTGTCTGTCTATCCATGCATCTGGGCATGTGAGTATCCCTCCACCATCACACCACCGGGAGTTCTCTTGGGCCGTTACCTGCGCCTGGGACGTCCCTGCTCCTTTTCACCCCAGGCTTCCCCAGCCCCTCTGTTGGGAGCCTTCCTTTAATACTGGTGTCTCTCTCTCTCGGTTCTCTTGGATTCATTTTGTTTTCTCATAGTGTTTGCTCCCTTAGATTGTAAGCTCCTTGAGCTTTTTTTAGCCTCTTTTTGTGTCTCCAGCACTAAGCCCAGTGCCTGGCACACAAGAGGTGATTAATAAATGCTTCTTGACTGAGTTAATAAATAGATAGGAGGAGCAGAGACCCAGAGCTTGAAGGGACCTTAAAGATCATCTAGTTTCTGCCTTCCCTCACCTCATATTTGCAGATGGAGAAACTGAGTCCAGGGAAGTAAGGTCCCAGTAATAGGAAGGGACAGAGCTGAGATTTGAACTCAGGTTCTCTGTCTCCAAATGCTTTTTTCCACTGCTCCATTTGGCTAATTGGAAAATCCACCGTCCTTAAAGACATCAAAGGGAAATCTGAGAGCTGAGGGTCCTTTTATTCCATTTGAGTGGCTGTGGATTGGCATTTGGAGAGAGGGAGGAGGGGCAGACCCCATAAAATTTGTGGTGTTTGTCTATGGAGAAATTCAATACAATTAAAAACTCATTATTTGTTATGAACCTCCCCCTCCGGTTGGGCTCCCTTCCTAATGCGCTCCTCTCTCAGACGGGCGGCTCGCTTGTCTTGGAGAGCCCGCTGGCCTGGGGTGACCCCAGTCCTGCCTCGGACGACAACCTCTGGGACTTGCTCTCACTGGGTTAAGATGAGTCGGTACTGCTGATGACTAGCAGGGCACAAAGCGGTTCCCTTAGTCTGCCCCTCCGACAAGCCTGCGAGGAAGATGCTGCCATTATCCCCGTTACACAGATGAGGATGCTGAAGCTGAGGGAGTCTGCTGCCTTGTGCAGGGCCTGCAGCCAGGAAATGCCCCAGTTGGAATTTGAACTCGGGTGCTGGGGTCTCCAGGCTCAGCCCTCATAACTCTGGGGATCCCTTAGATCCAAGTACAGGTGTAAACCCCACCCCCAAACCAGGTAAAATTATTGTTACTAATAATGGTGGTGGAAGATTCAGGATGAGGATCCTGAACCAGGAGTCTGAGCCCTCACCCCAAAGCAGAGCAGAGCTTCTGGAAGCCCTGACCATCACTGTAGTAGTGGCTCCCCTTGGGTGCAACATGGCGGCTACTTTGTGTCCATCAGACTGGAGTGGAGGCTGGGCCAGCAATCTCATCAGTGCTCCAACAGGCGTCTCTTATGGTCCTACTGTGTGCAAGGCACTCATCTTGGTGCTGGAGACACAAGAGAGAGCGAAAAACAGCCTCTGGCCCCGTGGGTTTGGGTTCTATGAGGAAGGAATTCCTGCATGAAGGAAGAATGTTCTCATTGAGAGCAAAGCCGGGTGGTGCAGTGGATGGAACACTGGGCCTGGACAGGATAGCGGTTCTTGCCCTGCCTCAGACAAAGCAAGCTGTGTGCCGGCCATGTCTCCTGCCCCCTCTGTGACTCAGTTTCCTCATCTGCAAAAGGAGCCCCTTCTGGCTCTGAATCCATAGTCCAGGATCCCCTGGCCCATTTGTTAAATGGTTACCATGACGGCAGGTCTGCTGGCTCCTGCTGGCAAGGAGCTTCCTTTCCAGCGGGGAAACAAAACACAAAGCTCTTCTTGCGGGAAAGCGTCCCTCAAACACAAGTTGGATAATGCCAAGAGGCAAAGGGCGGCTTCCTGGGGAGGTGACCCCTTGGCTACCTCTCATGGACACCTTGGGTCACTTCTGGTAAACCTGGGGGGCAGCCAGAAAGTGGGAGTCGTAGAGAAAGCGCCTCAAAGATGGAGGTTCTCCCCTGTTTCTCTCAGAGTCCGGGTGGCGCTCTGAGGACCCTGTTTCACAGGCGATGGCGGCTGGCTCCTTTGGAGGGAGCCATGGTTGTCCGGACCTCGAGCCATGGTTGTCCGGACCTCGGCCTTCTTAATTGGGCAGGATCACTTTTATCCCACCCTGGAGCCTCCACACTTCATCTGATTGAAGGCCCCAGAGAGCTCTGACGCTTGTGCTCCACCGTCTGTCCCGGCCATTAATTTACTTCTGAGTGTTGTGAAATCGAACCTCTGATGCCCTGGGCAGATTTATGGGCCATGACACCAGCCGGGCCCTCAGCTGTTCGATAGCCCTCCCATCGCCCTGATCGACAACCTGTTTCATCCCTCCCTCTGAGCAACCGTTTCAAATCTTCTCTTTCCTCAAGACCAGGACTGGGTGACGTCATCCCCCTGGGTGAGCTGGGTGAGCACCCAACTAGCAGCTTCAGCCATTTCTAAAGCACCTCTCTGCCTCCTCCCCTACCCTCTTCTCCTTCCCTTGGCCACTGAGGAGGAGACATCTCTCTTCTCCTTCCCTTGGTCACTGAGGAGGAGTTATCTTTCTTCTTCCCTTGGCCACCGAGGAGAAGACATCTTTCTTCTCCTTCCTTCCCTACATTTATATTTTGACCCAGAGCAGCCTGAGGGGCTCTTGTCTTGGCCCTAGGCTTGTGGCTTAGCCATGGTCTCTAAACTCCAAGCACTTTGGCAAGAATAGCACCTTTTGCCACAAAAGCACAAGGTGAGGAATATTTCTTATCCATCTCGGAGGGCCTGGAAACAAGGCTACCTCTGAGCATTTGGACACAGAAACTTTGCCATTTTGGGGAACTCCATGTCGCTCTGGTCCAGAAGGTCTTGGGAGCCTCTGCTTAAAGTGGGAAAGCTCCGGGCACAGGAGGCTTCAATAAGCAGAAATTCCCTCAAAAAAAAAGGTTAGAATTACTCCAAATGGAAGAAATTAAAATTAAAATTGTTTTACATAGATACTTTGCTATGTATCTGCTCTTTTGGAAGTGGGTGATTGGGGGCATCTGTCCTCTGGGGAGAAAAAGGACAATCCGTCCTTTTCTTTATGTCTCACCCAGGTCACTCAGTATGTGGCTGGAAGCAAGAAAGAGGGGAGGCTTGGGATGGGTTCATTTTCCTATTTGTGGACTCCCCCTTACTGGAGAAGAGCTTTATCTTTAAATTTACACAAATAGTATCTCAGTGGCTCAGAGCCTGCTGGGCCACGGTGCCATTGACATGGAAATCTCCAATTGGGAATTGATGATATGAGCTGGGAGCCCTGTCATGGCCAGGCTGGAGGATGACTGCCATGGGGAAGACGGGCATGTGTGTTCCATGTCTTCTGAGGGTGACATGGCTTTGGTGAACTTCCCCGGGTGATCCGAAGCTCTGATCCACCACCAGACCGACACTGAGTTGGAGGTACGGGACGGAATTGAGGGAAATCTGATTTTATATTCCAGAAACAATCATGTAACCGTGTGCCAAACGTATTGCCGTGAAATTCAAAATGACAGGACTAATTTTACAGCCTGCACTCCATTTACATCCTGACTCTAAGTGTTTTTTGTAAATGACATGATGATGTAACCGCTGTGTGAAAAGTCCTATTATGAAAAGTCATGAAAAAGAGCTCCTCGCCAATGGCTAGCCATTATCGGCTCCGTTTGTTAATGACTGCAGGCGGAGGATGAAGAATCATTCCACACCAGCGTCTTCTCTTCTGGGCTCTGGAACTCCCAAAGGTTTTAATTATTCTCTAACATTACATGCTTTTAATTTTCTTAATGTTTCTGATGCAACATCTGAAAACTCCTTGGAGTAGCAAGGCCATAAGTATTAAGGCAGGGATGACTAAATCTCATCATTACTTAGGGGATGATTGGAAGCAGAAGCAGAGACCTCGGGCCATTCATTTAAGATATTGTTCCATAAAACCACTAGGACAGTTGCTTCTGTGTTGGAAATTTCCCCTAGAAAATGATAGTTTCATTTTAACGATGAATTTTAATTTGTATTAATTTTGCTGTGAATAATACAGCCAATGTTCTGCACATAAAATGCTGGGGTTTGGCGGGGTTTCTGTGGTACACCGGAGGTGCATCTATAGCCTGGTACCCGGTTCAGGGTGGGAGCTGCTTGAATAACTATTGATAGAAGAAAGCTCATTAGTTGATTCTTGACCTGATCCCTAGTTTCTTGAGCCTTAAAACCAAGGCTCTCCCTTTAGTTACAAAGGGGAAATAGAGGAAGAACTATGGAAGGGTGGTGTTTTCATAGAGCATGTCCCATATGTTCTTGCAGATCTGAGGGTTCCCAAGTGTGGGGGGAAGAGCACAGGACCTGGAGCTGCTGGGTTCAACCATCCCTTACTCATCACGCCCTTAATGGGTCTGCAATGGCTGGAGACGGTCCTTGGCTGATTTCTGAGTCTGCTCAGTCCGTCTGGGCCAGAGCGCACCCTTCCAGGGCTGCCCATAGACAACGCTTCTGCTTTCCTGGCTTGGCTCTGCATCTGATCCAGAAAGTGCTGGCCATGGAACTTAGGGAGGCCGGGGTAGCCAGGACTCAGAGGGAGGCCCGGAGAAAACCCTTCAACTTGGGCAGTGGAAATGGGAGGTCTTGTTTGATGCACGGCAGGAAGGTCTGTTACAGAGTATGCAACAGAGGAGTCTGTGAGAGCTCAGGTTGGACTAGATGGCCCAGGATCTGAGGGCCTTCCATTTCTGAAGCTCTGTGAGCCTAATCCCCATTTTAGAAATGAGGGAACACAAACCTGGGCCACAACGGGTGCTTGTTTGTGTATGACAGGGACCTTTGTGAGCAAGTCTGAGGCAGCCCACTAGAAATCTCTGTGGAGCTCAGATCCAGCCCCAGCCGCCCATTTCTTAGAAGTTCCACCAGGAAGTTTGATGGGCTCCTCTCTAGTTGGCTCCTGAACTTCCCGCTTCCATCCAAAGTCCCTGCTGCCCTTGCAGTTTCTCCCTCTGATTGGCTGCTTCCCTTAGAGCCTCCATTCCAAGGAGGGCCAGTCCTTCCTTTCCAGGCTCCAATCCTGACCCACACTTTCTGTACAATGGCCTCACATTGGGCACCATTTCCTTTCAGCTCCCTTTTTATTTTATTTTTAATTTATGGAACAAAACAAGCATTTTCATAACATAAAACAATAAGATGATTGCATCTGTAATTACAAATCTATTATGTATAACTTGCAATTCCTTTCAAATACACAACAAAATGATCATTTGAATGTGTTTCCCCCCTTTATTTTCCTTCTCCTCCCCACCCTAGAGATGGTTAACACTAAACCCAAATAGGTATGTGTGTATACATATATACAAATATGTGTGTGTATATAATTATTCTACATAGACTTCTATTTGTCAGTTCCTTCTCTAACATGGCCTTCATCGTTTCTCTGAGGATTTATCATGGACAAAACCATTGCTCAGTTGTTCTTAAAGCAGCCTGGCTGTTCCCATGCGCGAGCTGTCCTTGGTGCTGCTCATTTCTTTCTTCTCCTCACTCCCTGTGAGCTTTCCCAGGCTTCTCTAAGATCATCGCACCCTCATTTCTTACAGGGCAGTATTATTCCCCCACAATCGCGTCCCGCGGCTTGTCCGGCCGTTCCCAATTCTTTTCCCATTAGATGTTGTTTCCTCCTGTAAGAACGGAAGCTCTGGGAGAGAAGCTCCGGCCTCCTTTCCGCTGCCATGTGTTTTCCCAGCACTTAGCGCCGGGGTCCAGTGACTATTTCATCAGTGCCTGTGGACTGGACGTTTCCATTTTCTTCGTGGATCTGTGACCTCAGCGACAGGGCCGCCCTCCTGGGGTACTGCTCACAGCCCCCGGACCGCCCCGCTGCCTCCCTGCGACCCGCCGGGCGCCTTTCTCCAGACCTCTGGGCCGGACATGAGTGGGGGGTGTCAGTGGGGGGGGTGTGGATCACGTGAATGACCCGCGGCCTGGGCCTGGCACCCAGCTACCTGGGGCCACTCGGCTCTTCTGCGCTAAGTGCTTCCTTCTGTGTGTGTGTAGCGGTCGCCCACACGGACTGCGAGCTTGCGCCTCGGTTGCCCTTTGGGTGACTCCCCCCTTGGAGTCTCTGGTCCATTTGTTGTTGACTGGGCACCTGGGACCCTGGAAGACCCCATCTGGGCTTCTTGGTAAAGACAGCGGAGAGCGGCCATTTCCTTTTCCGGCTCATTTTTCAGTGAGGAAGCCAAGAGTGAAATAACCTGCACAGGGTCACCCAGCTGGGAAGTATCTGGGGCTGGATTTCAACTTCCAGCTGCCTCGGGACCTCCAAGGGCTCCTTTTGCCCCGGGGCGTCCCCCGGAGGCCTCTTGCTCCTAATGTTTCTTAAATCGCAAAGACCTTTTTCCTCCCTAGAAGCTCCCGAGTGCTCCTCCCCCCTCACTTGACCTTAACTTTAGCTGGAGGCGCTTCCTTTTTTCTCTGTTGGGAACTTGAGCAGAATTAAGTTCCAGCCTCAAGATTACAGGCTGAGACTTCCCCACAGGCACTTTCCCCATGGTGCCCCCTTTGGGCCTCCAACCCTTTGGGCTTTGAGTTATATTGTCCCCATTTTATGGCGAGGAGACGTTAAGGGACGTTCCTGGCGGCTTGACTTTGTGGGTACGCGGCGGCGTGGGCCGTGTCTCCCCAGGAGGCGGCTTCAGGTTTGCCCCCCACACTTGGCACAACGCCTGGCACAGAGTAGGAGCTCCGAGTTCTTATGGCCCCACCGACCCACAATGGGCGCCGGCCGCCTTTCTTGGATGGTGGGGACAGTTGGGAGAGGAGTGGGCTACAGGAGAACCTTGGCTTCCGAGCCACAGAAACCGGCTTCAAAGCTGCTGCCATCCTTATGGTTCTGGGCCTCCACAGATCCCTTCAGTGCTGCCATCCTTATGGCTCTGGCTCTGGGCCCCGACAGATCCCTTCAGTGCTGCCATACTCACTGGCTCTGGGCCCCAACAGATCCCTTCAGTGCTGCCATCCTTATGGCTCTGGGCCCTGACAAATCCCCTCATTGGCCTCCCTTGCCAACGAAGGCTTTGGGGAGATGCCAGTGCCGAGGGGTCGGACTCGGGAAGGAGGCCAGCCTCCGGACCAGGGCTGCCTCTGGCTGTGACTCAGGACTGGATATCACGGAGGCTGCTTGGGGCTCCTCAGGTGTGCTCAGGTTTCACACGGGAGCCCTGGTGGGTCCTGCACTCAGCCACGTTCTCCCACAGGGAGCCGCTCTCTGGCCAGAACGTCTGTCACATTCGTGGTTCCCCCTCGCCCCCCCCCCCCTTCTTGTTTGGTTAGTTCTGAGTTTACTGACTTCTTCTTTTTTCATGCAGGGGAACCAAGGACCTATGACCCCGAGTTCAAAGGACCTATTTATAAAAGGTGAGCGTTGCCGTCCACTCCTTTTTCCCTTCCATCAGGTTCTCAAATTGTCATGTGTTGGGGACTTTTTGAGGGTTCCCTTCATGTAATGGTGCTTTAAATGCATGAGATAAAAGAGGGGGGAGAGGGGAAGGGGGGACTGCAAGAGAAAGATCCAGGCGCCTCTGTCCAGCTTTCTGCCTCCTGAGCCTCTGTGTGTGTGTGTGTGTGTGTGTGTGTGCACGTGTGTATGTATGCGAGCCTGTGTATGTGTGTACGTGTGTACGTGTGTGAGAGTGAGCGTACATGTGTGCATGTGTGTGAGCCTGTGTGCCTTTTTTTGGCTCCCAATTAAGTGAAAGCAGAGTTATTCGGATCTCTCAGGGGGCAATAGCTCTGGTTATTTATGGCTTAGAGAAAGTACCCAGAGGTCCAAGGTTCCAGCTGCTGGCTGGAGGACGGAGGAGACCCAAAAAATGAGCTTCCTGGGGCTGACCCATCTTGCGGCGCCCACTCGTCTCCGGGTCCCTCTCCCCAAGTCCTATTGCCATGATAACCTCGGGTTTCCGGGTCCAGGAGCAGAAGCAAATCCCTTGCTTAAAGACTCCCCTTCATTACCACCCTCAGCGCTATGATGCCCTGGGGAAGAGACGGCTTTCTAGTGCTGCCCTCTGTCTCTGTCTTTCTATGCCTCTGTCTCTTCTCTGTGTCTCTGCGTGCCTGCCTTTGTGTCTTTCTGTGTCTGTGTTTTTCTGTATCTCTGTCTACCTCCTCTCTGTCTCTGTTTCTGTCTCTCTTTCTCTCCATGTCTGTCTCTCTCCTCCCTATCTTTTTGTGTCTCTCTCCTTCTGTCTCTCCGTATTTCTGTCTATTTTTAACCTCCTGTCTTTGTCTTTCTGTCTCTGTCTTCTCTATCTGCCTTTCTCTATGTCTTTCTGTCTGTCTTTTCTATGTCTTTGCCTCTGTTTCTCTGCCTCTGTGTCTGTGTGTCTGTTTTTGTCTGTCTCATCTCTTTCTCTCTTTGTTTGTTTCTCCCTCTTCCACCCCCCCTCTCTCTCTCTCCTTCCTGTTTTTTCTGTCTTTGTCTGTTTCTCCCTCTCCCTCATCTGTGTCTCCCTTCTTCTCTCTATCTCCTTGTATTTCTCTCTCTCTCTCTCTCTCTCTCTCTCTCTCTCTCTCTCTCTCTCTCTCTCTCTCCCCTTCCTGTTTTTTCTATGTCTTTGTCTGTTTCTCTGCCTCTGTCTCTCTGTGTCTGTCTCTGTCTCTATGTTTCTCTGTCTCTGTCTCTCTATGTCTGTCTCCTTTTTTTCCCCTCTTGGGGCTTTGTGACCTTTAAACACAACTTGAGTCATTCCAGGGGCTCCTGGTGATTTGCTCCTATTCCCACCTCTCCCTTGATTCCTGAGCCCCAGCTTTTCCATGCAGGGCTGAGAGGAGAGTGATTCAGGGAAGCTGAGCCCTGGCAGGCAGGGGACTTGAACCTTGTGTCTCCAAGTGTGTTCCAGGCCCTGAGCATGGAGATGGCTTGGGTCCCATTTCATGGCAACATGCCCAGAGCATTTGAAAGCATGGGAGGCTGTCATTGGAGCTGTCATTGGATCATTGATTTGAGTGGGTGGCTGTTGGGACTTGAATCTAGGCCTTCCCATTTCCTCAGTGTTCCAATGCCTGTCCCCCACCTGCTGCTCAAATAAAGCCGAGGGTCCTCTCTGTTGGCCAATGGACAAATGGCTTCATGGGAGACCTCTGAGGTTATTTGATGGGCCTGGTCTCCTCCTTTAACAAAGGCTCCCGGGCAAGGGCATGTGGGGGACTAAAGGTGGGGGGTGGATCAGGAAGACCTGTGTGTGAATCCCATGTGGGTCCTTGGGGCCCGGTCAGTCCTCAGGGGACTGAGAGCTTTCTGTGTCCTCTGTGTGTGTCCCCTCCTTGGGAGGTCCCCATGCCCCTGAAATCCAGACCAAAGCGGACTGGAAGGGAGGAAGGGGAGCAAGGGGTCCCCCCCTGCTCATACCCTCACTGGTGCCAGAATGGTCCCAACCCTCCCTTTACAGCTGAGGAGACAGAGGCCCCAGGAAGTCCCCACAACTCTTCTGGCTCCAGTCTGGGTTTCTGCCATTATGCTGAGTGCCTGGCTCATCTGAGCCCTAAAGATGATGATGATGATGATGATTAATGTTAGTCAGCTGCTGAACACACATTTGCTCAATGGGCACTCTGTGGGCACTGTGGGCACTGTGGGTGCCCTGTAGGTGCTCTGTGGGCTCTCTGTGGGCACTGTAGGCTGTCTGTGGCTGCTCTGTGGGCACTGCGGGTGATCCGTGTGGTGTCTCTGTGTGGGTGTGAGTGGGCGCTGTGCCAGCTGCCAGCATGTCAGGGCAGTGAAAGTGGCTGGGCTTCCAAGGACCAGCCCTGGATGGGGCGCTTGTGGCTAACCCCAGGGATCGACTCATTTTTCTCCAATAATCTATCCCTTCTTCTTTTTCTACAATGTGTCACTCATCTTTACCAACTCCTGGGGCCTCAGACATGAGCACAGCCCCACAGAACCATCAGAGTGAGCCGGGAGGGACCCCTCGGTCCCTCGGATGGGAGCTCGGATGAAAGAGCGGCTTTTGGGGCTCTCAGAGAGTGAGCCGGGTTCCTGCCAGTGGGGGCTGGCAAGCGTGGGGGCCTCCAGACGGGCAGGCTGGCGCCCCGAGCTCCCGCCCACCCCTGTAGGAGACAGGCGATTCGAGGTCACCTGCCGGTTCCCCTCCCGTGCAAGGCCTAGAGTGGGGAAGAATAGGATGGGATCCTGGGACAGAGCAATGGGAAGAACTAAAGCTGCTGGGGAGGTTTTCAGGCCCAGCCTTGGCCCACTGCTCCTGTGAATAGGAAGGTGAATCTGTAATGAGGAGGGGGAAGCTCCGACTCTGTTTCTCCTCCTGCCCCAGGCTGTATTTAAAGAATACCTCAGGTACTTGAGAATGACTGTCCTATTAGAGCCAATCTCTGGCGCCTTAGGCAGACTCTTGTCTCTTGGTTCCCACAGAAGTTGGGTTCTTAAAGAGCTTCTCCGACCTCCAACAAGGCCTCCTCCAGGGCTTCCTCCAGGGCCTCCTGGAGGGCCTTCAGCCCCAGAGTAGCAACAATCAGGCCTCTTTGACTGGGACCACAGACTTGATGTTTCATAGAGGAGCAGATTTATTAAATTAATGTAAGAAATCTGGACCAATCGAGGCGGGAGCCAGATGGAGAAGGGCACAAAAGCCAAACAAAGGAGTTTGGAATAGGGAGGCCGCAGGGAGTCCCTGCGTTGGGGGAGGGAGGTAGCCACCCGTGCCTTAGCAATCGGGCCTCCTCAGCTCGGTGGAGGATGCTTGGAGGGGAGAGAGACTGGTGTTGGGGGCCCAGTACAGGGGAGGCCCCAAGCTTCGGCAGGTATGGCATGAATGGAGAGCAGGGACGGCTGCATTTTCCTCCCAAAATGCTTTGAGGCAGACGGCACAAGAATAATGGTTGGAATGCCTCCGACCGAGAGACTGAGGCCCAGGGAAGCGCTTCCAGCAGCGACAAAACACGAGATCCCGAGAAACCTTCCGTGATGATCCACGCCCCAATTTTGACATCGCAAGTAAGGGAAAGGTGAAGGAGAGTGTGGCTGACCTTGGCCACAGCTCCGGGCTCTCTCCTACTTCCTATGCGAGTTTACCTTCTGGCAAGTGAGGGAAATGGCTCGGGTCCGTTCAGGGCTCAAGCCGGTTCTGAGCTGGACCCGTCGGAGCGCGTCCACCCTCAGAGGTTGGGGGCTCCCCAGCTGGGCGTCCATTGGTCGGAGCTCCCTGGCTGCTCGGCTCACACGGGATCCAGGGGAGCCAAGCGGAAGAACACACAATTCTGAATTTAAAATTGTAAATAAGAAAAGACAAAATAAAAAATAAGAAAATAAGATAAGAACGCCCGATAGTCGGAGTATTTGAGATGGAAGCGGTTTCCGACTTCCCTGAATCCTAAAGACAGGAGCAGAGAGAGCCCTGGGGAGAGGCAGTGACTGGCGCCATGGTCCTCGAACCGGTCCTTGAGCCGGTCCTTCCAGCAGTGGCTGAATTGTGCCTCTGACTGTCGGGGCAAGTATGGGCCGGGCCTTCATATGTCCTTGGGCTTAAAAAGGAACACCACGTTCCCGAGACCTCCCTGTTTCTGTTCAGTTACGGCACCGAGAGTGTGGGATTTGAAGATGGAAGTCCGGGATCCAAATCCAGTCTGTCATTCCTTTCAGTTCGTGCATTCCTGTTCTGTTCGTTGATCTCCCTGCCTCGGTTTCCTGATCTGTACAATGGGGGAGTTGGATCGGGTGACCTCTGAGGTTCTTTCCAGCTCTGGACCTAGCTCTTCCCCCTTGAGGTCTTCAAAGACTCATGGGAGTCTTTGATTGATTCAGACATTAGAGGCCGATGGAAATGCCAGTTCCTGTTCTGACCTCCCTGGGACTCCTTGTCTAAACTTTTCAGGGGGTTCCGGAACAGGTACTGGTGCTCTGGGCGGCTCCTGCGCCAATGGAAAGGGCGTGTGTGTGATTTCAATCTGGCATTCGCTTCCCACTTGGAGAAGGGAACAAATGCTTTCAGATGATCAATTATTTATCTGTTTAACTGCTCTCCACAGAAGAGGGAAGAACAATCGTCTCATTAAAATTCACAACCTGTCTCTTGTACAAACACATTTCTCAAACAAGTTCCTGAATATATTTTCACCTTTTATGTGCTCATATCAGGAAAAATAAAAGGAGGAACCTAAAATAATTCCCGTTAGGAACAACGATTATCAATCTAAGAAACAAGGTGTGGAGCCCAGAGATTTTAAAGCCCGTAAGCTGCCTTGCTGTATCAGGACCAAGGGCAGAGACTAGGAGTGGTGGCCCTTCCCTTGCCAGGCCACCAGACACCCCTTTGCCACGGGGCAAGAAGGAGCGGGGCTTCTCAGTAGTAAGATTCCTTTGGGGCTGGGTCCCTTGGGATAATCCTGCAGGTCTATGTTAATAGGAGGAAGTCCCAAATGAGCTGGCTTCCTGAAAGGATCACAGCATATTAACATTTCCAATTTGTGAATGTTCTCACTGAGCATTTCCGAATGGAGCTGGTGAGTGGGTGGGGGAAGAGATGTGCTACCTTTTCTAGGGATTTTGTAGCCCTTTCTCTCTCCAAGATCCTTGTCTTGTCCCTCTGATCCCCTCCCAGCTTCTCCTGGAAGCTGTCCCTTCAGCCGTCCTCCTTTTCAACTTCTCTCCACCTCCTTGATCCTTCTTTGCTGGCTCACACATGTCCAAATCTCCTCCAGCTTCAAAAACCCTTCCCTGGTTTTTGCTCACCATCCTGCCATTCAAAATCTCCCTTCCCTTTTTAGCCAAACTTCATAAAAAGACATCCCCACTTGTTGACTACACTTCCCCAATTCCAACACTCACCTCATTTCTTTGAAATCTAGCTGGGGACCTCGTCACCCGGTTAAAACTGTGGCCTCCCAGTTTCCCAATGCTCAATTGTTAAATGGGATGATATTTTCCCAGTGTTCCCCATTCTTGACCATTCCATTAAATTTGAGACTTATCATCTATCCCCCCTTTTCTTGAAGAGTCTCCTTCTGGGGGTTTTCCCGACACCTCTTTCTGTAGTTCCTCCTGCCCTTCCCATCTGATGACTCTTCTGCTTCTTATGTGTCTAACTTGCGTCTCTATGTAGAGGACACACATGATATACATGTGCACACATAGAGATGTGTAAATGTTTTGGCGTGTATAGGTTGTTTATATACCTATGTGGGTACAGACATAGATGACAGACTCTCCCAGTCACTTAACTCCCAAGCCACCAATTGCCTCTTAGACACTGCAGATAGGATGTTGCAGAGATTTCTCAAATTCATCACATCCCACACTTCATTTATCATCTTTCTCCCCAATACTTACTCTTCCTCTGCTTTCAAACTTTCTGTTTCTTTTCCAGCAACAAGGTGAAGTGACTTGCCCAGGTCACACAGGTAGGAAGTATCTGAGGCCAGATTTGAACTCAGGAATTGAGTCTTCCTGGTGCTCTATACACTGACCTCTCACTTCCCCATGTTTCTTAAGTCTCTGCCCACAAGCTCCCTTCAGGCTCCCAAGTATACCCCCATCTCTTCCCTTCGCCTGGGATTTTTTGCGTTTGGAACACTAGCATCTTTGTCAGAGGTTTAACAATCGTATCTCCGTATAATTGTTTCTCTTTGCATTTTATTTAATGACTTAAAAATATGAAGAAAGGAGCTGCGCTGTCAAATAGCCCTTGGGCTGGACATCCAGAAGCTTCCGGAGCCCCTGCTCCGCGTGGTACAGCCGTGCCCACAAGATGTGGCTAGCCAGGGGCTGTTGTGTTCAGTGCCCCATGCCCCATGACGAGCGCCTGGTTTTTGTCTTTCTTAGACCTGGGATTTCATTGGTGAAAGAGCTTCTGAGGGGGAGACAGTCAGCCCCTGAGACCTCAGAGCATCGCTGGGGACCGAGAGGCCAGAGATGGTACTTGAGCCCTTGTCTTCCTCCCCGCCCTGACCCATCTCAGCTCTCTGCCCCTTTGCCATCCTGGTGTTAATTACATCCTCCCCATGAGCTGATTATTCCAGGCTCATTAAACTGCTCAGTCGGGGAGGGGGGCACAAACGTGACAAGGAAGGGACACGCTATTCCCTCCGGATGGTAGAGAGAAGGCAGCCCCACTTGTTGAAGGTAGCTCAGCACAGAGACTACGTAATTACAAGATCTCGCAAAATTTCAGGCTTAGAATAAACCTCAGCTCTCGTCTAATCTAAGGCAAGGCTGAACAAAAACCCTGGGCTCATCCGTGCTCCTCCAGCCTTGGCGGAAGATCTCTGATGAGAACAGGAGGATTCCTTTGGGGAAACAAGGTAGTTTATCCCGGTCAATGAGAAGCCTGGGGTGGTGTTAGAGACCGAGGGAGGTCTTCTAGGGTTTGAAAAACTCCCTTGGAAAAGGAGGAGCTTATTTGTTCTGATCCACCCCAAAGGGCAGGATTAGAACCACTGATGGGGTTCCCAAAACAAAGCTTTCAACTTGGTAGCTGAAAAAAAAAAGTTATTTACATCAGAATGTCCAGTAGAATGGCAGCTTCTTGGGAAGAGACCTTTTCACTTTCTCGGTGGTATTTCTAGCTCCTAGCTCAGTGCCTGAGCTAGAGGAGGTGCTTAATAACTGTCGCTTGAATTGAATTGTATCGAACAATTTGAAGTTTCTAAAAAGTGGAATGGGTCGCCTGAAAAGGTGATGAATCTTCTAAAAGAGACTGTCATTGGAAGCCGGATGACACTGCTGGGAGATATTGGAGAAAGGCTTACTAGTCAGGCCTGGATTGATCAGACCAGGTGACCCCTGGTCTTTTCCAAGTGTGAGATGCTATGGTTTGGAAACATCTTCTTTTATTCTTTCCACAGCGAGGAAAACAAAATGACAGCCACAAAAGCCATCTTCCCGAGCGGATAAATCAATATTTTATTTTCGTCCCATTTAGCCCAAAGGAAGAGAGGAAATCTTGATTCTCCAACACAATATTCTTAGAGTAATTGGCATTTTTGTCATTTTCACCATTTCAGAAAATGCCTCTTAAAAATCTCACAGTCAAGTCCTTCACCTTCTAAAATCCAAGCACTGACTTGGAAGCTTCATTCAGATACTGCCCTTGTCATCTTCCTTCCTGTGTAGAATTGTTAGTAGGAACGGAAGCTCCTTGAAGGCAGACGTTACTTAATATTGTCTTTGGATTTCCTGTGCTCATCCCTCAGACACAGCAAGCACTTAATCAATGTTCATAGAATTAAATTAAATTGACTTGAATTTCTTTAATGCATATTTTACGTTAACATGGCCTGTTTAGGTCATTGGCTCATGGATCCAAGAGAACCCAAGTGGGCCCGTCAGTCATCAGGAGGGACTGTGTTAACTCCACTCGTCTGACTCCAGACATGGCAGCTTCACGAGGGTGAGACCTCCTGAAGTGGGTTGGAGCCAGAGAAGACGACCCTACTCTGGTACTTCTCCAGCCATTTCCCTTAATCTGCTGCTTCTGGGACGTTTCCCATGGCAGCAGATCTATAGAGAGTCTAGAATGCAAAGTGGTCTGTGTATTTTTCCCCAGTGGGGTTTAAACAGTGGAGCAAGCAGAATGTAAGCTCCCTGAGGGCGAGGTCCAGTTTAATTTTTGGCTCTCTTGGCTCCCTCCTGGACAATGGGGGTTTTGGACAAGATTTCTAGGGTCTTCTTGTGAATCTGTGAGCCTAAGATTCGAATTGGGGACCAGATCTAGAACTGCCCTGTGGCTGAAAAGCATGGGATCATTGAGTTCCACTTCAGAGGGATCCCCTAGTCCCAAGCCTTCATCTTCAAAACGAGGAGTCAAAGTTCCAGAGGGGTTAAGGACTGGGTCAAAGGGATACAGGCTCTCAGCCTGTGGAGCTGAACTCGAACACAGGTCTCTGAGGAGGCCCGGAGGCTCGGGGGCAAGTCACTTAACTGCTTGTCTTAGTTTCCTCATCTATATAATGGGCACAATAGCACTCTCAAGGTCCAGCCTTTTGGAGTTGTTGTGAGGATCAAATGAGTTATTTGCTAACCACTTAGCACTGTGGTGGCAAAGAGTAGGTACTATTTACCATTTCTCTGCCATCCTTCTCTGACAGTTCAGCATCCCAGCATTTCTCTTTTGAAGTGAGGGAGCAGGGCGTGGAGGGGAGGACTTCGCCACAAACGGGCAGACACTTGCCTGTCACTTATCCTCCTTTAAAATGGGAGCAAGATCATTTCAGTAGGTCGTGAGGATCAAATGAGCATGAAATGCTTGCGAGGGCAAGGTGGGAGCCGCGGGTTTGTAAGCCCCGGATCCTCCCCTGCTCAGAGAGCCCTTCGTGGACCGTTCAGCTGGCTGGCCGCTGCAGGAGACAGAGCGGAGGCTTTACGAACCACGAAACAAGTGGCCATCCCACCTTCCCTCTGCAGGCAGGGTCATCGTGGGCTCTTCCCCGCCTCCTCCTCTCACTTTAACTGACTTGGATCCATTGCAGGGGCTTCCAGGGCTGCGTGTGCGGTTACATAGAGTTCAGGGGACGTTTTGCCTCGATAGTTCTCCAAAATTCCAACGGGATCCGATTCCTCGTCACCGCCTTGGCTGCTTGCAAAGATGGCGGGCCGGCATTTTCACTCGTCCTTCTCCCTTTGTCTTCTTGGATCCACAATCATGACTCTCCAATTAGAAGGCGGGGGTGGAGAGGTCGCGTATCGGAGCCCTCCATTTGACTGCTAATCCTTCTTCCTACAATCTTCCAAGAAAAACACAAAAGGTTGAAAGGAATCCTTGCATTCATCGGCAGAGGAGGGAGCTGGCTAATGTGCTTCAGCCCAAAGCATGAGGGCTGTTTTCTTTTCTGCTCTTCGAAGAGCATTTACAGTCTCAGCTCCAAATTGCTTCATTATGTCTTTCAAAATACAGTTCTTGGGTAACAACTAATCAGGACATTCAAAGGGTTTGATGGGCGAGGAAAAAACAAAACAGCTGTTTGCTATTTAAAGTCCTCGAGATGAGTGAGATTTCTTTCCCCAGACAAGAGAATTTCCTATTGACTAAATAAATAAGCATTGTCTTGGAAGATGGCTCCTTCTGTGTTTCAGGGGTGGGAAGATCTGGAGGCGAGAGCAAAACATGAAATTGCTCCTCTCCTGCTCTGTTAGGCCATTCATTTTGCACAGTCGGAAAGCGCAGGCAAGGAAAACAACAGTAAATTTTGGTAAATTTTACTCCTTAGCTTAAAATGAAAGAAAACAGGGGAACAGAGCTGGCAGTTGGCAGCTGGTTATTTTTAAATACTAGGAAGCTGAGTGAATGCGATAGAGCATTTTTGTATTCAAAGTTCACAGAATGGATATTGGAGAAAAATCCAAGTTTTTGCAGTTCAACTAGCACATTAATATGTCAAGAGCTAAGCACAGAAATACAGAGCAGGCAGCAGATACTATGTGCATAGCTAGGTACTCATTAACTAACACTTCTCTTCTAAAGAAGATTGTTTAAAAAAAATTCTGGTTTCTCTAGTTGAAAATGGGGCAAAGGGAGCCGCTAAGGCCAATTAACTTTTTAAATTAAATTAAGGAAAAGAAAAGTCGTGTAGGGCTAGAGTTAGAAAGGTCCTCAGAAGCCATGTAATCTACCCCCTCATTTCATAGATGAAAAACCTAGCC
Source organism: Sarcophilus harrisii (assembly GCF_902635505.1). Lineage (NCBI taxonomy): Eukaryota > Metazoa > Chordata > Mammalia > Dasyuromorphia > Dasyuridae > Sarcophilus > Sarcophilus harrisii. Next base: position 2,388,981 of record NC_045429.1, read on the forward strand.
AGCTGAAGAGACTTACCCAAAGTGAAATAAGGAGTGTTAGTGGTGGTTGCTGACCCAGGGCCAATAGTTTCATTGACATTGGGGAGCCCCCTTGTGGGGGCTCATGAGCCATCTGAAGTCGGATTTGAATTCAGATCTTCCTTCAAATTTGGGGCTCTTCACCCTATACTACTAACTGCCCATGGGTTTACCACCTTCCAAATCAAGTCTTCTTTTCCCCCTCCTGATGATCAGAGCTTTCATTCCCCTTAAAATGGTATATCTGCTTGCTTGTTTCCATGTCGGTTTCTCTTGATAGAGAAGAAACCCTTTGAGGGCAGGAATTACATCCCTAGCACCTAGCCCAATGGCTGGTATGTATACACTTGGCAACCAGTAAATGCTTGTTGGATTGGATTTAACTGAAGCCCACAGAAATGAGTAGCTCCAGAAGGCATCTCCCACTCTCTGATGATCCTTCCCAGATAGAATCAAATGTGTTCATATCATGGGGACCAAGGCCAGCTTGGATGATATCCCAGAGTTGTGTAGGAGGGTATAGACCTCCATACAAAGGCTTGGAAATAATCTAAATTGTGAAAAGCCCTGGTGGAGCCTTCATGGATAATCCCCGGGACCCAAACTGGCTTAAACCTGGAAGCCTGGGATCACAGCACTGTTCTCAGAGCACTTCCTGCAAACACAGTGCCCCTAAGAAGCCCAGGCTTCCTGACAATGATGCTAGTGATCATTAGCTGGTATTTACAGAAAGGCTTATTGCAATTTGATCTTCATCTCTCCTGAGGAGTTGGATCACAGGGAGCGTTGCTCTCCTTTGTGGAACCACAGAACCTCAGATTCTGGAAAAGGAAAAAGCTCAGCTAGTTCTACCTGTGTCTGCCCAAGACGCCCTTCGGAGACAACCCCCATTTTGGGAGGCAGCCCATTCCTGGAGAGCTCCATTTTTCCTGGGGTCTTTTCCTGGCAGCAAGCTTCCGTTAGCCACTTTCCTCCTTAGCTCCTGGTTCTGCTCTCTGGCACATGGTGTGTTCTGCACAACATCTCTAGTTTGTCTTTCAGTTTCCCAGCAGCATGTCCCACTCAAGTTTTCTCTTCTTTCAAAGTGAAGGAAAGGAAGCTTGAGCTGACTACACTGCTTCAGAGAGAGCTGGGAAGACATGGCTGAACTGACGCAGAAGGAAGGGAGCAGAGCCAGGAGAGCAAAGAACATCGGAAAAGCAGTAATGAAAGACTGAAGAACCCTGGTCAGCTTAAGAGCTTGAGCAACCATGATCCAGAGGACCACTGATGAAGGCTGCTATCAGTCTCCTGCCAGAGAGGGAATGAGCTAACCGTTCAGGATGAAACATTTTTGGATCTGGCTAATAGGAGAATCTGTTTTCTTTGATCTTCTATATATTTCTGCATATTTTCTTTTTTCCAAGCAGAGAGGACTGGGAGGAAGAATAAATGCTTGCTAATTGGATTTTTTTTTTTTTGCTGAGGCAATTGGAGTTAAGTGACTTGCCCAGGCTAACTGAATTTGTTTAAAGAAATATTGAGAAAGAAGGCAAATGCATCATGTAGCAGGAACCAGGAATAACTTAAGGGCTGCCTCTGTGGTCTGCTAGTGTACCAATGGAATAAGGAGAAAGTGAAGAAGGCTTCCAGCATATTGAGCAAACCCCATCTGATGGACTTACAGGAAGAATACTTAAAAGGTAGTGAAGCCCTGGACAAGTCACTTCACCTTTTTTGTTGGATCCATGTACAAGATGAAATGGATAGACTTGGGTGGAAATCTCTAAATCTATGATCTTGTCAAAGGGTCCTGAATCATACGGGAAGAGCAGGTGTGGATGGGATCCAACCTAAATTATTGGAGGGAACAGTTAATTGGAAAACTAATGAGAGCATGATCCGTTTGAGCAGCTGAGTCTGCAGTTCCCCTTCTGCCTATCCCCTGGGGTACTCTCTTGACCACTGCAAATTGTGTCTCCTCCACTAGGCTGAAATCGAATTGTGAAAAATCATCATCCTCACTTAAAACAGGGTCAAGATGTTAAGTGGCAAGGTTGTGTATCACCAGTTTATTTGTGCTGCTCCAGCCTTTTACCAGAAGGCTCTTAGGGGATTTGTGAGTTAAATCATTCGTCCTGGATAAAAAGCTTGTCTGATAATTGGACTGAAAGAGACCCTCAAGTGCAAGGTCGTCCACTCAAGATATTGCTTAGGTCATCCACAAATCTGACATTAAGCAATTAAGTGGATGATGTAATTAAATGACTTTCAGCCTTTATGGCCTGTATCTTTTGGTCATTCAAAAAGAAAATCTGCTGTTCTTAGGAAAGGGACTTGTGGTGGGGCTGCTTCCTGAAGCACCATCACGGTTCCAGCTTTCCTCCTGCCTGCCTTCATCCCAGACAAAGCTGCCTTTATCTCTCTTTTCTGCTAACATAACTCGACTTCTCTTTCATTTGGATGTTCCATATGCTGTAGCCTGTCTCTAATGGCCTATCACATAATTCTGATATTGCCCTGGGGCAAATTAATTATAAAATCACACTTTTGAAATCTCTTTCCCTTTTGAGGTGGCGTCTGAAGAATTCCCTTGCCTTTTGTTGGCGGTTTTTGCCTTTCATGAAGGTCTTTGATTTTTCCTGTGACTTTCTGATTCCTGGTCAGCTCTGCCTCTGCCATATCCCCCATCATTATCTGAGGGTCTTTCCCTTTTGATGGAGATTGAGGAAGAGAGCTTACATTAGAACCTGATTCCCACTTATTGGAAGGTTGGGTACCCCAACTCTTGGCTCTCCGGAATATTTATCTTGCTGGTGGGTCTGCCACTCGTGAACCCACTTTTTGGTGCATAAATAATAATCTCTGGGGGACTGATGGTTAGGGCTCTGTGGCTTCGGAAGGAATGGAGTTAAGCTGAGGGCAGCCCAGGAGGGTATTTCTGGCTCAGCTGTTTCTGTGCTTTCCTGGAATATAGCCTTTAGTTCTGTATTCCCTGCTTAAAGTTAAAGAATGATAGAATTTCAGGAATAGACTGGGGGGGAGGGGGGTCTTAAAGTTAGTCCAGGGCCAACAGAGGCCCTGATAGATGAAGTCACTTGTCCAAGGACCATTGAACTCAGTCTGTCATCCTTCCTTCCTTTCTTCCACATTTATTAACCATTCATTGTGTCAGGCAGTGAGGCTCCATCTAACTTTGACTTTGGGATTCAAGGGCAGGGAGAAAAAAGGGATTATGGGAGCATTTCATGGGCCACAAGTATTCAAGTCCTCCAGCAGGAGCGGCTGCTAATCTACATAAAATAATCCCACATAAAAGAAGTGGGAGATGTGTTCTCTGCAGTATTCTACTGTAGCAACTGCGTATTAGCCAGAAAAAAAGGGCCTTTCTGTGCATGAAAAGAATCGTCTCAGCCCAAGGGAGTGAGGGGCAGCAGGAGGGGGAAGACAAAGCCCGAGGGACGGCTTGGCTGGACCAGCCAGTTGGGTGAGGGGGCCACGAAGGCTTTGTGGATGCCCAGCTACAGACGTGTGTATTTGTATGTTTGTAGACATGGCTGTAGACATACCAGTGTACATAAGCACATATGTACATAGATGAATGCTCTTAGGCATAAATTTTACATCCGGCACTGATCACTAATAAGAGCAAAGATTCATTGTCTCATTTGATCCTCACAGAGAGGTAGATGCTATTATTCCTCCCATTTTACAGATAAGGAAACTGAGGCTGAGAGGGTTTAAGTGGCTCACTTTGTCCCACAGATCCTAATGGATTGAAGCAGGATTCACACCTGATTCTGAATCTAGTTTTGCATCTCTCACATCACCTGGAATCTCCTAATGCAGCCGGGAAGCTCTTCTATCTTATTTGAAAACAAGAAGAAGGAAGACTTTCCTGGCTCTGCTTTTTCTAGTGGGTAGTTTTTCCTGTGTTTGTTTTTTGCCTGGAGGCAGGTGTCTGTCAGCCAGAGGCTCTTCCCATACAGAGCCTTGGGCTGTCTGCTGAAGCTTTCTCAGAATATTTCCAAGCACAAAATGAGATGCACAGGCTTATAAAAGGGTGCTGGATCTTTTAAAAGGTTAGGGGGCCCAGGTTCCACCCACTGTGTCTAACCAAAGGATTTTTGGAAGGGAAGGGGGAAGCCTAGAAATGAAAGAAATTTTGAAATTTTGGAAGGAACCCTGGAGGCCCCCTCATTGTACAGATGGAAAAAGTGAGTCCCAGGGAGATTAGATGACTTCTCCAGGATCATACAACTAGGGCTAGTAAATGCCTGAGGCGAGATTTCAACTCAGCTCTTCCTGAATCTATTCATCTGCCTCCTTAATAAACGAGAAAAGGTAGTTTAAGTCCAGGGAGCTGTCCATGGTGCCACCCGTTACCTTAATAAAGGGGAAAGGGGAGTTGATGGTAATAACTCCAGCTTTCTATGCTGAGTAGTAACTGGTAGAGATGATATTTTGGGGGGGGGGGCGGGAATTGTCTCTCTTGATACAAGCTCATAGCTCCAGAAATATTTCTCTCCAAAGCAGGGCAGGACGCTGCCATTCAGTGAGCAATAAAGTTGATCTCTCTTGTCTATAGACAATTATTTCTAATAATGAGCAGAGTGACTTCCCCACAGATTTCCCCACTTAATGAAGGGATGGAAGTCCATTTCCCAGGGGTGTGTGCTCCCAGACACCTGGGATGGCAGGGATGAGCCACTGTAATGAGATCTTAAGTAACGTGCCCTGAGAATTGCCTTGATCAACATATTTGCTTCCAGGCCCAGGGTCTCTGAAATTAATTCCCAGCTTCAATGCAGGTGGAAGTTGGTCTTCTTCAAAACCAAGTGGAATTTTTTTCATGCTGAGGCCCACCCATATATTAAATGGGCTAAGCCATTCTAGAATGGGAATAATAGGGAGAATAAAAGATGCCCACTTTGCTTGCCCAGGGTCTTGGGTGTAGGTAGGGGCTCTGTACGGCAGAGCAGGACAGTCAGTCCCTTCCCTGTGACTGATAATTTCCTCTCCCAGAGGCCCACCAGCTGGATCCATTCTCTGGCTCAGAGGCTGGCTCTCCATTCCCCATAGGGCATCCTCTTCTGCTGAGAACCACATCTGTATGCAGTCCTCCCACATAGCCTCCCCAGAGTCAGGGGCATCATTTTCTTGGATAAGAAACATGGTCCAAGCTGGCCAGGACCTCAGCAGCCACTATATCTCTGGACTGACTGCACACCACACATCACAACATCCATCCTCACGCCCTATACTCAAAGCCCGAATTTAGGGAGAAGGGAGCTGTCCTACCCCCTCCAACACTCTTGGAACAAGAAGCCATCAGAATGTTTTTTCTTACCCCAGAGACAGAGGTGAGGGGCCAGCTCCCTTAAAAAGAAACAGATCCACAGATACTAGCAAAAACAAGCCATTCATGTTGGCCTTTCCAAGGGCTGATGTTCCCAATGAGGGCCGTTAAGGCACAGATCAATTCTCCAAGAGCCTCCATAGCTGTGGATCATAACATCTGAAGGAGTTGCAGGGTGCCCTTTGCTGATACAGGTGTTGTTTGTGGACTGGGAGTGAGATAAATTGGGGGCAGAGGGAAGAGGAGAGAGGTCAGACAATGCAACTGCCTCTCAGTCAGAGAGGTCAGAGAACAGCAATTGCCTCTCAGTCTCCTTGTGTCATCCTCTCACAAGAGGAGATTCATTCTGGGTCACATCTCCAGCAGCCACTGTCAGGTGGCTCCCATGTATTCCAACATATGATAGCTGAACATGGAGTTAGAATTACAAGAAGAACCAGAGCTGTTTGTGAGAAGGATTCTTCCAGAGTTAAGGAAGAAGAACCCTGGTAAGACCTTTTAGTCGGGGTAATTAATGGACCAGTACCTTAAAGTGCCAAGCCAGGAGCCTGATGAGAGACTTAAATGCTTATTCTGACTACAATCCTCTTCTCCGTTTGAAAGTTTGCCTTGATCAACACCTGCTAAAACTATCCAGAAGTGATAGTGCTGTTTGAATTCCTCAGTGTTCGGACCATGCTGTGGGGAGAAATAACAGCAAACTTTTCTCAGGCAGTCACTGGGGACAGGTGGGGGACAGACTGTGATCTGTGAAGCACATGCTTTTCTAAGAGTTCCTAGAACTTAGAGAGGACATAATTCTGGAGCTCATTTAGCCCAAACTTTTTATCTGACTGAGAAGAAAGTTGAGTGACTTTCCCATGCTCATCAGTGGAAAGGATGTGAATCCAGATCCTCTCTGATTTGAGCCTCAATAATCTTTCCCCACTTATTATACTGCCCTCTAGACTTGCCCTCTAGACTAAGCATCCCTCTTACAGCATCTGCTCTTTAGGTGGTCAGATATCATGGAACAAGGAGGCAGAGAAGAGGGATCAGAGATTGCAATTCAACCACCAAAAAGTCTGATTGTACCCTCTAGGAAAAGTTCCAAAAGCAAATGCAAGGTACTGAGCAGTGGAGTCTGAAGCTGCTCCAGCACAACAATTGAGGAACAGTCACACAAGTTGTAGTCTATGTGTGTGATGGAATGTGACTGTGCTATTCTGGGGATGCAAGACAAAAATGAGACATTCCCTGTTCTCAAGGAGCTTATTGGGAGAGAAAATGTGAACACAAAAAATATGCAAAAAAGAAGGTGATTTGGGGGGCACTCATTGCTGGTGTGTGTGTTAGAAGTTGCACATTCCATGCAGAAGTTGGCCCTTGATTCTAAAAGGCAGAGATGAAGAAGAGGGGAATGCCAACAAAATGTCAAGCTTGAAGATGGGTGATATCTTCACAGACTCGGCTGTTCTCTCAATAGAACAGCCTGAGACAGAGCCTGGAAGCCAGTGGAATGAGCAAACCCCTGGGGAGCCCCAGGTTAAGCCTTGCAGCTCCCCAGCAAGCCCGGTCTTCCTCGGTGCTGATTGACGCTGTGTGACTGACAGCTCTTCCCCCGCTGCTTCGCTTATTAGAACCCTTGTTGGACAGGTATTGCAACTGAAGAGGCTTGTCCAGGGTGGGAAGGAGACAGAAAGAAAGCATGCCCTTTGAGAAAGTTTGCTTCCTTGCAGGTTCATAGTAGAAAGGCACAGACACTGCCTTAGTTGTAATTATGCTGTTAAATAGATTGGGGGTGCTGGCGGACAGCTCCCAAAGACTGAATCTTCTCTGAAGTGTGATGATGAGAACATTTCTTTATTCATTGAATGGATATTAAAACTACAAAATAGTTGGAATCTGGGTCTGAATTGTTAATCCTCAGCTAAAATCCTGGCCCTTGGATGTAGAGGTGTGTGTGTGTGTGTGTGTGTGTGTGTGTGTGTGTGTGTATGTGCATGTATTAGCTCCAAGGCTCTACCTATGGATGACAAGCTCTGGAGGGTCCTACTCAGATAGATGGATTCTGGGTATGTGTGTGCAGATAATTGGGTGCTCACTATTTGAGGACCAGCCTAGCCAAATTTGGGAAAACTCAGAAAGTATAAGTGGTCATCCAATGAGAGGGACACATTCCATCCTAAAGCAACCCTTTCCCCTTGTGGGGGATTCTGATGGATTAATAAGCTAATTGAGAGTGGGAAGGGGTCTCAGGGCCATCAAGTATAATTTGTTCACCAAAGAAATCCCTACCAGAACATGCCTGATGAATGGCAATCTGGACTCTGCAGACCTTAAAGGAGGGGAAGCCCACTGCATATTGAGACCACTCGGTCCACTTTTGGAACCTCCCACAGCTGGGAAATTTATCCACGTAGATGAAGCCTAAATTTTCCTCTCTGTAGCTTCCAGCTGATGCTCCTGGTTCTCTCCTTTGGGGCCAAGTTGGACAAGTCCAGTTCTTTCAATGGCAAAAATCTTTAAGGACTCAATGGACTATCCCATCTCTCTAAGATCTCTTCATGAGGACAAACACATCATGGTTCTCTGATTGATCTTCACTGGGCATAATACCAAGGCCTTCAAATTTCAGTTGCTCTCTTGTGGATGCTGTTGAATTTTAAATCATACATTCCAGACTTGAGGACAGGAGGCTCTAATCTGTGGTCTGATAGTGCAGGGCAGTAGGACAATGTCTACTTTTGTGGCTGCCACATCATTCTGCTAACTGGCTCATATTGAGCTGACAAGCTCAATTCTTTTCACAGCTGTTACCGAACCATGCTTCCTCCAGACTGTGCTTGTGACATTGATTTTTTACACCTCCAATTTAAGACTTGACATTTATCTCTATTGAATTTCATTTTTTAGATTCAATCCAATGCTCTTGCCAGGTATTGACAAACTACTTAAAACTGTACAAACCATTCTTAACTCAAGAGTCATGCAAAATGAGGTGGTAGGCCAGATTTTGCCCATGGACCATAGTTTTCCAACCTCTACTATCTATATCTGTCAAGATTTCTTCAGATCCTGACTGTCATTAATTCTGTTAGTTATCCTTCTTACCTTTGAGTAAACTGAAAGTTTGAGGAAAATGCCATCTATGCCTTTTTTCAAGTCACTGATAAAAATATTAAACAGCACAGGCATGCATATTCCCTGGAAAGCCCTATGGAAGACCATATTTACATTGAACTATTAACAGCTACTCTTTAGGACCAGTCATCCAATTAATTGTTAATCCATTGAACTGAATTATCTCTGGTTTCCCTATCTTTCTAGGTTCCTCAAAAGATTAGTACAAAGCAGTTAACAAAAGGTTTTGTTAAAATCCAGGTAAACTATATCTATGATATTTCATTTACAGTTTATTGTTACTGTCCAAGAAAGGACATGCAGCTAGTCTGGCATGGCTTTTTCTGGGAGCCTCTTAGAAATCACTGCTATCCTTCCTAGACATTCATCAACCATCTCTTTAATGATCATTTCTAGAGTTTTTCATAGACTCACAGTCAAACTCAATGGATTGTAATTTGTAGACACTATTCTATTTATTTATTTATTTTAGCAATTAGGACATTTGCCATTTTCCAGTTTGGGGATACATCTCTCATTTTCTGGGATCCTTCTTTTATATATCATTGACAAAGTATATCAGTAGTCTCATCTGTGAAGGGGGGGGAGTAAAATGAGATAAAGCTGGAAAAATGGGAAAGATTTCTGTGTAGGAAATACCTTATTCAGATGTATATGGTCAGATCCCTAAATGGTCAGCTCATGATTTCATTTCTGTATTATTTATTTCATTAGTTTTCTTTACCAGATTTCCTTTCCCACAACTTCTCAATGAGTCTTACATACTATTGCCAGGGTAATTTTCTTTAAAATTTTTTTTTTTATAATATCACATTCTTACTCAGGAGCCTACAGTGATGACCCACTAAGTCAGGTTTGAACCTTCAACTCTAGCAACTAAAACCCAGCATAATTTGGCCCTACAAAACCAATCCAAACTAAACTTCCCCTTTCCCAAAACTCTAAATTTCTATTTTATTAGGATTCTTCCTGCCCTTTTTCCTAAAACCACCATCTTTAGGTGGGATTTACACCTTTGTTTTCATTCTTCTAATAGGAATGCTTCACCTAGCTTTCCTTCTTCATCAATTCAATCCATCCACAATCACTCCCTTATTTAGTTGTATTCAAGAACTCTCACTTGCCTCTAAGACTTTCAAAGCCCTTCACAATCCCCCCACCCTGTCCTATATTGCCTTGTCATCCTGTGTTCTTTCTGTTCCTCACACATACATTCTATGTCCTGTCTCTGCCTTTGAACTGACCATCCATGAGGCATGGAGTGCACTCCCTCTTTAGCCCCTCCATTTCAAAGAATCCTTTATGTCCTTCAAGCAGTTTGTTACTCTGCCCCCAGAGGGACAAAACTATGTATATCTTTTGTCCTAGTGAAAACATCCTGGGCTTATAGCCAAAGAAATCAAAAAAGGAAAAAAGAAATATGTACAAAATAATCAGAGCAGACCTAGTGGTGGCAAAATCCAAACCAAAAAATCTTTGGAAACTAGGAGGGAGACAACCGACTGGGGAATGACTAAACAAATTCAGATAGATGGATATATTTGTACCTTATGAATGATGGAATGGTTTCCAAGAATACTAGGAAGACCCATATGAACCGATGCAGGATGAAGTATGCAGAACCAAAGAGATCGTTTCTACTACAACAACAACATTACAAGGAAAAAGGAGCTTTCGAAGATTTTAGAATGCTGATCAAAGTGATAAACCCCAACTTCAGAGGTCCAGGACTAGAGCATGTAATTCATCTCCTGAAGGAGGGGTAGAAAGCTGAAGGACTCAAGACGAGAAATGCATTTCATTTTTGTTGTCATTGCTGTTGTTCTTTGAGGAGGGGTTAAGAAGACAAAATGAAATGTTTCTTCATTGAAAACATAAATAAAACTAAGATCAAAGATTATTATACATGAAACATTTTCTGATCTCCCCAACTACTAGTGTCCACCCTTCCTAAGTACCTTGTATTTAACTACTTTGAAATGATTTTAGTTTGTTTTCTATAGATTTCTTTTGTGACTAGTACATCCTTCTCATCATATCTTCAGATCATCACTCATAGCTTTGGAGATTATGTCTCCAGATGGGTTTCCTCCCAGATTCAAAGGTATTTTGTGGATACTCCTGAAAGAATAGCTCACAAGGCCCCCATGGGTGCATTTCCTTTTGAGGATTGGCCAGTAATTGCAGTTAGCTCATGGTAAAGTATCCATCGGACTTGTCTAGACCTGGGCTTGCTCTCTCACCAACAAACACAATGTCAGGGACAGAACCCATGACTCACTGGACCACTGTGACACTGCAGGGTGCTCACGGAGCCTTCCTACTGTGCACCCCATCCCACTGGGCAGTCCACTTACCTGGACCCCATGGTCTTCATCTTCATCTCACCATTGCTGCTGGGTCTGTCTCTCTGGAACCTCCTCTGGTGTCGATTTTGCCCCTTACAGCTGCCCCCAGCCAGCCCTTTCCACATGCTCTGGAAGGATGCAGAAGAGCCCCTGCCATTGTCTGGGGGTGGGGGAGAAAAATCCCCTCCCTCTTCTTGCTCTCTGGTGGAGCCACAGAGGGTACATTAACCAAATCCGGCCCCAACCATCTCTTGGGGTGGCCAAGCTCGTGTCATCCTGGGCGTCGCTGATCTGTGGCTAACCATTAGCTTCCCCTAGGATTCCATTGGGGAGCTGGCACATTTTATAAAGGAGTAGCAGAACATTTTTGCAACTGGTACAGCGGGCAGAGCAGTGCCCTGGACACAGTGCCAGTCCTCTAGCCACAAGGCCTGAGTTCAGATATAATTTCTGAAGCTTACTAGTTGTGCCAGCCATCCTTGGCAAGTCACTTACTCTCTACTTGCCTTCATTTCTTCAATTGTAAAATGGGGGTAATAACAATAAGAGCATTTACTTCCCAAGGCTGTTGTGAGGGTCAAATGAGACAGTAATAAGGAAGCATTTAACAGAGTTCCTGGCACATATTAGGCATTTGATAAATGCTTATTTCTTCCCTCCTTCCCTCCTTCGCTCCCTCCCTCCCTTCCTTCCTTCCTTCCTTCCTTCCTTCCTTCCTTCCTTCCTTCCTTCCTTCCTTCCTTCCTTCCTTCCCTTCCCTTCCTCCCCTTCCTTCCTTCCTTCCCTTCCTCCCCTTCCTTCCTTCCTTCCCTTCCTTCCTTCCTTCCTTCTTTCCTTCCTTCCTCCCCTCCCTCCCTCCCTCCATTTCTCCTTCCCTTCCTCCTTCCCCCTCTCCCTCTCTCCTCCCCCTCCCAGAGCTCTTTCCTTCTTCCAAAGTTCTGATTTTAAGTTCTTTCTCTTTAAGGATGATGCAGATCATGAGATTGGACTAACTTGTTTGTACAAGACCCCCACTGTGTTGTGCTCAGGCTTGGGTGGGGTATATATCTTTGTATAGACAACCCAAAGCTGTAGGTAGTCTAGTTTAGAGATAGTTTCTCTGTCCGAGGGTGACATGACGTGACTAATCAGCCTTCATCTTAATATAGCTCACCTTCCATCGTGTTGTTCAATCAGAGTTAATTGCCACCCATCAGAACACCTATTTTTTGAAGGGTATATGAGCTGTGAGCTCAGTAACAAGATTGTCTTTGGTTTGAGAGACTTCAAAATGATCATGTTTTCATTAACATCCTGCTGATTTTATTAATAAAATGACTAAATTACTCCAAAAGGAAGTCCCTTGGAATTTTTTAAATCTCCCGACTCCCTAGTTTAACACATGAAGCTTCCTGATTTGCCCATTTCTGTGATTTCTTTAACTGGACTGGAGACACATTGATTACTCAACGACCAACCACCCTCTCCCCACTCCAACCCCGACTCACACACATTCTCACACACTTTTATATGTACCTATTGCTTTTCTCCCTTGTTTGCAAGGACTATGGAGTGAAGAAATGAAGGTTTTTTCTCCCCATGAGCAGGTGCCACTGATCTGAGGCCACATGGAGGAGCTGGCTGGGATGGGCAGGCAGGCTGGGTCACCCTTTGCTTGGCCAAGGGCGAAGTGGCTGGATATTTGTGCTCCCAGTCCATCCAGGGGTCACTACATAGACCTCATCTCTGAGAGGGCATCGGCTTTGGGACTCACACCTCATGGATGCCCTCAGCCTCTGGGCAGAGGAATGGAAAACTCCTCCCATTCCTTCCACTTAAAGAGGGATCAGCAGCCCATCCCATCCTACCCTTTCCTGGGAGTCCCCCCCCATATGTTGTGTTCCCCCATTAGACTGCAAGCTTCTTGAGGGCACTTGCTGCCTTTTTTGTCTTACTTGTATCTCCAGTGCTTAGCACGATAAATGATTAACACATATTTATGGAATAATCAACCATCTAAGTCATCTAGTCTGACATCTCTTTTTATAGTTGAGAAAAGTACAGCCCAGAGAGGCTCAGGAGATCACTGACTGAGTCCTGGAAGGTACCTTCAAGGCCACTTAGTCCAGCTTCCTTATTTTACTTTACACATAAGGAAACTAAGGCATGAGAAAGTGGTTTGATTTTGTAATAAGTATCAGAGAAAGAGTTGAGCTCCAGTTAAATTTGCAGCTCTTCTATGCCATGTTGTTGGAATGGTATTCTAATATTGGGGGATGCGATGGGAAAGGGGATACTTTTGGAACATGAGGCAAGGGATCACAAGATATCAGACCAAGGCTGGTTGGAGGAGGAAGTCCTTGGAAGCAGCAGGGAAACCACATTTCCATGGCTAGAGGTTCACTTTGTTACAACCCCCCTCCCCCTTCGCCTTCTCCCTTTGCTTGTAAGAGAAATGGGGCCATTTCTTGGTAAGGATAAACTGAAAAGGGGTCTAATGACTCTCAGATTTACTATTCATGTGCTTTTCTGGGTATCTTATGTTGTAATGAAAGAGACTCGCTGCTATATTTTGTGATAAATTTTATGTCAAATGCTGAAAGCATGATCCAGCTTTAGATCAAGAAATTTTGTGTTTAATGTATAGCTTGGGATAACGGCAACAGCAGGAGTTTAATGTCTCCGGATTTAAATTGCAAACACCTTTCCATTGAGCAGCAATGTCAAGAATTATTTAACCATCTGAATGTGAAGTATGTAATTACCTGGAGCTAAGATTTAGCAACTCCCGATTTTGTCGGAATGGAAAGCAGCTCGGCAGCCGCCTTTCCCGGCAGTGAAGCTGGCTTTAGCTCCCTCTGATTTGGGGAAGGGCTCCTCCTGTTCAGTCTGTCTGTGTTAATCATCTAAAATGTTTAACCTTTAATAGCGGCAGTCACAGAGACAAAGAGGGCTCCTTTGGCTTGATTTCCTTGTATCCCACTGGTGATTAGTTCGGAACTGAACCTAGGATGTGGGGCAATGACAGCTGTCTCACTGTGATGGCTCAGAATACCTGGGCACCTCCCCTTGGGAAGTTGCAGGCAAAGGGGTTGTTGCAAACAGAGGATGCATCATCTTTGCTAACGTTCTGGGCCCCTGAGCTGATCTTCCAAGTTTAATTGGATGCTCAATAGTCTCCAACGAATAGATTTGTGGTCAATCTTGAACTCCATCATAAAGACCCCACACATTTTTGGTGGAGATTGATTTGGAAGAGTATTCCCCTCCGAGAGTAACCAGGCCTGTAGATCATAAGTGAAGTGTATTGGCAAACCTTCATGGAGAAAAATGAGGGAATTATGGAATGCTGGAGCTTGAAGGGGCCATTAAGACAGTCCGTGCAAAGCCCTGTCAAGATATACAGTGGGAACTCAGGCCCAGAAGTGAAATGACTGGAGGGGGTGGCAGGGCCTGGGCTAGAAGTTATTTAATATAACTGACACACATTAAGCACCTACTGTGTGCAAGGCAGTGACTTGGGTGCTGGGGATACAGAGGCAAAATCCCAAGAATCCCTTCCCTCTTGGAGCACACAGCATTTTTTCTGGCTTGAACCTGATTCAAATATAATTGGAAAATAGCTAACAAAATAAATAAAAACCTTACAGGACATGGGCAAAGTTAATATATGGTTTTCTAAGTGGCCCTGTTTCCATCTGACTTCGACACTACTGATGGACCCAATTGTTGGAACAGCCCAAGCTCTGGACTTTCTCTCCTATCTCCCACCAAACACTGGGTCCCCAGAGCTTGGCTATGATTCATCCTTTCAGGGTCCTGGGGGGATTAACTAGTGTGCTTTCTGCCATGATTACTAATTGGTATCCATTAATGAACCAGGCAATTAATTAGATTTTAGAAATGAGCATTTCTTACGTTCCTAAACAAACAACTTTCCATTAAGTGTCTCTAAAATCCAGCAGGAAAAATGCAGTTACAGGAGACTTGCGCACAGAGAACTTCAGAAGTCCCTTTTCCTGGAGACCTCAGGGTACTTCCTTTGAGGTCTGCAGCTTCTTTCTTACACTCTTTCATCTCTTCTTCATCATGTTCAGTCTCTTCTTACCTCAATAGTTATTGCTGTCTGAGGACACTGCTAGAACATGGAGGGGAAAATCCACCTCTTATTTCCCTCAGAAGGCCAGAAGTAGTCCTGCAGTCAAGTCTGAGGTGAGGAGACCAAGGCTGAGGATAGGTCAGGGCTCTTCTCCCCCAGAAGATTCTCTCTCCAGTTCCCATTTCTGATTGATTGATTAAATCAGCCTTTTAAGGGATCAGGAGTAACAGATTTTCACTGATTGTAAGCAGTGGGCCATCTCAATGACCTCTCCATCCTTGCACATACAGATAAATTAATTTCCAAAGGGGCCAAGAATTAAAGAGGTCAAGAGGAGGGTTGGTCAGGAGATGTTACCAATAGTGGGCATTACCAGGGTTGAACCTGGAGAAACTCAGGAGACTGTGGTGTGGTGTGTCTGCCTTGCTGGCAGGAAGGGTATGGAAGCGGGAAATCGAATATGGAACGTGAGGGGCAGCTAGGAAGTAAAAACTTGGTTTTCTGTCTCTGGGAGTTGGACAGGCCATGAACAGATGTCTCCCCCCAAATATTTTGAGATTTTTCGCTTGTCTGAAGGTGCAGTTATTTTAGATGTGTAAAGACAGAAGGAAGCAGTACTTTCCCATCCTTGGAAAACCATCCTGAACACATTTATGTCTAAAGGGTGATTTTCAATGGCCAAGATGCAGGATGTCCCTCCTCCTCAGTGAATTAGTTGACAAATCTCTTGATTCCATTTCCAAATCTAGTGGAATCTTGCCTCCTGTCCATCAAGATTTAAAGGCAGAAGAAAATGATGTGCAGGAAGCAGTAGAAGGGAGGCAGAACCTCCCTTCTTGCTCATAATTTGATCTGAAATCTTTTTTTTTAAATAATGGGGACTGAATGAAATGCCATCTTGGATGAGCTGAGTGTGTTTATTTGGCAGGAGCCCAACTCTTGGCTTCTCCCACTGGGCTGCCCACTGAGTGGAAATACACATTCATTCATGATGGATCTCCTGATCTCTACTGGGAACTAAGGACTTGGGGGCCACATATAGACTGGAGGGTTGATTGAAGGTTTAATGTCTTTGTGATCCCAGTGCCTATAGTATGGTTGGTACACAGTAGGAGCTTCATTTTTTCTTGTTACTGTTTAAATTTCAAAACCCAGATTATTCTGTTTCTCCTTTATAAAATGACATGAATAAATTAAGGCTGCAGTGATTTTCTTTGGGGGCTACTATCAAGCATTGGATTTTAATATGAGGGAGGGAGGGAAGAAGAGAGACAAACAGATTTTTAGATACATGTAGCAGGGGTGGCACTAAATGGGGGGTGGGACAGAGATACAAATAAAAAATAAAAAGAATCAAAAGAATCCCTGCCCATGGTAGGAGATGGGGAGTAGGAAAGGTAGCCTCCTGAAGGCAGAGTCAGGAAACTACAGAAAATGTCAGTGACCCAGAGGGCCATTTATAGGCAGGGTATGGTGAAAGGGTCCCTGGAGACACAGGGCTGGGTCCAAATTTGTCTTGATTTGGAGCTGGTTGGAAAGGGGTGCAGAGATGAGCTTTATTCTTGTTGGGTTATCCGGGTCCACAGGGAACAGTGGCTAGTTTGAGAAGGAGCAAAGCACAGCATTGCCTATTGAGTATAGAGTGTCACCCTGAAGAGAATAGTAGGGGTTTCCTTTTTA
This sequence comes from Sarcophilus harrisii, assembly GCF_902635505.1. Lineage (NCBI taxonomy): Eukaryota > Metazoa > Chordata > Mammalia > Dasyuromorphia > Dasyuridae > Sarcophilus > Sarcophilus harrisii. The sequence continues at coordinate 2,405,566 of NC_045429.1, forward strand.
ATAGGTAGGGACATTAAAAAGTGGCTTCTAGTAAAAAAGAAGCCACAAATTCAAATTAGCACAAACGTTTGATTAATGAAGGTTTAAAAGGCAAATTTTTCATATTTTGCAGTTCTTCAAGGAGGAATCATTAGTCTTTGCCTTATAAACAATTGTCACAATAGATGACAGTTCCCTAGAGAGTTAAAGATAGCCAAGAACTTTGTCCCATTGATCTCATTTCAGGGCTGTTCTGGGACTAGCTCTCACTAGCTTGTTAAACTTCTAGCGGGTACATTTACACCCCCAGAAAATTGCCAATCACCACAAATCAAGGCTTGATTTATTGTTTTGTTGATTTTCTAGATGTTAGAAAGTATAAATACCATAGATAAAATTTAGAACTTTCTCTTCCCAATGGCCTAGTTGTTAAATATTTATCGAAGCTTCCCTTTATTGCTCTATAAACCCTTGCTGAGCTCCTTAGGAGTGTGGTAGGAGGTTTGGAGCCCAGGCCACCCTGAGAATAATGACAACAATCATTAATAATAATAACAATAACTGGCATATTTACATAGCACCTTAAGGTTTGCAAAGCACATTTGTCTCCAGCATTTTACTTGAGCCCCACAAGAAGTCCTTTCTATTTCCTGGATTTTGCTGGTAAGGCTGATGAAGGCAAAAGGCTTGTCCTTGGCCTCTGACTAGTAACTGCAGCATTGGGACCCGGCTTTTCTTGACTTCCTGCTCTGATACTCGGTTACTCCACACTGACTCCTCAAAGTTAGAGAGGCTGTGAGCTACATGCTAAGCAGAGAAGCATCTTCTTAGAAGCTCAGTGCCAGGCAATGAGAGATGCTGTTCTTATTCCCACCTTTCCTACCTCTCATTTGCAGAATAAAAAAAAATATATAAATTTTATTTTATTGGCCTTTTGTATTTTACATCACTAATATTTTCTGCTGTACCTCTCCCCATTCCCTGCTAGAAAGTCATCCATTATAATAAATAATTCAAATAAATAATTTTAAAAATTTTAAAAAAGAGAAGAAGGAATAAAAGATTCAGCAAATTAACCTCCATAAATTAAAATAAATCTGAGATATGCAATATTGCATATTCAGGTCCCTCCTTCCGCACTGCAAAGGAGTGACTAGAAAGGGATGGGAGTTGTCTTCCTATATATTTTCTTTGGGGTTGAGCTCAGTGATTAGAATGTCATATTACTCAGAAGTTTCGACAGTCTATCTCTGTTCCCTACATTTATATATTCACAATCATAAATGCTGTTTCCTGGTTCTGCTTCATTCTCACGCTTTTCTCTGACATTCATTTAATTCATTTATCTGTTTATAAGTGTTTGGGGGGCTTTTTGACTGGAGTGAAACAAGAATGTGATCAAAGACACTTAATTATTCTTTCCTTGTGACACAGGCCTAATAGCATGGCATCTATTTGGAAACATTTTAAAAATGTAATGGCACGAAGGGAAACTCGATGTGTTATAGTATCATTACTGGGCCTTTTGAGTATAAAAGCTGTATTTCCAGGACTCAGACATGGGAGAAAGGTGAAGTTTAATCTCATTCATCCATTCCATCATGGTAAGTGCTGAGGAACTATAAGGATCATTGAGATACTGGCCCAGTCTTATGGAATCTGTGGTCTGGCAACAGCCAGCGCTTCCCAGGAGCTGGGTCCTGTAGCATCTGCTTTGGGGGAGCTCCACCTCTAACTAGCCGTGTGCCCAAGAGGGGAGCACTCTGGGATAAAGCTCTTGCTGACCCAGGAACACCCATTCCTCCCCTTTCACCCCTTCCCAATGCTGTCTGTGCCAGTGACCTCAGGCGGCTTGCATCAGTCTGGCAGGACTGCTAGGAACACAAGCAGCAAAGGAACCACCCTAGATATGCACTGATGAAGCTGCCTGGGGACAGCAGCCTTAAGGCAAAGACCCTGCTCCTTGAAGGGAAAGCTCTGGCAGGTTTGGAGAGCAGACTGTCAATAAAAATCAAAGCTATGGCTTTCCCAGTAGCCTCACACAGCTATCAGGGTCAGATTATAAGGGAGGTTGATAACCACAGAGTCCATACTTCCAAATTCTGGGGCTGAAGAAGACTTTAGAGAGTCCATTGGATGGCCAGATCCAATCAGTCAATACTTAAGGGAACGAATCCATGCTCTCCATTAGAAGGTCAAATACTGAAGCTGGAACTTAGATACTTTGGCCACATAATGAGAAGACAGGTCTCACTGGCAAAGACCCTGATGTTGGGAAAGATTGAAGAAGGGGATGGAAGAGGATGAGATAGAGAGACGGTGACATTGAAATGATGAACACAAGCTTGGACAGGTATGGCGAGACAATGGAGGAGAGAAGGATCCAATGTGCTATGGGCCATGAAGAGTTAGGATAACAGCGTGACAGAACGACTAAGCAGTCCCCTTTCTAAAGACTGATAAGTACTCCTTCCTGGTCCAGCAATGATAGAACTACCTGGCCAAGCAAACCCCAATCCCCAAGCTTTTCCATAGCTCCCTACTTGCATCTCCTGCCCGATAGGATTCCCAAATTGGACGAATGGATGCAGAGCAGTCACTAGGAGCTGGTCCAGGTCTACTCCTCTTGCTCTTTTAGTCTAGGAAGGCAAGCAAGGGAAGAGCATTCCCAACTAGGGAGAGCCCTGAAGGCTTAAAGGAAGAGATCCTGCTTAAATGGGAGCATGAGGGAAGGGTGAATGAGATGGAGAGAAAGGGCACCCAGAGTATAGGTACCCAAAATCAGGGATGTTGGGAAGTCGTGGAGGTCGCAGAGGAATCTGTTGCTTCTGTGGGGAGACTGGACACTCACTGGCTGTGTGACTCTGGGCAAATCACTCAACCTGATTTTCCTCACCTGTAACTTGAGCTGGAGAAAGAAATGGCGACCACTCCAGTATCTTTGTCAAGAAAGCTCCATGGGCAGAATGGTCCATGGGGTCACAAAGAGTCGACTCAACGGAACACCAGATTAACTTTTCCATTAGAGTGATAAACCCTTTGTGTCATTAATGTGGTCCATTTCTCTTTTTTTATCAGCGTGTTTTCCAAATGAGTGACAGACCACTTTCCTGTTCTTGAAGTATATATTAAGACTGGTAGAGTGTCAATTTAATTACTTTAAATGTGTTTTCTCCATTAAGCTTCATTTCCAGGATGCTCGGAAGTCCTTTAACTTCCTACCTTTCCCCTTAACAGCTTTGTGCTGACTGGAAAGAAACAGAATGTGTATAAGTATTGTCTTTAATTGCTGGTTTAGGGATGGGGAGGCCCCTGGTTCCCAAGAAGCCCACTGGGGACAGCTCTGAAACTTTTCCTGACATCCTCTAAACTGGCCTTTGGAGCCTCTGCCAGTTATTCCTGGTTCTGCCCTCCAAGGCCAACCCAAAGAAACTGGATCTGTCATCCCAAGCACCAGCCTTCAGCAGCTCCCGGCCCTCCCAGTCTTCTCGAGCCCTGTAGCCCCAATGCCTTCAGCTGATTTTAGATGGCATGATCTCATCTCCCTTTTGACCTCTCTGGGAGACCCTTGAGTTTCTCTCTCTCTTTTATCAATTGTGAGACGAAGAAATGAATATAAAACTACTTTGGCCAGGGACAGCAGGAGAACCTTCATCACCTTATTCCTGGAAATTCACTTTTTTTGCTGCACTGAAGATTGCATCAGGGTTGGGGCTGATATTTTGAAGTATCTTCAAAGAATTTTACCTCAACCACCTCTTTTAAGCACCTACTGGATGCCGGGGACTGTGCCGAGGAACGTCCTTAATTCTAATCCACACCAGAACCGGTGCCAGGAAGAGAGCCGGCTGAGACAGCGAACCAAGGAGTCCATGTGGACAGAACCACCAGCATCAGCAGCGGACGAGCCGCTTTTTCCCACCGAACTGGTTGTGGGGGTGAATGGTACTGGGTGACCTGGTGCCTTCCCCCAGCTGCCCATGGAACCACGGAGCAGTGCCCTTCAGAGGGCCCGGAGTTCTGCCCTGGGAGCTGAGCGTCCACATGGAAGCATCGCCCAGGGGTCCCGAACAGGCTCATTAGGCATGGACTGATGTTCTGTCAGAGCAGCAGCGGAGGCTTCCTTCTGGTCCTGAGAATGAAGCTGCAGAGGCAGGGGTTCGAACTAAGCCTTTGCCTCCGGGAAGAAGGGAGTGGGAACGCGTCCACAGCTGACTGATGCCGGAAAGCTGCCCTCTGAGAAAGCAGGCGGAGGCCCGCCGGGGCTGTCAGCTCGGAGCAAGGGGCTCCCTTGTTCTTGGGAGCAGAAGCTGCGGCTTTATGGGGGATCTGTCTCGATGGGCATTTTGAGGGAAATGGTCAGCCCAACAGTGAATTGTGTCTCTGGAAAACTCATTTGCCTGATTAAGAAAAAATCAAGAAAAATGGGAAATGTTCAAGGCCCGATTTCATCCCTGCCTGTGCTGCACTCAGGGCATCGAGTCTGAGAACCAGAAGAGCTTGGATATTGTCCAGCACAAGGCTCCTGTTTAAGGAGCCCATCCTGACCCTAACATGCCAGGAGGCTTGGGTGAGCCCAAAGGGCCTTCGCTCCATGCTGACTTTCCCTGAGATTTCTCAACTTTTCTCTCTGCCTCTTATTTTCAGTCTGTCCAAAGGAAGTAATGTCGACAGATTATTGGGAGAGAAAGGAACTGCCTGGCAATCCGAAAGCCTTGTCGGCAGACTCTAAGTAACTCTGAGGGGAATGGCAGCAATTACGCCGACTTAGGGGGAAGGACCCGTGTGCAGATCTTGCCTCTGGTACTCCCTGGGTAGCTTTGGACTAGTCACTTACTCTCAGTTTTCTTATCTGTGAAATGGGACGGGTGACCCCTTCTGGGAGAGGGGGAGCGGTAGAAAACCTTTCCCATTCTAGTCCGTCACTAAGAGTTTTTAAGCGTCTGTTATGTGCCAAGTGCTATGCTAAGTGATGTTCCAGATCTGTGGCCCTTCCTAAACTGCCAAACTAAAGCAAATCCCTACAGGAAGTGGAGGGAAACTCTCTCTCCTCCAGGAAATTCATCTGAAACTCTGCTCCTGTGGTCTCTTTTTCAGGGTGTTCCTCGCTACTCTTAGGCTCTTAAAAATGGCCCATGTCACCACGGGCTGTGCTCTACTCTTTGTTCAAAGCTGGTCTCTGAACACAAAAGACTTTGACAACCCCACATACATCATAATTCACATTCTGACCGAAAAGCACCCAAGACTAAAAGGGTGAATTATACAGGGAAGGCATCTTGTAGCCAAAAAAGGGATAGTGCTGTCTAGTGGTTATCTCCTGTGGGTCATAATTTGGCACACAGAGAGATAAAACTCCTAAGACAGAGCCCTGCCCCCTTAGAGTTCTTGGTAAATGAATTCAGGACAAAAGGGATGTTTTAGTTTTGACAACTGTGCCCTCTCCCGTGGATGTGCCTCTTGCTTGTCAGTCTTCAGTCATTCACTGCTCCTGTTCCACACAACCTGAAGATGTGAATATACCTGAGGGGAGGGGCTGGCAGGAAGACATGGAGCCCCAGATCTCCCCCTTACTTTGTCTTCCTGGTAATTTTGATTATCCACACAGGTTTGACAATTCAGAGAGTTATAATTCAAGAACTGCCGTTTTCTCTTGCTAAGTCTCTTTACCTGCAGGCATCTTATCCCTTATTAGATCCTGTCCCCATCTAACAACTTCACTGACAGGATGAGAACCTTATTCTGAATTCGGTGTGTCAGGCTCAGGGTGAACCAGCTGCTGTTTTCCTTGCACCCAAGGCGGCTTGGCCCCGGCTATGCTCAGCCGAGAGACAGGAAGAAAGTATCCCCCTTCCCTGCCTATTTTTTTCACGTTTTTCATCTTTATGTTCAGTGTAATCAGAGAGAAAGGGTCCTTGCGGTTTTACTGCTATTCAGTATCCCACGAGGACTTTTTTATGTTTAATGTTAGACTGTGTGCTAATTGATTTTTATAATGGGGTAAAGAAAAGGATGAAAAGAAAAAAACAGAAAGAAATGGAAGAAAGAGAAAGAGAGACAGAGAGAGACAGATGGAGAGAGAAAAAAGAAACAGAGAGAAAGAAAGAGAGAAAAAGAAGGAAAGAAAGAGAGGGGGGAGAGATGGAGTTAAGAGAAATGGAAGAGAGATAGAGATGGGGATGGAGACAGAGAAAGAGACACTGAGAGAAAGAGACACATAGAGAGAGACACAGAGATGGAAACAAAGACAGAGACAGAGAGACAAAGAGAGAGACACCAAGAGAAATCCATTAAGTGCTTACCATGTCCCAGCTACTGTGATGAGGGCTTGAGATGGGGCCCTTTCCTGGGCTCTTCTCTTGGCTCCCGGCACTTCTTTACTGGCTGGGAACCTTTTCACTGTGCAGTGTCTCTCCCCCCCCCCCCACATTCATTATGGGTTCGTTCGTTGGCTGGTTAATATCCTCATTTTGGAAGAGGAGCAAAGTGTCATCACCATGTTGGGAGTCAAGGTCCCATGCGTCCAGCTGTGGCTGCTCAGGTGGATCCAAACTCCAAAGTCCTACCACACATCGGACACAAATAATCCACCTGAACATTTGGAGGGGAGACGGTTCTAAATTTGTGCATCTCATGGTCTTTGGGAGCTACTGCGATTCGGCTCCTAGATCTGCCTTTGAGGTGGGCAGCCCGTGATGGGTGGTCCTTGGCCAGCATCTCCTGTGTTACACAATCCTGCGCAGTCTGGGCTGAGTCTCTGTGGTTTGTGGGGGGAAGGGCTGGAGGAATCGTCCTGAGCCCTTCCTTGAACTGCTGGGAACCTTGATTTCCTCTGACCCTCCATTTCAGGGTACAAAAAAGTGAGCTTCTGCCTTCATCCAGACTCTCATTCCTGATCCCCTGAGAGGGATCAAACCCTGAAGGGTCATGGGTGTGGACTTTTCAGATGACGTTTTCAGAGGAATATATTCCTTATTTTTAAATGACCCCTTTCCTTGGTAGGACCATCAGAGATGTCAGTAGTCATTCTGGCACCTTGCGTGGTACAAGGAGGTGGGAGGGTGGGGGAGCTAAAGAAACATTCACGCGGCATCTACCAGAAGGGGGAGGGCGTACACCATCACCCAGAGCCCCATCACCATCACCATTGTTGTCACTGGCATTTATATCCTAAAGTTGGTAAGTGTTTTAGATATGTTGATACTGTCTCAGTTTTCCCACATCCCCTCCAGCATTCTGCATTATCTTTCCCTGTCATTCTAGCCAGTCTGACAGGTGTGTAGTGGTATCTCAGAACTGTCTTAATTTGCATTTCCTTGATTAATAATGACTACGAGCATCTTTTCATATGGCTAGAAATAGTTTCAATTTCTTCGTCTGAGAATTGTCTGTTCATATCCTTTGACTATCAATTGGAGAATGGCTTGGTTTTTTACAAATTAGGGTCAATTCTCTATATATGTTGGAAATGAGGCCTTTATCAGAACCTTTGACTGTAAAAATGTTTTCCCAGTTTATTGCTTCCCTTCTAATCTTGTCTGCATTAGTTTTGTTTGTAATAAAAACTATTTTTTAAAGAGGAGCAAAAAAAAAAAAACCCAAAACAAATTGAGTAGAATTTGTCAACACATCAACCAAGGAACCAGGTAAAAGTGTTACCTGCCCCAACTTCCTATTTTAATCCCTTATTCTTGTGAACTTGGTGACAAGCTCATTTGTTTGCGTTGTGAAAGGAAGAGCAGCACTGGGTCGACAACCTAAGCCAAGTCCTTGCTGTTCCATCCTTGTCATGTCTCTGAGAACCAGGAAAACAAAGGTTATTAGAGGGAAGTAAGGGAAAGGAAGCACTTCAAAGCACAATTTCAAACAAGTCTGAAGTTACTTCAGTAGATGTGGAGCTTACAAGGAGGGAGCATCTATTTCCTCCCACCCCCTCATTTCATGGCCATGGAGACTGATGCCACGTGGTCAGGATGGAGTCAGCCACAAAGCACAAACCGGGGTCTCCCCAACTCTAAAAGCCCCTCTATTCACCGCTTCCCGGAGCAGCAGAGATAGAAAGAAGGCTGAATACTCACGTCCTTGAGGAGCTGATGTCCCGGGAGCCTTTGGGACACCCCTCCCACTGTCCCCGTCCCATTAATGTGGGAATATCCATGTGCACAAGCAGGGGGTGCCCCGGGGGCGAGAAGACCCCGAGTTCCCATCGGGCTCCAGAGCTGAGGAGCTTTGGGAGCCTGGGCCCCCTTGTCCACACAATGAGGTTACATTGTGTCTACTTCCCAAGGTCATTATGGGCTTAAACAAGAGCATATTTGTAAAGAGCTACTGAGGCATCAGCTTATCTGAGGCGTCCCCAAGGGGCTGGTGGCTAGTAAAGCGTCAGGCTTATCACCTCCGGCTGCTCCACTGGGGCTGGAGTCAGGCTCTCCCGGGGACCTTGGGTCCAGCCCCAGGGACCCGGGAGCTCCATCAGTCAGCAAGTGTTCCTGGGTGCCCGCTTTGTGCCAGGGATGGGCCAAGTGCAGGGGACACAGAGAGAGCCGGGGGCAGAGGCCGCCCTCCAGGAGCCAGCGGCAGAGCTGCTGAGGGGTCCCCGGGAGGGAGCGGGACCGTGGGGGGCACGGGCAGGGGGAGGCGGGCAGCGGACCCGGCCTTCCTCCCTTCACCTCTTCCCTCTGTCTGTTCCTAGGAGCTGTACGGATGTCCTGTGCTGTCTCTTCTTCACCGTGGTCATCTTCGGCTATGTTCTCTTAGGGCTTCTGGGTAAGTCGGGGCAGGGGGGGAGCGGCGCCCCCTCCAAGCCCTCCCAGTCCGTGACCAGGACTTTCCCAGGGGAGCCCGGGCTCTCGGAGTGAACGGGAGACGGCCTGGCCAGCAGCCGCCCAGGCTCCGAGAAGTTGTGACTGGGGAGGGAGGCGCTGGTCCCGCCGGGGCCGTGGCGCTCCCTGAGCCTCAGACCCTTCCCTGCGAACTAAAACAAGCCAGAGCAGGCCAGGGGATGGTGTGGCCGGAAGGGAAGCTCCCCCGAGAGAGAAACTCCCCAGAAGCAGGAAGATGGCGGCAGTTCTGGGGGGGGGACCCTGGGCAGCCTGGGCGGGAGCCCCTCAGTGCACCGCCGGCTTCGGGGCAGGGGAAGCAGCCAGAGGGCGGAGGGGTCGCGGGGCGTGATCTCCTGCTCCCGGCGGCCGGCCTGGTCCTGACCGCGAGAGGCGGCTCCGGAGAGGGCCCGGGTCTCATGTATGACTGCAGAGGTGCCCACCCCCACACGCGTTACACACCTGCAGACACCTGCACGCCGAGTGTGTGTGCAGCGCGGACATGTATGTAAACACCCAAGCGCACACATTGTACAGCGATCAATGTGTCGGTGCCAGGCGCACGTTATGCGTACGGAGACACGGGCGCCTGTAGCTTCCTTCTCCATAAGCCTGTAAGTGATGCCCACGCGCACGTTCTGTGCACACGAACGTGTCTGAGCACAGACCTCGCACAGGAGCGCACGGACGTCCCGCACTGTCACCGTCACGCGCAGGTTCTGCGGAGATGCTGAGAAACACTTACGCACACGCGGTTACCTGCACGGAGACGCGGGGAGCCGCCGCACAGGTGTGTGGGTGCGCACGGAGAGATGTGTGTGTCCGGCCCCGCGGCCTCGGTCAGGCCCCGACTTCTGCCCTGGCCCCAGACAGGGCTCCCGCCCTTCCAGCCTCGGTGTCCCCGCTTCTGTCCGAGGGCGCTGGTGCCGGGGCGCCTTTCCTCTGGCTGTTGCCTTGGCAAAGGCCTCCGGCAAGGCCCCGGGCCCAGGGGCAGAGGGGCCCCGGGGACGGGGGGAGGGACGGCATGTCCCCTGTGTCTCCTTCTGTGGGGGCCGAACTCTGGGAGGTCCGGGGGCGCCCGGGAGGGAGGCTTCTCGGGGCCCCGCCCGCGGCTGTCCCTGTAAGCAGTCTCCTGATGGGAGCATCTCCAGGGGTCTCCGAGGCCGTGTCGGGCCAGCGGTGACGCGCCCAAGGAGGCCGGGGCTGTCCGGGCGCCCTCCGGGAGCCCGCATGGCATCTCCCTGCCGAGGCGCGAGGGACGCCCGAGCTGACAGGCTGACGCTCTCCTGGCCGGGCCGGCTGCCCCGGCTCAGCCCAAACCCTGCCGCTGATGGTGCCGGGGACAGGGAACTTCCTGGGAACTAAGAGCGAGCACACCCGCTCCGGGGCGGGGTCCGCCTGCGGCTCCTTAGCCAGTCTGGGAGGCCGAAGCGTGCCGAAACAGTCAATGGCACGCTGGGGACTGAGGGTGACCCTCCCCGCCCCCACCCTGCTCCCGCTGCCACTGGGGTCTGAGGGTGACCCTCCCCGCCCCCACCCTGCTCCCGCTGCCACTGGGGTCTGAGGGTGACCCTCCCCGCCCCCACCCTGCTCCTGCTGCCATTTGCAGGAACTGAAACTATCGCCACCTGGTCCCGAGGGCAGGGACGGGCCTTGCGGTCTGTCCAGATTCCGAGGGGGTCACGCCCAGGTGAGCCCCACGAGGAAGGGTGTGGGGTCTGTGGTGGGCTCATGACCTGCAGCCACGGAATCACCCGTCCCGGAGTCGGAACTTGTGGGGCTGAGTCTGACTCCCCAGACGCGCCCCCCGGGATGCCCTGGAACGCCCTCCGGGCCCCGCGCCGGTGATGAAGCCTTCCAGGGAGAGCGGGGGACGGAGGAGAGGGACCGGCCGAGGAGAGGGACCGGCCGAGGAGAGGGACCGGCCGAGGAGAGGGGCCCGGTGCTCCTCAGTGACGCCCGGCCGCTCTGCGCTGGGCCCCGGGCAGGCCTTTCTGGAGGTGAAGGGTCCGTTTTGTACCTTTTCTCCTCCGCCCCCTCGGCTCCGTTAGGCCCGAGAGCGGGCCCGCCAGCGAGTATCTGCCGCGCAGCAGCGTCCGTAACGCCGGGAACTAAGGGACGGAAGTAACCGCACAGTCTCAGAAACGGCTGCGGGAATCACGGCCAGAGGGACCAGCCGCCTGCGCTGCCCCTTCCTCGGCCGAGGCTGACTCGGGGTAAAGCTCTGCGGGTCAGGAGGGCCCGGCCTCGCCCCTCGCGTCTGCCTGCTTTGGCGGAAGCCCGGCCCACGGCTCCCTTGGATGCTGCCATTCTTTCCCTTCAGGGGCTCCGTCCCGTGAGACTGAAAGGGGAGGACCAGGGGCGGAGGACCAGGGGCTGCGAGCCAGCTTCTTTCAGCAGATGCCAGGTGGGCACACGCCCTCTGCTTTATCCCTTAGTTGGATCCTAGTGTTATGGAGAGCCCAAGAGAAAGGAGGCGACTCTTCAATCCCAAGAGAGAAGAGAAATCTTTGCTTTCAGAAAGATTTGTTTTCTGGAGGACAAGAAGATTCAGAGACACAGAACAATTCATTGGAGGATTTCATAAAATTGAGAACTGGAAAGAGACCTTAGGGGGCCATGTGGTCCACTCTCCCCATTTCACAGATGGGTAAACTGAGATTCAGAGAGGATAAGGAGCTGATGCAGGGACTAAGGGATAGATATAGGCCCGATGGAACAGAGGTTACTTATTGACCAAGGTCACATAGGGAGGAAATAGCAATGGAGGGATTTGAATCCAGTTCCTCTGTGACCAGAGAGTCTGTTTTCTCTGCCAAATGGCCTTCAAAAATAAAGAAAATTAAGGGCTCCTCAGAGCTCAGCAAGCTCATCTCAGATGGTACGGTGAATGGAGCACCCATTTTGGAAGCTAGAACACTGGCTTCCAGGCGACAGTGTTGCGGCTGGGGATAAAATCAGAATGACGCTACTGGGAGAACCTCTCCCATACAACTGTTGTGAGGATCAAAGGAGGTAATACATGTGAAATACTGAAAGGTTCTCCACCAGGTGGATGGGTAAATAGAGTTACTACAGGCTTACTATGTGCCAGGCCCAGGGGAGCTATGCTGGGGAGTGCTCAGCAAACAAAGGCAAGAAATGCAGAGCCTGCCCTCAAGGAGCTTGTTGCGTTCTAATGGGGAAGAAAACGAATAAAGGGAGCTGGAAGAGAGGGAAGGTGTATAGACAGCTAAGAAACAGTGGGGAGTCCGGTTCTGGGCAAGGTGGGCCCAGCTCCCACCTCCCAGATGGGGACCTCCAGCCCCAAGTCGCAGAAGTAGGGGAGAAGGGAATTACGGCCCGAGTGCAGGCTGTGTGGTTTGTAGATGGCCTGGAAGTGGACATGAATTCGGCCTGTGAATCAAGGGGAGGGAGGGAAGGAGGGAATATATCAAGAACTATATTAAACAAAGCCAGAGACAAAGTTGGTTTTACATGTTTGGCAGAGTCCTAAAACCCATTACGAGGCTTAATGAAAAGATTTTGAGACTCTGAAGGATGGGGACACGTACGGATCATAGCCCGGATACACATTATCCCTTGTTTTTATCCCCCTTCCTCAGTTTTCTGCAGGGGACCCACCCAACAGGCTGGGAATTGCCTCATTCCCCTGGGACAGCGTGGAGGCCACAGAGAACATGGCTTGTCCTGTTGGGCTGCCCCGCTCCCTCCCTCGGTCCCAGTCTCCCATCTCTTTCCTGCTGTCCCTGACTGTGCTCCTCTTAGCACCTTCCCCATCCTGAGCATTAGATCTTCACCTCACTTTGCTCCTGTTTCATGGGATGCTTTCCCTGGGGGCTTCTGCTGAAGACTCTTCTGTTGTGGACCCTCCCATCTTCCAGAGGGCTTTCCCTGGCCCTTCTCTGCCTGCTGACCTGTCTGCCTATTCAGATTCCCACTAAAGCACTCATTTAATCCGCAGTTTGTTTATTTCGTGCATGACAAGAACATTCATGATAGGAAGAAGCTGATTTCTCTGCAAATTCTAAAGTTTTAGGACAAGAATTTAGACGAGTTCAACTCACTCTGGAAGGCAGAGAGCAGCCCAGCCAGAAGACTCACCAGAGTTTTGTTAATTAATCTTGCTGTGAACTGAGAGAAATCACCATGCTCAGATAATCAGATATTAAAGAAGGCTATGACAGTTTAGCAGTTACTTACAAACATTGATAAATGGGTATCAAATAAATGAGGTTGGGTTTTTGAAACTAAAAGTGAGGGGAAGCACAGATATTCAGCAAGCCCAGATTCAGCTAGAATTCCTCAGCCTGCCCTTTGGAGGAACGGTGAGGGCCATGGCCCCCTTCTCAGAGCTGCTTGGGGTCAGAGGATATGGGGGAGAACTCTGACACATGCTGTCTACATCATGGGGCAAATCCCTTTGTCTCCCTGTGGTCCGTCTCTTGATCTGTAGCAAGAGGGGTTTGGATGAGATCCTCCAGATCTCAGTCTATATTCTCTGTTATCCTTTCTCCTAAATGTTGAAAATAATTTGAATGGACAAATATAGTCTTAAATGGGAGAGACCAGAGAAATATAATCAAAGAGTAGGAAGTTTGAGCATTTAACATTTGGGATAAGATAGTGGGAGGCTCTGTCCAACATCTTTTTGAGAATTATTATGGCCGGCGATAAAGTACTGGGGCTAGTTTGAAATTCCACATAAGAAGATGGATGGGTAGAAATTGGAGAGAGTCCAATGAAGAGAAATTACATTTCTTAAAGGCTTAGAAAATGGCAGTCAGGAGTTTCAAACAAAGAAAAATGATGAGGTAAAGTGATTTTGATTTCATCTGGAGAAAAGAGAGATTACCTAATCAGTGCCTTCAACAGTGAGGAAGGGCAAAGAAATCAGGGTGCTAATCTGCTGCTCTTAAATAAGAAGAAATGAGTTTAAACAATGAGAAGAAAGATTTTATTTCGATAAGAGAGAGTCATCATTGGGTATAGATTTTATTTAGAAGTTTACAAAGGAGATCTTGGAGTCCTCGTTGTGGGGAAACTTCAGAATCCCTCTGGATAACCATCTGGCCTGGACATTGGGATACAGGATATTTGGAGTCTGGAGATCTGAATTCAAGCTCTATCTGCGTTATAAAATCATGTGACCTCTCCGTGGTTCCCAATTTGTAAAGTAAATCTGAATGAGATGATGAACAAAGTCCTTGCCAACTCTGGTCCCTCAGATTCTGTGAAGTTCTTGTCTCCTCCCCTCCATGAGAATTGTTTCTCTTTGAATTTAAGATTCTTGAGTGCTGAGACTTTTATCTTTGTATTCTTTATAACCCAACACTTCTGAAAAGAACAAGGCCTTGCATGCAAAAGGCATTCAATAAATGCTTGGTGGATTGAACTTTATCAAGACAGCTTTGGGTGCTTGTTGAGGACAGGGTCTCATGGTGCTGGTAAATAGGGAAATCTATGAGTTCTCATATGAAGAAATTACCTTTACTTGTGTCTAGACAGGATTGTATATGCATTGGACATGTTACATTTATTTGAAACTGGGGAAGGATTCCATTACTCTGCAATCACTGTGAGAAAGCAGATGGAGTCTTGTTAATGTGAATGACCCATGGCATAGATGTGTCCAAATCATGGCCTCGAAAAGCACTTAGGACAGTGCCCGGCCCATCAGAGGTGCTTAATAAATGTTTGTTGATTTAACTAGAAAAGATGGCAGAAAGACCCAGGAGTAAAACAAAACTTCATAGGAAGAACATGGAGGAGTTCCGACCAGGCTAAGGGGTCCCACGTTGGGCTGATTTCCAAAACAAGAGACTGGATAGCCAAAAATCCAAGAGAGCTCGAGATACTTTCCTCCTCAATAAAATGATTATAGCAATATTCATACTTGCTGTCTTATAAAGGATTTTCCTTTTTATCAAAGTCAAGGTCATGGGAACTAGTTGTAGTATAAATGTGAGCTGTCATCAAAGTTACTTCCTCAGTGGCAGGTAATTGGACCCCTCCCCAGCCCATTGCTCTCAGGAGGGAGGGTGAAACAGCTGAAGGAAGCTGGCTTGACCCTGGATAGGCCATTCACTCTGGCAGCCTTTGATGGTCCCTACTGGCCTCATGCCAATGATTCTCTGGTCTTCCATCATCTTTTTTCAAGTAGCCAAGAGACAGGAGGGCCATGGGAAAACCCTGGGCTAGAGTGGAGAAAATCGCCTGACATGGTGACTGGCCCAAACAAGGTGGAAGAGGTTTGCAGTAGGGAGGGAGGAGCAGAGAGAATAAGATTGGGAAAGAAGGAAATGGCCTTCAAATACTAACTTTACTATGTACTTCCCAGCTGACTTTGTGTACATCACTTCTCTGTCTGGACTTCAGTTTCCTTATCTGTAAAATAGGGCTCTCTCTATTCACTGTCTCTCCCCAAGTTCTTAGACTAGCACATTAGTCCAGGGTGTGCTTAGGGCAGCTCTCACTGTCTCTTGATATAATTATAAAGTTACCAGTGTGAGCCTTCCTACCTCAGAACTCAGCAGATTAGAAGTCAGGTCTTGATTTGTTGTTCTATTGATTATATAGACTTAAGAAAGCAATGAGAAAATGCCGATTAGGCATGTTCAACTTCAAAAAGCATCCTGCATATATACATGTATATATATACATATGTACATACACACATACATATATATATATTCATTATCTGATCCCCTTAAATTATCCTTCACTTCTTGCTTCTCCCCCCCAAATCCATTCTTCTATTGAATTTCTCATATCTCTTGACGTTCCCAACATCTTCTAATCATCTAAGTTCTCATCCTCTGGGGCCTCCTTTCACAAAGCCAATTATTTGCTAAATCTTGTCATTTCTACCTCCATAACATCTGTCCCACAGCCTCCTCCATGACTCCTCTCTACACTCCCACAGACATCCTCTTCACTCAGGTCTTCAGTCACTCTCATCTGGATTATTACAAAAGCCTCTTAAATGATCTTTCTGCTTCATCTCTACTCTGTGCAATCCAGCCTTGCCATCATCTGCTAAAGTAAATTTCTTAAAACTCAGATCTAACCATTTTACTCCCCTACTCAATAAACTGCAGTGATTCCCCATTACCTCTTGGATGTATTTAACTATATCCAAAAAATCTTTTCCAGTCTTCTTACCCATTATGCTTTCTATTATACAGCCAAACTCTCCTACTTCCCATTATGCTTTCTATTATACAGCCAAACTCTCCTACTTACTGTTTCCATGACACAGTCCTCTTTATTCCATTTTCATGCCTTTGTTCTGGCTCTCCCCCATTCTGGAAAGCACTCCCTCCCCACTTTCATCTTTCAGAAATCCAATTTCCATCAAGGGTCAACTCAAGTCACTCCAGTGCTCTAAATGCAACCCCTTTTAGTTTCCTCCTTTGTAAAATGGAGATAATAATAGTACTTACTTTCCAGGGTTGCTATGAGGATCAAATGAGATCATATTTGAAAAGCATTTTGCAAATATTAAAGCATCCTATAAATGCTATTTATTGTTATTATAATAATAGTAGCCCTACTTATTAGAATACTATTATTGCTATTAGGTTTTAGCATCCACACAAAGCCATAAGTACAGAATATTCTGTGGTATTCTGCTCCAAACTACCTTTTCCACCCTCATCACGTTCTCGACCTTCTTGTGCACTCTTTTCCAGGACAGCTGGGCTTTTAGTCATCCCTGCACTTACGCTCACTGGTCTTTATAACTTTGCTCATGTTTCCCCTTCTGCTTGCTTCCCCTATTTCATTATCAAAATCTGACCCCTTGTTCAGAGTCCAACCAAATAGCACCTCCTCTCTTGGGTGTTCCCTTATTCCCTGAGATGGAAGTGACTGATGGCTTCTCCCTCAAAATTCTTAGTTTGTTGACCAGCTCTTTTATTATTATTATTACCTTCTTGTTATTGTTGAATCCAACTCTTTGTCAGCTCATGGAGTTTTGATGGCAAAGATGTTGGAGTGGTTGCCATTTCCTTCTCCAGATCATTTTACAAATGAGGAAACTGAGGCAGAGTGAAGTGGTTTACTCAGAGTCAGGTTTACTAGAGTGTCTGTGCTCTTCCCATTCACTACCTAACTGTCCCAGGGTTTTCAAGATCAAGAAATCAAAAGAGAAAGAAGGTCTGTATATATGTATCTAAGGGGGAGGGGAAGAACTTTACAAAGACAGGAAGCGAGATCTAATTAATAGTTAAAAATCTGGCTTGGCCAGAATCAGCTGAATGCATGAAAGGTGGTGGGTAACATGAAGTGGACTGGGAGGCAGTTGGGAAACAGGCTGCAGGAGCTTTCAAGATCAGGCTCTGGGAATTTTGTCTTCTTCTAGAGCACTGAAAGCCACAGAAGAATAGAGGGGGGAGAGGGATGAACCTGCTGGAATTGATGTGGCATTTGTGGAGATGGATTGGAGAGGAGCAGCAGACATATGACAAATGAGGAAACATCACAATAACTGTGTGTGTATTTGTGTGCGTGTGTGTGTGTGTGTGTGTGTGTGTGACAAATCTATCACCATCTCTCAAGTTGTCTGGCTTGTCAAGTTCTTCTGAGAGACCTCACGTTGTCTGCCTTCCTGGCTTTGAGATCTGTACGCCTGGCTTGCATAGTGAACAGATTTTCTTTCAATGGTCTTATTTTTTGCTTTTCTTTTTCTAGATTGTCCTTCCCTTCTTCATATTTGAATTTATGATCTCTTGTTCTCTTTTCTTTCTTTGGCCCATTGTCACTTTTTCGATTCTGTCCATAATTTTTGTGGGCAGGACAAAAATTCTGCTTTTCTAATTCCCATTGTTCTTTTAAGCCAATCTGGAACTCCATGTTGCGGTTCTGTGTTTTCCTCCAATTCCACAGGGTCCTCTGTCTCACTAAGTGTGGGATTGTTTTCCTTTGGTTTATTCTTTTTTATTCACAGAAGGGATGGTTGCTGTGTGAGCAGGAATGATTGTTTTTTTTACCTTCTTTTGGATCCATTTGTCTTGGACCAGAGACAGCTGAAATTGCTGTATTTGGGGGATGTAATTTGTGGTTTTTTTTTTGAGAGGTTTGAGAGGTTATGGAAATCAGAGAAAATGTCTCAAATACAATAATATGATGATAAGGATGCTAGCATTATACAGCATCTTATGCTGGCAATACCCTTGGCGTGTATTCTCTCTCTCGATCCTCATTAGAACCCTGTGAAATAGGACCTATTATTAACTCTCTTTTACAGATGAAGAAACTGAGGTTGAGAGAATTTAAGGGATTTGCTCAGGGTCACAGAGATGGGAAGAGTTCAAACTCAGTTCTTTCAAACTTCAAGGATAATCCACTCATTGCTCCATCTAACTACAATGATAATTCTTGGGCAACATTCAGAAAATGTGTTGAAATAGCTAACAAGAAAACACAAGCCTTTCTTCTTAAAATCCTTTTCCTAGTCAGACTCTCTGGGACTCATTGATTCATGATGTGGACCCAGTTAGTCATCCACTTCTGCTGGGCTTTCCTGAGTAGGGGCTCTGCCTTTGGCTGCCTTTCAAAGCCTTGGGATTTGCAGGTATCACCTCTGCCCTTTCATTAAGCTACTTGCTGCTTATTCTTAGGCGAGTTCTCCTCCCTCAGTTGGGTGATGAAACAGCAGCTTGTCTGTCTGCTTTCTGCAGCCTTTCTATGGCAAGAGCAGGAAGCCCTCTGCTTCCTCCTTCCTCCGGGCTCCTTTCCTAGGAGGGATGGGGGAAGAAATTCTGGGACAGGGCCATTCCCTGGACTGGCAAGTCCGGCTTGGAGGACAATGCCACGAGTATGGGCTTGGGATGGGGCTGCAGTCCGGTGGGCACTGGATCGGAAGCCCAGTGAGGGAGCAGGGCCCTGCCCAGGAAGGATCCAGGGCAAAGGCTGCTGTCGGTCTGTGAGCCTCTATCGGAAGCACTCAGTCGGATCCCAGCTGGGACACCCGATGAATTCGCATCTTTCGAATTCTCACTGCACACTGCCAGAGATGTGGAAGGAATTATGACATTTCCTGGAATCACGACTTTGGAGAGCCTTCTTCCCAATACACGAGACTAGTGCTAGTCTTGGTCTGGACCAAGAGGTGTTTCATTACGGACGGTGGGACCGAGGCCCTGGGCGAGGGGAGCAAGCCTCTGGGACTTCTTCCTAAGGGAAGTGGCCCAAATGAAGAGGTCCTTGGACAAGGTGGGATCGATCTTCTCGGGCTTCAGGTTGCTGGTTGCTCCTAATTTCGAAGCCATAGCAATAGCAATAATAGCAGCAACAGTTCACACTTATATGGACTCCTTTAGGTAATCTCCTTTGTTCCTCCCAAGAACCCTGAGGCAGGTGCTATTATTGCTGACTTTTGGATGAGGAAACTGGGGCTCGCAGAGCGAGGCAGAGTCTGAGCCAGGTTTTGTCCCCAGGCCTTCCAGAGTCTGTCCTCTGGCCAAACAAATAGAAGCAACAGCTCTCCTTCACGGGATCCTCACAGTGTGCAAAGTCCCACTTTATCCTCGCAGCAACGATCCTCACGTTCATTTCACAGGTGCAAAGACTGAGGCAGGCGGGAACTATCTGAACGTCACATCTGAGCTCGGTCTTTTGATCCCAAGTTCAGGCTTCACCCCGAAGCCGCCACGGGGGATCTGGGGGCCCTGACGGGCCACAAAGCACCAAGTCTGTTCCCTGTCTAGACGGAAAGATTGCAGCTGGACGGAGAGCCAATGGGCCTGAGCCTTGCGCAGCTGTGTGTGGGACGGCGCTTCTAGAGGCGGCCTCAGTTTCCCGGGAGGGCTTTCCTCTGGGGCGCAGACTCCCCGAGTGTGGTCAGGTGGCTCCTCTCAGCTCTGATCCCAGATCAGCCAGGGTCCTTCTGAGATGGGGCTGGGCCGGGCCAACATGGCCCGAGGCAAGGGCTCTGCTTCCTCCCGAGTCCCTGGCGGGCCTCTGGCCCCGGGACTCCCCAGGGCGCTCCGCTGCCCGGACTTCTGGCCACGTACCTGCGGGAAGGAGGCGGCCCCGCGGCTTGTTGGAGCCCAACACGGCCTCCGGCCCGGGCCTCCGGCCTCGCAGGGGAGGCTGTCAGGGCTGGGTGCCTGCTGGGGGCCTGCCCGGAACCGGAGGAAGCCGCGCTTTCCATGAAGCGCCTGCCGGACCCTGCAAAGAGGGAGATGACACGGTCCCCGCCCCCCCCCCCCCGTACCCCAGAAGCGGAGCTGGCGCCGCAGGCCAGGGAGCCGCACGGGGGGGCTGTGGGGCTCGGGAGGGCCTGGGGGGGGAGGAGCCGGCCTTGGCCCGGGCCTTCGGGGCGTCCCCGGCTCGGCCTGCGCCCAGGGCTGCAGAAAACTGGCCCCGAGCCCCTGGGCCTGCGGGGGGGGAGGCCTGGACAAAGGCCTGCCTGCGCCCCGCCCTCTGGCTCCTGGGCTGCCCTGGCTCCTGGGCTCCCTCCCTGTCTGGGGGAGCAGAGGCTCCTCCCCGCCGCCCTGACAGCGTAGCTGCGTGGGACCCTGTGTGACCGGGGCGCTCGGACTCGCCGCCGGCTTCGGGGGAGTCTTGTGGGAGCGCCACAGTCTCCGGGACTTTGAGAAGCCAACTCCCGCCGGGCTCAGCTTTGTCAGCTACACGATGGCCCCCCCTTGTCGGACCTGCTCCTCTGGGAACCTGCGCCCTTTGTACTGATTTGTATGGGGCCCAATCAGGGCCGAGGCCCGGGAGCCGGGAGCACCTCCGCCCCGGGAGCACCGCTGCTTGGGGACGGGGAGCACTCTGCCAGGCAGGGTTTCAGTCTCAGTCCTGGGAGCCTGGAGCACCGCTGTTGGAGGACGGGGAGCGCTCTGTCAGGCAGGGTTTCAGCCTCAGTCTAGGGGGGGTCACAAAAGGGATGAGAGGGGGAGGAGGAGTCCGTTCTCGCGGGACTTGGGAGCGGGGTTGGCGGCGGGGCCCTCGGGGCGCCTGATCCCCTCAGGGAGAACCGGGCTGGGGGCCGGCCCAGGAAGCCGCTCCTCGGGGTCGGCTCTCGCCCGGCTGGGACTCGGACGACCGCCTTCCTTCTCCATCTGTCAGACACGAGGACTCGGCCACTGAATTCCGTGCTCAGCCCCAGGGGAGCCCTCGGGAGGCGGAAGCTCCGCCCTCAGAAAGCTCGTTTCTGCCGGGCGGCAGCGCCGGGGCCCTGCGGGACGAGGCTCCGCCGCGGGGTCCGGGCCCTGAGCCCGCGGGGCCGAGTCGGGGGACGCCGACCTGCGCCGGAGGAGGAGGAGATCCCTGCGCTGATGGGTCCCGCTCCCTCAGCCCCGCCCCCGCCCGGCACCACGGCCCACAAAAGGCTTCCCCGCTTCTTTCCCGGAGGCGGCACTGAGGCAGTTCGGGTGATGGGTCACGGCCGTGAAGGTGGTTCGGGCGCCGCTGGGCCATTTCCGGGCTGCCGGTACCGGCCCAGGGGTCCCTGAGGGCGGGCTCGGGTCACCGGGCCGAGCGGCCCCTCAGTCTGTGCGCAGCGAGACCGGAAATCAGGGTCGTGGAACGCTGAGGCCGCGCGGTGGCGCAGCCGTCCTCAACCCCCGCCATCGGCTCTGGAAGGGCCGGGGCCTCCTTTCCCAGAGGCGCGAGGCGGAGCACGAGGCGGGTCCTCCAGCCACCGGAAAGGGCCGAACTCGCGGCTCCTGGGCCCTCGCGGCTCCCAGTGCCCCTTTCTGGCCCGCTAGCAACCGCGCCTGGCCCAACGCGGGGGGGGAGTGCGCAGGGCGCCATGTTAGTAGTAAAGTCGGGCCCTTCCCCCGTCACTCCTTCACCTCCCCAGGAGAAATTAAATAGGCCCCTGGGGAGAGAGCCGAGAGGAGCCTCTGGGGGACCATTACCCAGACCTTCGCTTTCAAACCGGCCTAATTATCACCAGAGGCAGCGGCCGCAGGGACTGACGGCGCCAACAAAGAGGGGACGGCCGGCCTCCTTTCATAGGCTGGAGGGGTCACCACCTGCTTCCGCAAAGAACCCAAATCCGGCCAAAGGGACTGTGGGCTGGGCTCTGGCTCGGACCCCGCCTTAGTCCTGGGCGGCCCGAGGGGACTTCCGGGCGGCGGGGGCTTCCTGAGGGCCTGGAGGGGACTCCGGAGACCCAGGGGACTCCGGGCGGCCTGGGACTCCGGCGGCCCGTGGGGACTTCCGGGCGGCCCGTGGGGACTTCCGGGCGGCCCGTGGGGACTCCAGCTGGCCTGGGGACCCAGAACCCTGGCCTTCCCGCCCGCCTGGAGGGACCGGTGTCCTGAGCCCGAGCCCCGGATAGCCGGGTGCCCATTCGGGCCGCGCATCCCCGAGCGGGCCAAGGGGCCCACTGGTTCTCCGCCGAGGGTCCCATTTGCAGCCGGCTGAGGGCGAGGCTCCCCGAGGAGTTGCCCTCCCCCATTTCCACAAGGCCATTCCTAAGTGCATTACCTCATGTTTGGGCCCGGGCCAGAGCGCCGTCGTTTCTGATAGATCGGGCCGTTTTTCATGGGGCTTTTCATTAAGAAATGGCCACGCAGGGGAAATCAAACGAGAGTCCGGGGCAGCGGCCGGGCCACTGGGGGGGGGGGGGGGCAGCGTTCCGGCCCGCTGGGGAGGGGGGGCAGGGCCTGCCTGGGGGGGGGGGGCAGCCGGCTTCCCCGGGGGGAGGGGCCTCTCATTGAGAGGCGGCTCCTGCCGCTGTCACTGATGCTCCTCTCCCCCTCCTCCTGCAGCCTGGACCTACGGGGACGCCAAGAAGGTGGCCTACGTCACCGACAGCCGCGGGCAGTTCTGCGGCCAGAGGAACACAAACAATGCGTGAGTATGGGCCTTCCCCCTCGGGGACCCTGACCCGCTGCCGAAGGTCCCGGGGCTGCGCAACCCTTGGCACGGGAGGAAAAGGAGGCCCCGGGACACCGGGCTCACAGCGGAGCCTCCCTTCCCCACCATGGTTTAAGACGGAAGGTGGTCTGAAGGCAAGGACTCGGACCCCAGGCCTGGCGAACGAAGCTCACGCCGCCCCGGGTCACACTGATCTCAGAGCCCGGCCGGGTCTCTCTCTCTGTAGGTAAAAAAGAAAAGGCCAAACTTCCCAGAGAGAGTCTTCCCCTCCCCATTCTAAAGCAGGGAAGCCATAAACACCGTCCCTAGTGCCGCTTGTCCTTGGGAGGGAGCAAACAGCTCGGAGCCGTCCCCTGGGCCCCGCGGTCTTGCAGTCCCCCCACCGGCTTTGTCATTTCTGCCAAAGCCTCGAGGAACTAGGAGGACAAAAACCAGAACCGTGTTAAGATGATTCTCCAGCAGCTCCTCCTTCCTGCTTAAGGAGGGCTGCACTTTCAGTGACTGAAAATAAATGTATTTCCCCCTTTCCTTTAGCTTAGAAATAGAAGGAAACAAACCCCTGTTGTAGCAGGCGCCTGCCATCCCCTCCTGTGCCCCAGGGAGCCCTGGCAGTGTCCCGCAGCTGGGGGCGCCGGGCCCCTTCCCCGCGGTCTGGCGGTGGGACATGTATCACTGGGGCCCTTCCCCCTCTGAGGAAACTAGTACAGAATGGGGGGGGGCTTAAAAGGCCCACTTTTAAGAGAAAAAAGGCATTCCTTTTATTAACTGAATTCCCTCCTCAGAGGTGGGCCTGGTTGAGAACATAAATAGGTTCAAGGAAGGTTTGGATCCATTCCGGGACCCGGTTCCTAATAGATCGGCCAGGGAGCCCGGGAGCTTTAGAGGCCTATCGCTACCCACTGGAGCTGGAGGGCATGGAGGCCGCCTTTGGGGGGAGTTCCCGAAGTTCACTAGGGGCCTGAGTTTTGACCCAGCGCAGCAAAGTTTAACTCTTAACCTTGGTGACTCAGGAAAGCCCCGGCCCCTCTACAAAACAAGACCTGCTGGGAGCGGGACAAAGAAAGCTCTAGAGGTGACAACATTTCATTGTTCGTTCCCCAGTTCCTAATAGTTATTTTTAAATCATTCTAAAGGTTTCATTGAAAAATAAATCTCTATGACAAAAAAGGGATCCAAAGCCCAGCCAGTGACCCACTTCTTTCCAAAAGCCTTGGATCGTACCATAGCCCAGAACTGGGGCAATTCCACGGAGCGTCTGTAGCACAGGGTAATTTGTCCATCTTTGCTGGAAAGTCTGCTCTCGGAGTGCCGGAGCTCGCCTCCTCATTCATTTTTGCATATTCTGAACCGTAACAAACTTCAGTTCAGTGAAGAGAATAGCTTTGGTCTGAATGGCTTCAGCTCTGCCTTCGTTCACGCGCCCACCGGGTCCTACGGGGCCTGTGCCGCTTTGGGTCTGATGTTGGAAGGGCCTGAGATGATCAGAAGTGAGCAGCGCGCATCGGAGTCACCCGGACAAACGCTCGGGAGTCGCCCGGATGTCTCAGGACGCTGATGACGGCTGACCACCTCTGAGCACTTACTGGTCTCTGGGTCACCTTACACTGGTTACCTTAGATAATGCTCATGATCCCCGCACAGTGAATGCGCTCACTGGATGCTGTAGCTACACACGGAGCCTGAGGTTAGAGACGGGTGCCTCGACTAGTCCTGGCAGAATCCGAACCCAGACCTTCCTCCTCCCACATCCATCTGCCAAGCCGCCATTTTTGGCCCCAAAAGAGGAAGTTGGAGGTGGCACTGTGCCGATTCCTAATTATCAACATAATCAACAGTTATTTCCTGAGCACCTAGTTAGGTGCTGGGCTGGGCATCAAGTTAGGTTCTGGGAATCCGCGCACAATGAAGGAAACCCTCCCTGTTGGCAAGGAGATGACATCCTAATGGGGACAACAGGTGCAGGTCTGTGTGTGCCCAGTGCAGTTGTATGTGTTTTATATGGATGTGTGCGTGTGCACTGCACACAGTGTGTACACATAAATATCAGACAGAGAAATAGCAGGGGGATAACTGCAAACGATGATAAGGTACTTGAGTGTTACTTGGGAGGAAGAACACTAGGAAGCATTGGGAGAGACATCAGGTGGCGGGCCAGTGCAAAAGTGTGGAGGTGGGAGATAGAGTGTGAGGAACAGAGGGGAGACAAGAAAAAAATGAGGTTAGAAAGACTAGGGGAGACAGAGGCAACACACACACAGAAAGAGGAGGAAGGGGAGGAGAAAGAACAGGAGAGATCCTCCTTGTGGAGGCTGAGGGGGAGCCCTTGGGGTATTCCTCCAGGCAGGTCCAGGCCTGTGGGTTCTGTGGCTCCTCTTGGGGGTGAACAGGGGTTCCCGTCCTGCTTCTCTCCCTTGGTGAGGAAAGCCTGGATCTAGGCTGTCCAGGCAACATCAGGAATGGTGTGCTCCGTCCTGGGAGAGACATTTGGAAGGATGTGAATAAACCAGGATGTGGGTTCCGAATGGCCATTGTGACAAAGCGGCCGGATTTGCTGCCACAAGAACCGGGGTGGAGGAACTCCGGCTGTTTTTCTTGAATTTGTGTGCTTGGCTCCCTGGTAAGATGAGGAACAAAGAAGAGAGGTTTCAGGAGGGTCGATTTTGACTCCATGGAAGAGAGTGCTTCCTGCCCATTTGGGTGGTTCCAAGGTGGAGCTGCGCTGCTCGGGCCACAGCGGGATCCCCCTCCTCTGGGCTCCTCAGCCAAGGGCTGCCTCCTGCTGGAGAGATTCCCGGTCGGACGTGGGTGGGCTAGGCCGGATGCCTCTGGGAGCCTTTGCCCCGGAGCTGAGCTGGAGCAGGTCTTGGGATCCCAGCATGCCCGGCTGCAGGATAGAACCAGGACTCGTCCAGGCCCAGAAGTGATGGCAAAAAGCCATGTGAGAGGCTGATGGGGAGATGGGCTGGTCCTGGCCCAGCCTGGGAGCCAGTGGAGGCAGCTGGCCTTGGAAGCGCCCTGTGGGA
This sequence comes from Sarcophilus harrisii, assembly GCF_902635505.1. NCBI lineage: Eukaryota > Metazoa > Chordata > Mammalia > Dasyuromorphia > Dasyuridae > Sarcophilus > Sarcophilus harrisii. The sequence goes on from NC_045429.1 coordinate 2,431,229, forward strand.
GCCACAGGCCTCTGGGGGCCTCCTTTCTGGTGGAGGAATCACACGATAAGGTGCAGAAGGGTAGTGACTTTTATCTGCAGAGGGAGGAGGCATTTTTGAAGTCCTCACTGGGCCGGCTGCGGAGCACACTCAGGAGAAGGGATGGGAGCCCCCATGAGTGATTTCACTGGGCCAGGGAAATCCCTCTGGGCCTCCACGCAGGGGCTGCTCCAGGCTCTCCAAGTCAGAGCTTTGCAGGCTGACTGGTGCAAGAGAGATGGAGAGATGTAGGCAGTGACACGGCTGGGCGGTGGCCAGCCCACCTGGGCCCTGGTTTTCCTGGGCCGAGCCTGGCTTCTGTCCCGCTGAGCCAGGCAGCAGCCTCCAAGGGGCCCGTGGCCATGGAGGCAGTGAGGAGAGGGTCTCCACATTTCCCCTTTCGAGACTTTTGCAGTTTTAAAGCACTGGATCTTCTTGGGGCCTGTTTGCTTTTTCAGTGTCGGAACAGAGCCTTCGTGCCCTTTTGTGACCCCTCCCCCGCCCCTGAGCCATCGCCTGCCCCATGGGGACGGTGCCGGCCTTTGAGCAGCAGCCCCCCCCCCCCACTCCAAAGCATATCGGCCGTGCCAAGCCACCTGTGGCTTCCCCCTGCAAGCCCCGTAAAGCGAGGCCGCAGAGCGGGGTTTGGGGGCCTCGGGGTGGGGAAAGATGGTACCTGGGGGCTCCGACACCCGGAGATCCCAGGTCTGGTCCCAAAATCGACGCCAGGCTCCGGGCCAAGGATGGGGAGGGACCCGTGCGCCCAGGTCAGGAGGAGGCACAATGCAGACAGAAGTGGGGTGCCCAAGGTGGGGGTCCCCTGGGGAGCGGAGAGAGGCCCCGAGGGTCCGGCCGCCCTTGGCCGTGAGCCTGCCCCGGGCTGCCCGGATTCTGGCGCCCGCCCACCATGCAGCCAGCGGCTTTGGGTGGATGTCAGCGCCATCTCCTGGCCGCCACGGGAACTTTCGGAGCTGAAGCCCGGCCCTTGTCTCCCTCCTGAGCAGAGGTGGGCACCTTCCCGGTGTGGGCAGGGGGAGGGCATGGGAAGTGCCTGCTCACACTCGCACACAAAAGCCATTTCTCCCACCTCTGGCATCCTGGCAGGGACCTCCCAGGCCGTGTCGGTTCCACAAATCCCTCCGCCCCAGCAGACATAAGGGAACCAGCTGTCGGTTTGATCCTGACGTTCCCATCCCTGTTTTTGGGGGGTCTCTAAGATGACTGGACACCCCCTAATGATCACACATCTCCTCGATTCTCCAAACAAGTCCATTTAATGACTCATGATTACCCCCGCTCCTCCTCCTGGCACAGAGTAGCTCTCGGCTGAGCCATCCCCCCAGTACCCGAGAAAGGCTTCCCATGAGCCAGGGGCACTTGGGGGAACCCTCCAACCGAGTCCCCATGGCTTGGTCATTCCCCCCGTCAGGATGTCCTGCCAAGAGACTGGTGCACTGTGGGACGCCTATTCCAGACTCTAATTTCTGGGTTTTCTGCCGGTCTCTGGACCAGCCTCTTTCAGCTGAGTAATCACCCCGAGAATAGCCACATGTTAAAGTCCAGGTGTCTTTATTGTCTCCTTCACAGTCTGGCTCCTTGCCTGGGGCCCGGGCCAGCTTTCTGGAGGGCCTTCAGACGGGCCCTGGTCTCAGTGGGGGGAAGCAGGAAGACAGGCCGGCCTCCACAATGGTGGGAAATGGAGCAAATGTCTCTGACTGAGTGTCCCAGCTTCTGTACTCTTATAATTGCATCATCGTAGGTGTGACTCTTGTACAACTATATTAAGTACTCATGTTCTGAAGGAGAGAACTGTTAAGCACCGCGTGTAATATTCTTCCCTAACATGTAAATCTTCTCTTGTTGAGGTTTTCTTGGGGTCTCTGGAGGCAGCCTCCCTTTCAGCTCAGTAATCACCACATGAATACAGTCAGGGGTTAAAGTCCAAATCCTTTACTGTCTCTTTCCAAGTCTTGTCTCCTTTCCGTGGCCTGGTTGGCTTTCTTAGAGTCCAGATCCTTTATCTCCTCCTGGGGCCGGGCAGCTTTCTGGAGGCCTTTCAGCCTTGGTTCCGAGAGCTTGAGCTCCCGCTGCCTTCTCTGGCTTTTGACTCTCCCTGACTGAGTCCTGGCTGAGGCTCCGAGCTTATATTCTCTCTTATCAAAGGTGTGAATCTTGTGGAACTATAGTAAGTACTGAGTACATGGACTGAACTAGAGAACTATTAAGCACCCGGCTAAACAACCATTGTCTCTATCCATTCCACTGGCTTAGTGCCTTGTTTCAAGTTCTGGCCCCTAACAACCGTGCTAAACTAGATAATCATAACCATTGTCTATCAATTCCACTGACTTAGAGCCTTGTTTCAAGTGTGCTTCCCCAGAGTTCTGGCTCTCTACAAGACTCTGGAGCAGGTTGCCCCCAAAGTTAACTCCTCATTACTCTCCAATGTCCGTTCCCTACCAAAGAGTGCCCAGCCTCCAGGTGCCTGTTACCGTACCATGGCCCATCATTTTGAGTTGGCAGTTGCCTAAGAATTATTGTAAAAGCTCCACAAAGCCCCCTCTGTCCCTCAGTTTCCTCTTTTGCAAAATGAGGGGTTTGGATGCTCGGGCTGTGACGTTAAGGATGTCTGCTCCTGGAGTCAGGGGCTGTTAGCCCAGAATAATCCGCAGTAAAGGCCCAATGGCTCCCAGAAGGTGAATAGAAGTGGGTGAGATCTTCTGGACCCTCTGGCCAAAGTGGCCGGTGTTTCCATGCTCCCTGACCTTAACTCTTTCTCTGTTGTTGTCTTTCTCTCCAGGAAGAAGCACTTTCTGTTTTATTTTAACATTCTGCGGTGTGCCAACCCCTCTATGCTACCGAAGCTGCAGTGCCCGACCAGGCAGGTAAGGCAAGAGCGGAGAAGGTTCAGCTTCCTTCCAGAGCCAGTCCAGCGCTCTCTGCCTTGGAAAGACTCTGTCCTGCTCCCTGGGTCCTTTCCCTCTGTCCTCCCTCCTCCCACCCCAGTAGAGCCTAAGCCGCTTGAGAGCGGGCCTTTTTGGCTGGAGGGTCCTGAATCGGCTCCCCTTGTGGGGAGAGGGTTCCCAGGTGACTGCCGGGAATCCCTCTCTGCTGGCTCCGTGGAATATAAGGACGGGACAGGTGCCATGGATGAGCCTCTTGGAGAGGGGACTAGCCTTGGAATCAGGACGCGACAGGATTCACCCTGCCCCTGGTCTGAGGCCGTCCCGGGGAGTGTTGGGGGGTGAGGGTCTCCCAGGGGCATGGGTGCCAGTGTGAGGGGGTAGGCCTGCTAACCAATGGCAGCATTTGAGTTAAGGGTGATGGCAGGAACCAAGTCAGCAGCTGGTGCTCCAGGAGGAGAGGGAGCACTTCAGGCCCAGAAACAATCTGAGGAAGTTCAGGGCTGAAGGGTCTTGGGGGTTTGGGGTCTGGGCTGCATGGCCCCCACTTCTAAGGCTGCATTGATGGAACCCTGGGGAGATCTGGTGTCAAAGCCGGCAGAGAGCCGTGGTGGGCATGCCCAGCCTCGGGGCTGCTCCTCTCTCCGAAAAGTGAGGGGACGCACCTCCCTCCCCCACTGCCAGAAGCTGTTCTTTATGAGGACTATACATCTCAATATGTACCCTATAAGAAGCTTAAATAGGTACAGTTTAAAATTGTTTCTATTGCAGTGCGTGGCTTGTTAAATTAAAATAACAACAGGTATGTTACATGTTAAGCTAAATAACATATTCTGTGAAAAATTAGTAAAATGTCCAGAGCAACAAGCGAGAAGAGCGGCCTCGGTTCATATTTGTGCCTTCTGCTCAACGTCTGGTGATGGGAAGAAGCTCTGTTCCGGGCCTGCTTCCGCCTTCGGAGGCCGCTGGTTTTGGTGGCAGAAAATCTGGCTCCCCCAGATGGGGAGCTGGAAAGAACCCTTGGTTTCCCATCAGGGACACGGTGCTGGAAGAACAGAGGTGCGCGAAGTGGCTCAAGTGGTTCAGTAGGAAGCGCATCCAGGTGGTACCCAAGACACGGTCCTGATGCTGTGGCTGGGAAAGTCCCTCCTCCTCTGCCATCGGGAGAGACTCAGAGGGGGGAGAGTGTCAGAGGGGGGAGAGTCAGAGGGGGGAGAGTCAAAGGGGGGGGGGAGAGTCGGGCGACAGAGGCTTTGCAGCCCTAAATCTCTGTCCTGCCTCCGAGTTCTGCCTCCATACAGGCCGACACTGACTCTGCTCCAGGGACGGCAAGGGGTGGGGGGGAGGCCGGTTCTGCCGCAGAAGGAGAGCTGGGGGGCGCTGGGGAAGGAAGCTGACGGACCAAGGGCTAGCAGGGGAATGAAACCTCTCACAAATGTGCCCGTTGGACACACAGAGCAATGGAGGGAGGGAAGCGCGGCCGCCGCCCCGCCGGGCAAGGGCCCCGGGTGGGGCAGCGCTGGGAAAGGCCGGGAGGCCCCACTTGCTTTGCCAAGGGGCTTCACGAGCCCCGCAGGACCCCGGTCACCGCCCGCGGAGGGGCCGCCCCTCCCCCGCCCGGGGTGAGCACGTTGTGGGACGCTGCGCGCCTCGGTTCCCCCTGTCGGATGGATGGGCTGGACCCGAGGGCCGGGAAGGCCTCCCTCCGCGCTCCCCTCATGGGGCCCTTCGGGGCCCCCCACGCTGCGGGCGCGCTCCCGTCTGGGGCCTGAGCCGGGGTTCGAGAGGGGCCGAGGGCCCCCCTCCTGAGCCGCTTTCCCTGCGGAGCCGAGGCCGGGGTCCTCCCCCCGCGCTCCGGGGGCCCGCTCGGGAACCGGCCCTGCTCACGCGGTCCGCACTCGGCCGAGCTCCCGCTGACCCCGAGGCCGGCGCGGTGATGGCGGAGAAGCACAAGCCCGGCGGGTGGGGGCGGGCGCGCGGGCCGTTGTTGCTTAGCGCCCGTCAGAGCCGGCGGCGGCCCCGGAGCTGCGGGGCTGGGGGCCCGAACCCTCCGTGTGCGCCGTCATTTGTGGGCACGTGTGTGCGCGCGCGGGGCGGGAGGGGGGGAGGGGAGGGGCGTTCCTGAGGCACCGCTGGGCTCCGGGCGCTGCCCAAGCAGATCCCCGAGTGTCTCCGGCAGCTGTGCGCGCGCGCGTCTGTCTGTGCACGCGCGTCTGTCTGTGCGCACGTTTGTCTGTGTGCGCGCGTCTGTCTGTGCACGCGCGTCTGTGTGTGCGCGCGCGCGCATCTGTCTGTGTGTGCGCGCTTGCACAAAATCATCTGTACTCTAGCCCTGGAGGCAGGAAGGCCCGGTCTGGCTCTCACACCTAAAAGCGAGGGAGGGAAGGAGCACGGATCAAGCTCTTCCTGTGCACTAAGCTCTGGGGCCCGCGAAGCACAGGCAGAGAAGTCAGCGGTCTCTGCTCCAGGAGCTGCTCCCGGCCGCAGGGGCCGCCTCTCTTCCCCCCCCCCCCCCCCCCCCCCCCGGGAAGGGAAAGGTCCCCGCTCCTTGGGGCACTTGGCAACGGCGCAGTCACTAACCGCCTGCTCTGTGTCATAGGCCCCGGAAGACGCCCCCCCCCCCCATCGGGGCGCCCTGTCCCACTGCACGATGTCAGGCGTGGCTGAGAAATAGCCCATCACACGCTCGGTCCTTGGGTTTTCACATTGAAATATGGCTCATAAGCCCCCCTTCCTTGTTCCCCTTGTCGCGCCCTGATCTAAGGCACCGCCTCCTGACGTACCTTCTTGCTTCTGGCCTCTCCCCCCAAGCCCCGTCCCCTGCGCCATGAACCTAAGTAAGGGCTGGCTCTGGGACAGAGCCAGAGTGCGGGGTCCCGGTGCTGACAAAGGGGCTTGGTAGCCGTGGGTCCTCACTGAGCTGGAGAGACCGGTGTCCTCAGACAGAGGAGGTTCTCCTGTGGAAGTGAAACACAAGGAGGCGGGACGCCCCTGTACCTGCCTGACGGGAGGGCGGGGCTGGGGAAGGCGGGGCTGGGGAGGGCGGGGCTGGGGACGGTGGGGCTGGGGAGGCCGGGGCTGGGGAAGGCGGGGCTGGGGAGGGCGGGGCTGGGGAGGCCGGGGCTGGGGAAGGCGGGGCCGGGGCTGGGGAAGGCGGGGCTGGGGAAGCCGGGGCTGGGGAGGCCGGGGCTGGGGAGGCCGGGGCTGGGGAAGGTGGGGCTGGGGAGGCCGGGGCTGGGGAGGCCGGGGCTGGGGAGGCCGGGGCTGGGGAAGGCGGGGCTGGGGAAGGTGGGGCGGGGGAGGCCGGGGCTGGGGAAGGCGGGGCCGGGGCTGGGGAAGCCGGGGCTGGGGAAGGTGGGGCTGGGGAGGCCGGGGCTGGGGAGGCCGGGGCTGGGGAAGGTGGGGCTGGGGAGGCCGGGGCTGGGGAAGGTGGGGCTGGGGAGGCCGGGGCTGGGGAAGGCGGGGCTGGGGAGGCCGGGGCTGGGCAGGGCGGGGCTGGGGAAGGTGCGCCGGCTGGGGGCTGGGCGCCGGGGGTCAGGGCCGGCCAGTGGTCTCTCTGAAGTCCTGGATAATATGAGACCAGGAGGCAGGTACTGAAGAAAGAAGGGAAGGGGACCTGGGGTCCAGCTGGCGATATCAGGGCGGGAGACGAATGACTAGAGCTGATCTCCGAAGAGGAAAGGTTACTAAGTAACTGAAGGGAGGGAGAAGGACCTGGGCCCGTCCATACAAGCTGGGGCTCCGTCCTCAGGACCCCGTTTTGTCCGCCACGTAAGGTGCAGCCTTACCTCCAGGCTCTCCGCAGTGGCCCGGCCGCTGATTGCTTGCCGCTCCCCTCCGTTTCCTCAGTCCCCTCCTTTGACGGATGAGAAGACAGGCCTAGGAAGACAGACTTGTCTCTGGCCACGAGGAGAGTCATTCTCAGAGCTGGGCTTGGGACGAGTGTTTCCGACGCCGGGTCCAGCTTTGGGGCCACTGTTCCACTTTTCATGGCGCAGGGGGAGGGGAGGTTAGGTTGGAGACACTCTGGCAGATTCCTGGTTGGCTTTGGGGGGGCCCTTAAAGATCCAGGGCCCTCTGTTGTCAAGGAAACGATGCTGCCCAATTTGGGGTCTTAGAGAAGCCTGGAGCGCCATAAAATGGGCAATGCAGCAGTGGTAGCCAAAATATTAAATGTTGTCTTCTTAATGTTTCAAAAGTGCTTCCCAAGTGTGTTGATTCCCCCCCAACCCAAGGAGTAAAGTAGCCCTGATTTCCTCTCTTTTGTTCCAGAATTTCTTTCTCTTTTTCATTATCCGAAGGGTGTTCTGTGCCCTCTGGTCCTCTTGAGACCCGACTTTACAGGGTTAGCATCCTATTTTTTAAGCCTCAAAGTATTTCCTGGCCAAACTGGTTTGGCAAATGCGATTTCAGGTTAATCCATCTTTGCTTATTGGGTGAATAAAAGCAAAGAGTAGCCTTCGCTTCCCCCCTCCCCATTACACGCCTCTTCCCGGGCATCATTGGCCCTGGGTCTCTCTGCAGGGTCCCAAATTGCTTCTTAGTGACTCTGCAGCCCGGCCTCCTGCCTCCCCTGGACATGAGCACAGCCACCTGATTGTGCCTTAAGGCGAGTGGAATCTCTGCTTCCATCCAGCTGACACTGGGAAAGGATTCTGAGCAAAGATTGATTGCTGCAAATGGCCCTAATTGGGTTAGTTTCTTAGGGTGATAAAAACTTCATTATGGTTCCCGAGTGGTTGTTGAGAAAGAGCTGGCCCTCATAATTATGGATGACATCATGATTAATGGTCCCAGCATTCTGAAATTTGCCACTTTGTTTCAAGGGTATGAGGCAAGTCTTTAACTTGGAAGGTTCATGATAGGCTTGGCCAAGAGACTGATCTTCAATTTTAGCTCTGCCCTGCGATTCCAGGATTGATCATCCAGCCCCTCCGACCAACAAGCCATTTTGGCACCACATGTGTCCATGTTCTCCATAACCCAGAACGTTGCCAGGAGAGACTGGGAATTAAGATCTAGACACGGGACTGGAAAGTCCTTGGGGGCCATCGGCCTTCTGACGCACGGGAGCTATGCAATTTGGGGCAAATCCTTACCCATTTCTTAGCCGCCACTTCCTCATCTGTGAAATGGAGCTAGTAATTCTAGCACCAACCAAGAGGGTCTTTCCATGGTTTCAAGAATAAATCAGTTTCAATAATGGATCTTTTTTCTTATTAATGTTGCTCTTGTTTCTTCAGATAAAAAAACTGAGACCCAAACATGGGCAAGGGATCTGGTTAAGCTCAGAAGTGGCCAAATTGAGATTTGAACTCATGACTATTTACACAAAGTTTCTCCACTAGTCTTTCTGGGGTCTTAGCTCCAGAGCTTTAAGGGCTTCCGACTTCTGGAAGTCCAGCCCCACCATGGAGGGCACAGAGTAATTTGGCCACATTCTCCCAGAGAGCATCATGGTGGGGTTTGCCCCTGGAGATGCTGGAATCCAGAATCCACCTTCCAAGTTCTGGAGGAAGCACAGAATCAGGTTTAGGAAGCTAGGCTGGAGTCCCAAGTATCTGCCAGTTATTCAGTGTATGACTTTACACAAAATGCTGAGTCTGTAAAAGGAGAGGGTTCGATCTGATGATCCCTGGGGTCTCTTCCAACTCCAAAGCTCTGTGTCCCATGCTTGCCAAGGTTTTCCTCATCTTTTAGTCCCTGCAAGGTTGGTTCAAGAGCAGCAGCATAAAATGTGCTTTTTCATGTAGTCCTAAATGGGACAGCCGCCATTTTCCTTGAGACGCTCTTGGATGGGCAGTTGTGATTGCAAGACTTGTTCCTCCTCATTCAGCTTCTGTTTCTGTGTTTTCCTTTCCTTTCTGTAGGTCTGTGTCTCTGAGTGCCCTGACAGGTTTTTAACCTTAGTAGACGTGCAAAAAGACCACGCAGATAATAGCAGCCAATGGGAATACTATCGGCAATACTGCAAACCTGGCTTCAGCGACCCTTTGAAGGTAAGCCCCCCAATGAAGCAGCCTCCTTGGGGTAACATGGGTATGACATCTTGGCTTCTCTCAAGAGCTAAGTCTTCATGTTGTTTACTGTCGTTCAGTCATTTCTTTTTCTTTTCTGTTTTATGGCATACTTTTATTTTTACTTTTTATACAAAATACAGTTTTTAAAGGAAAAGATGGCAGCCTGATTATGGAAGGCTTCAACAATCATTTTTGTAAGACGTTGTGATCCAAATTTTTCTCCCTCCCTCCCTCTCTGATCTCCCTTCTCTCCAAGCAAGCCATCTATGTTAAATATATGCAATTGTTTTAAAGTTATTTCCATATTGTCATATTGTGCAAGAAAAATCAGGTTGTTCAGTCATTTCAGTCATGACCAATTCTTTGTGACCCCAGGTTACCATTCCCTTTTCCAGTTCATTTTACAGATGAGGAAATTGAGGCAAATAGCATTAATAACTTGTCCAAGGTCTTAGGTCTGGAGAGTGTCTGAGGTCCATTTTGAACTTGAGAAGATCAGTTTTTCTGATTCCAACCCAAGCACTCTATGCACTGTAGTGCCACTTAGCTGCCCCAAGTCTTTTTTGGGGGGATGGCTTGTACATGTACATTCAATTTTTTACATATTTTCATATGAATCATGTTGGGAGAGAAAAAAAATCAGAACAAAAGGGAAAAAACTATGAGAGGAAAACATAAAAAAAAAGATGGAAATAGTGCTCTCTTGGATCTATTTTCCAAATCAGTTGTCTTTCCAATGTGGTATTTTATATATTCTTCTATTTTTTTTTCACTTTTTTGGTCTGTTTGGCCTATTCTTGATTTTTCATAGAGTCATTAGCTTCCATTAGCTAAGATCTAGTTTTAAATGTATTTTTTTCTTCAACTAGCTTTTGTATCTTCTTTTCAACTTGATTAATTTTACTTTTAAAGGTGTTTTCTCCAGTGGATTTTCATTTGGCCAACTCTATTTTCATCAGTCAATTTTTGTCTCCCTTTTCCACCTTCTGACTCTCTCTTGTATATCTCTTGTTTCTTTTCCCAACTTTTCTTCTACTTCTCTTATTTTACTTTTAAATCCTTTAAGTGCTTGTCCAGGAAGGCTCTTTCATATTTCCTTTTGAGGTTTGCCTTGTGGGCACTTTGTCCTTTCTGAGTTGGTGTTTTGGTTTTCCCTTTCACCACAGTTGTTTTTTGGGGGCCTCTGGGGTTTTGCCCATTTTCTTTTTTTCCTTATTTTGTGACTTGTAAAGAGGAGGCACTGTCTTGAGCTTTGGCTTGGAGGGCAGGGCCCTCCATTGGGTGATTTTTCCTAGGGGACCATCCTCTGGGGGGGTACACTGACCTAGTCCTGTCTGTTGTTACCCGAGTTCCCCAGACTGGCAGTTTGCCTCCTGAGCTAAGACTGGAGGCTGCCCCACTATTCTGCATGAATTAGGGGAGAGGGTCTCGGTTACTGATCCCTGTGACTAGGACCCTCCCTCTGGACTTTCCGGACACCACATAAGCCGGACTGTGCCTCCCCACCCCAGTGAAGCTGACCCTGAAGTCCTTCCAGCCCATCTTGGGCAGGAAATTGCTTCACTCTGTCTCTTTGTAGACTCTGCCATTCCAGACCTGGTTCAGAGGCTGGTTTTCACAGGGTTTGAAGGGAAACTAGGAGAGCTCAGGCTGCGTCCTGCCTTCACGCCACCATTTGTTCTGATCCCAGAAGTCTCCCGTCCCAAATTCCTCAGATGTGGCAGAAATTACTAAGAATATAATTGGATCAAAGACATCCAGCCCTCTGAGGTTGTGGCAGGTTTGGGTACAGTGGATGGATGGGGTCACTTGGAGCAGGGACACCTTTGATTTTTCCCACTGTAAATAGCCATGTTGACATTTTCCTTCGCTGACATTTATTTTTATTTATTCTGTTTTTTTTTTTTTTTTTTGGAGAGGTAATCAGGGCTAAGCGACTTGCCCAGTGTCACAAAGTAAGTGTCAAGTGCAACTAAAATTTCAGTGACCAATTTGAGATGATTATTCACTTTTGTAAAAGTGAAAACTCAGGAACAAAGTGAGTGCTTATTGATCAGGGAAATGACTGAACCAATCATGGCATCTAAATGCGCTAGAATCTTAATACACTGCAACAGACAGTGACTTGTATGAGAGATGCCTAGACCAACATAGTGATGAAGAAAGAAGAAAAAGCAAGGTACCACAGACAAAGTGATTGCAATAATCCATGGGAACAGAACAGGAAAATGAAGTGTGCTACATGTATCAGTCTTGTCCCTAGAAAAAACATATGGAAATGGATGTTCTTATTTTCTTGGGGAGGTGGAAATTATTGGTGCAAAAAAAATGACCGCTCTGGCCATGGACATACAGAGGACATCAACTAGGTGTGTTGATACACCTTTTGGAAACATTACCCCAAGGTGGGAAAAACTAATGGAAATGTTCTCCCAGGTCTGCTAACTCGTGCATTCCGTACTCTGTTCCTAGCTTTGACATTGTCACACACAGCAACATACTTCCTTAGTTACACAAATATAGTCACTGAGTTATGGACAGTGGATTTTGAGGGAAGGATATATTTGGAAATGATCATGATGAAAGAAAAAAAAAAGAGGAAAAGAAGAAAAGTAAAAAAAAGGAGAGAGGAATAAAATAAAAGGAAGGGAAAGAGAAAGAATTAATTGAAAAAAATAAATTATTTGGGACCATACTTTTAGTTTTATGGTGATGGAACCTTGTTGTTTTTGTGACAAATCAAACTTAGCTATCAACTCTAATGGTTAGTTCATTCACACAATCCCAAACACAAGGATGTAAATATAAGTTCGAGCCAGCCACCTGACCCTGCCCAAATAAAATATAAAATATAAAAATAAACTGACAATATTTCTCTGGAGAAAAAAAAAGCAGCAAAAATGAAAATACAAGCATTCAGGATCCTTGGACTTTATTTGGAATGGACTCATCTGTAACAGGGTGGATCAGAAATGCCTGTTTTTTATTTCCTACTGAATTACATTTGAGGCCTTTTAAAAATTAAATTTTGTTTTATTTTCAAGTGAATGCCCTTCTTTCCCGTCTCTTATCTTCCACTAGTCCTGCACTTCTAGCCATGTACACATGGAGAAAGCAAGAAAAACAAAATCCCAGTTACAAACACATATGGCACTTATGACATATATAGTCAAGCAAAACAAAGTCTCCCTTTGGTCATAAAAAAGGAATCCAGAATCTGAGTCTGTTTTTTCTGTATGGAGCTCAGCAGCACGTTTTATTTCGAGTCCTCAGGAATTATTGTGGGTCATTGTGTTGATCAGAGTTCTCAGGCCTTTCAAAGGTCGTTTATCTTCATGATTTTGTTGCTACTGTGTAAAATGGTCTTCTGGCTCTGCTCCCTTCACTTCGCATCAGTTCTTAGAAGTCTTCCCAGGTTTTTCTAAAACTGTTCCCTTTATCATTTCTTTCAGCATCACGATATTTCATCCCAATCGTAATCCCCCAGCTTGCTTAGCCATTCCTCAGTGGATGGGCCTGGCCTCAGCTTCTAATATAAGAGTGCTTTTAATGGATAACTTGCATGTATCTTATTTTTTATTATGAATTTAAGAAATAAACATTTCCAGAGCAGCCCAGGTGGCACAGTGGATGGAGTACCAGCCCTGGAATCAGGAGGATCTGAGTTCAAACACAAACTCAAACATTTACTACCTGTGTGACCTGGACAAGTCGCTTAACCCCAATTGCCTCCTAAATAAATAAATGAATAAACTGATGAGTAAAAATAAAACAAGCATTTCCATAACATGAAACTACAAATTTATTGTGTACAACTTGCTTTTCTTTTTAAATATATAATAAAATTACCATGTTTCTTTTTATATGTGTGTGTATGTGTAAAATCATATTATACATACTTCTATTTATCAGGTTTTTCTCTGGATGCAGATTAGATAGTTATTTTCCTTCAGATACCTTTTGTAGTTAATTTGGGCATTTATAATAGTCAAAATGATTTTGTCATTCAAAGTTGTTCTTCAGATAGTATTGCTATTACTTTATACAGCGTTTTTCTGGTTCTGCTCCTCTCACTCTTCATTATTTCATGCCAGCCTATCCACATATTTCTGAGATCAGAGAGCTCATCATTTTTATAGCACAGTTGTATTCCACTACAATCATATGGCACAACTTTTTGAGCCATTCCCCAAATTATATGATTAAATGAAGTAACTTAGATAATAAGTCCATTATGATTGTTTTTTTAAAAAGGTACAGACTTTAAAATTTATGTGGTAAAACATTTTTTCCTACATTAAGGATAAAAGTAACTTGTTACCGTGTCTACTATGCTATTATATATTCCTTCTTCTGTTTTCAGCCTATACTAGAAGTTTTTCGGGATGATGATTGTCCAGCAGTGATTTTTCCCAGCAGACCTTGTGAGTGACTGGTGTTTTATTCTAAATTTAGTCTTTGTGATTTGAGCATGGTTTCTACATAAACAAAACATTATAAAAGTGAAACAATTCTGATGGTATTTTGGTATCACTTGGATACATATAGATTTGAACAAATGATTGCTTCAAAATTCACTTTAAAAAAACTTAATTTTATGACTCAATTTGTAGATAAGGAAACTAAATCCAGAGAGTTTTAGTCACTTTCCTGGGAGACCGTACCAGAACCAAACCCAAATCAAGTGCATTATTGGAAAGGCCATCCACCTTATGCGAGCCTCCTGGGAATGTAGACATGAAGGAGATGAAATAAGAATCTTTAGCAGGAGAACCCATATTAACTAGCTCAGATCCACTGTACTACCATCTTTGTGGGCTAGGTTGGCAAGGAAGGACATAACAAAGAGCTTTGAAATTTTCTTTATTAATCTTAATTTTTGTAAAATCCAAATTAATTATCACTTGATCACATTCAAATTGGTTAGGATGAGTTCATTTCTGGTATTTCTCAGCATAGATCTATAAAGAGAAATGCATTCTGATCTACTCCTTCTCATCTTCTAATAAAAACTGTGGGGCTAGAGGGGAGTGGAGGTTTTGTTCCATTTGTTAGCAGTTCAAAGATCACATTCTTTGAGTTGGAAGATACCTCCAAGGCCATCTCCTTCTTCCAATACTTAGCCAAGGGCACTTTAATTAGAACCATTATTGAAAAGATCAAATTCTGACAAACCTCTTCTCTGTGTCACCTGCATCAGCAAAATAGAAATCTTATTTATGGCTTCAGAATTTCCACTCTAAACCCATGAAAAGGAAAGAGAGCTGGGGGACATGCAAATTATTAAGACATAAAAAAAGATCATCCCACTTCTTTTAGTTGTCTAGATGTGAATGTGGCTCCTATTTCATTATGAAGCTTTATTTTGCAAAAGTTGGCTGAATGAGCATCCATTTCTTTGCCCTAAAAGAAAATAAATTAGATTTTTCCTTTCATAAAATCCAACTTAGTATGATTATCAATGTATTTTTTACAATGGGCAATACATATTATTTCCATTTTTCTTTCTGTGTCATGCCTCGTATTCTAGATGAGCCCCTGAACAGTCTTGTTTCAGAAGTCAGATGGCAGGTCTCCTTTAGGAGGCACTTTTCCTCTCATGAAGTAATAATAAGCAGTAATTGTTGCATTGAGTAACTTCTGCATTATCTGGAAAGAACTGAATGTCAAACCTCGGGAGGCTTCAGGGTGGAGGGAACCCAGCAGAAGGGACCCTTGGGTGGGGACGGGCGGAGCAGTGACTGCCATCGCTTTCATGTCTTTTCTAACAGTTCTCAAGAGATGTCTCCCGGACTTCCGTAATATCAGTGGCATTCTGACCCTCAAAAACAAGACAACGTTCCTTGATGGAGTTGGAAAGTTAAGAAACATAACTGAACTCTGGGAAGGTGTCAAGTATGTTTGTTTATCGTCTTAGTTCTGCTTCCAATCTCTCCCCAGACTGGGAGGATAAGGGTGGGAGGGGTGAAAGAATGTGTTTGTTGTCCCCTGCCAGCTCAAAACCCAGACCTGGGTAATGGGCACGGGCTCATTCGAGCTATTAGAGACAACAGAGGAAGAAAGCTGATCTCCAGGCGTCAGGGAGATTACCCAAATGTCTGTGAAACAGAAATGACACATATGGAAAAAGCATCCACGATAACATAGCAGAGCCCATGGAAATGTTTGTTTTTTTTTTGTCATCAAGGACCCTTTAGGATTTTATTTGGGGTCAGATCCTACGGTTTCCTTGGTGTATAGAATGGAAACACCTTTCACTGCTGGAGACAGGCCATGCATCTGGGCTTTGTAGTCTCAGAGATGGACTGAGGGCAGTGAGCGGGTACTGGCTTCCCCTCCTGTGTCAGAGGCAAGATTCGGACCTGAGTGACCCCTAACCCCAAGGCTGGTCCTCTATTCAGTGCAGCAGGTCACTCCTCTCCTGGTCAGCGCCCTCTCCAAAAATGCTCTCATCAACAGACTCCTCCCTTCTCAGATTATTTTTAGTGACTATTAATTAATCCAAAATGGGGAGAGAAATATATATATATATAATCACACATACACACACGCAGAGGCAAAGACTGTGAAAAACACAGATATAGCTATAGATATATGTAGAGAGAGACAGACAGAGACAGAGTGAAAAACAGAGAGACGGAGAAAGAGAGGAGCAGGGATGACCATGAAAATGACCTCTCTCTATGGACTTGGGTTTCTCTGGCACCCAGACTGCGCCCGGCACCGGCCGCCTGTTTGTTTTAAGGGCACAGTATTGAGCACTGCGCACACCCACCTGGCCAGGGTGGCTGCTTTTGTGGCCCAGGGTCGCTGAATTTAAGTGCAAGAGTCACTATTTTGTCCAGTGAGACATGTCTGTTTGTCTTCCCCGAAAGCGGGCAGGCATTCCGGGGCCCTGTGGCAAAACGGGAAGCGCCGAGATTTGGAACCAAAGGCCCGGGTTCCAGCCTCAGCTCAGCCTCCTGCTGTCTGAATGGCCCGGATACCTTCTCAGTCTCTCGCGCCTTCCTTTCTTGATCTGCAAGACGAGGAGTTTGGGACGGGCACCTTTAAGCCGCTCCCACCCCATCTGCCTCCGGCTGCAAACCCGGGCCCTCTGAAGAGAGCACCGCTTATTTGCTACAGTTTTGTGGAAACAGATGAGGAAAAACGCCCTCTCAGACACCTGGAAGTTGTGAGGGGAACGTCAGACACATAGCACCCATTCCCTGGCTCTCGGTATTCTGAACGTGCATTAAAAACACCCCGAGAGAAGGAAATGGGGCTCTACTACGGGGCTGACTTGGTGAAATCAGGGGGTTCTGAGGCCCTCTCCTCGGGGAGGCCCTCTCCTCCGCTCCTGAGGGCCCCGCGTCACTGGGCTCCCGCACAGAAGTTGTGCCAGCCTCGCCAGAATCCCTTGGCGGGGTCATTGTCCCGCCGCCCCCGGGGTGGGGGGCTTGGGACCGCCGGGGTTCAGGGAGCTCCGCTCTGCAGGGTTCCTTCCCGGGCGCCAGTCCTGTGCCCGGCCCTGCGGGAACCCCATGGCCGCTGCGCTTGGGGGACGCCCCGACCCGGGCGCCAGTCGCTGCCAGCGCCAGCCTTGCCCAGGGTAGGTCTCGCGGCGCAGCCCCCCCTGGTGGCCGGCCGGGGGCTGGTTGTAAAAGGCTCTCTCTTCTCCTTTGAATTCAGCGGGGTCAACATGGTGCTCATGGGGAGAACCATCGGCGTGAGGGTGTTCGAAGACTTCGTCAAGTCCTGGCACTGGATCCTCATGTGAGTAGTTCCCGGGGCCCCCGCGTCCTGGGGGGCGGTTCCGGGAGCAGGAGCCGCGGGCCTGGGTCCCAGCGCGGGGCAAGAGGCTCGGAAATAAGGGGCGGCCCGGGCGCAGGACGCTCTCACGGCCGGGGGGGGGGGGGTCCTTGTGGGGGGTGACGTCACGGCGCTGTGGCTTAGTCAGCGCCTTAGAACTGGAGCGCCGCGGCCAGGCCGGCTGAACGAAATGAACGTTCGCCTGGTTCTCCCCAAGTGCTGGGAGCACGAAGTGCAGAGCGGGGTGAAGGCACGGCCCCGCCCTCAGAGCGCGTCGTTCTCCCGCAGAGACCGCGCGGGCGCTGAGCGGGGGTCCGGTCCGTCCCGCGGACCTCGGGGTACAATATCTGGGAGTAGCCGGGAATGCCCCTCCCCCCGAGGCCTGGGGCATCTACCCTGTCAGACAGAGCCGGGCAAGCTGAGGGGGAGGAGGTGACGACCAGGGGGACAGGGGCGCTTTCTCCCAGAGCCCCGCCCCTTATCCCGGCCCCCCGGAGCCCCGCCCCTTATCTCGGCCCCCCGGGCAAGCTGAGGGGGAGGAGATGACGACCAGCGGCAGCGGGCGCTTTCCCCCGGAGCCCCGCCCCTTATCCCGGCCCCCCCCCCCGGGCAAGCTGAGGGGGAGGAGATGACGACCAGCGGCAGCGGGCGCTTTCCCCCAGAGCCCCATCCCTTATCCGGGCCCCCGGGCAAGCTGAGGGGGAGGAGATGACGACCAGCGGGAACGGGGCGCTTTCTCCCGGAGTCCCGCCCCTTATCCCGGCCCCCCCGAGCCCCGCCCCTTATCTCGGCCCCCCCCCCCGGGCAAGCTGAGGGGGAGGAGATGACGACCAGCGGCAGCGGGCGCTTTCCCCCGGAGCCCCATCCTTTATCCGGGCCCCCGGGCAAGCTGAGGGGGAGGAGATGACGACCAGCGGGAACGGGCGCTTTCTCCCGGAGTCCCGCCCCGCGCGCCCCGGGGAGCCGGGTCCCCGCTAGCCTCGGGACGGCAGGCGCCTAACAGCGTTTACTGACTGACTGAGCTAGAAACATGGCCCAGGCCACATCCTCCAGGCCAGAAGCGCTGCGCGAGGGGCTTTCACCGAGCGTTCGCCTGCGTGTCGGGGGCCCCGAAACTGGCTCCTCGGGCCGGGCGCTTCTCCATGTTTCCAGAGCCGGCTTTTCACCTCCCGGATACGGCTCTTTTTTAAAGGGGGTCCCGAGGAGAACTGAGCAGCGCGGCTCGGCGGCCCCGGAAAATGGCGGGAAGTAAAACCCAAAGGGCGGGAGCGGCCCCGGGCCCCGGTCTGCGGGACAGGTCCCGGCACAGGCAGGAAGGGAAGGGCGCCGGCGTGGGGGCGACCAGACCCGGTCCCTCTGTGAAGGTGGGGGCAGGGGGCTCCTGGAAGGCGGGGCTGCGAAGCTCGCGCAGAGAAGGACGTTTTCTGGCTCCCGCGCTTTCACACTCCCGCCGGTCAGAGCCGGCTCCCAGCGCAGCATCTCAGCCCGGCCCCGGCTGCTCCAAGAGCGGGTGCTGAGCGCCATCTGCTGGGCAGCGGCGAAATGGTGGGAGCCCGCCGCGGAGGAGCTTCCGGAGGCGAAGGAGGCTTTGGAGGCCCCAGGAAGTGGGGACTCAGAGACGCTCCTGCCGCCTTGTGGGAACCCAGCTTGGAACCAAGCCGAGGGGGCCGCCGAGCCCCTCCCCCAGGGCCGAACTCTCCGGGGTCGTAGGTCACGTTCGGAATTCTGGGGGATGGAGCCCCTTGTGTATCAGGTCGGGAATCGCGGCTCCCATGAGACTCTGAAGGAGCTTCCTGGGCATGGTGGGAGCCTTGTGAACCTGAGCACTTGTAAAGACTGATGCGTGTGGTCCCTTTAAGATTCCCTTCTTTCTGATTATCAATCAAGGACCTTTTGATTCACAAATCCTGGTCCCTTTGGATTCCAATAGAAGACTCGGACCTGAGCCAGCTCCCGCTACCCCCACGGGCCCCTGTAGCCAAAGCTCCCATTACAAAGGGCCGCGCTGGGACCCCCTCTTTGCAGAGGTCCCACCGTGGCAGCCTCAGGCCCGGCGTGTCAGGACCCTCCGTCCGCTGGACCCTCCGTCCGCTGGACCCTCCGTCCGGTGCCCTCCTCATCTCTCCCTGCGCCTGTTCCCCCAACTATGCTTTAACCTTGGTTCCAAACCCCGTAATAAGCCTCTTTTACCAATCTAGCTTTTCGGGGCAATCAGTGCTTCTATTGGGGACTCCCCCCCCCCACTAGGCCTCATTTCCCGCCGTATCCTTGCGCCGAATCCAGTGGGGCTGCAGGGGAGCTCCGGCTCCCCGCCCCCGGGCCTGCCGCTGGGCCTCACTTAAGCCCCGATTTCTCGGCTGCCCCGGATCTGGGCCCCGTCCCTTGGTTCCCACATCTGTCCCGCATCGGGAGCACTGACGGCCGCCTTGGGCGGGGCCGACGCTGATACCGCACCCGGGCGGAGGGAACAGCGGGAAGGCTGAGGATGGAAAAGCCGCCCGAACCCTCCCCCCCCCAGGGGCTTCCCACCGTCTCAGCCGGAAGCGGACCCCGCGCTGCGCCGGGAGCCCGGGCGCTGTTGGCCCGGCGCTTCCTCCTGAGGGTTTCCGGGACACGCGGATTCGCCCTTCGCTTTAGGGGGAGAAGCGAGAGCGGGATCCGTTCATTCTCAGTATGTTCGATAATAAGCACCCGGCGGGTGTCGGGAACCAGGGGCACGAGAACCTGTGGGCCCCGGGGGACAACACACACAGTGAAACAAGCGGGAGGAAGCGCCGGAGCCAAGCTGCTCCTTGTCCCTTCTCCGAGACGACTCAGACAATGCCCCGGAAGGAAAGCTGAGAAGAATGGCCGTGAATCACTTCCGGGCTAAGATGACTGAGGAAGACGGAGACCCTGCGGCCGCAGTCTGGCCTGGAGCTCCCGGAGCCGGGAAGAGATCCCGGGCAGCCCCCGGCCCCGGGGATCCCCGAGCTGCTGCCCGGGGCCGCTGCGAGCTCCCCCGCTCCCCGGCCGGAGCACAGACTCCGTGCCAGACGGACCCGGGCCGGGGACAGCTGGGGGGCAGAGCGGTGTTTGAGCCCGGCGCCCGCTGGGGAATAGCTGGGCCGCAGGCGCAGCCCAGAGCGGGGCCCGAGAGCCGGCGTCGGCCTGCGGCCGCTCCCGGAGAAGGGAAAGCTGACGGCCCAAGCCGGGCCCCCGGGCCCCCGGGCCCCCGGGGAGCACAAAGGCGGGAAGGGACGGAGCCCTCGGGGCGCGGCGGGAGGAGCCAGCGGCGGGAGCTCGGCCGCCTCTCCCTGCGCGGGACCTGAGCGCAGCCCCAGAAGTGGGCGGGGGAAGGGACCCGCCGAACGGACCCCCCCGGGGTTCTACCATCCCGGGACCATCGGGGCGGGGGCTCCGCGCCCTAAGAAGGCGAGAAGGCCGTGCAGCACCCGCCAACCCAGAGGGGAGCAGCAGGCCCCGAGAGCGTGTCCGCCATGTAATGTGTGATGCAAGGGTTTAAGAAGTGCCCAGGGCCCGCGGCGTCCAGCTTCCCCCAGAGATGGTTTAGAATCAAATGGCCAGTAGAGGAACAAGCGAGAAAAAAGCCAGAGCAAGGGAAGAGCGATGTGAGAAAAGAGCCAGCAGCTTGGGAAGAGAGAAAAGGATCCCTCACCCTTGAGGCCTGCCTCGTGACGACTGCATGAGGCAGCAGGAAACGGCAAAGTCAGGTCTGGAAAAATGGAAGAAAGTGAGAAATGATTTCTTAAGAAACATAATTAGTCTGGGAAATTAAAAAATTGAAAGTCACTAAACTACCTAAAAGCTATGAACAAAAAAAACCTCATTATTTTATTTCAAGAAACCATAAGAACAAGTAGAAATTGGAATATCCCATGGTTACTTATTGAAAGAAATTCCAAAATGAAAATTCTCTGGAAGCAAATATAGCCAATGTCAAAAGCTCCTACATAGTAAAGGGGGAGCAGCCACAAAGAAGAGATTCAAATACTAAGGAACCACAGTCAGCAACATTTCAGATTTAGCTTAAAGTACAAGATGCTAAAGGCGAACGATCTAGGCTTAAGTCCAAGAGTAACCTACCTAGAAAAACAGCGTTCCGGGAAAAATGGATTTTTGGTGAAATAAAATACTTCTAATTATTCCTGAAGAAAAGACTAGACTTGACTAGAAATTTAATGATATAAACACAGGAGTCAGAAGAATCATAGAAAGATAAACATCATAAGGGGAAAAATCATAAGGGACTAAAAATGTAAAGGTGATTGCAAGCTTATAAGGTACTGATAAGTGTGACTCCTCAGAACTTTATCATTATTGGGAGTCTTAGGGAAAGTCTAATTAAACAAAAATAGATAAAAATTACATGAATAATCTTGACAGAAAAATGGAAAGAATGAGGAAGAGAAATGAACTAGTAAAGGGGAGGAAGAATGAGAAAATCACTTCACTTAAATATGATGTTCAAAAAGGAGTTTATAAAGTGGTGAGGAGTGGGCAACGCTTGAATCTTACTCTTATCTGAACTGTTTAAAAGAGGAAAGAACATACATACATACAGTTTATTACAAAGGGTGGGTGAGTGGGAGAGGAGTTATCATTCATATAGTTCCTACTACATGCCAGATACTGGGCTAAATGCTTTACAGGTATTAGCTCATTTAATTCTCACACAACCCAGTGCTGTTGTTACTCCCATTTTGCACTTGAGGAAGTTTAGTCAAGCAAACATTATTTGGCCAGAGTCACACAACTAGTAAGTGTCTTAGGTCAGATCTGAATTCAGATCTTCTTACTACAGACTCTACATGGTGTTTACATCAAAACCTAAATGCTTCTATAAAATATACAGGAACAGAAGAGAAAAGGATTCATGGAAAAATGATGAGGGATTAAAAAAAATAGCTTAAGGGAGGCAGTAATTGGTAAGAAAACAGACTTAAAAGGAAGAAGGGAAAACTGTAAGAGAAAAATGCAGAAAAATACACAGCAATCGTAACTGAAATATAAACTTCATTTACAGAACAGAAGTTTGCGGAATAGACAAGAAGCCAGAATCCACCACGTTGTTTACATGCTATACACTTGAAACAGAAAGACATACACAGAGTTAAAATAAGAGAGTAGAGCAGAAACTGTTAGGTTTCTGCTGAAACAAACAAAAAATAGAGTAGCAATCATGATCCCAGAGAAAACAAAAGCAAAACCAAACCTAATTAAAAGAGATAGATCGAGACACTAAAAGATATGCTAGACAGTGAATTGATATTAATATTACATATGCCAAATTTGAATGGCAACGAAATTCTTTTTAAGAATTTTAATAGCATTTTATTTTTTCAAATACATGCAAAGATAATTTTTGTAATATTTACCTTTGCAAATCTTGTGTTCCAAAATTTCTTCTCTCTCTCCCCATCCCTTCCCCAAGACACCAAGCAATCTGATAAACATGTGCAATTCTTCTAAACATATTTCCATATTTTTCATGCTGCACCCCCCCAAAAAAAAAGATCAAAAGGGAAAAAAAGCTGGTAAGCAAAGAATGAAGGTGAAAATACTATTCACTTTCCATCACAAGTCTGTTGGAATTGCCTTGAACCACCTCACTGTTGAAAACTTGAACTACTTCTGTTGAAAAGAGTCATGTTCATCACAATTGATCATCACATAATCTTGTTGTTGCCCTGTACAATGAACTTGTGTGGGATGTAGAAGACCCTTACCCAAAATGACTACTCAGAGATCGTTCAGTAGAAAGCAGAAATGTTGTTTATTAAAACCTCCAGGGGATGAGCTGTCCCATCATGAGATAAGAAAGAGAAAGTTTGTGGTAGGAGGGCTAAAGAATTAGTAAAGATATACAGCTTTTATAGGTTCTGTTATAAAGGATTACATCATGAATTGGGAGCATTGAGAAATAGGTGCCCTCTCTCCTAATTGAATGTTAAACATTGGTGCCAAAGGCAGATTAGAACAGAATGTTTTGTTTCCCTGATTCCAAGAGGAATCATTAATCAGACCTTCAGACTTAAGGTTACTGAGCTGACATCATTTAAACTAATAGTCTAAATGTTGAAATCATTGAACAAGGATAAATGGCATCATTTCTGGTTAAGTAAATATATCTAGAGTTTTAAGTAAATATTGGCTTGCACATACGTAGGTCACAGAGACATAGATACAATAAAAAATACGAAAAAAAATTTAAACATTCCTCTAAGTTCTTCACCTTATCTCTCCATTCCACATAAACTCCTGCTTCTGCTCATTTCGCTCAACATTTCATGTAAGTCTGTCCAGGCCTTTCTGAAATCTTCCTGTGGGTCATTTGTTACAGAACAATAATTTTCCAAAACATTCTAGACCATAACTTCTTCAGCCATTCTCCAATTGATGGGCATCCACTCAGTTTTCAGTTCCCTGTCACTTCAAAAAAGGGCCACCACAAATATTTGTGCACATGTGGGCCCTTTTTCCATCTTTTATGATCTCTTTTGGATACAAACCCAGTAGAAACACTGCTGGATCAAAGGATATATACAGTTTTATAGCCTTTTGGGCATAGTTCCAAATTAGCATTGAAATTCTTTTTTAAGAAATTTTTTTTTATTAAAGCTTTTTATTTACAAAGCATATACATGGGCAGTTTTTCTAACATTGACCCTTAATTATTTATTATAATTAAATGTAATAAATTATATTTATTGAATATGTAATTCAATAAAATTTTGAAATTTATTTCAAAATAAAGATTTTGAAATCTTTATTTCAAAGAGGTGAAATAAAGATCTTTTACAATGGAGAGGAGTCTGGGAAGGGGATTGGGGCAGGCAGTGCTTGAACCCTAGTCCCCTCAGAACTGGCTCAAAGAAGGAATAACATACATATTTAATTGGGTATAAAAATCTAGTTTATTCTACAAGGAAGCAGGAGGGGAAAAACTGATAGAAGAAGGGCAGGTTAAAAAAGATAGTGGTCAAAAACAAAACATATTTTTGAGAAGGTAAAAAGAAAAAGAAAAACAGAAAAAATAGGATGGAGGGAAATACAGTTAATAATCATGACTGTGAATGTGAGTAGGATGAACTCACATATCAAATGGCAGAATGGATTAAAAAACAGAATCCAATAATATGTTGTTTACAAGAAACACACTTGAAACGGAAAGCTACAGAGAGTAAAAATAGAGAGTTGGTGTAGAATTATACTTCATTTGAAGTAAAAAAAAAAAAAAGTAGGGTAGCAATCATGATCTCAGAGCAAAAACAACAACAAAACCTAATTAAAACTGCTAAGCAGGAAAACTACATTTTGCTAAAATGAAGTACTATCATACTAAATATATATGTGCCAAATGGCATATCATCCAAATTCTTAGAGGAAAACTTAAATGAGTTATTAGAAGAAACAAATAGCAAAACTATACTAATGAGGAAGCTCAATTTTCTCCTATCAGGGATAAATAAATCTACCCATAAAATAAATAAGAAAGAAATTATGGAAATGGAATAGAATTTTAGAAAAGTTAGATATGATAGACCTCTGGAGAAAATGGAATAGAATGCAGTATGTTGTTTTCTCAGCTGTACATAGTACCTTCACAAAAACTGGCCAAGTATCAGAACATGATAACCTCACAACTAAATACAGTAAAGCAGACCCTTTTTAGACCCTTTTTAGCTAATGGAATAAGATAATTTTCAATAAAGGATCCGTGCAAACACAGACTAAAAATTAATGGGAAATTAAATGATGTAATCCCAAAGAATAAGTGGGTCTAAGAACAAATCAAAGAAGCAATAAATAATTTCACTAAAGAGCACGACAACAATGTCACACATACCAAAATTTATGGGATGCAGCCAAAACAGTATGTAAGGGGGGAAATTTAATCTCAAGTTCTAGCCTCAATAAAATAGAAAAGAGCAATGAAAAATCTTCAATTAAACATTAAATTGGAAATCCTGAAAATCAAATGAGAAGTTAGTAAAATTGAAAGTAAGGAAATTATTGAACTCATAAATAAAATAAATAAAACTAGGAGCTGTTTATGAGAAACAAAACCCAATTAAATAGATAAATCATTGGTTAATTTGATTTTTCAAAGGAAGGAAATTGTGAGAAATGAATATTTTCTCTCTTGTATTTAATAATTATTGCATTAGAAACAAGCCTGATCTAATCAGTCAGTAAAAGTAATTCTAAGTATGGGTTGTTGGGTATGTTCCTGCTCATTGTTTTTGTTCAGACAGATTTGAACAAAAGTTGAGTCTCCTCATTATTAAGACAGGTGATGTGGAAATTAATGCCTTTTTGACCAAGATTTTATTGATCAATGTATAGCAAGACCTTTATTTTAATATAGTCCACACCTGCTTTTGTGTTAACAGTTTCAGCTGGAGATGGGTCTTTTCAATACTAAGGTGATTCAGGCCAGTTCCAATGGTCCTGTGATGAAGAGAGCCTGCATCCAGAGAGAGGACTATGGGGACTGAGTGTGCATCATAGCATAGTATTTTCACTTTTTTTGTTGTTGTTTGCTTGCATTTTGTTTTCTTTCTCTTTTTCCTTTTTGATCTGATTTTTCTTGTGCAGCAAGAGAATTGTGAAAATATGGATAGAAGAATTGTATATGTTTAACATATATTGGATTATTTGCCTTGTGGGGGAGGAAAGAGGAGGAGGGAAAAATTTGGAACACAGGATTGTGCAGGGTCAAATGTTGAAAATTATCTCTGCATATGTTTTGAAAATAAAAAATTTAATATAAAAAGGGAAATTATCGGCATAATTAATCATATCAATAACAAAATCAACAAAAAGTATATGATTATCTCAATAGACACAGAAAAACTTTTGGCAAAATAGAATAATCATTCTTATTTAAAACTCAGAAAGCATAGGATTATTGGAGCTTTCCTAAAAATGTTAAGTAGTATCTATTGGAAATCATCAGCAAGCATTATCTGTTATGGGGATAAGCTAGAAGCTTTCTCAATAAGATAAGGAGTGAAGCTAGAATTTCATTATTTCTAATATTATCCAATATTGCACTAAAACTTAGCTATATCAATAAAAGAAGAAAAAGAAATAGAATGAATTAGAATAGGCAATGAAGAAAAAAAAAACTCTTTGCTGATGATATGAGTGTATATTTAGAAAATTGGCTTAAAAACTAGTTGAAACAATGACCAGAATTAGCAAAGTTATAGGTCACAAAACAAATCCACATAAATCATCAACATCTTCCCATATCATCACCAATATCCAGCAGAAAGAGAAAAATAGTCTCATTAAAATAACTTCAGACAATATAAAATATTTGAATGACTAAATGCCAAGACAAACCTAGGAACTACATGTTCACAATTACAAAACATTTTTCACACAAATAAAAGCAGAGCTAAAATTAATTGCTCATGAGTAGGCTAAGTCAATATAATATGACAATTCTGCCTAAATTATTTATTCAGTAACATTCCAATCAAATTTACCAAAGAATTATTTTATAAGCTTGAAAAAAATCACAGAATTCATCTGATACAACAAGAGGTCAACAAGGGAGTCAATGAAAAAACATATGAAGAAAGGTGTTTTGGTAAAGTCAGATATCAAACTGTATTACAAAGTTGTAATCATTAAAACGATCTAGTCCTGATTCAATAATAGAGTGGTGGATCAGTGAAATAGATTAGGTACGCAATAAACAGTAGCAAATATTTATGCTCATCTAGTGTTTGACAAATCCAAAGATCCAAAATTTGGGGGCAAGAAATCTCTTTGAACAAAAATTTTGGGAAAATTGGAAAGCAGTTTGGCAGAAACTAGGTATAGATCATCTTCTCACACTGTGTATCAAGATAAGGTCAAAATGGGCACATCATTTAGACATAAAGGGTGATATCATAAGCAAATTAAGGGAGCATGGAAAATTTTACCTATCAGATCTATGGATAAGGGAAGAGTTTATGAACAAATGAGATGAAGAGGATGAAGGGATACAAAGTGGGTAATTTTGATGGCGATATAGCCCCAAACATAAGTGGGATGTTTGATGTAGAATAAAAAAGGGTTTGCATTAACAAAGCCAATGCAGCCAAGATTAGAAGAAAAACAGGAAACTGGAAGGGAACTTAATAGCAAATTTCTCTGATAAAGGTTTCATTTCTCAAATATGTAAAGGCCAAAATCAAATTTATATATAAAAAAAGGAATTCCTCAATTATGGTCAACATATATAAATAGACATTTTTTTTCAGAATAAGAAATCAAAACTATTTTTAGTCATATTAAAAATGCTTTAAATCACTGCTGATTAGAGAAATGCAAATTAAAACAACTGTGGGGTACTATACCACACCTATCAGATTAGTTAATGTGAGAGAAAAGGAAAATGACAAATATTGGAGGGGATGAGGAAAAACAGGGACCCTAGTGCACTATTGGTGGAGTTTTTAACTGAGCCAACCATTCTGGAAAGTAATTTGGAATCATATCCAAACAATATAAAACTGTGTATACTCTCTGGCCTAGAAATACCACTACTAAGTCTACACCAAACAGATCAAAGAAAAAAGGAAAAGGACCTATATGCACAAAAATACTTGTAGCAGATCTTTTGTAGTGACAAAGACTTGGAAATCCAGTGGATAATTA
Source organism: Sarcophilus harrisii (assembly GCF_902635505.1). NCBI lineage: Eukaryota > Metazoa > Chordata > Mammalia > Dasyuromorphia > Dasyuridae > Sarcophilus > Sarcophilus harrisii. Next base: position 2,458,623 of record NC_045429.1, read on the forward strand.
TCAACTGGGAAATGACAGAATAAGTTGGGCCACATGATTGTGATGGAAACTTCATTGTGCCATAAGAATTGATAAGGAGAATGATTTCAGAAAAACCTGGGAATACTAGCATGAACTGAGGCAAAGTGAAATGAGCAGAACTAGGAGAATACTGTACATTGTAATAACAGTATCATATAATGATCAACTGTGAATGACCTAGTTATTCTCAATAACACAGTAATCCAAGACAAAGGACTTATAATGGAAAATGCCATCTATCTCCAGAAAAGAAATGGTAAAGTCTGAATGCAGATTAAAGTTTAGTTTAAAAAAAACTTTATTATTATTATTAGTGTTGTTGTTTTCTGACTTCTTTTGGAAAATGGTTAATATGGTTTTCCAGACTGCACTTATACAATCTATGTCAAATTGTTTCCATTTTCAAGGATGGGAGAGATGGGAGAGAGAGGAAAAGAATTTGAAACTCAAAAATTTTAAATGAATGTTAAAAAATTTTTTATGTGTAATTAAGAAAATAAAATAAAAATTAATCAATTAAAATAGGCAAAGAAGGGATCCTATCACATTCTTCTGACAAAAATATTGTATTGATGTCTAAATCAGGGAAACAGAGAAAGAAAACTAGAACAATTTCTCTAATAAATATTGAAGAAAAATTTTAAATAAAACACTATTAAGGAGATAATAATATATCACAAATTGCATACATGGTGAGCAGATTAGATTTATACTAGGAATGCAGAACTGGTTTAATATTAGAAAAACCATAAATACAATTTACCACAATAACAAAAACAACAGAATCATATGACTGCTTCAATAGATGCAGGAAATATACCCATTCCTATTAAAAACAATAGAGAGCACTGGAATAATCAGTTTTCCTGAAAATGATAAATAGGATCTATTTAAAACTGAGAAATATTGCATGTCTATTATGGTGGCAATCTGGAAGGTTTTCCAATAAGATCTAGGGAGAAGAAAGGGTGTCTTATTATTATTATTTTTACTATTATATTAGAAATTTTAGTTATAGCACTAAGATGAAAAACAAAGGAATAAGTTAAGTCACAGAAGAAACAAATCTATCATTTCTTTGCACAGAATCAACTAAAAAACCAGTCAACATAATTAACAAATTCACAAAAGTTACAAGATACAAAATAAATTCATACAAATCAACATTTCTGTGTAATAGTAACAAAATCCAGCATTGTTTACTCTGGGTAAGAAGGGCTGCTCCAGGGTTACTGGTGATCAGGCTGCAGCACCAGGACCTCAGGGTGGGGATGAAGAAGCCGGCAACTGTAACCAGAAATAGCTATTTTGTCTTTATGTGTCTTTGTTTATAGGAATCCAGGGCTGGCAGGGAAGCTTTCTGAGCCTGAGCAGTGGCTGTTTCCCCAGGCCTCCTGGATGCTCAGGTTCACATTTTCCTTCCTTTCAGTGGGCTAATCCTTGCAATGATCAGCAGTTTGCTATTCCTGATGTTCCTGAAATACACTGCGGGTGTCATCTTGTGGATCTTTGTGTTTGGCGTGGTCATCCTTATAGCCTACGGTAGGTATCTATTTACTCTTATTCACATGTCTCAGAAGCACCGATTTTGAGCACTGGGGGCCAGGGAGAGGTTTCAGGGAGCCCCTGGATTTTTTGAGTGGCCCCTGGATAGATTTTGAGAGGGCCCTGGATAAAATCCCAAGGGTCTCTGGAGAGGAGAAACAAACCCATCTTCATTTTTACTAATCTTTGTCCTCCTCTTATTGTATTTTATGCATTTATCAGCATTATTATGGGAAGGGCTCCAGAAGCTCCACCCAATAATCAAGGGATCCAGAATATAAACAAAGTTCAGAACTCTTTATTACCTCTCCCCTTTCTTTGCTGGCATTATTAGCACAGAGTTATACAGGTCGTGGAATGAATTATTCTTCAAAGGGAAAGAATAGAGAAAAGGGGGTCAGTGAAAGAAACTGAGCTCATTTTTATAGTGTCTACAATCATGATTCCTGAGGGATTTCTAACTCTAAAAATTTCCTAATCTACATAGTAGGAAGTTTGGAGACTGCCCCCAGTCAACCTGACTCAGACTGTCACTGTCAGGAAATCAATCAATAAGCGTTTGTTTTAAGCATGTCATATGGTCCCGGCACGGTGATCATAGATGCTTTTATTGACAGACTGACTCCTATGTCCTGGATTACAAGGTCAAAAGAGAAATGATATTTGTCCTCAAAGAAGTTGTAGTCTTATGAGGAAGACAGCATGTGCATAAATAAGTGTATACCAAAAAAATCATGTGATGTGCCAGAGGATGATGGAGCAATTATTAAGCACCTTCTGCCCCGGGATCCAAGGTTTCTCCCAGAACCCCCATTTGTGCCATCATTGAATTTGTCTTAAAATGGTGATTGGGAGATGCTTTTCATATGGCCAGGCTGTGCTGTTTGCCTCCAGTGCCAGATTTGCATGTTTCAGTTCAACCCAGCTGTTGGGTCTTTCTGCTTCCATCCTCCCACCTGGTAATGGGCTTTCCATGAATCTACACTTCAGCATTTTCAAGCTCATTTTGCTAATGAACCAGAAACCCACCACTTGTTCCCTAAGAAAACTAGACCCTCTTGGAACAGCATTGACTTTCTTATTTGCAATGTACCACACAGAGAGTCAAAAGCCCCAAGGTTGGGGATGAACATGCCTTTTCTCAATGTTTCTGTTGTAAAGATGCAAATCTGAGTGTTCCTTCTGTCTCCCTCTCCTGACTTCTGTGATAAAGTTTCAAAAGTACACTGATGGTGGTTGGACAATAATGGGGGAGCAATGAGGGACAGGAGTGTCCTGAAAAATTTCCATTAGGTAGAAATATCTACTGGAAATGTCCTAGAGCCCTTGGACTAATAGTTTCAGATAAAACATATAATTTGGAAATAAAAATGAGAACCACGAGGGAATATACCTGGTAGAAAATGTTCCCGAGAATAGCATTCTTGGCTTATTGGCTCTCATTATTTTTTACAGGTATATGGGCGTGTTACTCTGAGTTTCATCATCTTCATACAAAGCCCGGAACCCCCACACTCTATGAGATCGGCTTTCAGTCGGATTTGAGGGCGTACTTGAAGCTGAAACATACCTGGTTAATATTTAGTAAGTGACTTTTCAAATCTTTACTAGAGATGCAATAATAAGTCGTGTGTGAAGAGGTTGACCCACAATGTCCGCAAAGTGTGTCCCTGACCTGCTGAAATCCATCCAGATTCTCAGGGGGCTCCTCGTCAGAGTTCTTGGGGTTCACACACGAGACCCTGTGAATGTCCTCTTGGTTAGGTTCAGCTTCTTTATAACGTGAGGACATCGAACCCAGTTTTCTCTCCAGTCCTTCCGGCCATCACATTATAGGATTCCACGGCTGTAAATGCTTCCTTTCTCTGCTTCCATCCTCTCTTCTCTCCCTTCTCCTCATCTAGTCTTACTCATTCCCCTTCCTCCCTATTGAACACAGGTTTTCATCTATGTAGGGGACACCAACCATGTAAAGAACTTTCCCTGTTAGTTCAGATTATCAATTTCTTTGCAGCCTTAGAACAGGATGTTCTAATGTCTGTATGAAAACAGATCATGTATGTATGTGTGTGTGCACATGTACAATATAACATTTATATAAAATATAGAGAGGAAAACTGCTTTCAAAATAATTCACTTCCTTTTGAATCCTACATATTTTATGCACTTACTTGATTCTGAGAAAAGGTCCTTAGGCTTAACTAAACTGTCAAAGGGTTCTATGAAACAAAAAAAGATAAAGAATGTCCTTTTAAGAGGTCCCCAGGACATTGAGAGATAATGAATTGTCCAAGGTCATGCGGGTGTTTTAGCTCCAATCAGGACTCAGACGCAGGTTTTTCCTTCCTTTTTGGTGCCAGCTCTCTTTAGTACTCCATGATGTGGCTCTGCTTTCGAGTGTTAACAGGACTGAAGATGGTTACAAAAATACCTCTTCCAGTGAACGATGTTGGTACGTGATGGTTTATAAAGGAAGAGAATGCCATGTGCTCGATGGCTACAGACTTTGCAAATGACTTTGAAAGGGTTTGGATGTGAAAATTTCATCAGAATTCAGTTGATATCCTTGCAAGGAATTTTCAGTGGCGTGGGTGTCAAATTTCCCTATCTTGACCAAAAAAGAATGAACTTCTTCTTAATAGAGTCCTTTGTGACCAAATGTTATTTCAGATTTTTCATTGTAAATTCAGAGATAATATGTAACCATGGCTAATTTTGTATATTCTAATATTTATTAAAATACAGAACTAGATAGAAATACTTTTTAAAAAGTGAAATGGAAGATAGCAGAGTAAAAGCAAGGACTGGTTGAGCTCTCCCAAATTCCCTTCCAAACAACTTTAAAGTAATGCCACAAAATGAATGCCGCAGAATAAACAAAAGAACAGAGTGAAATAATATTTCCAGCTGGAAATAATCATTCCAGCAATAAAGTTGCAAGCCCAACTTGCAAGGTTCGTAGGAAAGTCTGTCTCACTGGGGTGAAAGTGGAGCTCAATCTAGTGGCAGTTGTGCCCTGACAAGCAGGGCTCCAAAAAGACTGGAGTTATAGCTTCTGGAGCTTTTGGATTGGACACCTGGGGGGACACTGTGCTGGTGCTGAATGTTGGCCCCAGTTTCATGGCCTGAACTCCATTCCAGATCACAAACTCAGTGTGAGGAGGCGTGCCAGCCAGGTCACAGTTCCAGGGCAGAAAAGAGGGCTTGTGGTAACTCACAGACAAGAGCACAGGTCAGCAGAGCGGTGACCACACCTCTGCTTAGATCAGGCCATCTTGGAAGAATGGAAAACCTACAGATCAGCAGAACTAGTTCTGAAAACAGTGACAGAAAACCCTGAAGTTTGGGAGAATGCCTCCTTCTTCCCCAGAGCAGAGCCCGACTTTAACATAAAGCTAAATGTCAAGAAATAAGCTGAAAAAATGAACAAACAACAAAGAAGAACCTGATCATCCAGAATTATTCAGATGACAGGGAAAATTAAAAGCTCAGATTCCGACAAAATAAAAACAGCTACATCTAAGTCTCAAAGAAAACTGTGAATTGGTCTCAGTAATCCCTTCCCCCCATAAAAAAGAATCCCTGGAAGAGTACAAAAAGGATTTAACAAATCAAATAAGAGGGGTAGAAGAAAATTTGACAAAAAGAAATGAGTGATTTAAGAAAATTATATTGAAAGACATCAGAACTTTGTTCATGGAAATGACTAATTATGACTTCAAATGACTTTGGTCAGAAGGTTAATTAATTAATTGATTTAAAGTAAAGAATAAATCATACTCTTATTAGGTATTGTCAAAAAGAAAAAAGAAAAAAAAGAAAATTATATAAAGATAATCAACAGTTTGGTTAAAAAAAGACATAAAATATGGAAGAAAATAACAGCTTAAAAATCAGAGTAAACCAAATGGTAAAAAGAGGCATAAAAAGCAGAATTAGCCAAATAGAAAAATAAATACAAAAATTCACTGAAAAATTGAACTCCTTAAAAAGTAAAATTGGTCAAATGGAAAAGAAGATACAATAATACTGAAGAAAACAATTTCCTAATTAAAATTGGGCAAAAAGAATTTAATGAATCTATGCAACACAAAAAAAGAAAGACAAAAAAAAAAAAAAAGAAAATGTGAAATACCTCATTAAAAAACAAACAAATTACTGACCTGCAGGATGGTACAGCAGACAGAACACCAAACCTGAAATCAAGAGGATCTGAATTCATGTCCAGATTCAGATACTTACTAACTACATGATTATGGGCAAATCTTTAACCCTGATTACCTCTGAAAGAAAAAAAAAACTGACCTGAAAAATAGCTTGAGGAGAGATAATTTAAGAATTATTGGACTACCTGGAAATTATGATTTAAAAAAATCTTAGACATCATATTTCAAGAAATTAAAAAGAATTCCCAATTTCCCAGAATCAGAGGGTAAAATAGAAATAAAAAGACTCTATCCATCACCACTTGAAGAGATTTTAAAATGATAACTTCAAGGAATATATTATGGTGAAATTCTGTACTGCCAAGGTAAGAAGAAAATATTATAAGCATCTAGAAAGAAACAATTAAAATATCATGGAGCCACAGTTAGGATAATACTACATTTAGTAGCTTCTATATTAAAGGACTGAAGGATTTGAAATATGATATTCTAGAAAGCAAAGGAACTAGGATTAAAATCAAGAATAACTTACCTAGAAAAATAATGAAACTACAGGGAGAAAAATGGATATTTTATAAAATAGAGGACTTTTTTTTTTTTTGCTGAGGCAACTGGGGTTAAGTGACTTGCCCAGGATCACACAGCCAGGAAGTGTTAAGATCAATAGAAAATTCTATTTTCAAATACAAGATTTAAAGAGAAATCATAAGGAATTCAATAAGGTTAAACTGTTGACATTTCTACATGGAAAGAGGATACTTCTAACCCTAAGAACTTTTTCTTATTATTGGAGCAATTAGAAGGAGTATATATAGACAGAGGGCATGAATATGAATTTACTATTATGGGATAATATATAAAAATAAAATTAAGGAATAAAAAAGAATGATGTACTGCGGAGGTTGGAAGGGAGAAATAAAATTACCTTAAATAAAAGAGTCATGAAAAAGTTTTTATATTGGAGAGGAAAATTGGGTGGTGGTGAGAGACAGCACTTAAATCTTGCTGTCCTTAAAAGTGGCTCAAAAAGTTAATAACATACTTCATTAGTTGGGCATATAGTGGATCTTATCCCTACAGGGGATAAAAAGGAGGGGAGATTGGAAGAAGATGTTATTAGAAGCAAAATTCTTTTTAGGAGGGACAGGATGAAAGGAGAGAGACGAGACAGAGAGAGAGACAGACAGAGAGAGAGAGAGAGAGAGAGAGAGAGAGAGAGACTCATACAGACAAAAAAAGACAGAGAGAAGGATGATAGGGGAAATAGAATGAAGGAAAATAAAGAGTAATCATAACTTTGAAAATATTTTTACATCAAGTTTCTCTGAAAACAGTCTTATTTCTCAAATATATGTAGAACTTATTCAAATTTATAAAAATGCAAGTAATTCCCCAAATGATAAATAATTGAAAAATATGAACAGGCAGTTTTCAGAAGTTATAGTCATATGAAAAATGGTGTAAATCATTATGGTTAGAGAAATGCAAATTAAATTAACTCTGAGGTATCATGTTATACCTATGAGATTGGCTTAAATGAAGAAAAGAAAAATTACAAATGTTAGAGGGGATGTGGGAAAATTGGAACTTTAAAACTCTGTTGATGGAGTTGTGAACTGATCCAGTTATTTTGGAAAGCAGTTTGGAACTATGCCCACAGGCCAATAAAACTATGCAAACTCTTTGGTAATACTACTACTAGATCTGTATCCTAAAGAGATAAAAAAAAAACAAAAAAGGAAAAGGTACTATTTTTATTTTTATAGCAAAAATAGAGGATGCCCACCAATTGGGGGTGATTGAACAAATTGTGATATACAACTGTAATGCAATACTATTATAGTACTACAAGAAATGATGGGCAGGATGATATCAGTAAAACCTGGGAAGACTTATATGAACTGATTCAAAATAAAATTAACAGAACCAGGAGAACAGTGTACATGGTAATGGCAATATTATATGATGATCAACTGTGAATTCTTTAGCTGCTTTCAGCAATACAATGATCCAATTTAAAGGCTCATAATGAAAAATACTAACTATCTCCAGAAAAAAAGAATGTAAAGAGTCTGAATGGAAATTAAAGTATACTATTTTTTATTTTTCTTGTGTTTTTTTTTTTCTTTTTGGTTGATGTTTTCCTTCACAGCATGACTATTATGGAAATGTTTTCTATGACTGTACATGTATAATGTATCGAATTGCTTGCTTCCTCAAAGAAGGGAGAGTGAAAGGAAGAAGAATTTGAAACTCAAAATTTTATTTTTATTTTTAATAATAGTTTTTGTTTTCAAAATACCTGCAAAGATAATTTTCAACATTCACCTTTGCAAAACTTTGTGTTCCAAATTTTTCTCCCTCCCTTCTCCCACCTCCTCCCCTAGATAGCAAGTAATCCAATATATTAAACATGTGCAATTAATCTAAATATGTTTATACATTTATCATGCTCCACAAGAAAAATCAAATTAAAAAAAATAAGAAAATAAGAAAAAAACACAAGCAAACAACAAAAAAGTGAAAATATTATGTTGTGATCCTTATTCAGTGACCACAGACTCTCTCTGAGTGCAGATGGCTCTTTCCATCACAAGTGTGTTAGAACTGGTCTGAATCACCTCATTGTTGGAAAGAGTCACGTCTGTCAGAGTTGATCATCACATAATCTTGTGGTTGCCGTGTACAATGGCAACAATGTGTACAATGTGTACAACAATCGTGTACAATGATCTCCTGGTTCTGCTCATTTCACTTTGCATCAGATTCATGTAAGTCTCTCCAGGCCTTTCTGAAATCATCCTGCTGGTCGTTTCTTACAAAACAATAATTTTCCATAGCATTCATAGACCATAACCTATTTAGCCATTCCCACCGATGGGCATCCACTCAGTTTCCAGTTCCTTGCCACTACACAAAAGGCTGCCTCAAACATTTTTGTACATGTGGGGCCCTTTCCCTCCTTTATGATCTCTTTAGAATACATGCCCAGTGGAGACACTGCTGTATCAAAGGATATGCACAGAAACTCAAAGTTCTTTTTTTTTTTAATTGAGTGTTAAAATTTGTTTTTACATGTAATTGAAAGAGTAAAATATTTTTAAAAAGTTAAATGGTCCATGTAACATTATTCTTCTGGAAATGTTTTGCATTCAACATTTTTTTAAATTATGCAATTTATATATATGTTCAATTGCATTTCTTTAGAACTGTTTCCTTAAAATCTACATGGTATTACAAAAAACATGCTATTTCTGTCATCAGCTTATTTTTAAAAAATCAGTTAAAATCAAATATTTTTTCAATGAAATGAGATGGATGTGCCATCAGCAGGATTCAGATTTCTCAGAGAAATAAATTCGCGCATCCCAAGCAATTTTGTCTTATGAAATCTACACAAGCTCATTTCCATCAAAGACAGTCTCATTCCCCCAGTGTCAAAGCCATTGCTATGGAATTGCTGCCAATTGCAGAAAAATATGGCACATACATTTATAGATTAGGGGATAGCCTGAGGTTTCCATTGGAAATGTAGGAAATTCCAGTTGAGGAAGAGCACTATCTCAATGCAAACTTATGCCCTCTCTGCAATGGAGAGTTTTAGATTTTCTGAAAAACAGAGATTTAGTGATTTTCTCAGGTCACATGTGTTGGGAACAGGACTTGAACCCAAGTCCTTCTTACTTTGGAGCCAGCTTACCCTCCATTATGCCATATTGTCTCTCCTTTTATCTATTGAGAAACTTCCTCTAACATTTTATATTAGAACAAGAAAAATAGGAGACCTGCACAAAGCAAACTGGAGAAAGTATCAGGAGAGCTGGGCTCTCACATGGGCCTTATGAGTAGCTGGCTGTAGGACCTTGCACAAGGCATCGATTATTTCTGGTCTTCAGTTTCCTTGGTTACAGATGGACAATTCTGAGTCAGATGATCTCAAAACCTTTTCTAGTTCCAAACCTCTGACTCATATTAAAACTAAGAGAGGAAGGGCAGCTTTTAGTGTTCAATAGATGACTTATCCCACAGGGAACAGACATTTTAATATTCAGTAAGCTGTTTATCATTTCTGCAAAGCCAGAAGATAAAGTGAATCTGACATCTCATTTCCTTGAGCTAAATGATCAACGTGTCCCAACATCAGCAGGTGGTGATTTCAGCCTAGCATTTGCTCCTTTTTAATATAGCCATATTAAACTCTCTCATTTGGCACTAATTTCAGTATTTTAAGGGAATACATTTGCATGAAATTAAAAATATGGGGGCAGCTAGGTGGTGCAGTGAATAGAGCACCAGCTCTGAAGTCAGGAGGACCTGAGTTCAAATCTGGTCTCAGACACTTAGCACTTCCTAGCTGTGTGAGGCCTGGGCAAGTCACTTAATCCCAATAACCTTGCAAAAGAAAGAAAGAAAGAGAGGGGGGGAGGAAGAAAGGAAGAAACGAAGGAAGAAGAAAAGAAGGAAGGGAGGGAGGAAGGGAGAGAGAGAGGGAGGGAGGAGGAAAAAAGAAAGAAAGAAAGAGAAATTAAAACTATGTCTGTAGCTAAGAAGGAGACCGTTACATTGGAGTGAGATGATTCATTCCCAAACCTTCTTTTTCTTATGCAGTATAACATTCCCAAATCTTTGAGATATTAACCAAAATGTGAAATAACATTAGGGAAAAAAAGAGAGGAAATTGGCAAGAACCACTAGTGGTCCAAAGTGGTTCCTCGAAGTCACTCTTCTCCCTTTCCTGCATTCCCTCCCCGTTATTGGAAGAGGTCAGTGCAGGCTGGACCGGGCATCCCGAAATATGCAGCCTATCAAACCTGTGCTTTGGTACTTCTTAGCGATGCGACATTGAGAGTTTCGGAGGCTGCATTTCCCGATGGGGATGTGAATGCTCTTATTCATGGTGGTGTTGTGAGCATCAAACACCATCAAAATGCGAGAAACGTCTCCACTGACCTCTCTCACATCTTCAGTATCTTGAGGGATAAGACTTGTGTGAAACACTTTAGATCTTCAACTGATGAAGAAACACCAGCGAGTCAAGCCCACAGCCACTTGTTAAGTGCCTCCCATGTGCCAAGTACTGTGTTAAGTACTAGAAATGAAAAGAAAAGGCAAGAAAACCCTGCTCTCCGGAGCTCCCAGCCTAATTGTTCCCTGCTTCTTCTTAGCAATTTTATTCCTCTCAACAGCTAATAAATGCTTAAACAAAATAAAGTGCGAGGTGTTTGGGAAACCTTAAATTAAAGCGTCTCAGTAGGAATGATTAGTAAATGCTCTATCTAGCTATCAACAAATATGGGGTCTAAGCAGCCGATTGTACTGGATTTGGAGTCAGGAAGACCTGAATTTGAATCCTGACTCAGATGCTTACTAGTCAGATGATCTGGACAAGATGCCTGAGCTCTCTCAGCCTCAGCTTTCTTTTGCATAAATCTGTAAAATGGATGTGGTAATAATAATACCTACATCAAGGGGTATTCTAAGGATCAAGTGAGACATATAATATATTTAATAAACATTAAAAGAGCTACATCAATGTTGACTGCTATTATTATGTGCCTATTCTAGGTTAGATATTCTACCCAATTCCAGGAATATGAAGCTACAACTCAAAAGTCCTTGACTTTAATTTGCTTATACTTGGTGGGGAAGGGAGTGCAACAATATGGACACATGGAAGTATCCATGAGGTCATTATGGCACACAAATGGCATAGTGACTTAGAAGTCAACTTTAGCCTTGAGAAAAAATTTGGGGACAAGCTTGGCCCTTGCCACAATAGCTGTGTGACTGTGGGTAATTCACTTAACCTCTCTGAGTCCCAGATACCTTGTGTAGGCTATCAGTTGCCTTTGCACTGGTGGCGGGAGTTTACACACTAAAGAAATTATATTCCCTCAAAAATATTTCTCCAAATAATGTGATTATTTTTCTGTCTGAAGTGAAGTGAAGAATGTCCCAGAGATTTCTGCAGATCCCAGCTTGCTGGCTGCAGGTCAAGGTTCAAGACTGGAGCCTTTGAAAACAGCATGTTGAGACGTGGTTTAGGTTGTGCAGAGAGGGGACGTGTTTGCTTGAGCTGAGACCCCATGGCAGTTCCAGCTCTGTGTGTTCTTTTCTAGTGATCCTACTTTGCATCCTGGAAGTGATCGTTCTCCTGGCACTTTTGTTCCTGAGAAAGAGAATCCAAATCGCCGTTGCACTGCTGAAGGAAGCGAGCAAGTAAGTGGCTGGTCATGGGGTGCCAAATGAGGATCGCTATCCTTGGGAGAGACGGTAATTTAGCTGAATAATCAGCCATGGCCCAAGGGACTCTCTGGGTAGCAGGACTTGGCTGAAACCTGAGAATAACGGTCCTGGTCAGGAACCATGGGACAACCAGCCTCAGTCAGGGAGCCTCAGATCCAAGTCCTTCTTCAGAGATGGACTGACTAAGCCCGGCAAGTCACTGATGGCTTACTGCCTCCAAGTAGCGTACCAAGTGCCCGCCAGCACTGATAACGAAATGGTCAGGACATTCACCAACTCATAGATGATTCAGAGAAACATGAGTAAGTCAAGCTAAGCTGCAGGGCAAGGGACCGCAGAAGTCATCCGGCCCAACCCCAAACCAGAATGTCTTATTTCTTGTGGGGCACCAGTCAAGTCACGCCATCGATCTGTGTCTCCATTTCTTCCTCTGTAAAAATGTTAGATTAGAGAGTTCAAGATTCCCTCCAATCCTTTAACTTTTGTACTACTTTGAAGATAAATCTACAAAACCTATAAGAAACCCATTTGGTCTTTTCTTTAAAAATCTCTGAGAATGGGGAAGCGTCTTTAGCAGAATTCCATTTTCAGATAGCTTGCTATGCCTCCCTGCCCCGCCATTAAATGCCTTCTTTACTCCTAGAACTTCATTTAAGGACCAAAGAAAACAGCATCGATTTTTCTTTTACATGACAGACTTTCAAGTACTTTGGGTTAGCAATCAGCTCCCCCACGCATTTCTTCTCCAGGCTGACTAATCCCCAAACATTTCTCTTATGAGTCCCTTCACTATCCTGATTTACCTTTTGTGGACAAACTCCAATTTACATTAAAAAAGATAATGTTCTGGACACTGTCTGAGAAGTCAAATATGACGAGACGATATTCTACCTTTTCCTGGAAATTATACATGAGTTAATGTAGTTCAATATCACATTGACCTTTTTGAATATCTCACACTGTTGACTTATATTGCATTTGTAATTCCTTAACTGCTCCCTTGCTATAACTCTTATTCTTTATTTTCCAATTAAAGAAAATAAGTTAATGCTAGATGTGGGATATAAACACACACATGTATGTGTATATATCTATGTGCATTATTTTAGTATAGATAATAACGTAATATGAATGAATATAGTGCATACGAATGTGTTTATACATCACTATTGGATCTGATCTTGTTGGTTTCAATTTAATCCACTGAAATCTTTTGGTATTCCAGTGTAGCAGCTATCCCTCTCAGATTCATATGATTCACACATCTAATAAAAGGTCTGTGAATGTATATGTCAAATCAACTGTTTTCTAAATCAACTGCTTAAGAAAAAAGTTCACAAGAGTAGTACCAGTGTCAGCAAGCAAAGTGCAAAATGTGTCTCTGGCCATAGTGCTGACATAGGTCAGTCCTCAGGCATTACGGCACCTAGAGTCTTCAGGAAACAAGTCAGCCATTGGGGCAGCTTTCATGGAGGACTGCAGGAGCGTGGACTGGTTTTGTTTCTTTGGGTTTGTTTGCTTGTATATTTTTGAGAACTAATCTCCTTATCTCACTGAGACTAGAAATGTAAGGTCCTTTAATAAGCCTGATTCACTGGAAAAAACCAAAAAAACAAGGGAGCTTAGATATGCTCTGTTTCAGATCTGGACCAGTTCACTTCTCAGACAAACTGGTCCCTCTTCCATTCCTCCATTCAGGGTTCATCATAATAATGCGAAAATGAGTGAGAGCACCCAGGTAGCATAGCCCACTATACTGAACTCCTGCGCTTGAGAGGTCTTCTAGCCTCAGCCTCGCTGGTAGGTTTTACACAACAAGACCATAGGTTTGGTACATTGCATTTCAAAGGTCAAAACATCTGAGTGCAATCAAAACTAACATGCCCAGCAAAGCTGAGAATAATCCAGAATGAAAAAGGACATTTGACAAACTGACTTTCAGATATTTGGGACAAAAGACCAGAATGCAAGAGAAAATTTGATATAGAATTTCACTATTGAAAATTCAATAAAAGATTTAGAAATATGAAGAAAACACTAAATACTGATTATGAGACTCATCAGGGTCAAACTGTTTATGTATAAAAATGTTCCTCTTATTCTTAAAGCTCATCACTATGCAGAGGACTTTGAAAGGTTGGAGCTGAGTTGTATCTGATGGGGTGACTCTGAAAACAAAGTTATAGCCGGGATAAGAGGCATGTCTTCTGGTTAGAACAACAGATGGATTGTCATGCACTCCGGTAGTGAGGCAGTCAAAGGCCAGAGTCAGTACAGTGCGAGAAACAGCTTTTGACTCACCGCTTTAACTTTGGGCCCCTGATGATCACGCAACTCAGTCATGCCGTCCATATGTCTATTACCATACAGCTTCTCCTTCTTAGTTTATTTATATCGAGCTCCACTCACTAGGAATCTCCTCTGGGAATTTTTTGGCATTAGTTTATATGAATGTCTTGTCTAGTTCCCCAAACCTCAAGTTTTATAGGTTGTTCTTGTTGTTAGCAGTGAGTTCGAACTGTTGATTCCATGGTCTGTGCTTTATTCCGAACAGATGCTGCTGGAGGGAATTCTAGACATTTTTCAGCTTTATTAGTCTACTGAGGATCATCCAAACTTAGGGTCACAACAATTAAAAACCAGGATAAATTGAATTGTCAACAAATTCCGAGGGGAAATCCCAAGTCAGACATGAGCTGGGATCCAAAAGTCAGAAATGGACTTTAAAAGTGAAATGGCCAGACCCGTGTCCACAAGACCAGTTCAAGATGGAATATATTCTTAGCTCATTTGGCAATTCCTAAATACATGCTGGCTTTTAGTCTTTGTCTCTCTGTATTCTCTGCTGGCCAGCCAGTCAGGCAACAAACAGTTCTTAGGAGCTTGCTTGGTACCGAACATAATGCCAAGTGTTTGAGATACAACGAAGAGCAAAAATGATCCCTGCCCTCGAGAAGTTCACAATCTAATGTACAGAGGAAAGAATATGCAAATAACTATGTACAGATGGATGATTCTAGGGTTAAGGGAGACTAAGAAAAGTTTCTGGCAGAAGGTGAGATTTTTAGATGAGATATTCAGAAACCCAGAGAAGTCATGAGGGGGAGAAGAGGAAGGACATCCCAGGAGTGGGGGATGGCCAGTAGAAGTGGCTCAGTGTTGGGGACAGAGCCTTGTGAGAAGAACAGTAAGGCAGGCAGTGGTATGGGATCCAGAATATGAACTCTGGAGAGATCCCCAGGAGGGATCTAGGTAAGAAAGCTTTAAATGAAAACAGAGGTTTTGATACATGACCCTGTCGGTCCTCCTTGGCTTGGAGCTCTGAAATAAATCGGAGCTAAGTCCAGGATAAGTGAGCCATTTGTAGTTTGATAGTCTGGAATGAAATCTGATGAAGAATCCAGTCAGGTTTGGGACTCCTGCCTGAGATGCTGCATATGAAGCCCTACTGTGTACATGCATCAGTCAGGAAATGTTTATCAAATGCCTACTCTGGGCCAGGCCTTCTACAAAGCACTAGAGATCAAAAAAAGGCCAAAAGATACTTCCTCTCCTCAAGGAGTTCACAGTTTAATAAGGGAGTCAATATAGAGGATAATAAACGATATTAATCAGAGGGAAACACTAGAACTAAGAGAGGTTATGGAAAGATTCCTCTAGAAAGTGTGGTTTTAATTGGAACTCAAATGAAGCCCGAGAGATTAGTGTCAGAACAGAAAAGGGAGAACATCTTAGGCATTGGGGGGCAAGCAGAGAATGCCCTGAGATGGAGTATCTTGGTCACCAAACATCCAGAAGACCAGTTTCCTTCGATAAGATTGTTTGTGCTAAGAAGTAAGGTGTGAGAAGACTGGAAATATAGAAGAGGGAAGAAAGACCGGAAATATGGAAAGGGAAGAGTGGAAAATTTAGAAAGGGAAGATTGTAAATACAGAAAGGGAAGACTGGAAATACAGAAATGGAAGACTGGAAATATAGAAGAGGCACTAAGTTATGATGGTCTTGGAGTGCCAACCAGAGAATTTTGGTAGCTGAATGGAGGATGCAGTAGAGTCGGGAAGAGACTTGAGGCAGGAGAGTACTACAGTAGTCCAGGTATGAGGTGATGAAGACCTTTACTGGGCGGTAGCGGTATCAGAGGAAAGAAGGGACATCTTTGAGATGTCACAGAGGTGCTATTGGCAGGTCTTGGTGACATGCTAGATATGGGTGTGTGAGAGAGATAGTGGTGAATCCAGAAGCACTCTTGGATTGTGAATCTGAGGGATTGAAAGAAGAATGTTGCTTTTTATAACAACTGAGAATGTAGGAGGGGGAAAGTTTGAAGGTGATCTAGCAAAGGAGTGGTCCGATGGATAGGAATGCAAGAAGCAGAGAGTGATATCCTTTGAACTAGAGAGAAGAAAATTTCTTTTTCTTTCTTTATGCTGTATAAATGTAAATTTTTCTTTTTATTTAGGGATGCCCAGAATAAGAGCCTAAATTAGGCTGTAGGTGAGATGGGCCCAAGGTCCTCCGTGGAGAGAGCCTGTTGACAGACTTAGAATTTCCATGGTCTACTCATATTTCTATCACTATCTGAAATTCCAGCATTAGTCTATATTTCCTTTGTGCTAAGTTCTCTGGTTGCTTTTTTCTTCTTCAATAATATTTTATTTTCCTAAATACCTGTAAAGATAGTTTTCAACATTCATTTTTGTAAGACTTCGTGTTTCCAATTTTTCTACCACCCTCCTTTATTTCCTTCTCCCCCCTCAACAGCAAGCATTCTGACATAGGTTATACATGTACAATCATTTTAAATGTATTTCCATATTTGTCATATTGGGTGAGAAAAATCAGATCAAAAAGGGAAAAACACAAGAAATGAAAAAAAATTAAAAAGGTGAAAATATTATGTTTCATTCCTCATTTCTTCTCTCTTGATGTGAATGGAATTTGCATTCCAAGTCTATTAGAATTGTCTTGAATCACCTGCATTGCTGAGAAGAGCCACGTTCATCACAGATGATCATGACACAATCTTATTACTGTGTACAATGTTCTCTTGATTCTGTTCACTGCACTCAAATCAGTTCCTGTAAGTCTCTCCAGGCTTTTCTGAAATCAGCCTGCTCATCATTTCTTATAGAACAATAATATTCCATTACATTCATACACCATCACTTATTCGGACATTCTCCAACTGATGGGCGTCCAGTCAATGTCCAATTCCTTGCCACTACAGAAAGAGCTACTACAAACATTTTTACACATGTGGCCCCCTTTTCCTCTTTGATTACCTCTTTGATACAAACCCAGTAGAGGGACACTGCTGAATCAAAGAGCATATATACATGGTTTTAAAGTCCTTTGAGTTCAAAATTATTCTCCAGAATAGTTGGATCATTCACACTCTATTGCATTAGTGTAATGACATAATATGTTGACCCAATTCTAAGGTGACAGTCCACTTTCAAATTTCATTTGGAATGGAGAAAAATTAAACAATAAATTGATATGACATATGAGTTCAATAATCATTCTGTAACTCTTCAGGAGTTGGGGTCAATTTTATTTTTATTTATGTAAATATATTTTCATATTCGCCATATCAAATAATAAAGCACCCCCCCCAAAGCTGGTTCTCCAGTTTTATTCCTTTTCATGCGCTCTATGTCCCAAATGACTGTATGAAATGTTCATCTCTCATCTCTGTCCCTTTGCACGAGTTGCTTCCATTCCTGGAATGCCCTGTCTCCTCACATCTGCCTCTTAGAATCCCTTTATCACCTGCTAATGCTTCTACCCAAAATTAGCTGGTGGATACAAGCCCACACTCACATGTGCACATTTTGTTCAAGTATAAGTTCCTAAAACTCAGGAGACTTTAGTCTTTTTGTCCCTAGCATCTTGCATATGGCTTAAGGCATGGGAGGTCCTTCAAAAGTGCTTGGTAATTGATCAGTTAAGGTTACTAGTGACACTTGTAGAGTGTTATACCATCTTTGGCCCCTTTTAAAGATTCTGTCATCACAGATTAGAACTCTGCCCAAAGGGCTCTCAAACTGAGCATCCCCTTTGACCCAGCAGTATCTCTACTTTATCCCAAAGAGAGCTTAAAGAAAGCAAAGGGACTCACATGTGCACAAATGTTTGCAGTGGCAAGGAACTGAAAACTGAGCGGATGCCCATCAGTTGGAGAATGCCTGAATAAGTTATGGTGTATGAATATAATGAAGTATTATTGTTCTATAAGACATGATCAACAGGAGGATTTCAGAGATGCTGGAGAGACTTACAGGAACTAATGCTGAGTGAAATGAGCAGAACCAGGAGATCATTGCACATGGCAACAAGACTATATGTTGATCAATTCTGATGGACTTGGTTCTTTCCAACAATGAGGTGATTTAGACCATTCCAATAGACCTGCCATGGAGAGAGCCAATCTCTGTCCAGAGAGACAACCAGAGAGACTGGAGATGCATCAAAGCTTTGTATTTCACCTTTTTGTTGTTGTTTGCTTGCTTTTTTTCTTCATTTTTTCCTTTTTTGGTCTGATTTTTCTTATACAGCATGATATTTATGGAAATACGTCTAGAAGAATTCTGCATGCTTAACATATTGAATTGATTGCAGTCTAGGGAAAAGATGGGGAGAAAGGAGGGAGAAAAATTTGGCACACAAAGTTTTGCAAGAATGAATGTTGAAACTATCTTTACATGTGTCTTGAAAATAGAAAGCTATTATTAAAAAAAGATTCTGTCATCTTTGGCCTGTTTCCAGTTTTCCAACATCTCCACCGTTTTCCACAAGCTCCATGAAACACAAGGCTCTGGGAACTCAGCTGCAAATTCATTCCACATTCTAAAGGATAGCTCAATTAAGCCAAGATAAGTGAACTCATGCTTCTTCTTGAATTGTCCCCACTATTCCCTTGTCTTTCATTCCTCTTAACCATGTTTGTGCTACTCTTTCCAGATCCATGATTCTTCTCCTTGACCAAGAAGTTGAAGACAAAATGAGTAATCCTGCTTTCTCTCTGTCATCTGCTTAACATTATTCTGACATCCATTTCAAGTATTCTTTCTTATTCTTCCCCCAAATAACTTTTAAAGCAATCTTTCCTTAACAGCCTTGTGCCCCCTCAAACTCAAGTTATTCTGAATTAACCATTCTGGCAATTCTGTTAGAGGCCTGTGCCATTCTTTGGTCCCCTTCTTCAGGGAGTAGCCCCTATTTTCACCTTTTATACATGTGCTATTTGATTCGGAATCATTGAGCTCCTTGTAAAACCACATCTACTATCCAGGTGCCTCTTTTTCATCCTGACCATTCCTAACATCCTCCATTATTTCATTCTTGAACCCTCCCTATCCTTCTTGAGCCACATGTCTTTCTTTGGCAATGGGCTGATGCTTATTTTACTTCTCTCCATTGAAACATGCTTTCTGACAAGGTTGGACGCATGGTCGATCATTCCATCCACTTAACAAGACATTGTGGGCTCCAGTTCTCAAAGAGAGCCATCACATCAGGAAGGGGACGCCATGACAAGCAAGTGCATTGGACTGAAGTGAGTGAGGACCATGCAGCATCTCCCTTCTCCAGATCAGGATGCTGGAGAGACAAAGCCACAGACTCTGGGAATGCAAGGAACTCCCCTTCTCTGTGCCTCCTTGGCTATCAGAATGCCGATTCTAACCTGGGCGCCTTCTTCCCTGGTTCCTTAACCAAAACTCTCCAGGCTGAGGCCTTACTTTGTTGGAACACTGAGAATGGGAAGAGAAGGTTCCTTCATTACGTTGTCAGCATCCTTTCTCCTGCTCCATGTAATCTCCTTGCTTCCTTTGTCTTTTAAGAAATAAAATGTCAGCAGCCTAAGATAAGAATTTGTCAGAATAGAAGAGAATGAGCTCAGATGAGCTGAAGTTCATCTTCATTCTATCTTGCTTTCATGCCGGTGACTTTCAGCAATTATTCATCTGCTTTCTCTGTCTCTCCCCTCTTTTATGTCATACTGCTGATTCAGATATAGCTGCACCCTTTCCACTTGCTGTGTTTTAGTCATGAGTTCTAATAAGCCACTGATTTCTATCAGGTGGTATTATTTCATTGTTTTGAAAACTTCATTGACTTTGGTTTTTGGAGACAATCTGGCCCTGGCTTTGAACTGGGCCAAATTGGGTCCAAGGACTTTCTGGTACTTCTGGCCCATGGAACTTTGGGAAGGTCACTTCATTCTTCAGGGCTGCAGTTTCCTGGTCTGGGAAAAGAGCGAGGTAGATTAGGAAGCCTCTGGGTCTCTTCCAGTTCCAGATCGAGGGGCCCATTAGCTTTGTGGCCAATACTCTGCATGATGCTTCCATGCCTGAATGGCACCTCATGATCTCATCATGTCCTCGCCTTCAGTAATTGCCTTCCCAGCCCATCTGTATTCTGGGCGTGTCACTGCTATCAAATGTGGCGACAGAATCCCTTGTGAACTTCAAGTAAAGCAATACACGCAAAGCATTTCTTCTTAAAGCTGTATGTCTACATATGCATTTGCATTAATTATGACTATTTTATCATTCTCACCATGAGGGGTGTTTGTGTCATGTTTTCCCTGGAGTATTCTGTGGGATGATCTCCCCAATCTGCTGGAGAACTTCTTCTCTTTCTTTTAGCAGCCCGAGGAGCCCAGCACAGCCCTGATCTGTCACTCTCACAGTACAGACCATCCACCTTCATTTCCGATTAGAGATTTCCTGGCTGGGATGTGCTGCATCGTTCACTGTGTGCTGAGCCTTCTTTGTCACATGGAGTCCACCCTCCATCCCTCATTGATTGCTCTTTGGGTCAGCCACAGTTCTGAGGCTTTAGAGGTTGCTGTGATCCTTAGAGCATCCGCGGGGAATACTCCGTACATGAGCACGGAAACTTGCTCTGGGACTGACTGCCTCTGGGATGATCACCTGGTCTCCCAGGGAGTCCCAGCAGAAAGAGTGTGGGATTTATACTTGGTCTCCTATTCTGGTTTTTGCCACTTGCTGTATGAATTTGGCCACATACTTAAGCTCTGTGGGTCTCAGATTTTCATCTGTAGAGTGGAGGGGGTGATCATTGTTAGGGTTTTTTGTTGTTGTTGTTGTTTTTGTTTTTTTACAATGGGTCAGCTCAGTGCAAACAGGGAAGTAATTTCTGTGGACAGAGACTGCCTCATGGGAGGGACCCTGGTCATACTGAGATAGCTTCGTAATGGGAAATGGCTCCCTCTCTGCATGGCTGTGCATGTGACCTCACAGATCCTTCTTAAGCCCACTGCGGGCAGCAGGAAGTCGCTCTCTTTATCCTGGGGTAGCTGAGCTGAGTGCATGGATAGCCAAGAGAGGTAGGGAGCTTGATAGTGAACACGTGGGTCTCTCGCAGACCAGGTGTTCACCTGGGAGTTAACAGGTCAGGGCACGATGTGAGCAAGTATAATAAAGGCTTTAAGTTTGCATGTGGCTGTTCTTGAGTGAGCTATCGGTTATTAAATTATGGCCAGAGACCTCTGAAGGCCTCAGAGGAGGCCAGTCGGGTTAAAGTAAGTTGGCACTGCCAAGGTCAGTGGCCAAGGTCTGATTCCCTGGGAATTAGGAGAGACTGGCCATGTGAAGGTTACAGAGTGACACTAGGGCATTCGCAAATGAAGTGACTGCTTAGGATTAAATATTACTGTACTTTACAGATTAGGTGAGCGCTAAGATCTGGTCCTATGACTTCGAACTCCACTTTTCCAAGTCAACCTTGTAGTACGGCCAAATTAATACGATTCCTTATGCCCAGACTTTTCACAGTCTGGCGTCTCTCTTAATTTTACAATTCCAGCGAATACTCTTTTCCTTTGTATACTCTACCCTCCAGCCCACTAATTGCTGTTCCCACAATCCCATACATTTCCTCATCGCTATGCTTTTGTTTACATGCTTCTTTATACATGTTTGCCCTTCAGCTCCGATTGTCATGGAAAATCTGCTCAAATGTCACCTTCTCTAGGAAGCCCTCCCCTAGTTTCAGCGGGTCCTCCTCACAGTCCCTCCCATCTCACCTCCCAGCACTGCTCCTAGGGATCAGTAGGACCTTTGAGTCATGGTGCACAGGGCTTTGAAGCCTGAATTTGAGTCCTGCCTCTTACACACACTGGCCATGTGATCCTGGGCAAGAATTTCAAGACAACGAGAGGCAAAGAAGGAGGGAGGTGGAAGGAGTTTCATCACCTGGGAGTTCTTTATATATAGGTTTAGTCCCTGTCCCTTTATATATTTATCAATTTAATTCTGCAAGTATTCCCATCACATAGTACTTTGTGTTTAGTTGCTTACAGCTGACCCAACTTCCATCCCTCCTGGACCAGCCTCTGGACCAGCACAGAGGCAGGACCATGTATTTTCTAAATTCCTTTAGTAGGGTAGAGTGCTCTGCACAAACTAATTAATGTTTATGGAACTGAAACATAAGTTAAAGGGTATGGCAGATGAAAAATAAAATGACCGAGGAAAACAGAGGTTCAATCTTCTGAGCACATTAATTTATTTGGCAGTGTCTGCCAGTTACCCAACAAACTATGACCAGACCCCTTCTGCTTAGGCCTGGACCCTAAATACAAGGGGAGACAGACTTTTTTACATTAAAAATAATTATATAAGACCAATTAATTATAATTAAAAGGAAACAATACTACATTAGGAAATCTGATTTCTAATTGGAGGGAAGATTAGGAACTTTCCAAGTTAGGATGGGGGAGAGTGAATGGGTATAATTCTCTGAAATCAGAAAAGGAGATGTCCCCCCCTCCCCCCAAGTGTCTATGAACAAAGGAACATGGAGGCAATAACTGATTGATCAGTAGAGGCCGGTTTTCAGCTAAGACATCTTGGTTGCTTTCAGATGTAAAATTGTAAGTCCTTCCATCAGTCCTTGGATCCGACTGGGTTCTTTCTTGGTCAGTATAACCTGGGTCTTTGAGTAAGGGTGTCGAAGCGGCAGGGAGAGGTGGTCCACTTTCCCAACCAAATCAATAAAGTTGTCTCCCAGTTCTCACATTGAATAAAGTTTTCTTACATGACAGAAATTGGACTAGACCCATGATTGAATAGAAAGGGAACTTAACCTGGCTCCAGAACTGAGTCACCAGGTAAAATCTGTGAGGGACACTCAATTCCCACAATCAACCACCTGCTGTCTTAACTCTCTCCATTCCTTCGAGTGGTGAACATCTGTTCAGAATCATTTTGTTCTTGAGTTCAGAGCTCCTCACTTCAGCATTATCCTGCTGCCTAGAGCTCTCTATAAAATGGCCACTCACACTTTACTCTGAGAACTTTTCTCTCCTCCACTAGCTTCACTCCAAATCCCTCTCAGATCAGACCTAAAGCTTGTGAAAGCCATCTCAAACCATCGCCTCCAAGGGCACATTCCGTTCACTGGTACCATCTGTCTTCCATAATTTTCTTTTTGTTTAAAAACCTTAAACTTTCAGTCAGAAGAAGTGAAGAAAGTGGCATCTATGTCCTATAGCTTTGTTTCCATTCCAGGATTTCCTAATCTTCACAAATCTGTTCCAGATTTTTCCTGGCAGGATCATTTGTCAGCACAAGAATCCCCAGAAGTGGGTTGTGCTCCATGGGTTTGCTGGAGCTCTCCAGGCTCCAGGAATCCCACACACCTCATCACCAGCTCTCCCTGGGATGGAAATCACCACCTGCTCCAACTCCTCCTGGAGTTAATAAGCGCTCGTGTCCTCAAGGACACTGGGAACCTCACTTACCGCTCTGTGGAAGGCACATGAATTGGCCCATTTGGGAAGAATTTCCCAGGCATCTTGTCACCATGATTACCATCTCCCCTCCCCACTTCCTTTACTTCAGATCCTGTTCCTTCCACTGAACTGGAAACGTGGATGTCCTTGAGTCCTCCTTGGATCATTGTTTTCCTTCCCAGCAAAAAGGTCTTCATCTTTGTTTGGACGTTAGAGCATCAGGAGGTATTCCTCAAGCCTTTGCATCTCCCCTTCAAGCAGTAACCCCCACTTCTGCTGCACCCCCACCTGGAAGGGTGTTTTCCTCGATGGAGAGAACATCCGGGCTAGTCACTGGCAAAGTTCCTTCTTCTTCATTCCTCTTGAATGATGCGATATTATACTTTTAATCCCTTAAGTTACCTCTGAAAACTTCCACTGGTGATGGGAAGTGAAAAGGTTTTTAGGGAGCTTGTATCCATCAAGGTAAAAAGATTTATTAAGCTGTGTGCCAGAAGCTGAGGAAGTAAAAAAAATAACACCAGTTCTTGCTCTGTTAGGGAAATATTAAAATTATTAAAATATTAAAAACGAACTTGCAGCTGTGCTGTCTCTGTCTCTGTCTCTCTCTCTCTCTCTCTCTCTCTCTCTCTCTCTCTCTCTCTCTCTCTCTCTCTCTCTCTCTCTCTCTCTCTCTCTCTCTCTTTCTCTCTCTCTCTGTCTCTCTCTCTGTTTCTGTCTGTCTGTCTGTCTGTCTGTCTGTCTCTCTCTCTCTCTCCTTCCTTCCGTCTCTCTTAGTCTCTAACTCTGTGTCTTTCTTTCTCTCTTTGCCTCTGTGTCTGTCTCCTAAATATTATCACTGAATTTACTATTTGATCTTTAATGAGAAATAAAGACATAATCCCAAAACAATCAATCACAACAATCAACAAAGCAATTTAAAAAACCCACCTCCCCCAATTACCATCCCTCCATAACCATCCCACCTCTTCTAATTTGTCCATTCCTAGTTCATCTCCTAAGTTGTTAGATAGATGTTGTCTCATGGAGTTTTTTTAATTCCTATTACTCTTTAGTCATCTCTGTGTTGTTGCCATTTCTTCGCAGCTGAAAGCAATGATTAATTGATACAGGGACCTACAGGTGATTCTGGTGCCCCCCACCTGTACATTTTTGTTTATGACTCACGATTCAGAAAGCTTTTATACTGTGAAACATTTTTATTTTTAAAATACTACAAATAAACACTTGCGGTTTTTCTTAAGATTCATGCTGGGAGTTAATAACATCTGCAACTTCCAAACAACCCCCAAATGTCATACTTTAAACTTGTATATAATGCAGAAGGAGAAACATGGGAGGTAATTACTATAAACTCAAACACCCAGGCTCTGGATGGATGGAAACAACGTCATTAATGGCTACGGATGAATTTTCAAGCACATTTTAAGGATTCAATAATTGTACTCTTTAAAGCCAGTTTTTAAAATACTTAGTAAATAGCTTGAAAGGTGGGTCTGTCTCTCATTTCCTTATTAATTAATGAGCCCCAGGGGGAGGATTCTGGGAAGATGTTGGAGTAGGGCAGAAAATTTTAAATGCTCCAGATTTCTCCCACAAACAGAATAAAATTGTGCTCCAGGGCAAACACTGACTGAGGAAAAACAAGGAACATTTGGGCAGAATAGGGGGCCTCCTGGGACAACCTCAGAAGATCTGAAGACCTAACCTGTGGTGGGATTTAACCTATGTGAAGTGTAGACACGTCTAGGTTAGGTCCCCCGAAACCCTGGGACTAGCTGGGGTTTCCAACCACAGTTTCACTTCCTGGACAGCAGTGAGGAACTGAGAGTCTGCGTCTGGGAAGACTGAGGGGAACCTCTGCTGATCAGGAACACCAGACCCAACTGTGCTACAAAGACTGGACCCTGGGTGAAAAAGAACCAACACATAAGAGTGTGATTAATGAGAAAAGAACATATACATTTAGAGGGAAATGAAAGTCTTCTAAATGTATACAGAAATAAGTGAGGGAACTAGATAATGGGGAGGGGGATGTAGAAGAGGATGTAGATTAATAGGAATGGGATAAAGAGGGAGCAATATAAAAGACTTCTAAATTCAGGGAGAAACGTGAACAAGGAGATGGGGGGGGAGAGGACAAGGGAGGGGTTCTTAGAGGGGTAATAGGTCAAGTAATAGGAGGGCAAAGTAGGGGGTAGAAGTAAAGCAGGGGAGTGAGGAGGAATAGGAATATGGTGAAAAGGATAGTGAAGAAAATAGGAAAGAGGAAAATAAACTAGTATTATAGCTTAGAATGTAAATTGGATGAATTCACCCATAAAATGGAAATAGGTAATAGAACAGAAATTTGAATTCAATAATACGTTGCTTTTAGGAAATATTACATGAGAGATACACATAAAATAAAACTCAGGAATAGAATTTATTATGTAAAAAAGAGCAGAGGTGGTAATCATGATCTCAGACAAAGTTAAAATCAGAATTGATTTAATTGGAAGAGAAAAATAGAGAAATTGCACTATATGGTAGCCATATTAATTAGTATTGTTTTAGACTATTTAACTAGATACTATGAGATTAGACTGTTGCACAAGTGTAGTAAATGATAAGCTAGGGGATTTAGAAAAAAATATGGAAAGACTTGGACTTATGAAGGAAGATATTATCCACCTTCAGGGAAACAGAGGACAAGAGGAATTAAACATAGTACAATTATATAAAAAGATATATATGTGAATTATTATAGATATATATGTGATATATATGGGTATATATATATATATATATATATATATATATATATATATATATATATTTGTAGAGGGATACCCATTCACATCGGATCTGGATTATATGTGTGTGTGTGTGTGTGTGTGTATATATAACCTCCATGCTTAACTGTAGCCTTCTGGGTGATGGAGGGAAGGAAGGGGAAAAATAAAGTAAAAAGTGCCCAGCAGAGAACAAAGGAAAACCTACAAGGTGGACGGTTCTGAACACAATGTGTCCTATTTATTCTATATGCTTTCTTGATGTAGAAATTAATTGCCTTATATTTTGAATTCTCTCTTATGTTCTGCTGTACACATGGCAATATTTTGTCCTTATTTTGTACTTAAATTTAAAATGAGAAAAACTAATGACTCATAAACAATCCATGACAGTGACTAACTGAGGTAGGTGTATTTGGTCAGAAAGAATACAATCTGCTGTGACTGCCTTCAGCCTTCCTATATGGTTTTACCTTATTTTTCCTAAATCCCATTTATTAGTGTTAGACTTTTCTGGGAAAGGGGGATTTGAGTGTCTTCTGAGTTAATTTGTTTCTCATTTCTCTTCGGAAATGGTGACCATGTATACTTATTGTGTATCTAATTTATATTTTAATTTTAACATCTACTGGTCATCCTGCCATCTGGGGGAGGGGGTGGGGGTAAGAGGTGAAAAAAATGGAACAAGAGGTTTGGCAATTGTTAATGCTGTAAAGTTACCCATGCATATATCCTGTAAATAAAAGGCTATTAAATTAAAAAAAAAGAAATGGTGACCAGAAGGGCCCCCAGCTCTGGTGGCCAAACTCCCAAGTGGAGCTTGTTGGGAGAACCACCAGGAAGGGCCCATGTGGGAACCAAGGGTTCCTAGGGCCAGAGGGCTCCTTAATGGAGCTGAGGTGATGCAAGTGTGAGAAGGTAGAGAGTGAAAGGTAAAAAGCGGCCCAGCTCCTGGCAGAGTGAGCCACACAGGGTCAATGCTCCATAAAAGCTTGTTGAGCGATGGAGCGATTAGGGGGCCACAGACCGGAATCCTAGATGACCCAGCTCCAGCGCAGCCCCCAGATCTGGGGATGCAAAAGAACCTTCTTCCCCTCTGCCCATTCCTCCATCCTGGGGGAGTAAGTGCCACGTGCTGGGCCATATCTGGAAGCAGGCCTTGGGCTGGAAAGGATGCTCGCTCTCGAGGAACAGAACTTGGGATCAGATTCTGCCTCTGATTCTCAAAGCTTGTGTGACTTTGGACAAGAAACGCTCTCAGATTTTTTAAATTAAGGGCTTCTGAGGTCCTGGGAGGGGCGAGGCTGTCCCCAGAAGGTGATCCCAAGGGGGAATCACAGCTCAGCAAAAAGAACAATGGGCCTGACTTCAGATGTCCTGGGTTCAAATTACAGTGGGGTGAGTGACCTCATCTTTCTTGAGGTCATTTTTCCACTCGATAAAATGAGGGGGTTGGGCAAGGTGATGCTCTCTGACCTGGTGTCTGGATATCATCTCATTAGTGAACTTTGAAGGATTTGCTAACCTGGAGGGTGAGGAACAGGAAAGGAGATGTGAGGACAGCCTTAAAAGGGACCTACAGTGGAAGAGGGGCCTGGGCTGGTCATTTATTAGGGGCGGACCCAGGCTCTGGGCTGATCATTTATTAAGGGCAGACTCAGGCT
Source organism: Sarcophilus harrisii (assembly GCF_902635505.1). Classification (NCBI taxonomy): domain Eukaryota; kingdom Metazoa; phylum Chordata; class Mammalia; order Dasyuromorphia; family Dasyuridae; genus Sarcophilus; species Sarcophilus harrisii. The sequence goes on from NC_045429.1 coordinate 2,486,803, forward strand.
CCGGGACTCCTCTGGAGAGGGAAGATTCCCCAGCAGTCGGAGCCGTCGCCCTGGGATGGCCGGGCTCAGCTGGACACAGAGACATCCGGTGGAGGGGGAGATGAAGGCCCCCTCGGGGGAGGAGCCGACCTTCCCAGCTGCCAGAAGTCTAACCAGGGGGAATCCTGGGACTGGGTGGGCATGAGGGAAGCCGGGAGCCAGCAGCCGAGGTGCCAGACTTAGAGCCTTTGTAGCCACAGGGACGGAGAAGAGGGAAGGGAGCCGCTGGCCCCTCTGTCTGTGGGGAGACTCAGAGGAAAAAGCACAAGTGTCTGGGAAACAGCAAGAGCTGGGGGAGGGTGACAGCCGCTTTGGGGACTGGTCAGCCCAAGGTTGGACACGAGTGCTATGGGGGGCATTTGGGAAACCGTGAGCATTTCTGACCTTTCTCCCTTTTATTCCAGGGCCATTGGACACATCCCACACTCCTTATTTTTCCCCTTAGTCACTTTCTTTCTCGTTCTGATGTGCATTGCCTACTGTACTGTGATTGCAGTGTATCCTTCCATTAGTGACATCTCTGCCCTCCCTTCAGAAGGGCAAGACTGTCCTTCGGGGCCCAGGCCAAGGAGCCAGCGTCTCCCCACGGGAACAGCACAGAAGCATCTTCCCACCACAAAAAGGTTTTCTTTTCTATAAATGGGGGCAAGGAGCCACGGAGAGGAGCCGAGAGGACTTGGTGCTGACGTCAGTCGGGAGGCCGTGGCCTGGACACGTGGCCGCCCCTTCAGGCCCCCTGGGCAGCTCCCCAGAAGGGCGCCGGTCCTCGAGGGGGAACCTCCCTAAACCAGCGCAACCCAAGTCCGAGCCCTCCCTCCTCAAGTAGCGGGAAGATCTTTGAAGCCAGGAATTGTAGCATCGTTAGGGTTAACGTGCAGTCCTCGCCCCCTCCTCAGCATTTCCACAAGAAGGGAGAGAGCTCCGAGGTGTGCCTAGGAGAGAGTGATAAGCACTTCACTTCGGAGCACTAAAATTTCGCAGATTTAGAGATTGAGAAGGGATCTTTAGTCCCCTAAAGCCAACCCTCTCATTCATAAACAGGTTATGGGTTTGTCTGGGGTTAGACAGCAAATAAGTAGCTCAGCCAGGATTCAAATTCAAATCCTCTTGCTTTGCCCCCCCTTCTCCCTGCCCCTTTTTCTTCTTCCCTTCCTCTTGCTCCTTCCCTCCCTCTCTGTCTCTTGGCCTTTTTGTTTCTGTCTCTTATCTCTGTTTCTGTCTCTGTTTCTCTTTGTGTGTCTCTGTCTTTCTTTCTGTCTCATTTTTTCTCCTCCTCAACTGAATTCGTTTTGCAAACTTAATGTGAGCTTAGTTTACAGGAATTGCCTAAGCACAGCGATAGCTCCTTGTAGCTCAGATGAGGGAAGGCTGAACTTTGTGGGGGCCTGTGCTTGTTGGTGCTAGGGGTCCCTCTCCCCCCCCCAAGCCAGTCAGACCTTGCAGAACTCTCTTCTGATGGTTTGTCTGTGGGGGAGGGGCTGAATGATAAATGTCACCTCTTCTCCTTAACAAGGTCCTCTCAGTTTCTTGGGTACCACCGGAGAGGCGATATATAAAGTCCAGTCTACTGACCCTAATTGCAAATATACAAATGAACACTGTGACCCTGAGGTAATCAGTCAACAAGCACACGTTAGGGACCTACGGGGTCCCAGCCCTGCCCATGTGGTAGAAAACTGAGGTGCCTCGGGGAATGTGTCTCATTTTCTTTTCTCCCCATAAAATTCTCCTGGATGAAGCTCCACAGCTCTCGCACTCAGTCCCTCGGGAAATCCCGCTTCTCTGGGCTCATAACCAGAGGAGCCAGGGAGCAGTTAGAGAGAGGAAAGTGGACATAATGAAGGCCTGGCCTGTGGTTGAGAGCAAAACCTAACTAAGGCGAGGCAGGGGTGACGTTTCCCAGTGTCCCCCTTGAAAGGGTGTTTTGATAGTATTGATGGCAAAGAAACAATGACGTTTAGCGCCCGAGTAGCCATAATACTTGGTTGGAATAGAAGGCACCAGATAGCAGGCTGAGGGGGGCTCTTCCCCAAGCCCCAACATGTGCTGCTCTCCCAGAGGAGCCCTCCGCCAGTGGCAGGGGCTTGTGCCCATGTTCACAGCCCAATCTGCCCCTTTCCCCAGCCGTACTCCAATGGCTCGGGGTATTTGTCCCAGACAGAAAATGCCGTGACCCGTTTTTATTTGAGGAAGCTTTATCATCTCCTGTTCTCAGGAACTCATGGGAATGATAAAATAAATAAATACAAAGTCAATCAGGGTGATGGGGAAGGAGGGACAGGGCCGGGGAAATACCCCTTGATAAATGATCGAACTGAACAACGGGTAACATGTCCCAGCCCCTTTGGATATCACTAAAAGTGGACACAAATGGTGAGGGGGAAGTTCCTGGAAGGAGGAGCAGTACGGGGAATGGGGGGCCACAGAGAGCTTGGGTGTGACTGATGGATGCACTGAATGGTGACTCTCTTTCTCTGTCTGCAGACGTTTCAGTCTACCAACATAAGCAGCGAATGTCCGGGAGTTCAATGTACCTTTGCTTTCTATGGTGGAAAAGCCTTTTTTTACCAGTATGTCTTAATTTTCCATATCTTCAATGGATTTGTCTTCCTCTGGCTGGTGAACTTCTCCATCGCCCTGGGTCAGTGCACCCTGGCAGGTGCCTTTGCCTCCTATTACTGGGCCTTCCAGAAACCTAATGACATCCCCCCACATCCGATCTGTGCTGCGTTTGGACGCGCCCTCCGGTAAGAGTGATGATGGCGCAGACTCCTGGGGGAGATCACTTGGCCGGTGCTAAAGAACATGGGCTCAGAGGGCCCTAGATCAGAGCTTGAAGGAAACAAAGAGGCCATTTTGGTAATAACCTTGTCATTTTATTGATGGGAGAACTTGTGAATGAGTGAATCACTTCCCCAGGTAAGTGCCCGGGGAGATGTGCAGGCCCAAGTACTCCCGGTCACAGTCCCACTGACCAGAGATGGATTTGCCGTGTCCCGATGGACATCAGCTTTGCTTCGGCCCCAGGGAGTGTCCCCAGCCCCGGTCACTCACCTTCTAAAAACCCTTCATCACAAGGGAGGGACTCGAAGACCCCGGGATTGCTCAGGGCCAGAATAGCTCGGCCTCCCTGTCTCACCCGTGGTGGATTGCTGCCATCTTCATTCACAAAGTAAAGGGGTTCTAGAGCCCATTTAGTCCCCTTCCTGCATGTTACAGGCAAGGAAACTGAGGAGCAGGGGTCTGAAGGATCTGCCCAAGGCCACCCAGAGACAAGCATCAGGCACAGGGGAAATGAGGTCTTTACCTCCTCCGGCAGCTGCCCTTGCACTGCCCCTTCACCCCTAGCCCAGGTCTAGATGCAGGGGAAAGCTCTCCGTTAGTGCTTATTGAATGCCTGTGCTTTGCCTACTCTGCAGAAAGTGCCGACTCTGCCTGTACACAGGAGGCGGCTAGGGGCCAGAGCAGGCAATGGGCTCACGCCCTCCCCAGGGCTGACCCGGGCATGTGGCCGGTGGCCGTCCAGCCTGGACGACAAAAACCTCCTCTCTCTCGCGGGGCCACCAGAGTATGTTCCTCTGGGTTTGGGGCAATAGCCATTAGCTTTGTGTTTATTAGTCATTTTCTATCTGGTGTAAATCTGGCTGATGGGACCAAGCCCAGGCCAGAAAGTTCTGCCACAGCTGGGCCCCAAATAGCCCTGTGGGGACAAATTCCCAGACAGTTTTACTGTGGGTCAGTCTGTCCTGTGCTTTATACACTGGCGAAGGGAACGGCAAGTTGCTGGAGGATCCTTGCCCAGAAAAGCCCAGGGACCGCATGGTTCACGCAGTTGTGAAGAATCAGCCATGATGGAACAATCGCCTCCTCTGTGTGAACATCTCATTGTGGGCTAGTCCAGATACGGAAACAACCTGCGCTGAGGTGGATTGCAGCCCCCTCAGTCCTGGGGGGCCAGAGCCAAGGGCCCCCAAGGGGGGGCAAGATCTGAGCTGGCGCTTTCTCCCCTAAGCTCGGCTCTCTGGGCACTCTGCCAGCCCCTCTGCGGACAGACTGACCCACAGTAAGGTTGTCCTTACAACCCCAAAGCAGAAAGAACTGAATGAGGCCGTTTGTCAGATGAGTAGGAAAACTGCCTCTGAATCCTTGTTTTGTCTTATTAGTGAAAGTGCCTCAACTTCCTTATTTGGTTTTATCTTTTACTAGATATCACACAGGTTCCCTGGCATTGGGGTCTCTCATTCTTTCAGTTGTCCAGTTTCTAAGACTTATACTGGAATACTTGGACCGCAGACTTAAAGGTAAGATTCCAGAAGTCCTTACTGAACAATGCTACCTTTCATTAGCCATCCTCCTCCTCCTCCTCTTCCTCCTCCTCCTCCTCCTCCTCCTCCTCCTCTTCCTCTTCTATTTCTTCTTCTTCATCATCTCATTATCATCATTCCTATTATTGTTATTCAATTTTAATTTAAAAATATTAAGCACAGAGAATTACAACAGGTTAGGTTAGAGACTGGGGAAAACAAACAGTGGTCCTGTTCTCATACAATTTGTATTCTATTAAAGGAGCCCCAGCATAGATGGATCAATTAATTGTTTACTAGATGATAAGCGTACAAATCAGAAAATAAAGTAATCCCTACTCTGAAGGAGCTTCTGTTCCACTGGAAATACAAATATATTCACAGATGCTGAACTGATACAACACGAATAAATAGAAAGTAATTCAAAAAGGAAAGTGTGAGCCATTGGAGAATGGGGATTTAGAAAGACTTTACATATAAGGGGTTTGCTTGAACTGTCTCTTTTTATTTTTAAATTTGTATTGATATTTTCTATTATATCACTAGTAAATCTCAGGGATCCCATCCTCTCTTCCTTTCTAGTCCATGTTTCCAATAGTATTTTTAGATAGAAAAAGGTCAGCACAACTGATCAACCCATTAAAAAGTCCCCAGATGTTCAATATGTAACCCCTGTTAACCTCCCATCTCCACAAGGGTCTGAGTTGAGGATCTCCTCTCATCCTTTTTCATTCAAGTCCTGCTTAATCTTTATCATTTTGTAATATTCACTTTTTGATTTTTTTTTTTTAGTTTTGTTCTTTCCATTTACATTGTGGCTGCTACTCATATGTTGTTTTCTCAACTCTGTTGACTGCATTCTGCATCAGTTTATACAGTTCTTTCCATGCTTTCCTATATTCATCACACAGGTCATTTTTTACAGCACTTGCCCCATTTGTTTAGAAATTGCCTAATTGATGGACATCTACAATATTCCCAGTTTGTAACTTACACAAAAAGTACTGCCAGAAGCATTTTGGGCTATAGACTTTTTTTCTTATTGATGGTTCCCTTGGAGGTATGAGCCTAGTAACAGAGTATCAAATTCAAAGGGTATGGACATTTTAGATACTTAATTTGCATAATTCCAAATTCCGTTTAAAAGTGGTTGTATCATTTCACAGCTCCATCAACATCTAGGTGTACCTATTTTCCCATAAGCCCTCCAACAATGACTTGCCATTTTTTGTCATTTTTGCCAATTTTCAAACCTCAGGGTGATAAATCAGGATTGTTTGATTTGCATTTTTCTTTGCATTATTAATAATTTGGAAGATTTTTCATGTATTTGTGAACATTTGCAATTCTTCATTGAGAACTACTTATTCATATCCTTTGGCTATTTATTTATGGAGGAATGGCTATTACCTTAATGTTTATTAATTATTTACATATCTTAGAGATCAAACCCTTATCAATTTGATACAAAGATTTTTTTCCCATTTGACATTTCCTTCTTTTTTTATCCCAAATGTTTTGTTAATATTGTCTATTTAGGTACTTTTCGTTTTCAAGTACTCAAAGTGATCGGTTTTGTAATTGTCTCTATGTCTATGTCTCTATGTCCTCTCCAAAGTTGTGAGAGGAGTGTTATTTCTTTCTCTTCTCAATTTTTCATCCCATGATTTTTAATATTTAGGTCGCACAGCCATTTAGAATGCATTATTGAAGTAGTGTGACATGTTGGTCTAAGCCTAATATCTCTCAAACTGTTTTCCCACTTTCCCAACTGTTACTATAAAATAGACAGTTTTTCCTCAAGTAATTTATGTTTTCTATTTTATCAAACATTGAGTTATTTAGTAGTCTTCTTTCTGAATCTTGCTTTAGTCTGTTCCAATGATCTGTTCTTTAACCATACCACATGATTTTCTGCTTTATAATAGAGTTTGAAGTCTTGACATGATATCACTTCTTCAGCCCCACTTCTTTTAACCATTTCTATCTTATCCTTTTCATATTCTAAATCTTTCATTTTTCCAAATGAATTTTATAATTATTTTATCAAGTTTGTAAAGCGCCCCCTTAATTTTGATTTGATTGATATAACATTAAAAGTATAAATTGATTTTGGTAATACTTTTATTTTTGTTATGTTGTTATGGCCAAGTCATGACCATTGAGAATTACTTAAGCTTATTTAAGCTGTACTTTCTTTTCTTCAAGGAGCACCTTGTAATTAAATCCATACAAATATTTTTGTGCTTTAGGGTCTGGCTCCCAAGTATTTTAATCTTGTTGTAGTTATTTAGGAAGAGCTTTCCTTTATTATTATTGCTTCTTGTTTTTGTTATTATTATATAAAAAGCTATTGATTTGGGGGAATTTATTTTGCAGTCTCCAATTTTTCTTGAAGCTGGGAGTTCATTTATGGTCTGTTCAATTTTTCTTCCTTAGAAGCTATTTAAAATACTTATTAAAGTATTTTCTTTTCTGTTCTATTTCTGAGCAATTTTTATTTATATAATAATGTTCATTTCATTTAGATTGTCTGTTGCTGGCATATAGTTTCTTAACATTTGCTTTAATGTCATCTTTGTTGGTTGTGAATTTGTGCTTAATTTTTTAAATTGGTACTTTAGTTTTCTTCTTTAAAATAAATAAAATTATTAACTGGTTTATCTATTTGTTTTTCTTAGTTTTCTTAGTTTTATTTGTTTTTCTTTTTTAAAATTAATCTTTTTGCCATTCAAGATTTCTATTTTTGTGTTTAATTGGGATTTTCAATTTTTTCAAGGATTTTTAGGTGAATTCTAAACTTATTAATTTGTTCTTTTTTTCTTTTATTGATGTAAACATTTAGTTATAGATTCCCCCTAAGGTAGTACTTTCGCTGCATTTCAGCTAAATTTTGGTAAATTTCATTGTTGTCATTGTCTTTAATAAAATTATTGATCTATAATCCACCCAATCTATAATAAACTTAGTTTCCAATTAAATTTTAAGCTATGCTTTAAATACTTTTAAAAAATTATTTTTATTATGTTGATGAATTTAATATTTCTGTTTTTGTTCATTTGTGAATTTTTATGCCCTATTATTTGGTCAATTTTTGTGAAGATGCGATACATCTCTGAAAAATATACACATTCCTTTATATTCCATTTATTGCTCTCCAGAGGTCTATCATATCTAACTGCTCTAAAATTCTATTTGCCTCTTTAACTTCTTGTTTATTTTCTGTTTAGATTAATCTAGATCTGAGAGGGGTAAATTGAGTATTCTCTCTTACACTATTATAATTTTATTATCTCCTCTTGTAAATCATTTAATTGTTCCTTCAAGAATTCAGATGCTGTGCCATTTAGTACATAAACGTTCAATATTGATGTTAAGGCATCAGTTATGGTACCATTTAGCAAAATATTGTTTCCTAATATATCTTTTTAAATTATGTCTATTTTTGCTTTCACTTTTTCTGAGATCTTTATTGCTAACCTAGCCTTTTTACTTTAGCTGAAGCATTACAATCTCTTCCAGTCTCTTATTTTAGTGTGTATCTTTCTGTTTCAAATATATTTCTTGCACACAACATATTGCTGGAGCCAGCTTTCTAGTTCATTCCATTAAGAGTTATGTTTACTAACTGTATTTCCCTCTATCCTATTCTTTTATATTTATCTTTCTCTTTTTTATCCTGTTCTCTACTTGAGTTTCTTTTGCTTCCGACTAATACTTCTCTTAATCTACTTCCCTTTTATCCTTTTCTCCATTATTTAGCCCTTCTTCCTCCTCCTAGTATCCTGTTGGATGAGTTAAATTTTTGTGCCCAACCATGGGTATGGTTCTCATATGATTTTGATGACAATGAAATTAGCATGCTTCTTAGTCTAACCTATCTTCCCCTCTATTATACAAACTCTTTTTTATGTGCCCCATTTATGGGAGAAAATATTCTTTCTCTTCCTTCCCCTTCTCCTAGTACATCCTTTTTCTCACCCTTCTGTTTTTTATTCCATTCTTTAAGATGATCCCAACTTAATAGAATCACAGCCAGACCCTCTGTCATAGTAGACTCCTTTTAAGACCCCTATTGATTAAGTTCTGAGGTGTTACATGCATCATCTTCCCATACAATAATGTCAGTCTTGTTTAGACCCTTATGGTTGTTCTTTTATGTTTACCTTTTTATGTTTCTGTTGAGTTTTATGTTTGACTTTTTATATTTAAATGTCAGAGTTTTTATGTTTAGATGTCAAAGGTTTTTTTCATAAGGAATGCTTGAAAATTCTCTGTTTCATTAAGTGTCCATTTTCTACCACACCCTTCACAGGAGTAAACTCAGTTTTTCTGAGTAGTTTATTCTGAGTGGGTTTTTCAATTTTTCAATGAGGTATTGGAATTCTTAATCTCTCACAGAGTCATTAACTCATTTTTAATGTGTAGTTTTCTTCAGTTAGCTTTTGTATCTCTTTTCCCATTTGATTAATTCGACTTTTTAAGGTGTTTTTTTCCCAGGGATTTTCTTTTACATTTAGCCAATTGTGTTTTTTAAGGAATTGATTTTTTTTCAGTGGATTTTTTTCCACTCGAATAATAGTATTTTTTTAAGGAATTGTTTTCTTCAGTCAATTTTTGTCCTTCCTTTTTTGTTGACTCTCTTTCATACTTCTCATTTCTTTTTCAAATGTTTCTTCTACCTCCCTAATATGCCTTTAAAAACAAGAAGTCTCTTGAGACCAAATCCTATAACTTTTTGATATTTCCCCTGTGGGCATTTTATCCTTGTTTGAGTTGGTGTTTTGGTCTTCCCTGTCACCATAGTAGCTTTCTCTAGTTAAGGTACTTTTTTGTTTCTTGTCCCGGTTGGATTGGAACATCTCTAATCACTTAAAATGTCTTCTCTTATTTAAGGCCTTCTTCAAACAGGGTATTTACTTTGACTTCTGCTCAAAACTATCTATCAACTACCTATGGATATGACTTGGAATCCATGGCTATGTCTGGAACTAGTTATTTAGTATTTGTGAAACAATTCTCCATTTTGTTTTCTTTGAGATCATTCAGGGCTAAGCTTTCCAAATCTCAAAGAAAATTTTTGGGCTTTTCAGAAATAATATTGCTCAGTAATCTGCTCACTAGTACAATTCATCTCTTCATTCTGAGCTATATTTTTCAAGCTATTTTTTGCTGTCTTCTCTTGTACCTATTTGCTCATTGAAATTGAGTATCAATGCATGTGTTGTTTTATATTGGAGAACCTTGTCAGGTTCATCATGGGACTTCTCACATATAACATCATTATCTGTTATATCTACATTAGTCCATCATCTGCGATCTCTACTTCAGCCCTAATGGTTTTTCGCCTCTTTCCCATACATGCCATTCGTCTCCCATGTCCTTGCCTTTCTACAGGCTGTTTCTAAAGCCTGGGATGTTCTTCTTCCTCAGCTCTGCTTCTTGGAAAGCCTCTTTCCCTTCATAGCTCAGCCCAGGTACCACCTCTTTTCAAAAAATCCCACCCTCAAATCTTTGTCAGGCAGTCAACAGTCAACAAGGATTTGTGGAAGGCTTACTGTGTGCTAAGGCACTGGGAGTAGATACAAAAGCCACCCTAGTCTCTGCCCTCATGGAACCTCCCATTCTCATTCTAACCTTCATTGTATATTATTTTGTCTATAGTTTATGTTCATTGATATGAATATGCTAGGTCTACACAAATAGATTACAAGCTCTTTGAGGGCAGGAGATTTCTCATCTGTTCATTCACACCCCTCCCCAGCACAATACCACTTCTCTCTTTCTGCTCCCCTCCACAGGTATTCCATGGGACTAATAATATTTTTAAAGACAAAAATATTTACCTTCTTTTTGAGCTCTGAAAAGCAAGTTCATCAAATAATCCAAAAATTGTTTCCGGTCATCTTTGGCCGCATGATGAGACCCATTTTTTCCACTTCTTTATTGATCTTTCTGGAATGAACCTGAGAACAACCCTTCCATTTAGCAATATGTTGGGTTTTTCGTTAAATAGACCAATTTTCTGGTTTTCTATTTAGCAAAAATGCCTCTATAAATGTGGTCTTTCTTCTTGTTGGTCAGTAGACCAAGGCTCCAAAGCTAAATTAATATTTTAGTAGTTTGAGTTGTAAGATTCTTGAATCTCTCTCCTCCTTCCCATCAGTCTGCTCTCCCATCATTGCAGAAGGGGAAGGGAAATGGAGTCAAAAGAGACCCATTTGTGTTTTGTGGCCATTTTGGGAGACACCGTTGTTAGGAAACAGGTTGTCGGTGGGACCAGTGACTGAGCATGTGCTGTTATTGGCACAGAACATTATCTCTGCCAATGCAAGTCAGTATCTTCTTAGCAGCACAGATGGAGGCTTAAACTTGCTGTTTGCCCTTTGTTCTCAAAGAAGGCCATAAGAGCAGGTGCCACGAGCAGCAAGTGAATTGGATTTTATGAGGGAGGGCTGAGCAGCGTCACCTGCCTCCCTCTCCCCTCCAGAATCATCTGGATCCAGTGGCCAGATCCAGATCAAGAGGACTGGAGGTGGCCCTGGATGAAATGGGAGACCTTAGCCTTTTTAAGCTCAGGTCTAAAAGCTGTTCTCAGTTTGACTGAGGCTGTACCTATGCAGTGATTAAGGCTAGGTAGCAATTGAGGTAAAGAATCTCCTCTTTTACCTAGTCCAAAAAAAAATTTAAATAAATAAATGAATCTGAAGGGAAGGCCCTCAGGATTTCTGGTCAAAACAGAAAGGACTGATATCTATATTGGGCCTTGATCAATCAGGACCCAAAAAAATGACCAAGTGGGGCTTGACTTAGGACCTGTAGGTGGCCAGTGAGAATTAAATTGGTTTTGGTTAAGGCCTGGTACTTAAGAAGAAAAAGTGGCCTTTGAACCCAGGTCCTCCTGGCTCAGAGGCCGCTCTCTTTTCAACAAAAACAATAAAGATTTACCTCAGTGATGGACTTCTCCTTGACACCGGCTTCCATTGAGGCCGATTTTGCTGGGCATCCAAAGACACTGAAATTCCCAGGATTTAGCTCCGCTGCTCACAGATCTGGGTTTTGCCTTCCCACAGGGAAAAGGCATTCGTGTGCCAAGTTCCTTCTCTGCTGCCTCAAGTGCTGTTTCTGGTGTTTGGAAAAATTCCTCAAGTTTATCAACAGAAACACTTACATCATGGTAGGTGGCTGGGTTTGGGCTGGGTGGGGCTCCAGCATCTCCAGACTAGAACCGGGTGGCCAGAGGCATCTGGCTGGCAAGGACCCCCAAAGTCAAAGAGCCTTATATCTTTATTTTTGTTGGGTAGTCAGGTTAAGCGACTTGCCCAGGGTCACACAGTCAGGAAGTCTTAAGTGTCTGAGACCACATTTGAACTCAGGTCCTCCTGACTTCAGGGCTGGTGCTCTATCCACTGCACCACCCAGCTGCCCCAGAGCAGAGTCTTTCAAACTGAGTTCCCTAAATTTGGTTATTTTAAAAAATATTTAAATTTCTTTGTTTTCCCATGTATTTGATTTTCTATTTTAACCACATGATTTTGGAAAAAGCCCAAGCGACCCCACCCACCTGCCAAAGAAGGTCTAGCTCGAGAGGGTTGGGAAGCCCTCCTCTGGATTCCCATCTGTGAACTGGGTAGAGCAGGAGTCCGCACGGCTAGGCCAAGTCAGGGGTTGTTCCAGGAGGGCCCCCAGCCCCAAAGCCGCCAATTTCCCCCCAGAAGGAAGCAGGGGAGGGGACGCCACTGCTGGGGAGCTTCTCTTCTTCTCGGTCTCTGCTCTCGTGAGGGCATTGTTCCCACTCCAGAACCTCCCCTCATGTCTGTTTTATTTGTTGGTTTTCTGCAGATTGCGATATACGGAGAAAACTTCTGTGCTTCAGCCAAAGACGCGTTCATGCTCGTGATGAGGAACGTGGTGAGGTCAGTAGTCAGAGTGGGTGCCTCGGGCCTCCTTTCCCTCAGTCAAGGAACAGGTATTTTAAAGTCCCTACTGTGTTCTAGGCCTTGGGCCCGAGCAGCTTTCTCACTGACCAGCAGTCTCCCCTGGGAGACTGGCTTCCACCTGCTCTGAATGTACCTGATTACTCCCCACTAGAACGGAAGCTTCTTGGGGCCTTTTTGGCCTTCTTCTGAACCTCCCAGACTTAGCATGAAGGCGGCTGCAAAATGTCTCCTGCTGGGCTGGTGGTCATTGCTAACGGAGTCATTCGGCAGCCAGCCAGTCACCAAAGACTGAGCTCAGTTATGGAGGAGGCACTAGGAGACCTAGGGAAGGCTCTGCTCTTAGAGTTTCTCTCTCTCGTCCCCATTCCTGTGCATCGTTGGAACACTTCCACAAGGGTTTAAGGTTTACACAGTATTTTACAAATGCTGTCTCATTTGATCTTCAGAATGGCTTTGGGAGGGAGGTGCCTTGATTATTCCCATTTTACAGGTGGGGAAATTTAAGACTGAGAGATTAGATGACTTGTTCAGAGTCGCACAACTAAGCTGTGTCTGAGGCAGGATTTGAACTCAGGTTTTCCTATTTCAAGTCAGTTTGCTGTGTTAGAGATGCCTTACTGCCTCCTTCTGAAGAGGATCTGAGTTCCCCAAAAGTCAAAGCTGGTTCCATTTTAATTACTGAATGCTGGGCCCCTCGCACTTAGTCAGTGCTAATTGATCCATTGATTCATCATTCATAATAGTGCTTAATAAATGTGTGTTGAGTGCATATGTTTTGCACTCTCCTACCATGCACTGACTTTGCATCTTTTGTCTGCAATGATCATACTATCAGTACATACATAATTATCATATAATTAGTGACTGAAGACAAAAGGTGCCATCCCACGACCTCTCAGACCTCTGTAAAACAGAAAGGATGCACACGGTTTGGGCCACCCCAAATCCCAAAGAAGTTTATTTTTAAGGACTTGTTTGACTTCTTAAGCTCAGAAGAAAATAAATTTCAACAATTTTTAATGTCTCCCCACACCCAAAACTGATACCGGCTCACCTTCAGCTCACTCAGCACCGGTCTCCCAGGCTGCTGCAGCAGATCCGGGACCATGATCCAGACTCTCATCGAAACCCTCTCCCACACTCTGGAATCTCCCTGCTTCCCAGGGCCATGAAGACCCTTGTTCTAGAAGATTTAAGTTTGTGGAGGCCCCAGTGGTCAGCTTGGCCACTACCCTAGGGAGGCAAAAGCCTAGCAGGAGCTGAAAGGCCGGCTGCCAAGCTCTGAGCTAGTGGTGCTGGGAAAAGTCGGCTCCAGAATGGTCCAACTCAGAGAATCGAGGACAGTGAGCACCAGGTCAGGTCACCAGGACAGGATATCCTGCATGTGGGGCCCCCTGGCCCAGCCTGAAGGTCAAGACCTGCTCAGGAATCGCCTGGTGCAGATTTCGATTCTCTGGGATACAGTTCCCAAGGAAACCCCAAGCAGAGGGGAGAGAGTCAGAAAATAAGTGATGAAGAATATTATTTGGGGGCGGGGTGAGGGAAATTGAAACTACCAAAGACTTAAGGAAGTAGAAATTTCAAAACCTAGAATCCGGACAGAGAAATCCATAGGAAAAACATTCTGGCTGAAAGAACAAATCATAGAAATGATTAAGAAGGATGATGTGAAACAATATGCCAAAATTTCTGGGATACAGCTAAAGTAGTTCTATGAAAAAAATCGAATCCTTACAAATATACAATAATACAGTAAAAAATTATTTAACTGAGCATGTATTAAAAATTAGAAAATAACAAAGGAAATAGGCCCAAGAGAAAAGATATTAAAATGAGAGGGAGAAATAAATTATTTGGAAACAGAAAATAACTATAGAAATGATAAATAAAATTAAAATCTAGTTCTTATAAACATTTTATAAGCCCTTAGCTAATCTGATTAAAAAGAAGAGAGCAGAAAATCAAGTCAAAAATACAGCAAATGAGTGAGGTGAAATTATAGCAAAACCAGAAGAAATAAAAGATGCACTCATAACATATTCTACAGTTATGTGTTAACAAAACAGAACACAAAAGAAGTAGAGAATACTTCCAAAAATACAAAATATCTAAGTTATCAGAAGAACAGATTGAGATCGTAAATAATCTTGCCTCAGAAATGGAAATAAAAGAGACAAACCAACAAACAAATTAAACTACTGGTCCTGATGTATTTACAGGAAAATTCTAACAAACTACTAGTTAGTGTATATATATATATATATATATATATATATATATATATATATATATATATATATACTTTACAAATTATTCTCAAATACAGAAAGAACGATCAGAATCGTTTATCAGAATCCTTTTATGAGACAAATATATACTAATATCTAAACTTGCCACTACAAAAGGGGCTGCCACAAATATTTCTGCACATGTGGGTCCCTTTCCCTCCTTTAAGATCTCTTTGGGATTGAAGTCCAACAGAAGCACTGCTGGATCCAAGGTATGCACAGTTTGATAGCTCTCTAGGCAGAGTTCCAGATTGCTCTCCACAATGGTTGGATCCATTCACAGCACCACCAACGATATATCAGTGTTCCAGTTTTTCCGCATCCCCTCCAACATTCATCATTATTTTTTCCTGTCATCTTAGCCAATCTGACAGGTGTGTAGTGGTATCTCAGAGGTGTCTTAATTTACATTTCTCTGATCAAGAGTGATTTGGAACACTTTCATATGAGTGGAAATAGTTTCAATTTCATCCTCTGAAAATTGTCTGTTCATATCCTTTGACATTTATCAATTGGAGAATGGCTTGGATTCTTATACATTTGGGTCAATTCTCTATATATTTTAGAAATGAGGCCTTTATCAGAACCTTTGAATGTTAAATGTAGTGGCAAGAAACTGAAAACCAAGCGGATGCCCATCAGGTGGAAAATGGCTGAATACATTATGGTATATGAATGTTATAGAATATAAGAATATGGAATGTAAGAAACGACCAGCAGGATGATTTCAGAGAGGCCTGGAGAGACTTACATGAACTGATGCAAAGTGAAATGAGCAGAACCAGGAGATCATTGTACATGGCAACAACAAGACTATACGATGATCAAATCTGATGGAAGTGGCTCTCTTCTACAGTGAGATGATTCAAAGCAGTTCCAATTGTTCAATGATGAAGAAGTCATATACACTCAGAGGACTGTGGGAACTGAATGTGGAACACAACATGGCATTTTCATTCTTTTTGTTGTTTGCTTGCATTTTATTTTCTTTCTCATTTTTTCCTTTTTGATTTGATCTTTTTTGTACAACAAGATAATTGTGTAAATAAGTATGCATACATTGGATTTATCATATACTCTTACCATGTTTAACATATATTGGATTACTTGTCATCTAAGGGAGGAGTGGGGAAGAGGGATAATTGAAACACAAGGTTTTGCAAGGGTCACTGTTGAAAAATTATCCATGCCTATGTTTTGAAAATAAAAAGCTTTAATTAAAAAAAAACATAGAAAGGAAAAATAAAAAATAAAATAAAAGCACTTAATAAAACAACAAAAAAATAAGCCTGGGAAAAAGTTTTAAAAGGAAAGAAACATATAGACCATTATCATTAATAATCATTGACTCAATTTTTAAAGACAAAATCCTGTTAAACAGACTAACTGAGTTATCCAAGAAATCATTAATTATAATTAAGTGGGATTTAGATTATGGATGCAAGGATAGTTAAACATGAAAATAATCAACATAATCATATGAAACCCCCAAACTTCTAAAGCCATAATTACCTCAATAGATATATTTTTGACAATAATTTTTATGCTAAAAGCCCTGCATAGTATAAGCACAGAAGGTTATCTTTAAAAATATTACAAGAAACATATATCTCAGAGCAAAAGCAAGCTTCATAGATAATAAAATTACAAAAGAACCTTTTCCAGTAAATACAGGAATAAAGTAAGGATGTGCACTCTTCTTACTATTAATTAATATAATTCTAGAAATCCTGGCAAGAACAAATAAGAAAAGAAAGATTAAAGGAATAAAGATGTGTGAAGAGAAAATAAAATTACCCTTATTTGCTTGTAACATGACGGTTTACTTGGAAAAGCCTAGGGGTTCAGGTACTAATTAAGTGAATAATTTCATCAAAGTTTCAGGCTACAAAATAAATCCTCAAAAACCAACAACATTTCTATATAATAATAACAAAAGCAAAAAGGAGCAATAGAAGTCCTATTCCAAAAAAAAAAAAAACTAGAAAATGCATAAAATTTCCAGGGATAAATCTTTGAAAGCATTCAGAAGATTCAATTATAAAGTGCTTCTTAAAGAAATAAAAGAACAACCTAAATAAATGAAGGAATATTCTGTGTTCATGGCTAAGTTGTGCTGATTTAATAAAAATTACAAACTAACAAAATTAATTTACATTTCAATGTTATACCAATTAAATTAGCAAGATAATATTTTATAAAATTTGATAAAACAACAGCAAAATTCAATTGATAAAACAAAAGATCAAGAATATTAAGAAAAATGCTGAAAGAAGAAAAAAGGAAGCATAGCATTTCCACATCTTAAACTGTATTTCAAAGAAGCAGTTGTCAAATGATTTGGTATTGGTTAAAGAATAAACAGACCTATAAAATAGATTAGAACAGGAGATAAAAGGAAAGAAAACAATAGAATTTAGTATTCCAGTGTTGGATCATAAATTGCTTAGGCAAAACTCCCTGTTTGATAAAAAAAATAATAAGCTGATTGGAAAGAATCTGGCAGAAATTACACTTAGACCAACCCTTTGCACCATACATCATAATAGATTTTAAATGGATACATGATCTTACTATTAAAGATCACACTGTAGAAAACACAAGAGAAAGATCATTTTCCTCTCATGGCTATTGGTAAGAGATGTATCAACTAAACAAAAGATAGAAACACTTACAAAAAAAATGAAATAGATAACATTGGGTACTTGAAACTGAAAAACTTCTGCACCAAATACATTAATACAAGTGGGATAACAAGGAAAATATCAAATGGGGATGGAATGATTCTTTGTATCAGATTTATCTGATAAAAGTTTTGTAACAAGATATATAAACCATACACACACACACACACACGCGCGCGTGCACACACACACACAAAGTATCCATTTTTAACAGATTAAGGGTCAAAGGAAATGAACAAATGTTTCTCAAAAGAATTGTAAAATATTCCCAACCACATGAAAAAATACTATGAGTCACTGATATGAGAAATATAAATAAATATAGCCCTGAGGTTTAACCTTGAGGTTTGCAAATTATTAAAAATGACAAAAACATGGTAACTGTCATTATTGGAGAGGCTGTGGAAAGATAGTTCCACAACTATTGCTGATGGGGCTGTGAAGTGCTATAGTTATTTTGGAAAGGGACTTGGAATTGTGCAAATAAAGTGACCAAAATATGCATGCCTTTTGAACCAAAGACTCTTATTACTGGGCTTATGCCCCAAGGAGACTACTAAAAAAAAGCCCCCATAACCTCCAAAATATTTAGAACAGCATTTTTTTGTGATAGCTAAGAAATGGGTACAAAGCAAATTGGGGAATATATGAATCAATAATGATATATTCTGGGGCTATAAGAAGTGATGTGTATGCTGAAGCCTGAAAAAGAGTTACATGAACTGATATCTGCCGAATAAAGTCGGGAGAGCCAAGAAAATGATGTATACAGTAACTATGACATCATACATAGAAATAGCATTGGCACAAAGTATCAAGAGTGAATGAAGATCAAGGAAAACTCAAATAAAAGCGTTTTTCAAAGCCCCAATGTTGATAGCCGTGGCAGAGAGCAGATTTAAATGTTTGACTTTCTTTCAGTCTAGTGCCAGTTCTTTCCTTAGGATTTGCTTACCATTCAGTACTTCTATCCAGTTGCCTCATTTCCCCCCATTTATTCCTGCTTTGGCTGCCTTCATGTTCCAGCTGTACCATAGCATTGTCATCATCAAATAGTAAATGGTAGATGTTGGTAATTGGGGGGGAGGGTGGGGAAAGAAAATGCCGGGTGGCCGGGAAAGTCTAGATGAGCCAAAGGGAAAGAGTGCTCTGACCATCAGACATCCTTAAGTCCCATTGTCTTCCCAGTGGAAGACTTCTTGCTGGGCAAACATGGCAGCAAGCACAATCCTGAACGGTTCGGCGAGGTCATGTTCTGTTTAAGATCATCCAGCTCCACCTCTGGGTCCAGGTTCATCTGGGACACCCATCTTCTGTCAGACCAAATGTTAGGCAAGAATCATGCAGCTGGACTCCTGCACGGTCCCTCCCTCTGCCCTCTGGGAACCCCAGAGATCCTGCAGAGATGCAAGCCAAGAGGAACGGGGTTCCTGAGGGCGCTTTTCTCCCTTCTGTGTCATGCAGGGTTGCTGTGCTGGACAAAGTGACAGAGTTCACCTTATGGACAGGGAAGCTGCTTATTTCTGCGGGCATAGGTAAGTAATCTCCGGGGGTGGGGGACAGGAAGGGCTTTGGGGAGCAGCATGCACATGAATGGTGACCTTCTTGCTCTTTAACAGGCATCCTGGGCTTTTTATTCTTCACAAAAAGTCTCCCATTCTCAGCGCCAACACTGAATTATTACTGGATTCCTCTGCTGGTAAGGAAGGGCTGTGTCCTTGCGGCACCTGTGGGGCTTTTTGGAATGGCAGGCAGGGGAGCTTCCATCTTCCAACAGGAGAGCCTTCCTCTCTGGGTCATCTTGACTAAGGTTGTCACTTCACCTTGGGGGCTTGTTTGCTCCTGTCTGATGAAGTGGTTGGGAAGGGGAGAGAGCCTTTGAGTTTCGCCATCTCTTGACCTGTGCACCCAAGCTTGTATGATGATGAAGCAAGGGAGGGACTAATCACTCCTGAATGTCCTCTGAATCGATGACCCTAGGCTTGCCCGAGTTTTCCAGAAGAGTTAAATCAATGAGTTTATAGGGGTATTGTCCATGAAGAATTGTTGTTTTAACACTCTATGAGGCATGGGACCATCTGTAGGTTAATAACTGAGGATTTCTTCAACTGTATAATCAGGAAAATAAGAATAACACTAGCCCTTAATTCAGCTATTTGTTATGAGGATGAAATGAGATAATATATGAAGATGAAGAGGCTTTTTTCACACCTTAAAACACTACACACACACACACACACACACACACACACTCACACACACACGCATGTGCGCGCGCGCACGCGCGCACGTTCTTTTCCACATTGGAAATTGCAGGATCAACCAGATGCCTCTGGGGAGAGACCCCTTTTTTGCAATGTCCCTCCTTTGTACTTAATGTGATGCAAAACTAATGGAGAGTTTATGGTAGCTTCTCTCTCTATTCTCCCCTCCATGAGGCAGTGTGGTACAGTGGAAACACTACTGGATTTAGCCCCAGCATCTGAGATCAAATGCCCGTTCTGCTCATTAATGCCTAGATGGTGTTATACAAATCACTCACCCTGAGCCACGGTTTGTTTGTTCCTCTGTGAACTGGCCTCTAAAGCTCTACATCTCCAATTTCCTGACTTAAGTACCTGACTCAAGAGTAGAACCAAGTTCTCTGGAGGAAAAAGTGCTGAAACATGAAGAAAGAGAGAGCTGAGACCATGGACTTCTGAGCAAGCTCAGAACCTGGGCTCAAACATGTGGGAATCAATAGCATCTTAAGTCTGAGAGTCCAGTGGGGAATGACATGAAAATGAACTGCTTCCTTTAGGAGATGGAGTTTTCCTGAGAATCTTGGGACTAACTAAGCCAGGAATTTCCCCATTGAATCTTTTAGTCGCTCTATGTGGCAAGCAGGAAGTAGCCGGTTTTTTGAGATCCCAATCACCCAAAGCATCATGGGTCGAATCCATTCATTTAATTGTTGTCTCCTGTGTGCCAGTCTATGAGTTGCACAAAAACAGAGCTGAAACAGGCTTTGTCCTCAGAGGGATTCCATTCTATTTGAGCTGAGGTACATGACGTGTATTTAAGTATATAAACTAGACATTTTATACCCACTTACACACACACACACAACATGGGGGCCAATGACAAGTGAGAGGAATCAGAAAAGACTCCCTGTAGCTGCCAAAGCTGAGACCTCAGTGACTGACTGAAAGGCATCGATGACCCATTTCCAAGGATTCCTTCTGGATACATAGGATTTTGTATCTTTCCCATTTGCTTCTTGGGATAATCTCAGTAACTTGTTTTCTGCTCTGTTCTCTCTGCTTTCAGGTGACAATTTTCGGGTCTTACCTCATTGCCCATGGATTCTTCAGTGTCTTTGCAATGTGTGTTGATACCCTTTTCCTCTGCTTCTGTAAGTATTTGCACCTGCTGTTTGATGCCCAGGTTGGGGGGTGTAGCTGGGAGGCCATCAAATAAATGAAGGCAAGAATATGCCGGCCAAGTCCTTGATTGTTGGCTTACGGACTTGCCACATCCTGAGTACAAGATCAAACTCAGATTTTGGTAACTATGGGAAATTGCTTAGCAGTTTCCTTCAGCACCAGGGACAATAACACCAAGAGTTTTGCCAAGTGCTACCATTACTCTTGGGTTTCCTGGGGCTGGACCGGCTCAGCCATTCCTTGTACTCTTAAAAAAATGTCTTCCAATTTGTGTTCATGAATAGAATCAATGGATAAAAGGACTGGCCCTTTCTGCTTTCAGGACAGATTTTTCTTTTGTGGAGTCCATGCTAATGTCAGGCTCTCACTGATTTCAAAGTCATATAGGGTCAGATCTTCCCTTGTATAACTTAATCCCCCAAAAAAGACTTGTAGGGAACTGAAGTTGGCTCAGTCTGTGTGCTGCCAATGATCAATTCCTTAAGGACCTAGAAGTGCCCTAATCCTTCCCAGGTTAATTACTGACAAAAAAAGGAGGGGGAGAACCTCAGATACCTATATTTCTCTCTCTCTCTCTCTCTCTCTCTCTCTCTTCTTTTTTTTTTTTTTTTTAGGAATAGATGATAGGGATTGAATTTGTGATTTCATTGGCTTAGGGGATTCCCAACTTTAAGGAAACTCTTTCTGCCCATTCAGATCATCAACTTAAAAATCTCCAAGGCCCCAAAAGGTTAAGTGAATTATGTAGGGTCACATAGCCAGTGAGTGGGGGTCAGGACTTGAATCCATGTTCTTTTAACTCTAAGACCAGCTCTATCCACTGTGTCATTTTCTCTTTTTTTCGGAGCATGTCAAGATCACAAACTAAATCACTGTGTTAAATTTTAGTTTCAGAACTTAAGAGCCCCAAAGACTTTCTCGGTCGGTCACTTTTGTCACATTCAGCAGAACTAGGGGAAAGAACTTGGCAAAAGAAAAACAATTCTTTAGACATGATTTTATGATTTGCTCAACTCAGCCGACTCCACAGATAATAACCTGGTCTTTCCTGAGTTCCAAGTGAAATGTGTGGTTTGATGGGATTGATACAATCAGCAGCATATCTGTTATTGTTGTTCAGTTGTGTTGAATTCTTCATGATCTCATGGACCCTACATAGCACCCAATCTATCCTCCAGCATCCCATAAATCTGTCCAAGTTCACATTCTTTGTTTCTATATATTATCCATCCGTTTTATCCTCTGCCATCCCTTTTTCCTTTTGTCTTTCATCTTTCTCGATATCAGGGTCTTTTTCAATGGGTCTCATCTTCTCAATATGTGGCCAAAATATTTATATGTCAGCTTCAGTGTTTGACCTTCCAGTGCGCAGCATGAATTAATTTCTCCTTGCTGATTAAGGGACTCTCAAAAGTCTTCTCCAGCACCATAGTTTGAAAATGTCAGTTCTACAGTGCTCAGCTTTCCTTATAATCAAGTCCTCACACTCAAATATTATTACTGGGAAAAAACCCAATTTTGCCTGGACAGACTTTTATCAGCATGATGCTGTCTATGCTTTTTAGTGAGCTATCCAGATTTTCCAAAGCTTTTAATTTCATGACTGCAGTCACCATCTCCAGGGATCAATGATCAGCCCAAGAATATAAAATCGACACTGCTTCTGTTTCTTCTCTATTTGCCAGGAAGTACTGGGATCCATTATGGTGCCAAGGTTTTAGTGTTTTGTTTTATTTTTAATGTTAACAGCAAGTCAGCTTTTGCACTTTCCTTTCACCCTCAAAAATCATCTTAATTACTTTTCACTTTCTGCCACGAAAGCGGTATCATCTGCATATCTTAAGATATCCCTCCTGGTGACCTTAATTCTGGCATTTCTCGTGATGCACTCTGCATATAAGTTCAATAAAGTATCAACCTGCAGCCTTCTTGTACTTTTTCCAATCTTAAACCAATCAGTTGTTCCATGTTCAGTTCTAACTAAATGTTGCTAAATATTCAACTAAATGTTGCTTCTTGGTCCACATACAATCTCCTCCGGAGACAAATAAGATGATCTGGTCCCTCCATCTCCTTGAAGACCTGCTTCATTTTGTTCTGATCCACACAGTCAAAGGCTTTAGTGTATCCCATGATACAGAAACAGATGTTTTGCCAGAATTCCCTTCCATTTTCCACAACCCAGTAAATGTCAGCAATTCGGTCTCTAGTTCCTCCGCCTCTTCAAAAACCAGCCTGCTTTTGGGTAATTGCTGTTTCCCCATATTGCTGAAACCTAGTTTGTAGAATCTTGCTGGTGTGTGAACTGATTGTGATTGGTCCACAATTTGAATATTCCTTCACATTGCCCTTCTTTAGGACTGAGACATAAACGGATTTCTTTTCCAATCCAATGGCCACTATCCAATTTTCCAAATTTGCTGGCACATTGAGTGCAGTGCTTTAGCAGCAGCATCTTTCTGGATTTTAAATAGCTCACGTAGAGTTCTGTCATCACCTCCACTAACTTGATTGTGAGCAGCACTTCCTAAGACCCACTTGACTTTATTCCCTAAGATATCTGGCTCTAGATCAGCAACCACACCACTGTGGTTATTGGCAGTGCAAAGATCTTCCTAGAATAATTCTTTTTTCTTTTTTTTTTTTTGTATTCTTGCCTCCTCTTCTTTTTCTCTGCTTTTGTGAAGTCCCTACCATTTTTTGGTTTTTATCATGATCATTTTTACATAAACATTCCCGATATCCCTTGAAACAATCTCTTGTCTTTCCTACTCTCTTGTTTTCTTCTATTTGTTTACATTGTTCTTTTAAGAAAATCTTCTCTCTCCTTGGTATTTTCTGGAATTCTGCAATAAGGCATGTATACCTTCTCTTTTCCCCTTCCTTTTCACTTTCCTTCATATATCAGAGAGAGACTCAAAGACTCCTTTTCTTCTTTGGAACTCACTGTTTCAGACCAATCCCTAAGTTGAGTTTATGCTGGATGGAGAGAGGAACAGAGTTGAGTCACTGTCATGGAATAAATGAACATACAAGGAAATTCTTTGACCTTTCTTTTCATTCTCAACAACTGTTCTTCAATCCGGGGGTCCAGAAGACTGGAATTTGGACGTCTTGGGCTCAGTTGCTGATTCTGTCTTGGAAGAGTTGTGTGCCTGGACTTGGGCTTGCTTATTCTGCTCATTTTGACTCAGTTTACAGTTGGCATACTAACATTTGCTTATTAGGGGAGTGTGGTTGTAGAAGGAGAGCCAGGCATTCAGTAAGCACTCCTTTTGCGGTAGGTGCTGGGCTAAGCTCTGGGAATACAAAGAAAAGCCAAAGCTCCTTCCCTCCCGGACTGTCTTACAAAGGGCAAAGTTGCTGGTCAGGCTTGTGGTCAGAGGCAGCCCATGCTGGAAGAGAAGGGCTGTGTGAACTGGAGATGAATCCAACTTGTCCCCCCAGTTACATGGAGGGGCAGAGGCTTTCGGATGTGTTGGTCATTCCAGGCCTGTGGCTTCCCTCCGAGTGGCAGATGCTCAAGGACCCCCTCCTCTGGAACCTCTGAGGCCCTAGGTGTGTTTGGCTAGGAAACTTGGTTTCCTTGGGCACTTGGTTGGGGCAGTCAGAATGGCCTTCGCCCTGACCTCCCCCTGCTGACATCTCACTTAAAGAAATGTCAACCCCAGAGAAAACCAGCTCCCATTCCAGCTTCAATCTCCTCCTTGTGCTGACTACGAATGTGTTTCCTTTAGAGAAGTTTGTCTTGACAAATAAAGAACAGGGTAGACTGGACTGGCCATTGTCCTTAGACATGAAATGACCGTCTTCCAGGCCGAGCCCTGATTGGGTGAGACAGCCTTATTGTTATCCCTGGGCTGCCAAAGAGCATTACAGGCGTTTTCAGAAATGCCAGGTATTTCAGGACCCATCTCCAGCCCCTCAGGCTGTTGGGCCGGTGCCATGGCTTCTGTCTCCTCCCTGTCCCTTGTCCCTGTCCCCTGCCCCGAGTCCCGAGCCATACCCACCCTCCCAAGGGTCAGTATCCCTGAGACTCCAGGTGCCCACGGGAGGAGACGGCTGGGCCGGCCATGAACGCCCGTCTGGCTGTTGTGTGCCAGGAAGGTGAAATCAACCGATGACGGGCAAGAAAGAGCGCGTTCAATTATCATCACATTTGAATATTCAAATAACACTTGAAGAGCTATTCTGACTGTTCTAATAGCCACTAATAATTGCTGAAGAGCATCCTGGCACAGTGGATAGAGGGCTCACTGTCGGAGCAGGGAGAACTGGGTTCCAATCCTGCCCCAGTCACAAGCTGACCCTCGAGACCTAACTGAGGCCCCTTAACAGTCTGTCGTGGGAAGTTGCAGATTCAGGGAGACGAGTTCTTCTCTAGGAGTTTCTTAGGCCAGTGAAGTCAGACATGGGACCAAAAAATCACCAACGGAATAGCTAATAATGTAGATTATTTACACAGAGTAGAGTAAGAATATATAATAACATTAGAATTAACAGGGTGCTTACTGTGTGCCTGACACTGAGCCAAACAAACCCAGTGCCCCTGGATTCCCACAGTGCTCTGGGAGGCAGGTGCTATGACCGCCCCTTAGACACAGAAGTGACTTGGGGAGGGTCTGGGGCCGGGACTGCCCTCTGATCTTCCCCACCTCAGGCCCGAAGCCTCAAGAGACGCCACAGTCCTGCCCCGTGCCCCCAGAAGCCCACACACTGTCGGGGGAGCGCCTCAGTGACAGCTTGGCTAAAGCACCCTGGCCCTCACTTCCTAACGTTGGTCTCTCTTCATTTTCCCTGTTTTATTCTTGGCTTTAAAAACGTGCTCCCGATCTCCCGCTGCTGGCCGCTACCCCTGCAGGCGAAGACCTGGAGAGAAATGATGGAAGCCTGGAAAGACCCTACTACATGTCCCCTAAACTGCTCCAGATTCTGGGCAAGAAGCAGGTCACACAGGAGAATTAAGGGCCCCCACACAGGGCCGCCACTGCCAAGGAGACCACCAGGCCGCGCCAGCCCAGAATTAGAACCCAGGCTTTGAATGACGGGCAGAGAGTGCCCGGCTCCTTGGGAGGCAGAGATCTAGGTGCCAGCAGCCACTGGGCAAAGCAGGGCTTGCTTTGAGGCTGCTGCCCTCTGGGGACCACTGGGGAAACGCCAAGCACTTTTTTAAGAATAAAAAGTATTCTTTAGCTTAAAGTTTTCATAACTTTTCTAACTCAATTGGCTTTTTCCTCTAGTGGACCTTTGATAATCTCTCTCTGTCTCTGTTTTTGTCACTTTCTCTCTCTATGTCTCTGTCTCTCTGTTTCCTCTCTCTCTTTCTCTATGTGTCTCTCTGTCTCTGTCACTCTCTCCCTTCCTCTCTTCCTTACTTCCTCCCTCCTTCTCTCTCTCTCTCTCTCTCTCTCTCTCTCTCTCTCTCTCTCTCTCTCTCTCTCTTTCTCTCTCTCTCTCCCTCTGTCTTTGTCTTTCTTTGTGTGTCTCTGTCTCTCTCTCATTCTCTCTCCCTCTTTCTCTGTTTCTCTCTCTCCCTCTTTCTGCCTCATTGCCTCTATCTCTGCCTTTCAGTCTGTCTCCCTGTGTATGTCTCTCTCTGTCTCTGTCTCACTCTTTCTGTCCACCTCTCTGTCCCTCCCTTCCTCTCTCCCTTCTCTCCTCCCTCCTTTCTAGTAAGTGATATTTGTAAAGGATATCCAGGCAATTTCTGAAAGCACTCCAAATGTAGACCCCATTAGCCATAAGAAGATCAGCTTCTAGTTAACCAGCATATGGTCCAAAATGTGCAGATGTGACCCGGCGGCCATGTTCTGACCATCCAAGCCGGCCTTCCCCTTTAAATGGTGATGGAACCGTGTGCCGATGGTGCCCTAGGAAGTCCACTTCAGTAAGATGTTCAAGTCTTTGGAAACCAGTCTAAGTCAAATGGGATTGGGGGCTCTCGGAGGCAAATCAGAGCAGAACCTGCCCGGGGCTCTCTAAGGCAGCAAGGCTGTTTCTGGTGACCTGGGCCCCGGGGCCTCTGGTTTCCAGCCTCCTTCTGTCTGGGGGACAGCTCCAGTGCTGTGCCTGTCTCGGGCTCCTCTCTCTCTGTCTCAGATACAGACTCCCACCTCCACCTGGAGAAGACCATCCTGGGGCTGGTCCAGAGGCCCGGCCGCGGCTTCTCACTCACCCTTCCGTACCTCTCCATCGGGCACCATCTGTGCCTTAGTGCCTCGGTCCACTGAGTTTGATGGCCACGCTGGCCCTTCTTTCCCAAGTGTCTGGATCTCCTGTGTCCCACCAGGAGGATGCTGCCGGCCAGTGTCTCGCTCCTTTACCTGCCAAAAGGCAGCCTGCCTTC
This sequence comes from Sarcophilus harrisii, assembly GCF_902635505.1. NCBI lineage: Eukaryota > Metazoa > Chordata > Mammalia > Dasyuromorphia > Dasyuridae > Sarcophilus > Sarcophilus harrisii. The sequence continues at coordinate 2,513,829 of NC_045429.1, forward strand.
CCTCCAGAGCCTGGGAGAGGAGCACTTCCCCCTCCTCCCTGTAGACGGAGGGATGGTGGGGGCACTGTCCTAATCCCATCCCTCCTCATTTTCTGAAAGCCGGGCCTTGGGAGGAGACCACTAGTGTGAGCACAGGGGGTAGCGCTGGGCAGCCATCGGCATCCTCTTGGCTGTAAAACTGAAGCCACGGGAACATGGTGCATGTGGGCCAAACCCAAACCGTGTGGATCTGAACCCGGGCCCATCCTTCCTGGACACAGAGAACTAGGAGGGAAAAAAGGCTCTCTGTTGATTTACAAGCTCATTTAAGTTGCTCCGGAAAGGCCAGTGACCCAAGCTAGAATCTTTGAGTGAGGCTCTGGGGTTGGTCCCGACTTTCCAAAACTGAAGCCTGCCTTTGCTGGGGTTCTAGGTGAGCGTTCCCTTTCCCCAGAGAACAGCTTGGCTGCCCACAGCTGAATGACTGAAGGAAAGAACTGGGATAAAGGGACATTAATGGCCCGTCATCCCACAGAGAAGGGCAGAACTATAACTAGACATCCATGTCTTTGAAAAGAGGGACTCACACCCTCAGTTTCCTCCTCCTAGTGGAGACCGAGGCAGAACCAGACACCGCTGAGCAGAGTGCTCAGAGAACTAGGGCACGAGACTCCCAGCCATGGGGTTCAGCCCCAGGGAGAATGTATGTGGGAGGAGGAGCCCCATAGGGAAGCAGCACCCACAGTTAGCTTCCAGTTGACTAGTTCGAATGGCTAACAGGTGCTAAATTCAGTTCTTATGTTGCCAAAGAGCTGCGGGTACTATCAGAATTCTCCGACTTGAGCACCCTAAGGCAAAGCTCTGACAGCCCTGCCTAGTTCCAGCCTGTCTCCTGGTCACCTCAGGCAATTGTTCTCCAAGGTGCTACAGCGGAAGACAATGCTTCGCCTCTGAAATGGCCTTTGACTCGCTGCCTTGAGCAAGCTCCATCTCCATTAAAAGTATCCCGGGAATTCCCCAGAGTGAGGGCGTGGGGGAGTGAGAGGCTCTGGTTCATTCCCCCTTCTAGGACCTTAAGAGACTGCAGGGAAGGGCCCTATGGACCGGCGATCAGCGCGCTCCTCATCTCCTGGAAAGTGGGGCGGCCTCTGGGGTCCCTCCCCGCTCCCAGTCGGTGATGGCTCCAAGCTCCTCTCGCTTCCTTCCTCCGCCGCCCGCCGTCTGGGCCACCCATGGACGCTGGCTGCTTCCCTGGGCCGGGTTTCCTATCAGCAAAGTGAGAGATCGCAGCCTCTGGCCGGAGAAGGCTCTTCCGGCTCCACGAAGCTCGGGGTCTCCCTTGGGTTCCTACTCTCCAGCCCAAGACCTTCCTTCCTCAGTCAGCGGCCCAGAGGAGGATCACAGGGTGTGGTCAGGCTCTGGAGGGATCCTGCCCCGGGGTGGGCAGGGGGAAGGCTCGGTCAAGGCCAAGGGCTGAGAAATGAGCGAGCGGCTTTGCCCGGCCTGGAAGGTCTCCGAGGCGGGGGCAGAAAAGCAAGAGACGCGTCGCGGAGCTCCTTTGCAGGCTGGAACCCTGGCAGTGCTGGGGGGGGGGGGTGCCAGGAGCTTCTGATTAAGGCAATCTGGGGATGAAATGGATGCTCAAGAGGTCTTAAGCCTGCAGGGACGGCGCTGGGCGACGTTTCCGAAGGGTGTTTTATTTTTTCCTAATCCTAGAAATAACGAAAACCCGCCACGTGGCTGAGCCTCTGTTGGCCACTAACCCGGGCGCTCTGGGAGGGGTTTCTCGGTCTGAAAGTTTCCATTTAATTGGGCCTCCTCCTCTTCAAAAAGAAACCGTCCTTTGCTGATCGCTTCTTGGTACCGACGCCACGTGCGGAATCTAAATGAGCCTCTGGGAGAAGGAAATTTAGAAGCCATTTTCTTCATGAAGCAGTTAAGGCGATAACCGGGGAAAAGGAAGGAAGCTGCGCCCTCAGCCCGAACGCCAGGAGCCCCGAACACTGCCCAGTCATTTCTAAAAGGCGCCTCTGGCCGTCGCTGGCCCGGGGAGCCAAGGACGGGGTGGGGTTTCCGAAGGGAGCCCGAGCCACCAGAGCGCAAGATCCTCACGCGAAGGTGACTGCGGGGCTTCCTTTGCCTTTAGAACTGGGTCCCCCAAGGCCAAGATTCCCCCGCGCAAGGAGCCCCGGCTGGGCCAGGGGGACCCCTCTCCCCCCCCCCCCCCCGCGCCGGAGGGCTGTTGGCGCGCCCCGGGTTCGCAGGGTGCGGCCGCCGACGTTTGCGCTTTTAAATAAAAGCAAAGGAAGTTTGGGGCTTCGGCAGGTGGCAACCGCGCCCCGCGCTGCTTCGCCCGAACCTCGGTGCCGGCCGCCCTCTAGTGGAAGACGTGGGAAGGGAGCAGAGAGCGCCCAGGAGGGACCGAGGACGTCTGGGCGAGACTTGGAGCCGGCACTGAGGGAGAGGACCAGAAGCGGGGCGGGGGGTGAGCCGCTCCCTCGCTGGGCCCCGGCAGCGCACGCGCGCCGCCCCCCATCGCCTCCTGGCTCTTCTCCGCGTGTTTGGTACCAAAGCTTCCATCGTCCCGGGGAAAGCCATTAGGAGTCGCAGAAAATGGAGCCTTTCTGTGCTAAAGCAGGGGGTCAGCCTGCAGCTGCTGGGCCGAGGGGGAGGACGCTGAGCCTTCTGGCTGTGCAAGCGCCCTTTGGGAAGGATGGCTCCAGATCCCCGGCCCCCGGCTTTTCGGGAGGAGATGCTAGGACACTAGTGAGCCCCCCACGCCCAGCCCCCCCCCCCCCGAACCAGAGCAACCCCCCGAGGGTCCTGCCCCCCCCTCCTCGCGAGGAGGGGCGAAAGCTCCCCACGAGTCAGCCAGCCTCTCCTGCTGCTTCCTCTCTGACCAAGTGCCTTAGCGGCTGCCCAAGTTTACCCCGCGTTTACGCGCAAGTTTACAAACCTTGGGAAAATGCAACCATTGCGACGGTTAGTCACGTTTTCAGCCTTTTTTCCTTTTCGCTCACTGGGCGCCAATCAACCGCCATTCGCTGGATTTGAACTCGCCGCGTGGCCCAGAACGCTGTGGGGAACACGCGGTTCTCCTCGTAGCCGAGGGACCGGAGGGAAGGTCGGTCCTTAAGGGCAAGAGATTGCAAACGAGCCTCTGGGTTGGTTTGTTTGAGACGCAGTGATGACGCGGAGGGTGTCGGGACGTGTGTTCAGGGATTTGTTCTTTTTTCTTTCAGTAGCAGGAGTCCTCGCCTCTGAAAACGTGCCAGGGAGAATCCCGAGGTTCTCCGTGTGCCGCTGAGATCAGAAAGGAAAACTTCTAGTGTCTTAAAGGGAAACTCTCCCCCCTGGAAATGTCGCGCTCCCTTTGAAAGAATCCATTTTTTTGGTCACCAAACTGTGTTTCCTCTACAGCCTGTCATTTTATACCTTTTGATATAACCGACTGACTTGTACTATGTCGTTAATATGTATCGTGTCGCTACAACGGGGATGTCATTTCTAATTCCGACTGAAATCATTTTCCTGGTACTACTAACAATAGCAAAGTGAATTCCGTCTGTTCCGCTCCATCTGTTCTTCCTTGCCAGGAGAAGGGGCCACGAAACATTTGTCCTGAATAAATACTCGTCAGTCACATCGTGGTGATTTACGAAGGTTGGGGGATTCCTAATAAATTACGATCAGTCTCACCTAGAATCACATTTCTCTTTCAGTGTGATTTTAGATAAGCTCACACCAAAAATAAATGAAGGTGAGCGTGGGACCGGCGGAGCTCCATCATCCGTGTGCTTCTGCTGTGCAGAAATAGTAGGAACATTGATAACCGAAATGTTTACTATTTAATGAAATTTGTTGTTATTCGTTGTTTTAAAATGATTTGTTTTTCTTTTAATAAAGATTTAAATAAGAAAATGTTCTTTTTTCTATACTTTTGTATTTTCAAGTTAATAAAACCTAGGTTCTTTCAAAACTCGGAAAGATCATGGCTTTGGATCCCAAACACCCAGATGTTATAGGACACATGGATTTGTAAAAGATAATTTCGCATGATTTTCCATAGGCTCTTAGAGGGGGGAAATGTGCAGGGCAATCATTACACAGCAAGATTAAAGTAAAAAGAAGGGAGGATTTTTGATTCAAAAGATGTGGATCAACTACTCTGTCCTAGCTTAATAATGAAGAGCTGAGTCTCCCATTTTAGTTTCCTTTCCATCCAAAGTTGGTTCATTCTGCAAAGAGCCATAAAGTTTTTACTTGGATTGGAGGGGGTTTTAATTTGTTTTATTATGAGCATTTAGAATGGGCACACGATCTGTCACCTTCATCGACGTTGGCCAACAACCAAATCTATCTATCCAGTGCTCATTGGATTTCTCAAATGTGAATCACATTTTACCGGGGAGATACCAACTAGTTATCCGCTACTTCAAAGAAGCATGACATTGATTTTTAAGATAGAGAATTTAACTCTCATAATCCAGAGGATGATGACTAAAGGACCAGAACCTCTTGTAGTGAGGTTTTTCCTGTCTCTGGTCTAAGAGGAACCAAAAAACTCACTTTCATGCATTTAGGTCAGGAATCTACAAGAGTGTATTTCCAAGAGTTACCATGATCCACCCAGTGAATCTCCACCGAACATTTTAATGGACTATTTCAGGAGTAACACTGAGGTCATCTGGCAGTTTTCAATGTAGTTTGAATTGGTCCAAATCCAACCCAAAGGTTACTAACATTGGTCACTTAAGTTTTATTCAGTCAAGTAGACCAGTTACTGTTTAAGGAGCAAACAAGCAAGCTGTCCTCTGTGACTCTCACCATCACTCCCACTCTGACAATGGAGGAAAATCTCCTGAGTGATGCTCCAAACAAGTGGGCACCCATCCTTTCCTTGGGAGGGGCAACTGCCGCCTCCCAAGCCACCTTCTTGCACTTTAGAGCTGCTCTAGTCGCTGGGGATGCTTTCCTGATACTCAGCCCAAATTGTACTCGTCCCTCCCTCCCCCCTTCATTACTTCTGGTTCTGGGTCAAACAGAATGGGCCTTCTCTCTCAGGTCCTTGAAGGCAGCTCCCAGCTCTCTCCATCTTTCTGTTCTGCTGCTAAACATCTGGCTGATTCCTGAAAGAATATGGACTATCTGCAGTGTGCAATTCACACATCTAGAAAGGAGAAGCTCAGCAGCCAGTCAGATGCCAGTAATTAAGCAAATAACAATGTTTTCTGTCTCCTGTTAAACGGCATTAACGCTGCGAAACAAAACTAATCAAATATAAGCATTTAGCCAAAAATGAAGGGAGTGATGTGCCAACAGGATTCATGACTGAGTCATGGATTAAATACATCTGTCTCTATTTTATGCTCTCTTGCTTGCATCCTTTCCAAAGGAGCTTCACATTCATGATGGAGGCCGAGGGTGGGTGGGGGACGTTCTCTCTCCCTTTCTCAGATCCCAGACATTCATTCTCTCTCCCCCTCTCTCCCTCCCCTTCTCTTTCTCCTCCTCCTCCTCCTCTCTCTCTCTCTGTCTCTCTGTTTGTGTGTGTTCTCTCTCTCTCTCTCTCTCTCTCTCTCTCTCTCTCTCTCTCTCTCTCTCTCTCTCTCCCTCCCTCTCTCCCTCTGTCCCTCCCTCCCTCCCTCCCTCCTGCTCTCTTCTCTTCTCTTCTCTTCTCTTCTCTTCTCTTCTCTTCTCTTCTCTTCTCTTCTCTTCTCTTCTCTTCTCTTCTCTTCTCTTCTCTTCTCTTCTCTTCTCTTCTCTCTCTCTCTCTCTCTCTCTCTCTCTCTCTCTCTCCCTTGTCCTTTTCCCTCTCTACTTTCTCTCCTCCTCTCTCTCCTCTCCTCTCCTCTCATAAAAATTTATTAAATGTCAGTGTTTCCTGATACCTTCTGGTTTTCCATCATCTCTGTTTCCCAGTGTTCGGTCCCTTTCCTCTTCCTACAGAATCAAACCTTATAATAAAAAAGGAAAAGACCTGAGCCACTCAGAAAGCTTGGGTCCCCTGTCCAGCCCCATCTATGTCCTTGTTGCTGGCTGCACTCTGGCTTCTGCCTTTGCCCCCTCAGCTGAATTTGGTTTCTCCAGTCAGGAAGGAACGGAGGGGCCTTTCCTACCTTTTCTTTAGGATCCAGTTGCTGGTGATAATTCTGTTGCCGGACTTCAAGAACCCTAACAACTAAATGGTAGTTTCAAAGGCAGCCCCTCCAGGCCCTTCTAACATTTTCAGATGAGACCTAGAAGCTCAAATGGGTGCATATTCCCCAAAGAACAGACTTTCCAAAGGTCTCCTGCCTCTCCTGCTTAAACTGGATAATCTGTAATCCAAGGCTGAGGAGGAAAGGGCTTGAGCAGGGTAAATGATCTATATGGGAGAGGACCATGTTTGCTCCCTGCCCCACCCTCGCCAGTCCCGGGGAGCTACCTCCATAAGCATTGGCTGGCAGAACGTTTGGGGGATATTTTCAGGGTGTGGGGGCCTTAGTTCCTCCCCATCTCCTCACTAGAGTTCCCAGGCGACATTTTCTATTTTTTGTCATCTTTTTCTCCCCGGAGTCCGCAGTGACTGACATCACACCTCCTCTTGACTGGCTGGAAGTGATTTCACAGAGATTTTCCAGCTCCCTCCTCCTCAGCCGAGGGCTTACCGAATGGTTCTTCCCTTCCTTTAACTTTCAGACCGAAGCCAGTTTGGGGAAGTTGGGAAATTTGGGGGTGTTTCTGTTGCTCTATCTGTATAGACTGATACTTAGTCACAGGGGCCCTTCATTTACTCTGCCTCAGTTGCCCAACTGCCTATTTACCAATGGATCCTCATCTCAGAGGCCTGGGACTACGGTCTTGCCCTCAGCCAGCCAGGGCTTCCTTGAGTCCAGACTCGGCAGCTTGGGAGTGGGGTGAGAAGGCTGGCTCCTGCCCAGACCTCCGGTACATCCAACAGAGAAGGTCCTAATCAACGAGAGAAAGCCAAGGATAAGAAAGGGAGCTGGCAAGTAATCGTGGCTCTGCCATCTCTTGGCTCATTGACTTGTAGCAACTTTGTACCAGTAAAGAGAAAAAACCAAAAGTGTCCCTGCGGGGGAGAGAATTATTCAGGGTGGAAATTATAGGCCCTGAGGCCTAGTGACGAGTCACAGTGAAAAGAAAGGAGAGCTTTGTTTATGGTGGAATTCGGTCCAATCTAATGAGGTGGTTTTTGCTAAGCACCTACTATGTGCCAGTCAATGAAGGAGGTGCTGGGGGCACAAAGGCTTGAGCACCTTGCATTTCTGTGCACGGAGGCAGCACGAGGCAATCTGCTTCTCTTGTGAAGGGGGCACTTGGCCCGAGCCCTGCAGGGGGTGCCCAGAGGAAGGGCCGAGGAGGGAGCTCTTGAAGCTGGCAACATTGTGGTGTTTTCAGGTCAAGTGCTCTTCATCGTCGTGTCTCATCTGCTGCTGTTAAGTCCCGTGACAAGCCGCGTTAAAGGGACCATTTGGGAACAGCTCGAGCTCGGTTAAACCCAGCCTAGAGCAACTTCAAATGCCTCAGCATCAGTTCATGGAAAAACTGCAGCTTGGGAATCCGGTCCTGGCTCCAGTCCCCAAACGTAAGTCTGAGAATGGAGTAAGGAGCCCGGAATTAGCCAAGTGCAGCGACGCACGGGAACTGGAGCCTCCATTTTCCATGGTGCCGGGGCCAGACCTGCTATGGCCAGATGTCGCCCTTACGTTATGCGGGGATGTGTCTACGTAGGAGTTTTCAGGCAGTCAACAGACACTTGTTATGGCTCTTTCCACAGCGGTCACTGTGCTGAGGGCCGGAGATACAGATAAAAAGCAAGACGGTCCTTGCCCTCGAGGAGCTTACGATCTAAAGGGAGAGAACAGCACCCAAGGAGAAGGTGAAAAGGTGGGGGAGCGACAGGACTTCTCAGTGTTGTTGTATCTGTCCCTGCCGCCAGAGGACCCCGCAAAGAGTCAGACTGACTAAAAGCTACAACAAGACGGCAGACGGGGCACCATAGACTCAAGATCCCCCTTGACTTTCCATTGGATCACTCTGTAAAGAGAAAGCTTGGAATCCTGGCAGCTGCCGGGGCATCCTGTGATTGGTTTACATGGAAGCAGCAGGGATCTCCAGATGGGGAGATGCAGCTAAAACTCAGTTCCATTTCAGAAGTCTTTGGTGATTGGGCAGTTGCTCTCTGAAGCCCAATCAGTCATTCTTCTACCTGACCAAATGCCCCCATAGTCCCAGCTCATGTCCTATAATATACCTTCCGTGTATTACGGGAGGGTGGGTAAGTGGGGTTTATTATTGTGTCAGCTGGAAGCTTGGATAGCAAAGCTGGTTATAACTCAATTCACTTCACCAACGAATCATTGAGCCAAATTGGGACTGTTGGTTGGCTCTGTGCTGCTCAAGGATTGAAATCCTGCCAGCAAGGTCCAAATTCAGTGCACTAAGGCAGTCCACGCTCCCTCCGGGTGGGTGTCCCCAGAAGTCACATAACCTAGTCCGCAACTGGGCAAGAATCCGGTGCACAACTTTCTTGGGAAGTGGCCATTTCTTTAAGATCTCCAGGAAACGGGAAAGTCATAATCTGAAGGGAAATTAGTGAGCTTTGGGGACATACCCCAGAGCCCTTTGTGGCTCAGGTAAACAACCCACCAGTATTTACTAAGCTCTTTACCTCTGTAAGCCCTAGGGATACAGATAAAAGTGAAAGTGTCACCCCCTTCAGGGGTTTCTAGATTCTAACAAAGGAAACAACCCATTTTTAAACAGGAATAGGCGAGGCACTTGGGGCTAACAATGGGTCAGATCACATAACCCAGAGCCATGGATTTCCAGTTTCTCCCCCATAACTGAAGTTCCAGCCTGAAGTTGGGATTGTGTCCCTCCTCCTGGGGTTCACGGGGTTGTCGTGACGAGAATTCTCAGCATTGCAGCTCACTATCCTTCTGAGACTTTGTGGTCCTCAACAATGGCTGTGGTGGAACAAGAAACCCATCTTCCTTTCTCTCACCTGCTGATGGACCAGCCAGTCAGCCTGGTCCTCAATGGCTGCCCTCCAATCTGTTTTAAGCTCCTCGGTATTTTGCTGCTGGAATGGCTTTCAGGAACCCACAGCCCCTTGCCCGAGCCTGGAGGAAGCAGAGAAGGTCACTAGATCACAGGTAAAGGCTTCTCTGGTCTTTTTCTCAGATTCTTTTAGCATCAGCCATGACTGAAGCAACATGGAGGTCCTGGACTGGACTGGGAGTCAGGAAGACCAATGCCCAGGAACAGGGCTGCTGGAGGACCCTGACAGGTCACTGGGGCCCCTTTGCCTCACTTGGCTTATCTGTAAAATGACGTGGTTGGACTTCATGACTTTCAAGTCCCATCAAGCTCTAGATGCTATGTTGACACGAAGAACTCAAACATCCAATAATGGAGACGTTTGAACAGACTCTCAAACACTCTCAAGTTCAGGAAGCTTAATATTTATCTTCTGCCCATCAAGAAAGTCTTCTGTCAAGCGGAGATTTTCCATTCTTGCCCTAATATTGGAGTCTGGAAGTTTTTATGTTTTCCTTCCTCTCGTCTGGAGAAACACACGAGACTGAAAAATGAAAGCCGAGGCGAAATGTCACCGCAGTTCTTTTGGAGATTCTTGGATGGAAGAAGTCATTCTCTGCCTGGAGTGAGCTCCCTTCCCACCTCCTGAACCCTCACTCCCTTCAAACATAGTTCCACCCACCCTTTTCACACGGAATCTTTCCTCGTGCTTGCTAGTGCCCTCCCTCCTAAGCTACTCCTTATTGGAAGGATATTTGTTCTCCATGTACCAGTTCTATGTATATGTGTTGTCTCCCCCGAGGGAGGATGTCATCTCCTCAAGCTCAGAGACTGGCTTATTGGTTTTTGGTACCCCCAGCATCTCGAGCAGTAAGCTTGGTGCAGGGCAGGTAGATCATTGATTGACAGATTGATAGATCATATGGCACATAATCTACTAGAGGCACTGAATGATGCACTGGATGATGCATTAGGTGATGCAGTGGATGATACAGTAGGCGATGCACTGGGTGATGCAGTAGGTGATGGATTGGATGATACAGTAGATGATGCAGTGGATGATGCAGTGGGTGATGCAGTGTGTGATGCACTGGGTGATGCAGTGGGCGATACAGTGGATGATACAGTAGGCGATGCACTGGGTGATGCAGTAGGTGATGGATTGGATGATACAGTAGGTGATGCAGTGGATGATGCAGTGGGCGATGCACTGGGTGATGCAGTGAGCGATGCATTAGATGATACTTTGTGTGTCCTCCTCTGTCACTTCAGATCACAATCACTTCGATTTGACCCAGCTTTGGCTTAAGTTCAAGGAACCTCAGACCACTTCCAGATCCATTTTAAAGTCATTCGTTCCAAGCATCTCTAGCCATTTGTTCAGCACGATCTTGTTGCTAAGCCTTGCTTTTTGATCTTGTTTTAGTAAAATAATAAGAAAAACGCTCCCATTGTTTCCCGAGGACGAAGCCTTCCTCACTGCAGCTTACATTTCCTAGTTTTTCAGCTTGGGAGTTGGAATTTCTCATCAATGGAATTAAATTTCTTAAAGGGGGATCAGAGAGCCCAGCTGTGGTTGGCTCTCAGGGTCCTGACCAGGACCCTCATAGTGTACCACCTGTGCATCCTTTGTAATGCATCTTTAGGAAACGTGCTTCAGATGTGTTTCCCTCAAAGGCAGCTCCTGGCACAGCTCCTCCGAAATAAATCCGCCCAGCTGGAGACAACTCGTTTTAAGGGTGGGGTACAAAGGAACAGAGATGGCTTTCCACAGATCTTTGTTAATGTCATTTGAGGGAGGGGAGGGGTTGCCTTGATTTTCCACACATCTGACCAAGGCAATTTCCTGTCTTGGCTCCCCCTTCCATCTTGTCGAAGCCCAAGCTTTCTGCTCCGAGTTCTTGGCCTGTGTCTGCAGGCGATCGATTTTAATTTTTCTGCATTCAACCAAGCAAGTTTTTTGCCATTTGGAAAGGAATCTGGAGAAGCGTCAGGAGAGCTGGGCTCTAATTTTCTCCAAACGATAAAGTTGAAAGCCTCTCTTTCGCCTCCTTTGGTATTTTCTCATTTGCTTTTCCTTTTATTCTTCCTTACTTTCATATCTCACTTCTACTTTTAGAGAAAATTATTGAGTAAATATATTAATGCCTACAGGCAGGTAAATGGGGGGATCATTTTCATCTAGATGACATTTTTGAAAGCAGAGATGATAGTCCCATTGTCCTAAGATCGTCTCCAGTTATTGGGTATATTTGAGGTTTAAACCAGACCCACTTCTAGTCAGAATCAGCTCCAGAAACGCCAGGAAACATAGAATGTGGTATAATTCCCCTTTCCTCATTAATTCTTAGACATCTTCATTTTGTTTCTGATGCCATCATCCAATCAGCAACACGGTGGCAACTATGGCAGACCCTTTGGCTGAGAATCCTTCATAAACCCTGGCTTCCAGTTACACTGGGGCCTTGAGCGGTGACTCCATTCTCCAAACTGTCTTGGCCCTCACCTAGGAGGCTGCCATTGGTACGGGGAGCTAGGCAATGGAGGTCAAACCCGACCCTCTCCCTGAGGGCAGCCGTCCATATCCTCCTAGACCTTGCTTAGCCATAAATCCACACACACTGTGCTAACTCATCACCATCTCCCCACGTGCCATTCACCCACACTCAGCCTCCCATTTGTATTGTAGAATCTTCTGTTCGCCTTTGAGAGGACGTAGCAGTACTTAAGTATGCAGAAATAAATGGGGGAGATGACCATCGGGGCCAGTTTGAATACAACCCTACACCTTCTTGTATGAGCGTGGCTGGAACATGGACCAAGCAGCCAGGGAGCATCCCAACGCACTAGACTATGAGCAATTAAGACCTTCATTTAAATCCAGTCTCAGAAATTTAGGAGCTGGGTGACTCTAATTTAACATTAAATGTTAAAAACCATTTAATCTTGCCTTGATTTCCTCCTCTGTAAAATAGGAATGATAATGTCATCTACTTCCCGAGGCTACTGTGAAAATAAAATGAGACATTTAGAAATCTCAAGGCTATATGTATATATATATATATATATGCGTTGTTAATATTTATATATGTATATGTATATATGCTATTATCATGATATGACATTCTACAACTTGGATGAAAGATTCTCTTAAAGATGAATGGGACTGGGACTCCATTTGTTCTAAACCTTTACCTTTTTTTTTAGGTCATGGACTCTGTCCCACTTTCGGCAAGCTGCTTAAAAACTATGGACTCCTTTTCAGATTCGGGTTTTTAGATTCATAAAATAAAATAGACAGGACCCAAAAGGAAATCATTTATTCTGAAGTAAAGATTTCCAAGTTTCCAGAAGTCCTGGTTAAGAAGCCCAGATCCAAACAGGTGCATATTTAATATGAGATATGAAAATGATTGTCCATGGGGGAAAGAGCACATGATTCCTTGAAATTTTGCAGAAGACTGAATAATGGGAAATAAGAATGTTTTCTTTTTGGGGGAAATAAAGCAAATTAGAAACAGTCAACTTCATTAATGCTGTCTAACTTCTAAAATTCTTGGCAGTCTTTCATAAGGAGTCAGAGGGGACATGGGGCCCTCGAAGTCTATGTCCTTGGAACCCAAGCTCTGGAGCGTTCTGCCATGTTGGAAATCTTAGACGCTGATCTTTGGGACAGATTGAGCCTGTAGGTTGGGGACTATCCAAGCTAAGTTGAGAGGGGTTCAGCATTAGGAGTCTGCCAGGTCTTTCACCATGGTAACCTGTAAAACAAAGACAAATGTATTTAGAGGGCTCTTGGTCCTCTATGCATGTGTTCAGTGGTTTTCAGTTGTGTCCAACTCTTTGTCATCCCATTTGGGTTTTTTTTGGCAGAGACACTGGAGTGGTTCGCCATTTCCTTCTCCAGATAATTTTACAGATAAGGAAACTGAGGCAAGCAGACTGAAGTGACTTGCCCATACCTAGTAAGTGTCTGGAGATTTGAACTTGCAAAGATGGAGCTTCCTGACCCTGAGCCCAGAGCTCTCTGCACTGAGGTGTTCCTAGCTGCCTTTAGTCCTATGCTGCCTCCTTTCATGTTAACAGTGATGGGGGGACAATGGCAGAAAGCAGCTTGAAGGCATTAAGAGTCACATCATTTTAGATCAACTATTAATCAACAATCAGTCATTCAACAAACATTATTAAGCATTAAGCAACAGTATGTTAGGCACTGAGGATTCAAGGACCAACAAAAAGAAAGTGGAGGAGATCAAAAAACCTTATAAACAACCTGTCATCCAAATGTGAGATCTCTGTCTGGTGACCAGTAAGCCAACGTAACTGGCATGTACACATTTTAAGGTTGGCAGAGGGTGCCTGGGCTATCTCGGTGGTTCTCACAAGCCTTTCAGGTTGGTGCTATTATTATCCCCATTTTACAAATGGGGAAACTGAGGCAGCTGGTAGTGAAGTGATTACAAGTATCTGAGGCTGGATTTGAACTGAGGTTTTCCTGACTCCGGATCTGACAGTCTAGCCCTGGGGACATCTAGCTGCCTCTTAGAAGAACCTGAAAATGCTGAGACTGATCTTCTCATCATAAATGAAGCCACGAAGTTGTAGCCAGATAGAAAAATTGGTCAAAAGTTTTCCTGGGAGAAGCAAAGGAAGGCACTGGCAGTTTCAGAAATGGCTGTTAGCTCGAATTTGATCTTTTCATTTTGTCGTGATCAGGGAGAGTATCAGCCAGAAGACTCTCACGAGAGCAGCTTCAGCTTCTGCCCAAACTAGGACTGGAGACGATGAAGAGGGAGGGACACGGAGGACCCGATAAGATTCTGGGCACCTTGGTCACGAAGGACATCGATGAGCTAGGGAGGAGCTGAGAGCCTGGAGTCTAGGCCACATGAGGAACACGTGTAGGAACTAGGGGTGTTTAGCCCAGAGAAGAGAAGACTTAAAGGGTCTGAGAGTCATCAGCAAGTGTTTGAAAGGTTGTTGTGGGCAGAGATGGACCGATTCTACTATTCGATGGTGGTATGGGATACTTTGAGACATACTGGGTTCACCCTCAGAGGTCTTCAAGCAGAGGCTGGGGCCATATGTCAGGGAAGTTATGGTGGATATAACTTTGTTTTTTATGAATGGTGTTTTATGCTTTCCAGTTAAGTGTAAGGATAAGTTATAACATTCATCCTTTTAAGATCTTGAGTTTCAAATTGTTCTCCCTCCTTCCCTCTCTCTCCTTCTTCCTCCCCAAGACAAAAAACAATCTGATATAGACCACACATGTACAATCACGTTAAATGTATTTCCACACTTAGAAAAGAAGAGCCAGAACAAAAGGTAAAAACCATGAGAAAGGAAAAAAAACACAAAAAAATGAAAAGAGTCTGCTTTGTTCTGCATTCAGACTCAGTAGGTCTCTCTCTGCACGTGGTCAGCATTTTCCACGAGTCCCTGGGAATTGTCTTGGATTGCTGAGAAGAGCTAAGTGTATCCGAGTTGATCGTCGCACTCTGCTGCAGTTACTGTATACAGCGTTCTCCTGGTTCTGCTCACTTTCCCTCAGCATCAGTTCAGGTAAGTCTCTCCAGGTCTTTTTGCAATCATCCTGCTCGTCGTTTTTTATAGAACAATAGTATCCCATTACCTTCATATACCATGACTCATTCAGCCATTCCCCAGTTGATGGGCAGCCACTCAGCGTCCGGTTCCTTGCCACTACAAACAGGGCTGCCCCAAACACTTTTGCACATGTGGGCCCCTTTTTAATAATCTTTTTGGGATGTAGTAGAGATGCTGCTGAATCCAAGGGTGTGCACAGTGTGATAGCCCTTAGGGCATAGTTCCAAATTTCTCTCCAGAATGGTTGGATGAGTTCACAACTCCACCAACAATGTATTAATGTCCCAGTTTTCCCATATGGGGATAACTTTTAAGGGTGCATTCATTGGGCTAGATGGCCACTGTGGACTTTCCCAAATTGGTGATATTAACACAAGCTTCATTTCTTGGTGATTTCATAGCAAGGATTGGCACAGGGAAGGATGCTAAAAATTCTGTTGGAAAATGTTACTTGGTTTGAGAAGTAAAAAGAGGTCAAAAATATATAGACAGCTCGGAATCTGTCTTTCTTCTAGCACTTTCTTCTAGAAGGGAAGTGGATAGTATTAGACATGTGAAGAACTGATAATAGAAAGGAAGGAGAGAGGAAATAGGAGGGAGAGAAGGAAGAAAAGAAGGAGCAGAAGTGAAAGGAGAGAAAGGAGAGAGGGAATGGAAGGTAGGAAAAGAAGTGAGGGCAAAGTAGAGAAAGAAGAAAATTATTCTTCAACAAAAATTGACTTCTTGGTAACTGATGTGGGAATTATAGCAGAATCAACTGTCTATTAGACTACCCATTAGTTACAGCAAAGGTTAGAATAAGTATCAAATTAGGAGAAAATAAAAATAAGAAAATAAGAAGCTGCTGAGAAACACTCTAACAGCTTCAACCTGACCAACTAAAATGAGCTGTTGATGCTGTTAAAAGGGAATTGGAAAAAGGTAAGATAACTTTTGTAATTACCATTTTTGAAAAAGTTTAGCCCAGAGAAAGTGGAGTCCAAATGAGTTCAGAAGAGCCCCAGTCCTGCCACTGATGGCTTCACATGATAGGGAAAAAGATCTACAGTCTGAAGATCTGGTTTCACATCCTGGCTTTGCTGCCCAGTCCTGTGTGATCCTTATGTCATCAAGCCCCCACTTCTCTGAGTTTCCTTTTCTATCTGGCTCTGAGTCGAAGGTCCCATCACCCTTTGCCTCTCTGCTGCTCCCAGGGGCTTTCTCATTATAGCCACAAACCCCGTTCCCTGCCATATCACACCGACTGTGAAACTCCCATTCCCTCAGGAGCCCCTGCACCAGGGCCCCCGACTGCAGATGGTGAAGATCACACAGGTCTCCCCAGATTCTCTAAGGATGGGGCCCAGAGCAAGCATCTCACCATTTCCCACCTTTGCCCCCTCACACAACTTTTTTTTTTTAGCAGACTTTTATGTTCTTCCAATTTCACCATTACTTTGTAAACTCCTTGAGGGCAGTGACCATCCTGCATTGTATCTATCCCCGGGGCTTAGTCCAGAGCCTGGAACATCGCAGTCACTTGCAGTTTATTGAGCGGCTGGACTGACCTTACCCGTGACTTTACCCCCTTGAGGAAGGTAGAAAGGATTGCCGGCAGTTTCTAAACCATTGCCGGGAAGTATGAGGAAAGGTTGGGAGCCGTATCCCCTCCTACACTGGCGGGAGGGAAAATGAGTTTGGCCCAGCTTGGTACGTGGGCGTGAGAGCCAGCAGAGCCACCTTGTCCCAAGAGCGTTCAGGGACGAAACTGGCGGGAGGCCAGCGAATACGGCGGCGGAAATGGAGCCGATCTGGCTCCTCGCTTAATAGTGTGTTTTCATCCTCAATTTGCTCGCAGATCTGGATGCTCATGGGCCAATCTCTTCCACAAGGAGGCTGAATGGCGTTTAGGGAAAATGAAATTAGGAGAATAGCTAAATCCAACCAAGTATATTCTGAGAAAGCCAGATTGCAGGGAACAAAATCTCGAGATCATCTTTTACAAAGTTTCATAGTGGGAGATGATATCAAGGAAATGGGAGGGATGGAGGAGATTATGGGTGGTACTTTGACCCCACGTGGCAACTGAGAAATCGCCAGTACTGATTGACACATCTTTATAACGTCCACATGAAAATGATCCACTAAATATTAGGATAGCTGTTATTATAATTCTTGTTTTTGTTGTGTCGGTTACATACAGTCCCTTTTTAGGGTCCATTATTCCTCAAAAGGCATGGTTCCTAGAAATCTATACCAGAAACATGACTAGGTGTGAAATGCCCAGTGTTTAGACTGATCTACAATTGGACGAGTCCCTGGAGCTGGTCTGTGTACCGGGACAGCCTCTGCAGGTGGACAGACAAGACATTGGACATGAGATTGAATCGGAAGACTGGAATGAATTGGGCTGCCTTTGGAAATCA
Organism: Sarcophilus harrisii; assembly: GCF_902635505.1. Lineage (NCBI taxonomy): Eukaryota > Metazoa > Chordata > Mammalia > Dasyuromorphia > Dasyuridae > Sarcophilus > Sarcophilus harrisii. The sequence continues at coordinate 2,530,871 of NC_045429.1, forward strand.
TCTAGTGCCTTCAATGAAGTGTCTCCTTCACTTATTTACACCTCTGGGTCTTGCTTCCTGAAGCCTCACAATCTCTGGCTCATCCAATTGGCAGATAACCCCGCGGATGAGGGAAGGGTCATGGTGGGCACGAGTGGCTAGAGACTCCTTGGATCATGGCTTGTAGTCTCACCTCTGACGCAGCCTGGACTTCACCCCTCAGCCTTAGGTTGCAGAGAAAGTGCAAAGGGACAGGCAATTTCCTCACCCCGAGTCCCCTTTAATAATGAAACCCCAGTTCCAGTCCCTCAGATCTGCGAGCATAAGGGACAAAATGATGTCATTTCCCCTCCCCATCTCACCATCTCATTGGGTCTCACAATGTCCCTGGCAGGCGGATTCTGCTCTGACCCCATCTTACAGAGGACAAGAGGCTAAATGACTTGCCAAGGGAGCAGCATAATCAATAACGGCGACAGGATCTGAACTGAGGTCTTCCCGATTCTGAGTCCAGCCCTCTCATCATTGCCCAGCCAACAAGAAGTGGGCCCATGGTGCAGTTAGAACAAAGGATGGCGGACAGCCAGCCAGAGGGTCTGCCTCCGTGGGACACCATGGGCTTCGCTAGCAGATTTTCCTGGCAAAGATACCGGGGTGATTCCCTACTTCTTTCTCCAACTCATGTGACAGATGAGGAAACTGAGTCACACAGGGTTTTAGTGACTTGACCAGGGTCAATAATAATAAATGATTGAGCCCATATTTGAACTCAGATCTTTTTGACTCTAGGCTCAGTCTAGACTCCACTGCCCACAAATCACAGAGTTTAACTGCTGGAGCCTTGAAAGCTGTGTCTCCATTCTCAATCTGTACCTGATTAGAGTATTCTGACAGAGCTGACTTTAAATATGTGTATATATATATATATATATATATATATATATATATATATCAGCTTTGTTATAGGAAAAAAACAGTTATAACTATTTTATCTCGCTGTGTATTTTTATTTCTAATATGGCAGGGGTCCCTCCTAAAACTCTTGTGAAAAATAAATGAGAAGAGGGGACGTTATAGCACAGTGGCTAGGGCAGCAGCCTCACCATCTAGAGGGGCCAGATTTAGGTCTCCCCCTGTTGTTCAGACCTGAGTAATTCACTCCATCTCTTAGAGTCCCAAGATATACTCCAAGGGGCCAAGTTGTAGAGCGCGTCACCAGATGGGAAGACTCTCTGCCAGTGCAATCCAGGTCTTGTCCAAATTAAACTGAGTTGAAAATTGGGCAGATCGATCGATGGCTCCAATGAAAGCCTCTCTGTGAGCATTTGCCATGTACTGTTCACTGGGACCAAGGCCACCAGAGCCAGCCTTCTTGCACTGACTAAATCTGCCCATTTTAGACAATGGTTATATCAAAATCCCCTGCTGATGATTCCCCCAACAGAGCTGAGGGTTCTGCTGCTTGTGGAGTCCTGGGATTCTGAATGATTTCCTGACCCTGGGTTGAATCTAATGGAAGTAAAAATGATGCTTTCATGTTCACAATTGGGAAAAGTGTCTGAAAGTCTATAAATTTGCAGATGACATTGGGGGGAAAAGACAAAAGCTGAATGGAAAGGACAGGAGGGAGGGGGAGGAGGGCGGATATAAAACTTACCAGGGCCCAAGAGTCCTTGCTGAGCGTCTGACCGGGATGATGGGGCTCCCAAGCTCGGTTCTCCTCATCTGGTCACCCCTCGTCCTGCTCTTGTTGTCTCCTTGGCCTCCATCTTCTCTGTAGAATTGCAAGCTGGGCCATTTTGTCCCCATAGGACCATGGTAAAGATGAACTTAGGCCCTCCGAAACAGAGAAGTGCAAAGCCCAGAACTGAAAGAGATCTCATCTGCAGGGAGCAGCGAGAGGGAGCAGAGCTGGAGTCTGAGAACCTGAGTTCAGAGCTTCGTAGCTGAGTGAGCTTCCTCACATGAACAGGGAGGCAGCTTTCCAGGATGGACTTAGTGCCCTTGAATGTCCTTTCCAGCCCTCATGCTGCGCATTCATGATCCCACGAGTGGGTCCGACCCTCCCATTATGCTCTCTACGTCCCTTCAGGCTGTGTGGTCCTACTAAACATCCGAGCTCCCTGGGCTGCCTCCAAACCTCCGCCCATGATCCCGAGCATGATGAGGAAGGGAGGGAAGGACACCTGGAAGCCAGATTCTGAAGGGCATTGGACCCGCAGGTCAAGAAGTCCCACTTCAGCTGGAAGCAAGCGGAAACACGAACACTTTTCAGCTGAAGAGCAACGGTCAGAGTTTTACACAAGTGAGGAAGGCTAAGGGGGTGGCAGCTGGCCAGTCAGGAGCCAGAAGAGGGCTGACCATATTGACAAAGATACACTGCCTCTCAGTGGATGCATGTAAAAAGTACAGCAAAGGTGTAATCCCTAGACTTTGTTGTTGTTGTTGTTGTTGTTGTTTTTAATAAAAGCTTTTTATTTACAAGACATACGTGGGTTATTTTTCCACCTTGACCCTTGCAAAATCTTCTGTTCCAAATTTTCCCCTCCTTCCCCCCATCCCCTCCTCTATATGGCAGGCAGTCCAATCCATGTTAAATATGTTAAAGTATATGTTAAATATAATATAGGATACATATTTATACATATACAGAAGAAAAATCAGATCAAGAAGGGAAAAAAAACTGAGAAAGAAAACAAAATGTGAGCAAATACAACAGAGAGAGTGAGAATGCTACGCTGCGTTCCCACAGTTCTCTCTCATCTGTAGATGGTTCTCTTCATCACTGCACAAGTGGAACTGATTTGGTTCATCTCATTGTTGAGAGGGCCACATCCATCAGAATTGAGCATCATTTAATCTTGTTGCCATGTACAATGATCTGGTCCTGCTCATTTCACTCAGCATCAGTTCATATAGGTCTCTCCAGCCTCTCTGAAATCCTCCTGCTGGTCATTTCTTATATAACATACATATACCATGTGAAATTCAGCCTTTCTCCAGCTGATGGGCATCCACTCAGTTTCCAGTTCCTTGCCACTGCAAAGGCGGCTGCCACAAACATTTTTGCACATATAATCCCTAGACTTTAACAATTCAATCAAGGCGTGTTGGGGTGGGGGGAGTCACAGAGTGGGATGTGAGGGAGAAGGAAGTGGAGGGCAGAGATTGTTTCTTGATTCTTTTTGAATCCCTAGTGCCTGGCACATAAAAGGCACTTAATGTTTCCTGAAACAGCAAGATGATGTGACCCTCACCTGTGACGGACTTGGCTCTTCTCAGCAACTTGGCAATTCAAGACAATTCCAATAGACTTGGGATGGGAAGGGCCATGTGCAGCCAGAGAGAGATCTATGGAGACTGAATGGGGATCAAAACATAGTGTTTCACTTTTTTGTTTTTTTCTTTCACTTTTTTTTTTCTCTTTCGGTCGGATTTTTCTTGTACAACATGACAAATAGGGTAATATGTTTAAAAGGTTAGCACATGTTTAACCTCTATCACATTGCTTGCTGTCTTGGGGAGAAAGGAGATAAGGGAAGGAGAGAAAAAACTTGGAACACAAAATCTTATAAAAATGAATGTTGAGAATGTATTGGCCGTGGCTCTCTTCAACAATGAGATGATTCAGACCAGTTCCAATGGTTTAGTGATAAAGAGAGTCATCCACACCCAGAGAGAGGACCGTGGGAACTGAGTGTGGAACACAACACAGCATTCTCACTCTTTTTGTTGTTGTTAGCTCGCATTTTATTTTCTTTTTCATTTTCTTTTACTTTTTGATCTGATTTTTCTTGTGCGATAAGATAATTGTATATATATATATGGATATATATATATATGGATACATATATTAGATTTAACATATATTGACCATGTTTAACATATATCGGATTACTTGCCATCTAAAGGAGGGGGTGGGGGAAGGAGGGGAAATTGGAACACAAAGTTTTACAAGGTCTAATGATGAAGAATTGTCCACACATAGGTTTTGAAAAACAAAAAGCTTTAGTAAAAGAAAAAGAAAATTATCTTTATATTGCATAAAGATGTGTGCAGATATTGGATTTAACATATATATTTCTACTACGTTTAACATATATTGAACTACTTGCCATCCAGAGGAGGGGATGAGGGAAGGGGAGGGAAGTTGGAACACAAGGTTTTGCAAAGGTTAATGTTGAAAAATTCTCCATGGATTTAACATCCAAAGCTTTAACAAAAAAGAACATTATCTTTACATATATTTGGAAAAATAAAATACTATTGAGAAAAAATAATTGTTTGCTGATTGAAAACTGACTCCAAAGCTTTTAGGCCGAGTAACCAGTAGGAGCAAATGGCGATGTCCCAACAGATGCTAATTACTACCTGGTGAGCGTTAGACCGAAATCACATCATCTTTAGTCTTGGTCCCCCAAAAGGAAGAATATCTTTCTCCTCTGTACAGAGGTGGAGCATCCTACTCCAAACAGTGCGTCAGTTAGTCAATAAGCATTTATTAAGCACTTCTTTTGTGCTAGGCCTGTGCTAAGCACTGTTGGCCAGTTTTGGGACTAGTTTTCTTTATTCTTTGTGACAAGGAATGGCTCAGAGGTGTGCAACAAGCTTCCACTGCAAGTTTCTTCCCTGTACAATACAAAGGAAGACAGGTGCTCTTCCCTACCTTCAGGGAGTTGAAATTCTAATGGAGGAGGTGGGAGGAGGTACACATTGGGAACTGAAGGTGATTTAAAAGCTAAAAGTATCTCTAAATCAATTTAAAACATATTGTTGGCCTGCCACGTTAGCAATATCATTAGATGGGACCTTTTAGAAGATACCTTTGAGCTACTGGCCTTTCAGAACAACTGGATAATAACATGAAGGGGAACCAAGCAGGCAGAGGGAGACTTGGAGTGACCAGACTGCCCTGAACTTGTGGGCACCACGTGGAATTTGGCACCTAAGGGAAGTCCATTTGAAAATCATAATTGACCCCTCCCTCCAACTAATGCTATCCCCTCAAGGGCTCTCAATGCAATCTATCTATCCCTTGGGGGGAAGGGGAAAAGGGTGATCCTGGTCCAGTCCCAGGCTTGTGGTGCTGCCCATCAAGTTGAGTGTATCCACCAGCTGCGCCCTCTCCTGGGTGCTAGAGTCAGTGAAGTGGGCTTCCCAGCCCCCATTCCCTTCCCCAGAGTCTTACGTGCTGTTGCAATGACATTTCTTGGGATATTTTATTAGTTAATAGTTTTCCTGGCTGACCCAGTAACTTGCGTTTAAACCCCCAATTCTGGATGGCAAACTTTGGTTCTGATGAAGACAAGAAAAGAAGGCGGGAGAAGATCCCACTCTTCTGTTTATTTGAAGGCATCTTGTTTTCGCCTCGTTCTGTAGGCAGAGAGTCCCTTGGGTTTGGATGCTGCCATTTTCCTTTCCAATGGTCGGGGCGGGAGCCAGCTGTTTCCCATAAGGCTATCTTGGGAAATCACTCGGATCCTGCCTGGGATGGCAGATGCTATGTGATACCATTTCTAGGGGGTAGTTCCTGTTGAAATGTTGCAAGAGGGTTTTCTAAAGAACAGGCTGAGATGTCAAGAACGGTTAGGGCTGACACACGCCAAAGTCGGTGGAGAAATCAGAACTCTCGCAGGAAGTTTCAGAAGGAGGAGAGAAGTCTGTGTGTGGCTCACCCTGTTTGCCGAGAGCCACAGTAATCAAACTGACCCTGCAGAAAATGTCGGGGGGGGGGTGAGCCAAGCCAGCGGACACCCACGTCGAAAACTCTCCCGGGACCAAAACCACCGGCATCCCAGGCTCAGGGCTTCAAGGGCTCCAACAGGCGGAGAAAGCCGTCTCCACCGAGGGGTCCGGCCCGGGTCGTGTTGTTCCCCACAGAACCCAGCTGAAGACTGCCTCGGTTTGCTTCCACCACAGACTGCATCAAGTAAGCCTTGTACAAGGCACCCTGCTATAAACTGGGGTGCAGATATTAAAGCCCCCCCCCAGTCTCTGCCTTCAATGAATGTCTGCTCTACATGGGGAGAGACAAAGCATGTCCAAAAAACTAGAACCTAAGCAGTCCAATGAGCATCGATGAAGCGTTTTCTGTGTCCCAAACTCCATACAAATACAAATACAAGCAAAAAGAAGCTTCCAAGGAATTTCCCTTCTAATGGGAAAGTACATAAAAGGGGGAGGGGGTGATGTGCCCCTTAGATGCGTGGGAGACACTGAAGTCTGGGGTGAGACATCACTAGTCTGGGGCTTACGGGAAAGAATGGGAAGGCAGGGGCCTAGGAAAGGTTGACAAGGGGGCCAAGAGGTGGTCCAGGTTAGGATGGGGAGGGGGATTACTTCTCGATTCCAGGTGGTCAGCCTTTACTCCCTCCCAGGAGGACCCTGGGAAAGGGCTAGGGCTTAGTTTGGCTCTGGTACTTTCCAGCTTGATTCCCAGCGCCTGCCTCCGAAAGTCCGTTTTTATTGAATTGATCGAGGCATTAGTTGGGGTAAATCTTGACGAAAGAGAAAACTTTCCCAAGCTAGAGATGCGGAGCGAGCTCTTCCGGACCTCGTCCCCAATCCCCGGGATCATTTGGTGGCACTTGGAGTCAAGGGCACACAGGCCAAGTTTGGCCCCAGCACTAGCCCTGCCTCTCTCTAGTCTTCGGGTTCCCTCTCTGTAAAAGGAGGGATTTGGACTCAAGGACCCCAGGGTCTGGCCTGAGGTGTGAGCTCCTCCTGGGCACCTGACTAGCACCTCTGCCCCAAAGGGACTCATTGCAGCCAAAATGCAATGGCTGTGGAGGGGCAGCTAAAATCCTGAGGCTGCTGCTTCCTAAGAGTCACCAGCTTGGGAGAGTGGAGGGCTATGTGCCCAGGGAGAGTGACCTTGATGCAAATGCCAGGGACCTTCTAAGCCAAAAAGGCCCCAAGGGCCAGCCCCCACTCTAGTCAAAGCCCCCATCTTTCATCCCCTGGAGCACAGAAATGCTTCCCTTTGGAACAAGGTCCTCTTCTGACTTTGTGAACCACATGGAGTTTTCCCGGCCTCATGGCATGTGAGCTCTCTTGCTTGTCACAGGCGTTTGGAATGGTTCCTGGGGTTGTGGGGGGCACTTTATAACGCCAGCCTTCTTGTCTATACCTGCCAGGTTATTTACGTCAGTAAGTCCGGCCCCAGTGCCTTTTGTTCCAAGGTCCCATAGACTGCAAATGCTAATGGGAGATTTTGATCATTACTCTGCCATTCCTTCGTTTTTTGATTAATTTTTGGAAATCTAATCTCTTGCCGACTTAGCAAAGAGAAGATACTGGCTAAAAGCCTTTGTGCTGCTTTTGCCCGAGACGGAGCTTTTCTTATCTGTCCCCACTTCGTTTTCTGTAACTCGATGGGCAGATTTCAGAACGAGCAGGAGATTCTCAGGCTCACCTGCCCACGTTTTTATTTTACTTTAAGTTTTGGATCAGACTTGGGATTCCACTGGTGATGGACACGCCCCGTGAGAAGGCCACAGTACCAGCGGGTCCCTGCCTGCAACTTATAGTCTGAGCTTGTTTCCTGTGGCCCCATAGCTCAAGTGACTTGCATGGGATCATGCAGCCAATATATGTCAGAGACATGACTTAGCCAGGCGCCCCCGCCTGACAAAACCACGCCGATGGACGCGCTGCCCCTGGCTGACAGTGTCCCCCACCCGCCGGGAGGGAAGGCAACGGGTCGTCATGGTTTTTCTGTAGGGCATGTAAGGATATTTGACTATGGTTAAGAAATAGAGAAAATGATAGACTTAGGTCTAGTGTCTGAAAAACTCAGGATGTCTATTCCTGGGGCAAGAACCCACTGTTCACCAAAAATTCTTAGAACTAGAAAGGATTTTGGCAGAAACTCAGCCAGCTTCTCACCCTATACTAAGGCAAGCTCCCAAATGGGATATGACTCAGACAAAATGATAACAGCTTAAATTAGAGGAGCAAGAAAGAATTACCTGTCAGACCTGGGAACAGGGGAAGAGTTCATGGCCAAGCAATTAATAGAGATCACCAAGGGTAAAATAACCAATTGTATACAATTTAAAAGGTTTTGCCCAAAGAAAATCCATGCTGCTAAAATTAAGAGGAGAAGCAGAGAATTGGGGAAAAAACTGTATCAAGATTCTCTAATAAGAGTCTCAGTTCTGAGATGTGTAATTTATGTGCCTTAGATACAAATACATATCTTATCAGTTACATATAATTATGTCAGATATATAGAATATAAAAAGAATCAATTACATCCCCCAGTTGTTATACGGTAAAAGGATATGACAGAATTTTCAGGGGAAGAAATTCATCAATATGAAAGTATTAATAGCCATATAAAATGTTCTAAATATACTAATAATTAGGGAAGTACAAATTAAAACAATTCCGAACTTCCACCTCATACCAGTCATATTGACTAAGATGAAAAGGAAAATGCAATGGCTGGAGGGCCTGTGGAAGCACACGAACGCACTGTTGCGCCTCACGTGCAAATTATATCAAGCATTTTATGGGAATTGGTCCAGACACTCTGGCAAGCAGTTTGGAACTAGACACAAAAGGCTATTTGCTGTGCAGATCCTTTGACTCAGCTTCCACTGCTAGAGCCCAAAGGGATTAAAGAAAGAAGAAAAGCGTCTATATATATCCCCCCAAAAATAGTTCTAGTAGCTCTGTTTATTGTGGCCAAGAATTGGCAGCTCAGGGGAAGCTTATCAATTGGAGAATGGCTGAACAAGTTATGGTACGAATGCGATGAAATACGATTGTGCCATAAGGAATGTTGAAGGGGGAGAGAAACCCGAGAAGACTTGTAAGAGCTGAAGCAAAGCGAAGTGGACAGAATCAGGAAAACAAAATATACAATGACAACCTTACTGAGAAGAGAAACGACTTTGGAAGGCTCCAGCACTCTGATTGCAGGGCGGAGCCATGGTTTTCCGGGCCTCCGCTTAGGAAAGGGGCTCAACACACTCTTCTCCCCATTTCTCACTGGCTACACTGCTTTGAAATTGCTTTGGACTTCTCCAGCATGACTCGGTGCTGAGGGTCTCCCTTCCCCCCCACTGCTTTTTTAGCTTCCTTTTGTGTGCGTTGTCCTCTGATACACTGTAGCTCCTAGAGGAAGAGACCGTTTTTTAAAACTTGTATTTGTATCATTCAAAATTTTGTTCAGTGTCTGGCACAGGGAAGATGTTTAACAGACATTTACTGACAGACTGGACCGGTCACCCCACAATTCCAAATGGCTCATTAGGTATGCTGCCTAATTCTCTAAGTACAGATTAAGGCATATTTTTAGACATAACCAATGCAGGAATTTGTCTTACTTATCTATACACATTTGTCATGGACTTTTTTTCTTGATCTCTTAATGGAGTAGGGGTAGGATGTGGGAGGAAAAGTTAGATTTTCATTTGAAAATAAAATAAAATTTAAATTTTTAAAAATCATCATAGCACTGTTTCAAAGCCATGATAAAAAAGAATTAAGAACCTAGACATCATATTGCAAGAAATTATCAAGGAAAACTGTCCAGGTCTCTTAGAATCGAATAAAACCAGAAAGAATCCATCAGTGACCTCCTAAAATAATCCTTAAATGAAAATGTTCAGGCACAGCATAGCCCAAATCCAGAGCTTCTGAAGAAAACGTATTTCAAAAGGCCAAAGAGAAGTCCAATAATGAGGAGCCAAGGTCAGTTTCTCACAAGCTTTAGCAGCCACTGATCTAAAGGAGAAACTTTTCAGAACAGGACATCCCAGAAGGCAAAAGCGACAGGCTCATCACCAAGAATAAGCTCAGAAAGAATGAGCAACAACCCAGCGTGATCCTGGAGGGAAAATGGACTTTTCAGGAAAGTGCATTTCTGAAGAAGAGCTCAAAGTTCAGAGGAACGTGAAATCGAAGAGAAGCATTAAAAAGTGGCCATGAGCAAGCAATCAGAAGTGGGGAGTGCCACATGTCCCTCCCTCACCCTCTCATCATCAGGGGTCATAGGCAGAGTCTGTTGTACAGAGGATCTGGAAGTCATTCTGATGCTTTGATGATCTTCAGAGAATGGAAAAGGAGAAGATAATTATGGGGGGGGGGAATAGGAAGGATGAGAAAAATGATCTTCCATAATTAGAATGGGAAACTAAAATATTATACAAACAAGGAGGAGGGAGGAAAGGAAGTATTTCACTTGAATTTCACTCTCTTCTCAGCTGGTCAAAGGAGAAAAGAGAGAGAGAGAGAGAGAGAGAGAGAGAGAGAGAGAGAGAGAGAGAGAAACAGAGAGAGAGAGAGAGAGAGAGAGAGAGAGAGAGAGAGAGAGAGAGAGAGAGAGAGAAACAGAGAGAGAGAGAGAGAGGGAGAGAGAGAGAGAAACAGAGAGAGAGAGAGAGAAACAGAGAGAGAGAAAGAGAGAGAGAGAGAACGAGAGAGAGAGAGAGAGAGAGAGAGAGAGAAACAGAGAGAGAGAGAGAGAGAGGAGAGAGAGAGAAACAGAGAGAGAGAGAGAGAGAGAGAGAAACAAGAGAGAGAGAGAGAGAGAGAGAGAGAGAGAGAGAGAGAGAGAGAGAAGAGGAGGGAGAGAGGGAGAGAGAGATGAGCACAGAAATAAATTTCAGTCAATAGGGGAATAGGGAAAGGAGAGAAGGGAGAGGAGAGGAAGGAGGGAGGGTAGATTAAAACAGGAGAGGGCAGAGCGGGGCACAGTAATAGACAAAAGCAAAACAATTATTGATGAGGAAATAGGAAAAGGAGAGAGAGGACAAATAGAATGGAGGGAAATCCTAGTTATAATCATAACTGTGAACATAAGAGGGATAAACTCCCATAAAACAGAAGGGGATAGCAAAATGGCTCAAAACCCAGAATCCTATAATAGGCTATTTACAGTAAATAGCAGAGACACACACAGAGTAAGGGTAAAAGACTGGGGCCCAACATATTCTGCTTCATTTGAAGTAAAAAAAAAAAAAAAAAAAAAAAAGGCAGGGACATTAATCCTGATCTCAGCCAAAGCAAATGCAAAAGTAGACCTAATTAAAAGACACAAGCAAGGAAAATGCATCTTGCCAAAACGTACCATAGATGGTGAAGTAATATCAAGAAACAGACACGCGCCAAGTGGTTTAGCACCCCAGTTCTGAAAGGAGAAGTGGAATTACACATTCATGACTGAACAAGAGACAGAGAGCTTTGCAAAATGGAAAATTTTGATGATATTACATTTAAAAGCTTTTGTACAATAAAAGCAATAAAACCAAGATTAGAAGGAAAGCAGAAAGCTGAGAGACAATCTCTACAGCAAGTGTCTTCTATAAAGCCATCGTTTCTCAAACATGTGGAAAACGGAGTCAGATTTGTGAGAATACAAGCCATTCCCCAACTGATAAATAGTGCAAGGTTGTGAACAGGCAGTTTTCAGATAAGAAATGCAAGCCATCTGTGGGCATAAAAGAAATGCTCTAAATCACTTTTGATTAGACAAATGCAGGTTCAGACAACTCTGGGGTATGACCTCACACCTATCAGAGTAGCTAATATGACCAAAAAATGATAAATGTTAGAGGAAATGTGGGGAAATCGGGATACCAAGTGATCCAATGGTTCTAGAGAGTAATTTGGAACCATGTACAAAGGACAACTAAACTGTGTAAACCTTTGATCCAGCAACCCCACTATTAGGTCTGTATCCCAAAGAGATCAAAAAAGGAAAACTAGTCATAGCAGCCCTAGCGGCAAAATATTGGAAATTAATGGAATGCCCCTCGGTCAGGGAATGGCTAAACAAGTGTCATACACAAATATAATGGGATACTCTTGTGCTATAAGAAATGATGAACAGGCAAATTTTATTTAAAAATAAATAATGAAAAGCCACGTACAAACTAATGCAAAGTGAAATAAACAGAACTAGGAAAATATTGTCCAGAGTACGAGCAACATTGTGTGATAATCAACGGGGAATGGCAGCTCTCCCCAGCTACACACCGATCCAAGACAAAGGATTCTCAAATGCTCTTCACGTCCAGATAAAGAACTGATGGACTCTGCATGCAGATCAAAGCCCTTTTTTTCACTCACTTTATTTTTTTTTCATGTTCCTTTCTCTTTTGATCTATTTCCTCTTCCACGGCTGTGATTAATATGGAAATATGTTTTACATGTATAGCCTATATCAAATTCCCTGCCGTTTTAGGAAGAGAGGAGGGGAGGGAGGGAGGAAGAAAAAATCCAAACTCTAAAATCGTGTGAAAATGAAACCTGAAAATTGTCTTGACATGTAATTGGGGGAATTATACTGAAAAAAAAAAAAGAAGCCATAACAACCTGAGGAGAAAAAGGTGGGTCTGAGAAGATCCTGAGTTCTGTCGTGCACACAATGAGCTGGAGAAATGTACACAGTTGGCAATGCCCAACAGGCCTTAGTGAAATGTGTTGGGGGAGTTGGAACAATGACTTAGGAGAGAGACTTGGGCGAGGCGGCTCTAGAGCGATGTGGGAGCCATCGCCTAGAGAGGAACGTTGAACTCGAGGGGAGTGATGGGATCACCCGGGGAAAGGGTCTAGAGAAGGAGAAGAAGGGAAGTGTCTGGAGACACCAATGGCTGGAAGAAGGGACACGGACAATGACTCTAGAGAGGAGCGTGAGTAATAGTCAGGAGAACTAGAGAAGGGCAGGAGGTGCAGAAGCATGAAATGCATTGCCCAAGTGCTCAATAGATTAGGTGAGATTTGAACCTGGTCCTGAGTCTAAACCAATGCTCTTTCCGAGAAACCACAGCCTTTTAAATGGTCTCCATCCCCTCCAATCTCCTCGCTCCCAGAAAATGGCCCAACTTCTCCTGCCTGGGCGGGAAGCCGGTTCTCCATCCCTCTGAGCACACTCGGATCCTCCTCCTCCTCATCTCCGTGACTCGGCGCCGGCCACCCTCATGCTGGCGAGGCGCTCTGCCCTGACTTCCTCCGGGACCCGCGCGCTATTTTGTATTTATTCTGTAAGTGCATCCTCAAGCACCCAGGGCTCCTCCCGTGGTAGAGCCCCAGCTCCTTGCGGCCAGAGCCCGCCTTGCTTTGTCTCTGCGACGCCCCCCCCCCATCTCCCCCATGGAGCGCAGTGTGGACGCACAGAGACACTGGGGATCCCAGGAAGGCCGTCCGGGAGTGGAGTAGGGCGCCCCTAACCCTAACCCTATACGAAAGCTCTCCAGAGACTTTCAAGCCAAAAGGCCCTTCCCCTCGGGGGTCGAGGGGCGGCTGTGAGGGGCAGCAGGGAGCCACGGGAATCCATACAGCCTGAGAAGCCGATTTCTGCAAACCCCAAACGGCCGCTGGAAGGGCAAGCCCGGCGCGGACTCCGGGTCTGTAACGGCATCCTGGGAACCAGGTCCCATGGTTGGGGGAAGGGCACCTTTCTTTTGTTCTCCCTCCCTTCTCTAAGCAGTGGGGGGTGGAACGAGCATTTCACGTGGCCACGGGGACACAGAGAAAGCCAGGTGGAGGACTGAGCAATTACCCGGTAACTACAGAGCGGGCGCGGCCGGCTGGGGTAACCGCGGGAGGGAACGACCCCCGGCGCCGCGCCTGAGTTGGGAGGTGAGGGAGCCGCTGGGTGCTCGAGGAGCCCGGCTAAGGAAGCCCCCACGTTCTGCTTCTTCAGTCACTGCCCCAGGCGGGGAGCAGGGAGATGTGGCTGCTGGGTCCCGGCCCAGCGGGGCTGGGGGCGCTAGAAGCAGGTACAAGAAGAGCTCTGTCCGTGAGAGGGAGGCCCCGGAGGGCAGGGGTGCTTCCTGGCACCTCGGCAGGGAGAGACGGGGCACAGACCGGGATGGCACTGACACAGGAGCTGGGGAGGCCCTGGAGGGCAGGGGTGCTTCCTGGCACCTCAGTGAGGAGAGACGAGGCACAGACCGGGATGGCACTGACACAGGAGCTGGGGAGGCCCCGGAGGGCAGGGGTGCTTCCTGGCACCTCAGTGAGGAGAGACGGGGCACAGACCGGGATGGCACTGACACAGGAGCCCAGGCCTCAGGAGGGCCTCCTGCCAAAGCCTCCCTCTTGCACCAAGAAGTCAGGGCACCGGCCCCAGGGAGCCAGGGGCAGGAAGGGAGCCCAACCACTTTGCACCACCTCCCACCTGGGAGTGTTAATGAACAGTATGAATTAATTAATAACAGTATTAATGGGCCCGCCTGACTGGAGCCTGGTGGGAAAGCTCCATACTTGTAGCTTCTTCCTGGCTCCCCCACCCTACCTCCTGTGCTGGCGATCAGGCTTCTGCCGGGATGCCCTTAAAATAGGGGGGAGATGGCAGGTCCTCCATGGCCTCCTTCTGCCCTGGCTCCCATCTCCCCAGCTCTCCCTCTCTTTCCTTTCCTGCATTAAAAAGTGCTTCGGGTTCTCTGCTAACCCAATGTTGTTTGGGGATGATGGGGGCTTTGGGAAGGGACCACCCGCTGCTCGAGCTACCTGGAGCACCTGCACATTGGGGAGGGGCTTGCCCTTGGAGTCCCAGGTGGGCCCCCGCAGCAGAAGGACTGGAAGCAAGGGGGGTCTGGCTCCCAGGCTGGAAGCAGGGGGGTGTTGCTGGCCCTTTGTCACCATTTTCATGCTCCCTTTGGACTTTGCTGCAGAGATGGGGGGAGTTGAGTTGTTCTTGGAGCCCATGGGGCAGTCCTGGAGGATCTGGGACATTCTGGGAGCTCCAGCCTGGTATTCCCTCCCCCAGCCCCTTCTCCCTGCCTCCCGCACCCCCATCTCTGTCCTGGCCAGGCTGCCTCTCGGCACCAGCCCATCCTCCCACCATCGTTCCCTCAGACTTGGGCTTTTTTAAAATATTTCCCAAAGACCTGTGCAGCATCCCCTCCCATCTCCCGAGAATCCACCTTTTACAGAAGTTGAGACAAAAGGAATGGAGATTTGTCCCAAGTGCCTGGCTTTAGGCTGAAATGGAGGCAGGGGTAGAGAAGCTTCCTGGCCCCACTCCTCCAATACTGGCTGTCCGCTTTCCAACTCTGATCCCTGGGCTTTTGGCAAACCTTTGTGTGCGCCCCCTCCCCCCAGGTCAAAGGAAATCTATTTGATGGTTGTGGAGCCCTCTTTGTATAGTAGCCAGAAACTGGAGACTGAGGGGATGCCCATCAGCTGGAGAATGGTTGGCATATGAAGAATTGTGGCATATGAATGTTATGGAATATTATTGCTCTGTAAGAAATGACCAACAGGATGATTTCAGAAAGGCCTGGAGAGACTTACACGAACTGATGCTGAGTGAAATGAGCAGGCCCAGGAGATCATTATACACTTCAACAACGATACTTTATGATGATAACTTCTGATGGACCTGGCCGTCCTCAGCAGTGGGATGAACCAAATCAGTTCCAATGCAGCAGGAATAAACTGAACCAGTTACGCCCAGAGAAAGAACTCTGGGAGATGACTAAGAACCATTATATTAAATTCCCAATCCCTCTATTTCTGTCCGCCTGCATTTAGGATCTCCTTCCAGGTTATTTTTACCTTATTTCTAAATCCGATTTTTCTTGTGCAGCAAAATAACCGTTTGGACATGAATACTTATATTGTATTTAATTTATACTTTCACATATTTAACATGTATTGGTCAACCTGCCATCTGGGGAGGGGGGGAAAGGAGGGGAAAAGTTGGAACAAAAGGTTTGGCAATTATCAATGTTGGAAAATTACCCATGAAGATAACTTGTGAATAAAAAGCTATAATAAAAAAAATCTATTTGAGGGTTCACATAAGAAATGTCCCCAGATGGCTGACTTCAGCTTCCCATGAAGAAGCCATATTTGTTCCCCCTCGTTCTCTCACGGCCACAGCTGCTCCAGGATTCTAAGGTCCCATTTACCTGCTATCACCCACATGCCCTTGAGAACCCTTTGCCCTCCTGGGGAATCTGGCCCAGGCTGGGACCCGGGCTGAAGACGTTGGGCAGAGAGTTTTATGGACCCTTGGACCAGGAGGCAGGAAGGCTCCTCTTCCTGAGTTCTGATCCAGCCTCAGCCACTTACTGTGTTTAGAGCTGCCTCAGTTTCCTCCTCTGTCAGATGAACTAGAGAAGGAAATGGGGAGCCCACACGGGCATCTTCGCCAGGGAGATCCCAAAAGGACCCACGAAGAGTCGGACACAAGCGACAACAAATATTTGGTGAACGAATGGATATGAGATCTCACGAATGAGGGGAATGATTGAGACCCTCCTCCTGGGAGCCCTTCCCGGGTGGGGGGTGAATGTCCCATTTACTGTCCTTGCCACTGTGGGCTTTTCTCCTTCTTCCTCTGGCCCCTAAGTGGAGGCAGCCTCCCGGTCAGCCCTTTCTCTGTCCTGAGAACCCCTGTAAGGAGCTCCTCAGCTTCCCCAGCTGGTACCTGTACACAGGTGACCAACAAATGGGACTCTGGGGGGGGGGGCCGCTAAAATTCTAATTACTCCCTGTTTTTCCACTCAGGTCAGTATCATTTACTAAGTAGTACCTACTGTGTGCAAGGCAGCCTGATTAAAAGCGGCCCATCTGGTTAGACTTGGGAAGGACGCTCCCAACAAGTTATCACCAAGGGCCCTAAGACGGCCTTGACTCGCCCTCCCAAGCTTTCACAGGCACTGGATGGATGGTGGCCCGCTCTGATGTGTGTGCAAGTGTGAGTGTGTGCTCCAATCTGGGCTGGCTCCGGGCTCCCCGGCTCCCCATGCCCAGGACCACCCGTCCGCCTTAGCTGTTCCTCAGCCAGATGTGGCCCCTCTTTCAGGGGGGCAAAAGTACAGATCTGAACTCTAACAGCCCCCCCTTTTTCATCATAACTGGGTCTTGCCTCATGGGGACAACATGGGATGGTCCCATTTATGTCACAACGTTAGGGGGAAGGGAGGAGTGAGCTCTGTGCCCAGAAATGGCTTCTCAAGGCTCAGTCCCAAGTGCGAGAGCCCAAGAGGCAGGTGGGAACAGCCCGGAGACGACCACAAGCTCAGTCTCCCCACCAGGCACTTCCCACCGGCCTTGGGGAAGATCCCGAGGCCCAAAGGCTGAATGGAGCTGAGGCAGCCGACCTTTGGCTCTCAGACATCCTGGGTTTCCTCACCTGTAACGTGAGGCTAGGGACAGGAGGACAGGTAAATTTCTTGCAGCTGCCACTAAATCCGAGCACACTGAGCCCGCCAGTCCCACTGCAGCTTAGAGACCTGGGCTACTTTTCCCTGGAAATCCTGAGGCCTCGGAGTGGTCCCAAGTGCTGGGGAAGGATTCGGCTCCCCTCCGTCCCCCACAGCCGGCTGGGAACGTCCAGACCCTCTGGGTGTCGACCTTGGGCACCCTGAACTGCATCAATCTTCCCTTTTCCCCCCTTGCCCGAGCACCTGCTCGCCTTTATGGAGGTTGGAATTTTGTTCCAAGGGTTTTCTTACAGCTCCCACTGGGGGAGGTGGTCAGGGGAGCCCCCACCCTGAGGCCATCTCCTTTGCTGGAGAAGATGGGGGCGTGAAGGTGGATTTGGGACCCCGCCAGCCAGGCCAGGCCATGCCATGCCATGGGCCAGCCACATCAGCACGGGGTACGGCCTCTGTGCTTTGAGCCAGCCAGAGAAACATGGTCCTCCCCCAGCCACCTAGTGTGCCTGTGAAAGGCTCAACAGAGAACAGAGGTCCCTGCCCCGCCCGTCGTCCAGCATTTCTGGGTAAATGTTCTCATCCGTCAGGGATTTAGTGGCAGGAGCTTCAGGCCCACTGTGGCAGCAGACTTCTGCCTGGAGGGGCAAGCCCACCATCTCCCGAGGGGGCCCTTCGGATGGGGGTGCAGAATACACGGACGCGGGAACTGACCCAAAGCTTTGCCTGCGGGCCGAGGGCCTATGACTATCGCCACAAAAACCAGGCCAGACGCCATGACGGTCGAGGTCATTTCACAAGAATGGAAAACTTTTAATAAAGTCGGGCCCGGCGGGCGTGTCCCCGGGGGCACCCCACGGACGCGGGCACGGTCTGCCCGGCATGCTGCAACAGAAGCTTTATTCATCTCTCGGGGCAAAGCCAGAAGGCAAAAGAAATCTCAGTTGCAAATTCACAGCTACAAACTTCCAAAGTATAAGTCGTAGGTAACGCAAAGAGACAGGTCATATTTTGGAACAATAACTTACAGATACAAACAGAGGAGAAGCTACCGTCTCACAAAGGGCTGTAAACATTTTGCACACTTGTCAGTCCTCTCTTTTGGGCAAAGTGCTCGTTCGATGACGAATAAATTAACGGATACACAACTAGAGCAAACTACTTCGACAATACAAAAAGGGGCGGACTCTTCTTCTTGTAAACATCGTCTCAGAAAAAGAACGAACCAAAGTGTCTCGCGGGCCAGCTCTACGTACGTACCTGGGCAACAAAAGGTCTCCAAGATGCTTTGGGTGTTAAATAAAAAATTAACCGTAATATTCTTCGTGATATTTAATACACAATAAATGACTTCCGATTATAGCCTTAACGAGTTCTATCCCTGAACCAAACGAGTTAGCTGTGACTTATGGGCAGCTGCGTCATGGAGTGTGGTAACAAGGCCTGGAGTCCCAGCGCTGTCGGCGAGTGAGCTACAAAAACACAGAGAAACGATGGCTCAGTTTGCACGCAGTCAAGGGCCCATGCCCGCCTGCCCTGCCCCTCGAGCCCGGCCAGAACCTTTGGCAGCATGGGCTAGTCAACCCGGCCTGGGGCGGTCAGCACAACCCGGCCTGGGGCGGTCAGCACAACCCGGCCTGGGGCGGTCAGCACAACCCGGCCTGGGGCGGTCAGCACAACCCGGCCTGGGGCGGTCAGCACAACCCGGCCTGGGGCGGTCAGCCTGATTCTCCCTCTGGGTCCAGTTTGATGCCATCTGCACCTGTCATTGCCCTTACCCTGAAGCAGAAGCAGGGTCTGGGGGCAGCGAGGGCAGAGGGTTTGGAAAATGAGAGCCCCTGCTCTTACACCTTCCCTAAGAAACAGGGAGAATGCGGTTCCCTCCGCCTCACTGTCCAGTTGTGAAATCCAGAAGTAGAAAAGGAATTCCCCAAAGTCTCCGGCCCATTTTTTGAGGTAAAGACCTTCACTTCCGTGGCACAATGTGCTCTGGAAAGAAGCCAGGATGTGTCGGGCCCGGGGTGGCAGGAGCTCGGGGTCCCCCCATCACAACTTCCAGATCATTGAGTGAAAACAAGAACAAATCTCCCAACCTGCCCCACATCTGCACTTTCCACTAGGAGATCCTACCACACGTTTTTATTCCAATTAGCTCAAAGGCCCCGGTGGTGGCCGGGCTTACACTGGGTGCCGGAGCTCCGGTCACAGGAGAGACCTTCGGCCTCGCTCGGCCCTCGGTTCTGGCTCAGAGGGGGTCCAGAGCCGGGCTTTGGCTGTGTGGGCCCGCCAGGCCAGTGGGCTCAGAACACGAGGTCACGAGGGATACCCACCGTCCATGTAGCTGTGCAGGGCCGTCAGCATCGTCCCGTCTTGGGGCACGTACGCAGAATAAGCCATTTCTTCTAACATGGGGGGAGACAGCCGCGAAGGCTGGACCGCCGTCACCGGAGCCGTGGAGGAGTGGTTGGGGCTAACGTGCTTCTTGTGGCGCGCTCTGCAGTTCTGAAACCAGACCTAAGGGAGAAAAGACAATTCATTGAGTCACAGCCTGGTCTCGGAGCCTGTCCCCGCAGCCTGGCCCCAGACTCTGGCCCCAAAGCCTGGCCCAGCCGGCTGGGTCTCTCTCAGCCCAAGCTCCCACTGGGGACACAAAGCCAAGAATGAAGCCACAGCCATCCTTGGGGAGCCTGTACCTAGGAAGAAGCTACCTCATGGGCGGGAACAAGTAAGCACAGAACAAGTGCCCACAGGGGAGGGAGGACGGCAACCGGGAAATTGGGGAAGCTTCCTGTAGGAAGTGTCACAAGCTGAACCTTGAGAGGAGATAGGACTTCCAAGAAGAAAGTCAGGAGGAGGTCCCAGGCAGGAGGGAGCCATAATGGGCCAGGAGGGGAGTGGACGGGCCGGGGAGGGGAGGGGAAGGGACTGGACAGGACTGGCCGGGGAGGGGAGCAGATGGGCCAGATGGTGTGGCTCAAGCACAGATAGACTCAGAGGAATCACCCAGGAGGAGCCTGGAGGCCCTGAAGCCAGCCTGGGAGAGGGAGGCCATGCAGGAGCCTCTGGCGCAGCGAGCTCTCAGCCTCCACACAGGTGACGGATTTGAAAGGCACAAGGCCGGATGCAGGGAGACGGCAAGAAACCGATTTGGGCCAAGCAGTGCTCAGGGCATGGCCAGGCTGAGGGAGGGACCAGATGGTCGATGTGCAGCCAAGCTGGGCAGCCCAAGGCGCAGGAAAGCTGGATGACCAGAACATGGGCGGCAGCCCTGGGGCCTGAGAAGGTAGAGAAGCCCACGTAGGGAGTGCCCTGGGGAGACATCACACACCCGGAGATGGGGGAGGGCAAATGCCTCTGGACATCCTCAGGGCTGGCTCTGAGAGTGTTGGGGGGTCCTCACTGGCACACGTGGGCAGAGGGCCAGCCCCAGCAGCCAGGATTCCTGGGGTAAAGATTCTGGATACTTCTGCGGGCATCCTGGAGGGCGGGCTCAGGGCCCAGGGGCCACAGCCCTCCCACTAACAGGGAGGCTCCTCACTTAGTGACCGCTCATCACTTGCAAAGAATTAGCTCGTCTGTGACCAGATGGTCAGAAACGGCTAAACTCTGACGGGACAAGATACCCTGGGACCACGGCAGGAGGCGCTTGGGAGCTCATCCACCATCGGCAGCCAATATGGCGGAAGCCCAAAGGGCTGCGGTGGGGAAGCCGCTGCATAGGCTGCAGCCTCTAAGGAGAGTGGGGAGGGACTGGGGTCTGGGTCAGCTCTTCCCCACTACCAGCTGAGAGTGAGTGGATGTTTTCAGGCTTCCCTCTGGGCCACTGGGGGCCCAGGTCCTCCACCTCCAGAAGTGACCCTCCCCACGTGTTCCTGGGACCCTCCGCCCCAGCTTCTCTTCCAATAGGGAGGACAAAGCCAGTCCCTGCTAATTATATCAAGCTGAAGCCGGCCTGCCCATGACTCCCACCCACACCTCCTCCTCCTGCCCCTTAGGTCAAACTGAGCCAGTCTACTCCTGGGACCAAGAGAGCCCCAAGGATGCTTGGCGGCAGCCCTCTGACGCCTCCCATGATGTTTGAGGCTAAGGATCCCCATAATCCTCTGGGTTCACTCTATGGCCCAAGTGGAGCCACAAAACTCAGGGTGGGGGCCGCCCACGAACGCTGCCCCAGCAAAGTGCCTTGTTTGGGGAGGAGGGCACCAGGAGGGCAGAGCCGAGCACAGAATCCCACATGCAGAAGGTGCTTAACATGGGCCTTGGGGAGAGCTGGGGCCCAACGTGGCGTGGGGTGGGAGAGGGCTGGGGAGGCAGCAAGAGAGGGCCCAAAGACTGGCTTGCCATCGGCCTCCTGGGAACCACGGGCAAACACGGGCAAGCTCGGGATCTGCTTTCTCAGCTACAGGTAAAGTCAAGGGGTCTGAGAACCTACAGTCCCTTGAAAGTATAACTCTAGAAGCCCGCCTGGAGCCGCCCACAGCCTGGGAAAGGGGCTGCTGGGAGCACTGAGGGAGGCAGACGGAGCTCAGTTACTGCCCTGACTCCCGGGGTGGGGGAAAGGGCCCACCTGCCTCAGGACCGAGGGGCAGAAGCTCCCTGCGCCATCCCAGGTGACCCACAGGCACCTTCTCTCGCCTCTAAATCAGAGGCTTACGGGGGCCCTTCATCTGGAGACACCAAGAGCCACAGCTTCCCAAGGAAAAGCCGGCCTGCTGCTTTCCTCCCTGCTGCAAAACAAAGGGCCGCCCCAGCAAACGCCGGAGAAAGGTCCAAGACGCCACTCGGTGGGCGCCCGACAGGTCGGAGGGTTAATGCTCTGTGGGGTCTCGGTATGGCGACTCAAACTGCGGCTGAGATTGGGTCTGGGCTGCTCCCTCTGTACCACCTTCTGTCTCCCTCCTTCTCCCAACCTTGTGTATGTGTGTGTGAGAGAGACAGAGAGAGACAGAGACAGACACTCCAGAGGTGTGTGTGTCTCTAGGTGTGTGTGGTGCTAGAGGTCTGGAGCCTTTCCCTAGGCCAGCCCTCACACTGGGTTACTCCACCCTCATCCCTGTCAAAGTTCCCCCGGGGCCGGCCCACCCAGAGACCTGCCCCGATTACACTCACTGCCACCCAGGTGACTGACTTTGTGGGTCCTCCTCTGTTCATTTGGCGTCAGCTTTGGGGATGATCAATCTGGCCTATTTGTTCTACATCAGGCACTGTGCCTAACACAGTAGGTGCTTAATAAATGCTTGCTGACCATGAGCCGCCACAACTTCTCCCACCCCTAAAAATGAAGCTTTTGCACCAAGAATCCTGAAGAAAGCAGGTTCCTGCCCCCCCCCCACTCCCGCCTCTCCCTGAGCCTCTTGGGGTCCACAGAAGGTGCAAAGATGGCCACGGCCAAAAACAACTCCCACCACAGCCAGTCAGCAGAAGGGCTGAAGCGGCCCGGAGAAACCTGGAACCGAGCGGGGCTTCCAAAGGGACGTGAGCCCGTTTCTAAGAACATGAGAAGGAGCACTGAGGCCTGAACACCAAGGCCTCCAAGACCAGACTCCTCAGGCCCAAGAGCCCCAAGGCCGGTGCCCAGCACAGCAGCCCCCATCGGACCCCTGAGTGCCTGGGCCCCAAGATAATGGAGCCTGAATCCAAGGTGCCCAGGAACTGCTGGCTGACCCCAGTCACCAAACGTGGCCCCAAAGTCACCAAACATGGCCCCAAGGCCACAAAACATGGTCCCAAAGTCACAAAGTCCAGCCCCAAGGCCACCAAACATGGCCACAAAACTGCCAAACATGGCCCCAAAGTCACCAAGTCCAACCCCAAGGTCCCCATGCCTGGCCTCAAGGCCACCTTGGACTTCTGTCCTTGGACACGCGTGATCATGGCCACTTGCTGCGATAGCTGACCCCAGGCTTCTGGTCTGTGGGGGCCCCAGCCTCCCCCCCAGAGGCTTGGGGACTGCAGGATCTGCTCATGCCCGAAGCCCCACTTTTCTCCCAGACTGAGCGTGACTGCTATTTTGTATGGAGAAGGAAAAAGGTGAGTCATTAAAAGGTGTGTGTGTGTGTGGGGGGGGGGGGCTCCCACCTGTCATGCCCCTGTCTCCACCGGTGCAAGGCCAGGACCGCCTCCCGGGAAAGCCCTTGTCCTCCTGAAGTCCCTGCCCAGCCAAAGAGGAAGGGGCCCGGGGCCTGAGCATTTCTGGGGCCTGACCCACGGGCACAATCGCCAGGTGGGCAGGGCGAGACCGGTGCCCGCTGCTGGCGCACAAACCCCACACCCACCCAGAGCCCCAGCCCAACCCTGAGCAACTGCAGGGTGAGGGAGCCGCCGGGAGGTCAGTCCTCCCAAAGCCGCCCCTCTGGGCTTCCTCCCTGGAAGGGAGGGTCCCTCTGCAGTCAGCCGGGAATGCCCAGCCCTAGTCTCCTGAGAGGCCTCCTGCTCCACGGCCCCAGAGGGTCTCTGTGGTCCAGGAAGCATAAGATGCGATGGCGGAGGCCAGGCCGTCCCACCTCAGACCTCTCCTGCAAGGGGTGAGAGGCTGGGGTGGAAGCATCCTGATGTGGCAGGATTTTTTTTTGGGGGGGGGGGAGTCTGGGACACAGCCGGCCGCCCGCTCAGTTCTCTCCCTGACTCCCCGAAAGCGGCGGGATTGTGATTTGGGGGCGGCATCGTCTCCAGTTTGCTTTGTTTGGGAGCCAGGCTGGGTGCTCTTGGGCCCATCAACATCTCAGGGCCCTCAGCAGCTCAAACTCTCAGCTACGTGGCACCCGCCTGCCTGGCGGGGAGACCGTCTGCTCCAGGGAAGGTCTGGACGCCTCCTGCCCAGCCACCCTGCCCCACAAAAGCTCCTCAAGTACCTGTCTCCATCCCGATCTTGGGACCAGACTTCACCTCAAGCCTCCTGACCAGCCCTGCAACACTGACTTTCTGACAAAGATCCTGAGGCCAGGAGTGACCCCGAGAGCCAGCCTCCTCCTGGGCTCAGCCACGCTGGTGGTCACAGCTGAGGCCCTTGGCCACGCTCTGGCCTCTGCCTTTGGGGCTCTCCTCCGCCCCCAGACCTTCACAAGCTGGAGTGATCAGCCTCAGTGACCCCCTTCCACTCATTCCGCCTCTGAGTTCTACAAGCCCACTGGCCCCCAGGCTCCTCCAGGCTCACAGAGCTCTGCTCTTGCCAGGCTCTGCTCCCAGCGCCACCTACTCACCCTCCTGGTTTGCCAGCAAGCACTCACCCAAAGCCCAGTGAGACGGGCACTGAGCCCGAGGGGACCCCGGCCTCCCTGGTCCTGAAAGGTGACCCGCTCACTCCATAAACTCGTCGGCGAGCTGGAGCCTCGTTAGTCTGCAGGCTCCCTGTTGTAACCCGGGCTGGGGCCGGCCACGGCCTCCCACCTGGGGGCCTCTTACTGGCACGAGCCCTCCCTGGAACATCCACCCGATGGCCGGGAAGAAGTTCCTCCGGGAGCCAAAAAGTCCAAAGAAAGAGGACAAATGACCATCTGCAGCCCCGGGAGTTTCCCATGATTCCCTAGGTCTGGCCTTGGGGTAAGAGGGAGACAAGAACACGTGGTCACCTCCAGCAAGCCCCGCCCCTGGTTTCCAGAGGAATGGTCCTACACCGCATTTCCCATAGCTCTCCTCCAAGGCGTCCTTAACCCAAAGGCAGGATTTTACGCCAGCTTCCTGGGAGCTCGCCCACTCGGCGCCGCGGCCGGTTTCCCCCCTCCCTGCCCTCTCGGTACCACGATGGTGGCCGGGCTTCCTGAACCAGAACATCCTTTTCTGCCCATTTGCCCACTGCCTCTGCTGTCCAAAAGGAGGCCAAGTTGGGACCAAGGCATTTCCCCTCCGGCACCGTCAGCCTTTGAAAAGCAAGGCTGGCAAAGGGTAAAGCCACGGGCGGGCGGACCTGACCCAGACAATGGCCCGGTCCGAGCTCTGGTCCTGTGTGTGTTAGGTAAGTCTGAAGGGAAATCCCCTCCCCCTCTCCCCCGGAGACTGCCGGGGCAGGTGGTCCGAGTGTGGCCCAGCCACACGTGCCCAGACCCTGCCAGAACTAGCCAGACTCTCATAACATTCACTCCTCACTACTTGTTAACCAACCAGAATAATGGCCACCCTCAGGAACCGCCCGGCTTCCAAGGGACCCAGGGGGGGATGGGTTCTTCCGGGAGGGCCAGGAGAACCCCCGACCCCTTTTATTAATTATCCCCCACTAATAATCAAGAAAATGATCGATTACCTAGAAACTACGTCTGGCAGAGGTTTCCGGGGGCCATAGAGATGCTCCCAGCGAGCAGCAGAAAGGTCCTTGAGGGCAGGGGCGGCCCCTCCTCCCTCCACCCCGGCCCTTTGTGGCCCCCCCAGCACGCGGTCACCCACCTGGATTACTCTTCTGCTCAAGCCAGTTCTCTCGGCGAGTTTCTGAAGCGTCTGGGCGTCCGGGTTGTTGTCCTGAGCAAACTGGGCCTGCATGACCTGAGGAGGCAGCAAGGTGAGCAGTCAGCGGCCGGCCGGACTGCGGGGGCCTCGGGGAACCAGTGGGGAAGGGGGGGCCCTCAGGGGACCCTGGCCAGGGAAGGGGGGAACCTCGGGGACCCCGGCCGAGGAAGGGGGGCCCTCAGGGGACCCAGCTGGGGAAAGGGGAGCCCCGGGGACCAGCCGGGGAAGGGGCCGCCTGAGACGGGGCGACCGACTGCTCTGACCGGCAGCCACGGCGAGTCGGGGCAGCTGCAGACTCAGCCACGCTGGGAGGGAAGCCGAAGCGGTCTGGCGTTTTAAAAGGGCTCGGGCTCTAACCAGAATTAAACTCAGTCCCGGTTTTAAAGCTGCGCTCTATCCTAGCCAGCGGCTCCAGTTTGAAACCATAAATGTGCCTGCCTGCCTTTAACCAACGTGTGCGTCGCTTAAAAGGCTCGTTTGCGACATCAGCTGGGCCCAAACCAGCGGCGCCGCGGCAGCAAAAAGCCCGCAGGGCTCGGTACACACCAGGGGCTTAATAAATGCACCCGCCTTGGCCTTCTGGGAGCCAGTTAAATCGGCCTTCTGACACCCTGGGGTGACCAGGACAAGCCACTGGCCCTGGCGAGGTTCCGCGCCTCCATCTGGAAACTCTGGCCCCGCCCCCGCCCCGCGCCCCAGCACTCTCTCCCTCACCCTTCTGGTCCCAGGAGCAGCGGGGAGCCCAGGGGGTGGGGGTGGGGGCGGGATGGCCGCCAGCTCGCCTGTGGCAGGTGCCCAACACCAGGGGGCGCCTCTCCCCAGCCTGGCCCCCTGACAGTTTCTGCAGGTTTGGCAGAAATGTATCAGAGGAAGCTGGGAAAGCCGCCTGATACAATGTTGCTCAGGGGCCGGGCCGGGCTGGGAGGCGGGGGGAGCCACGTGGGCCGGGCTGGGAGGCGTGGGGGGGGGGGGGGGGGGGGGTAGCCATGCACACAGGCCGGCCCCGGCTGGAGGCTCGGGGGAGGCATATATTTCTATACGCCTGTAACCGGTCAAAAAATCATCTAAGGTCCAAGGAAGGCCGACTCCCAAAGCGCCTCGGTCCTCACCCAGCCCTGCCGGCCCAAGGCAGCCATCAGCCAGCCGGGCACCGGGGGCCAGCCAACCTGGCGCGGGGGAGGGGGGGGGGGGGGCTCCGAGCTCAAGCACAGCCTCCGGCCCCGCCCTGGCCACCCCCGCCCCAGGGGGAGCAATGAAATCCTCTGTTCAAATCCCACAATGGATCAAGGGAAAACCCAAGCTCTGTAAGAGGCAACTTGGAAAACTGGGAATGGAGGAGAACCCTGGTGGAATCTGGAGGCGGGATTGAGGCTGCAACCTGCAGGCAGAAGGGAGGCTGGAGAGGAAGGGCTGCCCTGACCCTGCCTCCTTCCCCACGGCTGAGAGGGCCTGGGGAGCTGGGGGAGGCCCAGGGGCGGGCCAGGAGCGCCCCAGCCACCGAGGGGCA
Source organism: Sarcophilus harrisii (assembly GCF_902635505.1). NCBI lineage: Eukaryota > Metazoa > Chordata > Mammalia > Dasyuromorphia > Dasyuridae > Sarcophilus > Sarcophilus harrisii. The sequence goes on from NC_045429.1 coordinate 2,557,916, forward strand.
GGCAGAAACCCCACGCTCCTCATCTGGAGCTCGGCCCCTGATTGGATTAATCAGGCCAAGTGGGTATAATCATGATCACTATTCCCAGAACTGGCCATTAGCAGACTCGGGGTTTACCCAAGGTTTGCCGTCTGCTGCTTCACCTGAGCAAGCGTCAACCGGCTGGCCAGGGCCCTGCATTTCTCCACCCGTTCCAGGCCCCGTGCTGGCAAAGAACGGGACCTTTGGGATGTGCAAGCACCTTTCTGAGGGCGAGCTACGGTATCTGAAAGGAGCTTCAGAACACGGGCCGGCCTGTGCGCATGTGGGTACGTGTGTGTGAGCGTGGGAAAAAAAAAAAAGAAAGGGGGAAGAGGAGAGGAAGGGAAGGACAGAGACAGAAGGAGAGAGAGAAGAGACACACACACACACACACACACAGAGAAGACACACACACACCCACACAGAGAAGAGACACACAGAGAGAGAGAGAGAAGAAAAGAGGAGACAGAGAAGAGACATATAGAGAGGAGACACTCTGTCACTCTGTCTCTGTAACAGAGAGAGACGGAAGGAGAATTTGCATAATCAAAGCTACATGATGTATGTAATAGAAAGAGGCCTCAGGATTTAAGAGTCAGAAGCCCTGGGAGTTCTCCAACCAGCTCTGCCATGTGCTAGCTGTGACCTCATGCAGCCTGGCCCGCAGTTTTCTCATCTGTGGAATGGGAAGCAATAAGACCCCAGGACCAGAGGTGGAAGGGCCCTCAGTCCAAAGCAATCCCTTCCTTCCCCAGGGCAGCCCTCAGAGAATTTCCCACCCCGGGGCCTGCTGGCTGGGCCTCCTCCTGGGCCCAGTGGCCAGGCCAGTTGAGAGGCTCCCTGGGCTCACTCCCATAAAGGCCTGAAGAGGAGCTGCTGGGGTGCTGCTGTCTGTGGGCAGAGACGCTGTTTCCCGCCGTGTCCCTGGTAAGGCCGGGGACCGAGCTCACAGAAACAAGCCCAGTTCCTGGCCTCCTTCTGCCTCCCGGGTCCTATGCAGTTTGTAAAGGCTTTTCCAAGGGCTTCCTGAAAGTAGCCGGCTCACTCTCCCTTGGGGCCCAAAACCTGAGAGTTGACTATGATTCAGATGACCGTCCCCAGGGGGCAGCTTTTCCCTTTGCAGCACACTCCCCGCCCTTTTCCCATGGGCCCCTCCCAGGCTCCACTTGCCCCTGGAGCTCTCTGCCAGCCAGAGGCGGCCCGCTTGGGGGGGCAGGGGCCTGGCTTTGTATCCGGACTTTGTCACCTATGTGACCGAGGGCAGCAGTAAGTCTGAGGCACGTTTCCGAATCTCTAAAACTGGGAGATTGAGCCCCGGGACCTCCGGGGCCTTAAAGCCCCCACTAGAAGCCTAGCTAGGAAGTTCAATTATCCTCCCATAGTCCCCTGAGCCTCCTGTTAAGTATTTATACACCTAATGGCAGGTGGTCTTCCCTGAAACAACCAAGTGTGCCCGTAATTGCAACTGCGCCAAGGCGTCCTGCCAAGAGCGCCTGAACCTCCGGGCACCCCGAACGGCGCCTGGCTCAAAAACAGCATGAAATGTGTGTGGGTGTCATTTCCTGCCACCTTCCCAAGCACCCTGCAGCATGACGCAGAAAGCTGGAGACAGAAATGTGTCTGTTAAGTGGCAGGCAAGGTTTCGAGGGGCACCAACTCCCTCCGAGGCCGTGGCTGTCCTTGGCAACGCCAGGAGGAGCAGGTGGACGGACAGTTCCCAGAGTCCCCTTTTCCCAGCTTTCCCCAAGAGCAATCCCAGTGAGAGCAGACCAACCCTCGGTCCTTCGAAAAATAACAAAAAGGTCCCTCTGGTCGGCGCCAACCTCTGGTTCCTGCTGATGCCCATGTGACTGTAGCTATTTCTGACCCTGGAAACAAACCCTCCTGCCCCTCCCCCCAAAAGGGCCAGCCGGGGCTAAAACACCGACCCCCCTAGGAACGGCACGATCTGGCCTGATGCTCCAGAAAGTACTGTCTCCTCTGGAAATGGCGGGCAGCGGTGACAGGGTCTGGATTAAGCCAGACTAATCGCGCAGCCTCAGAGGACCCACACTTTGCTTCCACTCTGTGGAAGGGCCCCAGACTGCCCGGGGTAGGGAGAGTGGCTGTTGGTTCCATCTCAGTCTAGCCTGAGCCTCTGGGAGCCCCGGGTGCCCTCGGAGAACTTGAACCTATCCACCCAGCGAGCTTTCTGAGCTAAAAGCCAGGCCCTGGTGAAGCTATGAGGCGCATGCTAATGAGCAAGGAGAAGGGGCGCCCCTGACATTTCCCGCCCCCCACCGGCCGCCTCTACCTGGAGCTGATCGGCCGTGAAGCTGGTGCGAGCCCTCTTGGCTGGTTTCGGGTGATTGACGTCTTGTTCCGAGAGCAGGGCGCCTTCCACGCTAATTCCGTTCCCTGAATTTCAAAAGAAAAATACGTTCATGGGGTCCATCGTTCAGAGGGAGCCGGCCTCACTGCCGGAACACATTCTGCCCGGTCCTTACTTACTCGTGGGCCCTGTTAAAGGCACAACAACGCCAACACGCTAAGCATTCACACGCTTGCCCTAAGAGAAAGCGCACCCGTCTGGGGATGAGACCGGCCATTGCTAGGCAGGAGAATCTGGCAGATGCTTCAGCTAGAGACGTGACCGAGCCACGTTACAAAGCAGGACATGTTTACTTTCACATGTAATGGTGAGAAAGATGGCCCCAGACATCCTTGCACAGGCTCCTTCCCTTCTCTCCATACCTATGTGCACGTATGCAGACACATGTGTACCCAAACACACACACACACACACACACACACACACACACACACACAATTTTCAGGCAAAAGATCTCTTCTGAAGAAGGCAGGCAGGGGTCACTGTGACAACACCTTTAGAATATCATCTCCATCTCCCTAGTTCAGTTAAGGAGAAAGTCTCTAGCCCGGCCAGCCAGGCCCAATATGCCGACCTCTCTGGGCCACGTTTCTGAACCACTAGTTATGCAGGGACAGATTGTGATCCCCTCTTGAAACTGCAGAAGTCTCCAATCAGTCGCCTCGTCCAACATAGCTCCGGTAAGCGTGCCGACACACACGTGTCAAAATGTCCAAAATGGTGGTTTCTTTTCCATCACCGACTCGCAATTCCTCCCCTTTAGTTGTAAAAAAGATTCCCTTGCCTTTTCGGATGGGCAATCATTTCCTTCCGATCGGGGATCGACGTCATTGCCTTCCTCCCCACTAACGGCCAAATCGATTCTCTCTTTGTAAAATGTTGTATTTATTCACATGAATTTCCCCTCTCAGTCCATCAGTAATTTAGAAACAACTGCCTTGGAAATAAAGCCTGGACGTTTATGACAGGAGAGGCTATTTTGGGAAGCTTTTTAATGAATGAAATTGAATCTGCAAAATCATTACAATGACATAATTACTATTCCTGGCAAGATACAGTTATCAGCAGTGAGCTAGAAATAGCTGATCTATCAGAGATAAGTGGCGGGCCTAGTTCTGAAATAATAAGGATTTAGTTTGCTAGTTTAAAATGTATGTGGGTGTCATTTCCTGCCACCTTCCCAAGCACCCTGCAGCATGACGCAGAAAGCTGGAGACAGAAATGTGTGTATATATATATATATATATATATACACACACACACACACACACACATATATATATATATATGGAGAGAGAGATCTGTATCAAAAGAATAGGATACAATTACTACAAATTCACACACACACACACACTCCCAATCTGTAAGGCTACAATATTCCCAAATAAAATATTCTCAATCCCACAGTCATCAAGTTAAAACTCCAGCGTTCACTTCAGCACAAGCGTTTTCTTTCCCTCTCCCGCCCCCACCCATCCCACAAGCTGGGGCAGAGGGAGAACTCGCCATTCTCTACTTCTCTCTTCAGGTTGTCCATCATGCAGTCGTAATGGACTCTACAGAGGACTTTTTCTTCCACCAAAGCAAACTCCTCTCCAGTAGAGAGCTGTCTTTTGCAGGAGAAACAAGCAAAGCAGGCCAAGTGGTAGACATTGCCCTTGGCCCTTCGCACCCAGTCAGTGGAGTGGATGTGCCTCCCACAGCGAGAGCAGCGCGTTCCGTATCTTCTACAGGGAAGAAGGAGGGAGAGGGAGGGAGAAAAGGGAGACCGACATTTTCATCCCGAGTCAAGGCCGGCAGGCGAGCTCCCAGCGGCCACCTCTGCGGCCCTTGACCCGGCTTCCTCCCGGCCAACACTGAAACCTGTCCTGGATTTTTTCTTCCGATTCTCCTCCCGCCCTCGGTGTGTTCTGAAAACATTCTAATCCCTCCTGATTCCAAAAGAGCCGACTCTCACAATGGCTTTCCATGGGAACACTGACTGGGAGCAGACTTACTACATAATCTGAGTGCAGGAGTTGGGGGCTTTCTTGGCTTTTAATTACCTGCTACATCGGTAGGGCTTCCAATCTGAAGAATGGGATAAAATTAAATAAACACAACAAGCTCGGGAAGCATGAACGGTATCGCTGTGACGACTCAGGACGCCCGGGATGGGAACCAAAGGGCTTGCCCGGGAGAACGCGGGCAGTCCCCCGCCTCGGGACTGAGGGGCTGGCTTTTCTAGCTGATAAATTCCAAATACGCCAAAGCATTCCGTTACCAGAATTGATTGAAAAAACATGTTTATGTATTATACGTGGCGTAAATAGAGTCAAATAAATTGGCAGAAGAGATAGAAAACAAAGACAGCTCTGTAACTAATGAGGCTCCCCAGCACCCTCCAGAAAACCCAAACCAGCAAAACTGCCATTTGATATTTTCAAGGAAAAGATTAACCGTGGCCCTTATTAAGGTACAAGATGCCCCCCACCCCCCCTGTGGGGAGTGGGAAATCTTTCTTTCCTTTCAGATGTAATTCCTGGAGAACACTGGTCAAATTGAGCAGCAGTTCCAGGGGTGGCAAGCAAAAGCCAGGGTACCAGCAAGTTCTCCGTCCAGTTTTGCTTGGACGCCATCTGTATTTCTGAAGGGCCAGTGACGCCCAAAGCGCCATCATCGGCCGACTGTTGCCAACAGTGCCGTATGTGCCGACCGCTTTAATGTCCTTTGGGGATCTATTTTGCCCTTTACAGAGATGTTCTAAGTAACACTGTCCTAAGAACAATTTTGGACATAAGCCAAATGGTCAGGGTACCAAGTGCCCAAACGCTCAAGTCTGAAAGGCTTCGGCTGGCCTCTAAAACGCCCTGCTTTAGATCACTAAGGAGTTGGCAAGCCCTCCCGGGAGAACAAGGAGGCAGACCCATTTAGGAGCCTAGCACAGAATTTGTTTTTTGGTTTTATATATATATATATTTTTTTTTTTTTCATAACTAATCCCATCTATTTTTCCTCATCACCAAATTCTGAACTTTTACAGTCACCCACAGCTGGCTCAAGTGCAAAGCCCAAACTTGGGGTGGCACCTCACCGGCCTCCTCTCACATATGGCGAGCCTCGGGAAAAGCAAAATGTTTTCCATTTGGAGGCACAGTCAATAATCATCATGTTGTTCTTGACAATTTGGAAAATAGTGCTTAATGTTTATAAAAAGCGACTTCCGGTCCGGGTCCATTGCTGTCCAAAGCAGACTTTTAAAAAAAGAATACATAAAGAATCTGAAAGTCGCTTCAATGACTTCCATACAGAAAAGACCACGTCAAGAGAAAAGTGGGAGGGCTGTCCAAGGGCAGCTCACCGGACGGGGCAAGGCGATGGGAGGCCAGATTTTTAGGTTCAAGAGCACCTCTTAGGGAGAATGTGAAAGTACATTTGAACTTCTCACCACCCGGTACCTGGGGCTAACCTTGCTGCCCTCCACAACAGGCTCTGACCTCGCCTGCCAAGGCCCAACTTCCCCAGTTTCTTTATGAGAAGGCATGGCCGTGGCTTTGGCTTCCACCCCTGGTTCTTGTAGCTTTGGGTTATACTGGTCAGGTTCCTAGGCGCTAACCCTGGAACTTTCATCCCCAAAGGGGAAAGGCTATTGGAGCAATTGCTCCAATGGACACATTCCCCAAAGATCCATCCTTTCCAGCAGGCTTGGGGAGCAGAGCTCCATCAACTCCCGCTCATTTCCAAGTTACCCGTGCTCCAAGACCGGGCGGCAACAAACCTCCAAAGCCAGCGTTTCCGAGTCGCCGCCTTGCCAACCTACCTGAAATAGTCGAGCTTGCAGAAAATGTCTTTATCTTTAATGTAACAGCTTGTGTGCCTTCCCAAGGAGGTCCGGCACACGCTACAGGACAGGCACCGGACGTGCCAGCACAGGTCATTCACCTGTAAAGACAAGGGGAAAGCCCTGACAATCGAGAACGCAGAAGGTTCTACCCTGTAACCTGAGGCTCAAAAGCCCGGCCCGTGAACACGTAACACATGGATGAACACCTTCCATTTTGAATCTTTTTGTTTTTAAGGAGAGTGAGGCACTGACAGGAAGTGGACTCATTGGCTTAGTGTGTAGAACTCCTGGCATGGAAACTCCTTGCACCAATCCCCTTCCCCAACTTATCCCTGGTTTCATTTGAAAACCCCGGCGCCAAAAGGTCTCACCATTTTTTGACACCACAGTCACATTGCTATCTGGCCCTTAACCTGAACCTTGACTAACATTTTCATAAATGTGCATCTGGATCTCTTCCCCACAATCCCCACACCACCACCTTCCAGAAATTACAGTTAGGAAAACATTTACGTTTCTTACTTGTTTCTTCCACAATTACAACAAGAGTCTGTTCTTTTTTGTTTTTCAGTTGAGATTTTTAGAATCAGATTTTCAACTTGTGAAAACGCCTAAGCCAGGAAGGTCAGAAGGAGCGGCTGTTGTTTTGTCTCGGAGGTGCAGCCCGTGTAGTCCCCACACTCTGCCCAAACCCGACAAACCGTCCCAGCCCGAGTCTGCAACACCGGCCCAAGCACACGCACGAGCTGCCTGTTTCCAAAGGCCAACTGGCTTCATTTTCCTGCTGACCAGAATTTGCCAGGCTACAGAGCTGGAGAGTGGAGGCTGCGCTTCGGGCATCCCCCGGCTCTGGCTAGATTCAATCCCCGTCTCAGGGGATGATGGAGTTACTTTATGGTGACTCTTCTGCTCAGCACCAAGGGGAACTATAACAGACCACGCAGGCCTGGTTTCAGAAAGATGCTCCCATTTCCTCAGTTCACAGGAGCAAAGCTTTCAGGTCTATGCTTCCTTGTTCCCCCACCTAGTGACCCAAGAAAGCTTTGTTCTCTCTCTGGCCAGACACCGAACAGAAATCAAAAATACCATTTCAGCTCTGACACAAAATATTCCAAAGTCACCAAAGTGATTGTGCCGGAAACATGGGGGACGAGGGGAACCACAAATCTCTAACTGAAATCAGTAGCAAAACCGTGTGGGTAACTCGGCTTTTTGTTAACCCTGACCCTCCAGCTAGGTGCCGGTTTCTGATTAGGGCCGGGGTGACAGAAACCTCCCTTTCCCTTCACCTTCCCCCGCTCCTGCTGGTGCAGAGGTTGTATGTCCCTGCTGGCCAAAAGTCAACCCACAGAACTGGGATCTGCCTTCAACAATGTTTCGTGCCCCCTGACAAACTTCTATGGCAGCGCCATACAAGCAGCTGACCTTCAAACAGCAAGGACGCTTTTTAGGGTTTAGCAATTGTGGTCCAAGCAGGATCCCATTTCAGCCTGCCCAGGAAAGGGTGCCATAGGAGCCAAAGGCTCGACCAAAATGAAATAAACGGCGAGAGGCTAAAAACGACCCCTCTGGCTTCCCATCACGATTCTATACTAACCCAGACTCCGGCCAGAGTCCAAACAACCTCATTTATGGCCTAATAGGAATACAAGCTGAACTAAGCTCAGATCTCCTCTGAGAGAAATAGGCATTTCCTTGAAACCACTGGTGATCCTTATGAAATGGTAGCCCCCCAATATCTGGCTGCCGGGGGTCAGTTTTCTTAGAACCAATCGATGAGGCTTCAGAACCCAAGGAAAAGCCTCCATTCCTCTGCCTCCCTGTAAAGTGGAACTCCCATTTAATCTCTCACAGCCATCTCCTTCAAGGACAGACTTGGGATTTTCTTTTAGGGAGTTAGAATTCTTTTTAAGAGAAAGCCTCTGTCCATTTGTAAAAGCTCACCCAGACTGAGCCAAACCGGGACCCTGACACATGATGCAGTTACAAGCATCGTGTGTCCCAACTTCCTAAATTCCCAAACAGAGCCGTTCTGCACCACGAACCAAACACGCCTTCCAATACAACCTCTCCATTTAGTGCGTGAAAGACACAATCTGTGCCCCAATTTGGGGCTGACAAAAACCAGGCCCACCACACAGTACTGAGAAGCCATTTTCCTGCCAAATAGAACAAGCCAGTGTTCTCGGCCGGCTAAACGGTCCGCTCCCCAGTAGCAGCCGGAACGGCACGGCCTCTTCCACGGCTTACAGCAGACCATCAAGCCTGGGTTTTAGGCCGTACCCATTTCCAACAGACTCTGAACCACGTTCCCGTGTTCCAAACAGGCCCCAGACTGGCAGAATGCAGCTTTGGACCTGACCCTACTATTCCAGTGCGGCAGGTCTCTCAGGAAGCTGCTTTATGTACCAGAAGGACAAATAAGCCCCCAATGCACAGGCTCTCACCCACTTATTCTCAAACCTGGCCTCAGTCTGCCTTATGGCCAAGAGCTCTGCAAGAGTCCAAACCAAGAAGAACCGGTGCAGAAAGGTCTGGCTTCAGATGAAAAGCCTAGAGAGCATTCGGAAGGGATCCCGGGGAAGCAGCACCGCCCATTGGGAAAAGTGCAAACTTGGGCTCTCCATTTTTGTAAAGGCATCATTAAGAGAGCACCTGGAAAAGCCCATCAGTGAGGCTGGCGGCTTCATTTCCTGGTGGCGGTAAAAAGCTCAAATCCGACCAGGAAAAGAGAGAGGCGGGTTTCCCTGAAGGCGGAGGGGCAGGATTCCCATTCGAGAGAAATGGGGAGATGGGAAGGGGAAAATGGACGGTTTTAAGCTGCATCTGCCAGTGGGTCCGGGAAGGAACCATAAGGTGGGCTTGCGGGGGGCAAGCCACTTCCCGGTTGGGGAGTTCCTTAAATGACCACAGCCATATTCGGGTAGGCCCCCCACCCCCGGCTGCTGCCAGTGACCTTCAAGCCTTTCGTCCGAATATATACAGAAAGGGGCGGAAGAGGGGGAGCCCACAGGATCCATAATGGGGGGGTCTTTAAAGGCAAAACACCAAACAAATTAAGGCGGCGCCCAAACCCCGAAGCCAAACCGGAGCCGAGAGGCCGGGAGCTCCCCGACCTCGGAGCCGAGGCTCGGAAAGCTAAAGAAATCGCCGAGGACAGAGCCGGAGCGGCCGCGCTACGGTGGGGGCGGGGGCTTCCGTTTCTCCAAATTCCCCCCCTCCCGGGCTCGATGGGAACAGGGTGAGTTGTAAAGAGAAAAGAACTTAGACGAATTTGTGCCTTCGCCGCCGCCAGCTAGGGGGAGAAGCCCCTTCGTAGCAGCCTCACTTTAAGCGAGGGATGCGATTGCTCTGGGCAGGGTGGCACCTTAGGGGGCGGCCAAAGACAAGGGGACCTTGGGCGTCTGCGCCCCAGATCCCGGCTCACCCGCGCCCCAGAAAAGGGAGATGGGGCGGGGCGGCATCGGCTCAGGAGCGGAGCACCCAAAGAAAGGCGAGCCCGGGCTGCCCCTGCCCTGGGCTAGGGGAGGGGGGATCGGGCCGGTCCTCGAAAAAGCTCGGTCACAGCCGGGAGGCTTCCGGGGCGACCTGGGGGCTCGCCCTTCGGGCCGTCGCCGGCGCTGCCCGGCGTCCCCGTCCCGGGACTGCCCCGTTTGTCCCTCGGCCCGGAGCCGGCCGGAGCCCGGGACCCCTGGAGCGCCCCGAAGCCCTTACCTTGAGCAGGTACTTGTCCACGATCTCCAGGCCGCAGCTGCTGCACACGCACTTGGCCGGCGGGCAGCCGGAGGCGGAGGCCATGGACCTCGGCGACGAGGACGGCGACAGCGGAGCCGAGGAGGAGCAGGAGTCTTCGTCCGCGGCGGCCTCGGGACTCACCTGGCGGAGAAAACAGAGCGCCCCGTGCGCGCTCACTGGGGGCTCCGCAGCCGCGCCGCCCCCGACGGCTGCGAGGCCCACGGGACTTGTGCTACTGCCCGTGACCCTCGGGCGCTAGTCCGGCCGATCCGCCCCCGCCAGCCCCAGCCGCCCTGCCCCCTCCCTCGCTCCCCACCCCCAGCTGCCATGCGCTCCCCAACACACACGCACACGCACACACGTACGTCTCACCGACTCTCCCCCAACCCGGGACCAACCTTCAGCGCCATCCCTACCCAGGCAGCCCCGGGGCCCTAGGGGGGGCTGGGTTCGCTCCCGCGTCCCCTGTCCTGCTCCCGCTTCCCACACTTACCAGGCCCCCGTCTCCCGCGCCTTTCCGCGTCCTCCCCGCCGCCAGGGCTGCAGTTCGCCCGCACTCTTCAGACATGAGCCTGGGGAACTAGAGAGGGAAACAGGGAGAGGAAAGAAATGAAAGCGAAGAGGAAGAAAGGGGGGAGAGAGAGAAGGAAGAAAGAATGTGAGAGAGAGGAGAAAACGAGAGAGAGAGAGAGAGAGAGGAGAAAACGAGAGAGAGGAGAGAGATGGATGAGGGCTCTGGGCAGGGAGGCCTGTCCAGGACCCCCTCTCGTCCCCCCCGCCGGGCTGCCCCCCGAAGGCTGCGTGGCTGGCTGGAGGGATGGGAGCCTGGACGGGCCCGCCCGCCTGCTGTTGCGGGGCACCGAAGGGCCCCCTCCGCCCCCCCGCCGGGGGTAACAAGTTAATCACCAGCCACGGACAAAGCGTTTTCTTTGCAGGCGTCAATCACGGCTGAGCTGGGATCCCTGGGCTTCTGGCGGGGTGGAGGGGGGGCTGGGGGAAGGAGGGGGAGCGGGGAGAGAAGAAAAGGATCCGGGAGGGAGCTGGGGGGAGGGGGCGCTTCGAAAGTTGATTTCTTTAATAGCGGCAATTAAAAGAGCAAGACATACATATGTTTTCAAAGGGGGCCCTTTCTGAATTGGATAACCCCAAAGGTGAAGAGGTTTAATAGGACACTTGAACGCTAATTGCGGCGGGATTGCCGCAGCCTGAGGTTTGTTCCGACGGCAATTTGAATGAAAATGCTTCAGATGAAGCGGGAGCCCGCAGCCGGCCCCTCCGCACACCCGCCGCAATTAGGCCCGCGGCGGAGGGGGTGGGGCCGGGGGCCCGCGGGGGCGGCGGCGGCGGCGGCGGCGGCGGGGGCTGGATCTCTCTCCGGCTGCTTCTTTTGGGTAGAAATCGCTACTTCAGAGCTCAATTAAAAAGAGTCGACCTTAGAGCAGCCTTTAGATTCCTGTAAGGCGCGCCCAAAGCCAGGCGGGGAAGTTAAAGGTGCGAACCGGGCCGAACGTGGGCCAGTAAAAAACAAACAAACAGCCCCCTCCTCCCCCACCCCTCCCCCTGGACCGCTTGCTTTCCTTTTCTCCCTTTCCCTCTTTGCCTCCTTTCTCTCTTTCTTAGCGACCGGTTCCCCTCCAGGCTGTGGGAGCAGACTGCCCGGGGGTTCGGGACCCGGGGCCCAAAGGATCTCCCGGCGGCTCGGGCCACCGCTCTCGGTTCTCCTTCCCCCTCCTTGGGACCCGAGCTTTCGATTCCAGCTGCTCCCCGAGGCCGTCCCCGAGCAGCCTGGACTGGCCCTCCCCAGCAGCCTGGGCTGCCCTCCCCGTCCCGCCCCGGGAGCCCGAGCGCTAGCCCAACGCCGTGCCATTGCGGGGGATGCCCGTGGCGGGCTCGATTCGGCCGCAGGCCAGGGTGAAGAGGGGACGGCGGCCGAGCCCCGGCTCGTGTGTGCGCGCGCGTGTCTGTATGTCTGGGTGAGGGTGGGTATGCGCACCCCCTCTCCCGCCTCCACCGGGGCCGCTCTCCGGGCGCTGCTCGGACTGGCGTCGTCCGAGCCTTGGGTGCTGGATGGAGGGGATTGGGAAAGAGCTGTGACCTCCCGCCCTCGCCGCCCCGCCCAGTGGCGCGGGGTCCTGTGGGGGCCGCGGGGACACGGGCTCCGAAGGTACCCAAAGCAGCTATTTTCCCCGCCAGTCAATTGTGCGCCGAGGAGACCCCCCCAATCCCTTCTGCGGACCGCTTTTGTCCGAGCGCTCCTAGAGCGCCTCTTGCCCGGGTCCGAGGCGGTGCTCCCCCCTCCGTTCCCGGGGCTGACGCCCTGGAGTCGGGGAGCCCCCTTCTCGCGCTGGCAGGAGGCCTCCGGAGCTCCTCGGGGCCCGCTCGCCCAAGATGCTCCAGCCTATCCAGGGCTAGCCAGCCTCCCCCACTTCGCTGTCCCCAGCACGGCCACGGTGACCCCCGAACGAGAAAAAGCAGACCCCCCACTCACTCGGCCCCGAAGCGGTTTTACACCGAAGGCTTCCTTTCTCACTCGGCGACTTGCATAACTTATTTTTTTTTTTTTTTTCCTGGCGGTGGAGTCGGGAAGGATGAGAAGATGAAGATTAAATCAATAAGAACAATAGCCCGAGTCGGAGCCGCCAAGGCCAACGCGCCCTTGCCCAGGAGCTAGCCCGGTTCAGGGGACCGCGCCTGGGCCACACGGCCGGGCCGAGGGCCGCGGGGGCAGACCAGGAAGGCGGCTGGTCTGCGGGCTCACCTTCTCGGAGGAAACGGCCAGTTCGGGCACGTCTTTTTCTTCTAGTTTACACACAAACATCTGCTCGCTCTTCCAATACATGGCACCCGGAGGCCCGGCTAGCACATACCAACTCCAGGAAGGGCCCAGGACTCTGGTTCCGGCTCGCGCTCGCACCCACCGAGGCGCGCTCTGAAGAGCTGAAAGAGGGAGGAACTGCAGAAAAAAGGGAGGAAGGAAGGAAAAGAAAGCGAGCTGGAGCAAGGAGGCCTTGGAGACGCCAGGCTGGGAGCCGCTCTTCTGACGATCTGCTCCCCACTTCTCTGATGTCAGTCCCTCCAGGAAAAGGAAAAAAAGGGGGGGAGGCAAAGTTTTGTTTTCCAGGGGGTGGAACCTTCCACGGAGGGAGGGAAGAAGGGGGGGAAGCCTTTTCCTGGATGACTAGCCTCACCTCCTTCTGTAAAACCCGCCTTCTCTACATGTTAAGATCTTTATCGGGACTTTATCAAGCCGCCTCGCTCAGGGTTTTGCATTAAACACGCGCGAGGAAAAGCCCGTTGGTAACTCGAGCGAAAATCTCTGTCCTCTCGGGTTGTCGGCACGATCCAATCCTTGCTCTGCAAGCGTAACCTAAACGCAGATTCAGGGTCCGGCCCTTTCCCGAAATCCCCCAGAAGACGAACCGAGGCAGGGGATCGTGTGCGATCCGGGGGCTGTCTGGGCCCCCGCTTCTAGAGCTGCTCTCTCCCCTTCCCTCCCTCCCTCCCTCTCTCTCCGGGCGGATGCCGTCTAGCACGGAAGAGCCAACGCCTTCCAGCCTGGCCATTTATCTCCCGGCTTCTAAGTCCCCTTGCTAAAATGTTCTTAAGATAACGACAGAGCATCTGAGCAACGCACAAGCTTCGGGTCGCCACGAGATCTGAAAGCGAGCCCGCAAGAAAAACGAGAAGTATGTTGCCAATTAGGGCGACTCTTTCATCTAGACCTAGACCCAATTTGAACCCGACTGGGGAGTTGCCGTCCCCAGCCCAGAGAGGCTCGTCGGGGGCCGAGGGGAATGCGAGGTGTTAGATTAAAAGGTTATATTTTTTTTGGGGGGGGGATCGGTCCTACAGCTTCCTTGGGGCGTAGTTTTTGTCTTTAATGAAAGAAAAATATTTATCATATGTGTACACACAAATACCGGGAGCTAAATTACTGTTAACTTACTGCACTTTTCTTATTAAAAAAAGAAAGAAAGAAAGAAAAATCGATTCGACATCATTAGTAAAGTCAAATTTTCTCTCAGTCCAACCCTCTAGAGCGGGATTTAACTAAATCGAATTCTTTTTGGTTTTGTTTTTTTCTCCCCCTTCTCTTTATTCCGAGCTTGTGAATGTCTCAAACAAAAGCAATTCGTGTAGGGACAGACGTGGAGAGGGCGGCCCGAGCGGGACGCAGGCCGCGGCTTCCATCGCCCGCGTCCCCCAAACTCCGACCGGCTCCCGCGAATTGACTTTTCCCCCCAAGGCTTCTGCTCACGAAGCCGTAAATCACTAGAAAGCTCCTCCGTTTGTTCCAAGACCCAGTTGGCTCTAACTGCCCCCAAGTTCCGAGCAGAAATTCTGCCAACGGTGGCCCCGACCCCGGAGATCCGCTCCGCCGCGTCAGAGCAACGGCCGATTAAGCCGGATCTTACTTATTGGTTGGGTCACGTTCCAGGGGATGAACGGTGTCTTTCTATTAGTTTGTGGGGGCTCCAAAAATGCAATCGGGGCAAGGCTAGCGGGGTTCAGGAGGGGGCTGGGGGCTCGCGCTCTTCACAAATAAATTTTTAAAAAGGAATCAGAAGGGGCGGGAGTGGAAATCCACACAATTCCCTTTCCATGAAATAAAATCGGCTTCGAGCCGGCTCCTCGGCACGGAAAGCCGGGCTGCCCAGAGCGCTCCATCCCGCAACCCGGCTCTAAAGGAGGAGCGGGGCTACAAGGCAAATCCCGGTCCCAGGCCCGGCTGGAGTTACCGCCGAAGCGGGCTTTTCTCGGGCTTTTTGGCTTTTCCTTTTTTCCCCTCTTTTTAACCTGTGTATGCAAAGGAAGGAGAAGGGGGGTGTTATTGTATTCTTCCCGCCCTGGAAGTAAAACGCTGGGCCCGTAAGCAGAGCGACAGAGACAGACAGAGACAGAGAATAGAGAGGGAAGTTCGAATGCCCGAGGTCCTTCCACCCACTTTGGCTCGCGCGGAACCCAAGCCAGCTCCCTCCATGCCCGTTTCCGAATCTTGCTCTTCCTCCGAGTCTCTTCTCTTCCAAGAGGAGCTTCAGTCTTTTGAGCTCGTAACAAAGAAAGGAGGGGCCCAAAGTTTTCTCCCATCCCCCCTCCCCGAATTTGGACGTATGGATATATTGTAACTGCATAATTGGAAACGCCGAGGCGGCTTCGGGGGGCGGCCCTGGGCCGTGCGCGGCATTTAAGAGACGCGCATGGGGGTGTTTGGGGATTCTCTCTCCTCTTTCCGAACGTTGTTTCCTGACCGAGCGGGCTCCTATTTTCCCGGCTCGGCGAGCCTTGGTGCGCCTTCGCGGGGTGCGCCCGCCTCGGCTCGGCCCTCCGGGCTCGCCGGCTCTTTGTCCCGTTGTAAGGATCGTTCCCTTCCCGGCCCCCGGCGCCTCCTCCCCCTCTGGCTCCCCAAAAGTTGGCCTGTGTTTTGCAAAAGGCCACTCGCTCCGACAGAAACTTCCACGCGACCCGAAACTTTTCTCCCCTCCTCCAGGGGGTTTTATTTTCAACTCCAACGGCGAAAACTCTGGGCCGGTTGTGACCCGCTCGCACAGACACGCGCACCCCCTTCCCCACCCCCGAACTCAAATAAAAAACTGTTTCTTTGTACGGTAGGGGGAGGGATGGAGGGAGCAATATCCTCCGTGTCTTAGCGGAGGCTCGCGGGTCTTTTAGAGGCGACGCCTAAAGGAGACGGTCCTGGCCTGGAGGTACCCGGAATACCCACAGCCCAGGCCCGAGCAAGGCCCTGCCGGATCTCCAAGCGTAAAGCGCCCGTTTCCCTTTGGAGAGAGATGGGGCTGGGGCTGGAGGGGAAGCCGAGCGTGTCCAAACCGGGAGGAGAGAGGCCGCGGGCCGGGATTGGAGGCGCGCGGGGCCCCCACGCAGACCCCTTCGCCTTTGCGGCTGTCAGGAGGCCGCCTAATTGGGCCGGCGGTGGCGGCCGCCACGCGCCCGGTAATGGCTCAGTCCGCCCGCCCGCCACCTCGCTGGGGCTTTTGCAGAGGGCCCAGGGCTCCTATTTTCTCCCTCCGCTCGCACCGCGGGCGCCACCTCAAAACCTCCTTCATCAGTGGGATGAAATTAAGGCTGCATTGACCGAGTCCTCCAGAACTCGATATTTAAAAGCAATAGATCCGAATTAGCAAATTAGTACTTTGGAGAGGAGAGATCCCCCGACTGGCTTATTGAAGCCCGGGCCTCCCCGCGCCTCGGCGTCAGTAACCACACGTTTGCGGCCGAGAAAGGAACTTGAACTGTCAAAGGCACTCCGCGAGGCTGCTACCAGAAAGCCGGGACTTCTCCTTCCTCGCCGTGTCCACACGCACACGCACACACACGCGCACACACGCGCACACACGCGCACACACACGCACACACACGCACACACACGCACACACACGCACACAGGCCACTCCTGCCCCCTCTCTCCTAGAAGAGGACTCAGGCGAGGACCGGCGCCCAGCAGCGGCGACTCAGGCTGCCCCCCGCCCTCCGACCCCTTTCTTGGGCCCTGAAAAATGCCGGGGGACAGACGTCCAAGCTCGTCCCAGGGGTTTTGCCTTCGTGGCCGAAGGCCCCTGGGAGGCTTACATTCGGGCCATTTTCCCTCCAAGGCGGCTGCTTTGCGAAAGCGGCCGCTCACTCCTTTCAAAGCTCAGCTCAAACGACTCCTCTTACTCGCCCCCAGCCCCAGGGGCTCCCCCTCCCCTCTCGCTCTGCCCCTGTCCACGGTGTGTGTAAAGAAGTCCCAGGGAGCCAGAGCGGACGGAGCTGTCCCGGAGGTCAAGGAGCCGAGAGCCGGGGTCCCCTCTGGCACGTGCTGGTTCCGTGACCTTGGAGAAGTCACTTAATCTCTCCCCCGCCCCTGTCTCTGTCCCTTTAAATTGCGAGGACGTGGCGGCGAGCTGGGGTGTTGGAAGGAGGGGTCCTCACCTGAAGCTGCCTGCACTGAGTGACACGCGTGGCCCGCCCCTCCCCCCCACCTCTTGGCGGTCTTCCTTGTGGAAGGTAAGGTCGGTGAGGGCCGGCCTAGCTCCCTCCGTCGGTCTCCCCGAGCGCCACGGAGCCGGCGCGGGGGTCGGGAAGGCTGCTTGGGCCGCCCAGGCGCTCACGCCTGAACCCCGCAGTCAGCCTCCGTTCTCCCCGAGTTTGCTTGGCGGCCTCCACGCGAGCCTGCCCTTTCGGGTTAGGCTCCACGGTCTCCCCCCCCCCCCCCCCCCCCCCCCCCCCCCCCCCCCCCCCCCCCCCCCCCCCCCCCCCCCGCCCTTTGTTATTTCCTGGAAGCGCCAGGCGGCCGGAGGGCAACGTCCCGAGCCCGGGCCGCCCCGCTGCCGGCGGAGAGCGGAGAGCGGCCGCCGCGGCCGCGTCATCCCTCCCGGATGAGATCCCGGAACTCCGGCCGTGCTTTTCTCCTCACTCTGAAACCGACGTGTTCCGGGGCACCCCACGGGGGCTGCTCCGCCGCCGAATCGCCCGGGGGTCGCTGGGCAGACGCGGAGCTCCACGCCATCCTGTCTAAGGGGCCCCTCCTGGGCCGGGGGTTCACTGACCCCCTCACTGGGGTCATTCTGTCCCCCCACGTCCCCACTCCCCCGGCTCCCTGGACCTCGGGGACCCCGAGAGGCGGATGGAGAGGGTCTGAGTCCCCGACGCTCGCCTCCAGCTCCACTCCCGAGGACGGGCCGGAGCCCCGAGCTGCACCTCTCTGTTCCCCCGGGAAGGGGCGGCCTAAGTTAGCCGCAGCCTTAGCCGGGCCCTCGGGCCCTCGGGCCGCGCTGGCCGGCCCTGGATTCCCCCCTTCATTGGGAGCGCCGTGTTTACCCTAAAGCCGCTCACACGGCGCTCCCCGGCCTCTCCCCTCGCCGCCCCAAACATATCTCAAAACGGGAGGGGCCGCGTCCCTTGGAGGGGGTGGTGGCCCCAGAAGGCCATCTCCAACTGGCCGAGTTCCCAGCAGGGTTTGGGCGCCCTTCTCCGCTCCCGTCAGTCGGCCTTGGGGCCCCCCGGCCATCCCCCTAAATCGGAGCGGGCAGCAGGAGGCAGCGCAGCGTGGGGGCCAGAGAGCCCAGGCCTCGGAGTCCACCAGAGCTGAATTCGAATCCCGCTCTGATCTCTCGGGGCCCTGGGCCACTCGCTCATTTAAGCTCCTGGGCAACAAACAGTCTCCACAATCGGTACATTGATTAGCTCTAGTTAAGCATCTACGAGATGCTAGACTGTGGACAGAGGTCAGGCCAGGCGGCCGGCTCCAACCGGCTGTGTGATCCCCGCAAACTACTGCGCTTCCCGGAGCCCCCGGGGAGGCTGCCGGATCCGGGGCGGGGGGAGGGGAGATGGGGGGACTTCACCATCTGCTCGCGATGAGGGCTCCAGTTTTAAAACTGTGCTGGGCGGTGAGTGCCGGGGGGAACCGGCCTGCAGCGTGAGCCTCCCAAGCTGGCTGTGTGGCTCGAAAGCCATCACCCCGGGGTGTGTTTGTGTGGACAGCGCTGGCAAACAGTTCCACGCGTGTGCGCGCGAACGTCAGATCTTCTTCGTTGCCTCTCCAAGCTGTTAGGTTAGATTTAAGGGAACTCCGAGGGCCAGACCTGACGGGGAGCCGCTCCCTGGATCCTCGGATGCCCAGAGGCCGATCTGGAGCGTCCCCCCACGCGCCCAGCTTCGAGAGAGTTTCCAATCCTAAATGGGAGGGGAAGGCCCAGGCCCAGGCCCGATCCCTCCTCCCAGTGTCCTACGGTGCGTTTCTCTGCCCCTCCGAGCCCTGGCTACTCGAGGAGGCCCCAGCCGGATGGGAAGGGAGCGCCGGACTCAGAGCCAGGGAAAGGCTCCGCCTGCGGCCAGGACAGAAGGGAACTTGTCGGGCTCCTCTTCCCGAGATCCCCTGCCTCCGCGAGCTTGCGGGGAAGCTCGAGAGCGGCCCCGGAGCCCGGCGAAGACACGCGGGAAGCCGCTTATCTTGCACTCCCGGCAATTGGGCTTCCTTAGGGCGGGCTGGCCCGGCGCGCTCAGGGCGCAAAATGCTCCGAAGAAGAGTGGGAGAGGGGATGGGGAAGCGCCAGGCTTCAGCCCCTGCTTTCCGGTGCTGGGTGGAAGCTAGGGGAGGCCCGAGGTGGGCCCGAGGCCGGAGCGCGCCCCGGGCGTCTGAATCAGCCCCTGGAGCCGAGTCTCATCTCGCCCGAGGCCTGAAGCCCCTGCCGAAGGAGGCTGGGCGCAGGCTGGGGCTTCTGGGGAGCCCCGAAGCGGCTATCTGGACCTAGATTCCCATGTGCGCCCACGATGGGGGAGTCTGCTCAGAGGCCCGAGCCGAGCTTTCCCGGAGGGATGAGGTCTCCGGACTCTTCACTAAGGCAGATCTGCCCTGCATTTAGGACTGATCAGATTAGGGAGCTCCGGAGCTCGGGAGACTAAGGCATTTGCCTCCAGTCACAAAACCAAGTGCCGGGGGTAGGATTTGAACCCTGGTCTTCCTGACTGAGAGATTGGCCCGAAATCCACCTTCTGTCTTTTTTCTCTGTCCTTGTGTCTGTTTCTCAGGCCTTTTTGTCTGCTCTCTCCTCCTCCCCCCCTCCTCCGTTGTCTCCTCTCCCCTCTCCTCCCCCTCTGCCCTCTTTTCTTTCTTCTTTCCCCTTTTCTTCTCCCCCCTTCCTCTTTAAGTTCCCAGGGCCACAGGATTTAAAACCGAAAGGCTCCTTAGAAATCTTTTCTGATCCCCTACATTTTACAGATGAGAAAAGTGAGATGCAGAGAGGGAAGGGGAAAGAAGGGAAGAAGCACTTATTGAGAGCCAGCTGTGTACCAAGCTCCTTATTTATTCCGGGAGAAAAAGTTCCCGGGATTAAACGCATTGGACCGGACGCCTTCTCTCCAGTCTTGGCCAAGACTGGGCTTTCCGAGTACCGAACCCGGCCTGCAAATCTGTGCTGGAGGCAGGAAATTAGGGCTGGGCAGCTGGGGCATTGCATCTGGGTGTCAACCCAGAGAGGGTGCTCAGAGGGAGAAGAGGCGGCAAATTGGTCCCTACACCCAAAGCTTCACCCTTAGGTGCTGATTCCCCCATTCTCCCCTCCACGCCCTCCTCCCCCCAGTTCCTGTGACTTGACTAAGTTATTCGATGACATACTGGTAAGACCCCAACGGGCTGAAAGCTGTTTCTGCCAAGCCTTTCCAAGGGAGCCAAGGGAGAGAAAGATGATTTCCAGAGAGCAGATCGGATTCTTGACCCCCCCCCTGCGCCCCCTCCCTGCCTTCCCTGCCTTCCCGTAACTGGACTTGGGGCGGTAGAGCCCTGCTGGGTCCCTTCGGAGGGCTGATGGCTCAGGGCAGTGGGAGGCTCCCCCTCCTCTGCCTCTGCCCCGTCCTGGTGCCAGCCGGGGGCACACTCGGCTTCGTGGTGGTGATCACGTGGCAGAGCTAGGGGGGTGTGGTGCAGGAGGCAGGGAGAGGATGAGCTGGCCCTTCCCAGAGTGGGCAGCAGGTTTAGTCCTGGAGGATCTACAGGGGTCTCACCCCCATTTGGGGGCAGCTTGCCGGAGGTTCCCCGAGCTCTGGGCCCGGGATGGGGAAGACTCGGCTTTCCCAGGTCAAATTGGACTCAGACACTCAGGAGCTGGGGGCCGCTGGCAAGGCTGTCTGCCTCCGTTTCCTCACCTGCAAAATGAACCGGAGAAAATGAATTGCAGAAAGAAATGGCAACTGCTCCAGCATCTCGGCAAGAAAACGCCTAAAGGGCTCCAGAAGGGTGGCCCCTGACTGAGCAGCAGCACCACGCCCATTCTACAGAAGAAAAACCGAGCAGGGAAGTGAGCGGCCCAGGATCACTGTGATGGGAAGAGCAATGGGAATCTCGGGGTTGGCTCTCTCACTCTCTAAGTGGAGGGTTTGCTCTCCAGAGGCCCGCGGGGCCATTGGCCAGTCACTAAGGGAACGGGCGGCCTTCCCAAGGCAGTCTCTCAGTGGGCTGGAAAAGCTCGGGAAGTGCCCTTATCACCCACACCCAACGCTGTCAGGTGAAGGCCCTTCCCAAGGCTGCCCCTCCTCGGCCCCACAGAGCCCAGGGCCAGCTGGCGGGGGAGGGGGTCGGGGGTCGGGAGGGCCTTCCGGCCCTGGGCGGCCACCTGAGCCAGGCCTTCCCCAAGGGGGCCCGACCCCGTTCCCAGGAGAAGCCCAGAAGCCAGTTTGGGGAGAAGGCCAGTCAGTGTCCCCTCTTCAGCGGGTTAGTGAATTCAGCAAAACTGTCTCGACGCTGTGCCAAGTTTTATCTTCGTCTCCTTCCAGGAACCCGCGGGGCACCTCGGAAGTGCTTCGGAAATCCCATTAAAATTACGGAGCAGAAGGGAGGGTGCCAGGAGGGGGGGGGGGTGAGGGAGGAAAGCTTCCCAGGCACCTGACTCTGAATGTCGGCCCTCCGGGTGACCCCGGCTGATTCACCTACCTCACTGGCCCGGCTGCCTTCCTCTCCAAAATGACGAGGGAGGGATCCGCGGGCGCCTCAGTTTCCTTCCGGCTCCCAGCGGCCATTCCTCGGGGCGAAGGGGAATCCCTCGAGCACAGTCACTTGAGCGCCGCCTCCCTGGCCCCCGAGCCCTGGCCCTTCCCTGCCTCCCTCTTCTTTTTGGCCCAAAGCCCGGGGCCCCTCCTCCGTGCGCCCTCAGGCTCCCCCTGGCTTTCAGCCAAAAGATGGGACTGACTCTCCTTTGCCCGCCAGGCTCGCTCCCCAGCGTGGAGACGCCCTCAGCCCCCCTCGAAGGGAGGGCTCCGGCCCCGGCGCCGCGCGCTCCCCCTCCTGCCTCCCGGGCCTGCCAAGTCCCGGAGCCTGCGCTCCGTGCGGAGCGCAGGTTTTCCAATTAGGTGGAAACGTGCGCTGCGACTTCCCGGAGAGGGGAGCTCAGCCGAGATCATGGCTTTTCCAGCTCGCGTCGCTCTGCAGTTCCGAGCCTGCGGCCTCCAGGAGGCCGTCTGCAGAAGAAATATGCGCGCGCGGGACCCATAAAAGAGGCCGGCCGGCTGGCCTCGGGAGCGGGCCCTGGGGAAGACGCAGTTCGGGGCAGCCTGGGGGGATCCAGAGGGGACGGGAAGTTCAGGCGCTCCGGCAACCTGCTTGGGATGGCTGGGGGTGAGCCCGGCCCCCGCCCTCCCCGT